>NC_136058.1:397196926-398396926 GCF_964261635.1 Lissotriton helveticus | reverse complement strand
ACACAATCAAATTATAGATTGGCAAGCTCGGACTTTAACTTTTAAATCACACCATTGCAAGAGTCAATGTCTCTTGTTAGACAGGTCAGAAGACTCAATACAAGGTTTTGACTTTTTTGCAGATTCTTCTAGTATCCTGCTCCTTGAGGGAGTACCAACTGTTTACTCAGACTTATATGACGTCTTCGATAAGAAAAAGGCTAACACTCTTCCTCCCCATAGGGATTTTGATTGCAGGATAGATCTGGTGCCTGGGGCAACTTTGCCTTGTAGCAGAATCTATGCCTTGACTGAAAAAGAGAATGAACATTTGAGAGAATATCTGGACGAATACCTTGCTAATGGCTTTATCAGGCATTCCAAATCTCCTGTATCATCTTCTCTTTTTTTCATTCCGAAAAAAGGAGGGGAATTGAGAACGTGCATAGATTATAGAGCCCTGAACAATGTAACTATTAAAAACAGATACCCCTTGCCACTTATTCCAACACTGTTAGACCAAGTAAAGAAAGCAACCATTTATACAAAATTGGATCTGCGTGGAGCATACCATCTTGTCAGAGTCCGAAAGGGTGATGAGTGGAAAACAGCGTTTCGTACCAAATTTGGTCTCTTCGAATACCAAGTCATGCCTTTTGGACTCTGTAACGCTCCTGCAGCTTTCCAATTTTTTATAAATGAAGTATTACACGAATACATCGATGTTTGTTGTGTGGTCTATATTGACGACATCTTGATTTACTCACATTCTGAAGAAGAACATGTACAACAAGTTCGCGCCCTTCTTCAAAAACTACTTTCCAATTCTTTATATGTGAAATTAGAAAAAGTATTTTCCATGTATCCAAGTGGATTTTTTGGGATACATTATTAGTCCATCAGGAATTGAAATGGACCCTAAAAAAGTGGAAGCTGTAAGCTCTTGGCCCAGACCCTCTTCTGTGAAACAAGTACAAAGCTTTCTAGGGTTTGCAAATTTTTATCGTCGTTTTATCCAGAATTTCTCCCAGACAATAACCCCCATTACTAAATTACTTCGAAAAGGAGTAAAATTTGATTGGACAGAATCCGCTGATCAGGCCTTTTGTGACTTAAAAGAAAAGTTTACATCAGCCCCTATTTTGAGTCATCCTGATCCAAAACAACCATTCATAGTTGAAGCGGATTCATCTCAGTTTGCCTTGGGTGGAATTCTGTCCCAACGGAGTTTGGAAACTGGTCAAATGCATCCCATTGCCTATTACTCCAGAAAGTTGTCCCCGGCAGAATTAAATTACGCAATTGCTGATAAAGAACTATTGGCGATAAAAGCAGTTTTCGAGGAATGGCGTCACTACTTGTTAGGGGCACGTCACCCAATTACGATTTATACTGATCATAGAAATTTGCAGGCTTTGCAAAAGGTTAAAGCTTTATCAGCCAGACAATTAAGATGGTCTCTTTTCTTTAATGACTACAATTTTGTAATTACCTACCGTCCTGGAAAGGAAAATCTAAAGGCTGATGCATTGTCTCGTATTGGAGATAGTGGTTTTGAACAAGAAACAGAGGTTCATCCTGTCTTACCTACTACTTGTTTTCAAGCGTGTTTATCTGTTAAAGACATTACAGCTGACATAAAGACGGAACTTAAAAAAAAAAGCTATGAAGAATGGAAAAAGGAACACCCATGTCTTCAGGAGAGAGAGGAGCTTCTTTATGTACATAATCTAGTCATGTTTCCAACAAAAGCTCTTCAGGACACCATTATCCACCTTTTTCATGCAACCCCCCTCTCTGCTCATCCAGGTGTAGCCAAGACCTACGAATTAATCAAGAGACATTTTTGGTGGCCCACAATGTTTAAAGATGTTCAATTATATATAACTACATGTAGTGTTTGCATCCAAAATAAGGCCTCCCATCAGTCTCCTAGTGGTTTGTTAATGCCTCTTCCTGTTCCACCTCACCTTTGGCATTCCATATCTCTGGATTTTATTGTTGAGCTTCCTTTAACGCAAGAAGGTTTCACCACAATTCTCACAGTCGTAGATCAGTTTTCCCGAATGGCTCATTTCATCCCATTGAAAAAGCTTCCTACCTCCATGGAATTGGCAAACTTATTGATTAAGCATGTCATCAGATTACATGGATTCCGTCTGTAGTGATTTCGGACAGGGGGTCTCAATTCATATCTCATGTGTGGAAGAATTTAAGTTCTCTTCTTCAAATGGATATTCGCTTATCATCTAGTTACCATCCCCAAACTGATGGTTTAACCGAACGCACTAACCAAACCATAGAACAATTCCTTCGTTGCATGTTAACCTCAGTTTCTGAAGATTGGTCTGATCTCTTAAGCACTTTAGAGTTTGCATACAATAACTTAGAACATACTGCAACCAAAATGTCTCCCTTTTTCTGTAATTATGGCTTCCACCCTAAGACTTTTCCGGAAGACATTAAGATTCATAACTCAGTGCCAGCAATCCATGATTATATTTATGGTTTGTCTTCTATTCATGAGGAAGCTCGTTATACTTTGGCCAAGACAAAGGAATACCAAAAGAAAGCAGCAGATAAACACAGAAGAGAACAACCCCTGTACAACCCTGGAGACAAGGTTTGGTTAAGTACAAAAAATTTGGCTTTAAGAGGAAACAAAAAATTTAACCCCAGGTTTATAGGTCCATTTCCTATTGAAAAGGTAATTAACCCAGTTTGTGTTAAATTACTCCTTCCTCAGAAATATAAGATCCATCCAGTATTTCATGTGTCTTTAATCAAGCCTTTTAATCCCTAAACTCGGTTAATTCGACCTCCATTTGCCATTCTTATTGATGGTCATTCTGTATTTGAAGTCAAAAAGGTTCTGGACTCCAAAAGAATTCGAGGCAAACTTTTCTACTTTGTAGATTGGAAAGGGTTCGGTCCTGAGGAAAGATCGTGGGAACCGATAGCTCATTTACAGAATGCTCCAAGAGTTTTAACACCTTAGGAGCTTTGTAAATAAACCTCCCCAGTGCTGCGCTGTCCATTATCCAGTGCTGAACTGGACGTCCAGCGGTCGCACGCAGCACTGGGGAGGTAGTGCCCGTGACGACAGTTGGCCGACGGCAGCACTTAAAGGGTTAAGGACATTTCATATGCAAAACCATTCCAAAACAAGGCCCATAGCTACAGTCTTAGGGGGGATCTTGAGGAGGGAGTACTGTCACGATTCATAAAGCCTCCGTCTCCACTGGATGCTTAGCTTTCCTTTTGGCGCTATTCGCCTCTAAAAAACCCACCCCTTTCCCGTGCACCTGCACTCCTTGGTGTTGTGCCATGAAGGTGTATGTGTTTGAATTGTACTGAGCTCTGATAGTATTTTCAAGTGAGCACTGCAGTGATTTGTTGTTATATTTGATCACATACTTCTAACAAACATTTTCCTTTTAGGTTGGATTCAAGGTTAAGGCTCTTGCTGGGAGCGCTTCTGGTTTTGTACTGATCGGTGTTTCTCTCGTGTGTGCCTCAGCCCGTTTTCAGCTGAGCGCACGCATACGTAGGGCGCGGCTGGGTGCGGTCAGGTATTTAAACCGCACCCAGCCATCTGGAAGGCGCTTTGCCTTCCATCTTCACCGAGGAAGGTCGTGTGGAATTCCCTACGCTGGAGAACGGCCACAAACCTGAGCAGAGATCCTGGAACTCAGACTTCGGTTCCGAAAGCGTCAACAGCTCTGCACTTTCTCATCTTCATAGAAACATGCAAAGACAAGAAAGAGATAAGTTTAATTTTGTTTACTTAAAGGCGCCCTTCGCAAGAAAGACATCACGAACATTTTTTGGAACAAAAGACCTAGAGACAAATTAAGAATCTCGGACTTGGTTATTTCTTTTAGGTCTTTAGGTTTGTGAACATTTTATAACCAAGAGGTCAAAAGGTGATTTCAGTATTTCAGAAAGAAGTTATTTCTGAATGTTTGATCTGTGATTCTTTCCTTGAGTTGTTTTGCTTATTTTAGTAGGAAAGTCACGGAAGTTTAAAGACACAGATAAAATTCTGAGTAAGTAAAGGCGTGGGAGAGAAAAGCTTTTTGTATGTTTAATGAAAGGAAACTTTCATGATCAGAGAATAGTAGCATTTTGTTTAAGAAACCACTGTGGGACATTAGAATATGTTTTGAATCTACTGTTTGATTATTACAGTGACTCTCTTCACAAGACCACGCTACTAAAGATCAACCACGCAGGAAAAGGACGATTCACCCCTCTAATCTGACAAGAAAGACATACTAGACGAAAGAATTACAACAGCTGAACGCAGGTAGGCTAAGTGAAGAATGTTTAGAAAGTGAACAATAGATAGAGAATAGTAACTAAAACTAGGAAATAGAGTTTTGAGTAAACTTAAGGTTCTTGTTGTTTCGCAGGTCGTCAGCAAGAACATTACGTCCAGTACCGGCCCTCCTCCCCATAGTCTAGCTAAATATCTTGTAGTGAGTTAAAATATCTCGAGGTAAGGAGTTAGTCTTTAAGGAGGTTGGTCCCTTGCGTCCCTGCGAATCAACTACTCGTCTCAAGGAAAGGCATATCAAGACCAGGTAAGAGACGACGTAGTGTTTGTCTTGACAGAAGGCAAAGCCAACGTAGAATAAATTCGCCTGGACGCAATGGACCAAGTATCCCTACAGGACATTGCAGCCATTTTAAACGAGTTAAAACAGGAGAATGAAGCCCTGAGAAGAGACATGGCTTCTCTTCAAACTTCTGTTCATCAACAGCAGAAGCCGGTTCTAAAACCAGCTACTTTTCAGGGAGGAGCTTCCTCTTCAGATGCTCCCACTCAAATCCATGTAGTTACTCCGGTTCCAACACCTTTAGCCCAACCGGAGAGGTTTTATGGGGACCCTAACAAGTTCACCATCTTTCTTAATCAGTGTCATTTACATTTTTTAGCTAAAACTACAGCTTTCCCTGATGACTCTTCTAAGGTGGCCTTTATGCTATCTTATTTAGGAGGGGACGCTGCTCTATGGTCTGTCCCTTTGGTAGAGAGAAACAATCCAGTTTTATATAATTTTAGAGCCTTCGAACGATCCTTAAGGAAAATATTTGCTAAGCATGTCTTTGTTCAATCTGCAGACACAGAACTCTTGAATCTTAAGCAGGGTTCATCGGATTTGCTTCACTATATTTCAGTCTTTAATCGCCTGGTTCTGGAAGCTGACTGGCCTATTGAAAAAAGGGTGTCTTTGTTTTACCGCGGCTTAAGAGACGAGCTTAAAGACATGGTGACCCAAATCTTGGAACCCCCGGAGGAGATCAGTGAATTTATAGACCTTGTAGTAAAATTGAATCATAGACTATCTGAACGAAAAGGGGAAAGAGGAAAATTGGATCACAAAATTTTATTTCAAAAAGAAAAGGGTTCAACCCCTCGTGAGACAACCCCGAAATTGGATCAGATAGAACCCATGCAAATAGGTTCTATTCGGGGACCTTTATCCAGAGAGGAAAAAGATTCACCCAGAAAGAGTGAGGGCAGTAGATGGTAAGGAGTTAACTTCAGGACTAATTAATAAGCAAACAGAGGTTTTACAAATGAATAGCTCACCTATCCACAGAGAGACTATTCAGTTTGATGTAATTGACGCTCCTCAATTCAAACTAATTTTGGGAATCCCTTGGCTTGTTTTACACATCCAATTATAGATTGGCAAGCTCGGACTTTAACTTTTAAATCACACCATTGCAAGAGTCAATGTCTCTTGTTAGACAGGTCAGAAGACTCAATACAAGGTTTTGACTTTTTTGCAGATTCTTCTAGTATCCTGCTCCTTGAGGGAGTACCAACTGTTTACTCAGACTTATATGACGTCTTCGATAAGAAAAAGGCTAACACTCTTCCTCCCCATAGGGATTTTGATTGCAGGATAGATCTGGTGCCTGGGGCAACTTTGCCTTGTAGCAGAATCTATGCCTTGACTGAAAAAGAGAATGAACATTTGAGAGAATATCTGGACGAATACCTTGCTAATGGCTTTATCAGGCATTCCAAATCTCCTGTATCATCTTCTCTTTTTTTCATTCCGAAAAAAGGAGGGGAATTGAGAACGTGCATAGATTATAGAGCCCTGAACAATGTAACTATTAAAAACAGATACCCCTTGCCACTTATTCCAACACTGTTAGACCAAGTAAAGAAAGCAACCATTTATACAAAATTGGATCTGCGTGGAGCATACCATCTTGTCAGAGTCCGAAAGGGTGATGAGTGGAAAACAGCGTTTCGTACCAAATTTGGTCTCTTCGAATACCAAGTCATGCCTTTTGGACTCTGTAACGCTCCTGCAGCTTTCCAATTTTTTATAAATGAAGTATTACACGAATACATCGATGTTTGTTGTGTGGTCTATATTGACGACATCTTGATTTACTCACATTCTGAAGAAGAACATGTACAACAAGTTCGCGCCATTCTTCAAAAACTACTTTCCAATTCTTTATATGTGAAATTAGAAAAAAGTCTTTTCCATGTATCCAAAGTGGATTTTTTGGGATACATTATTAGTCCATCAGGAATTGAAATGGACCCTAAAAAAGTGGAAGCTGTAAGCTCTTGGCCCAGACCCTCTTCTGTGAAACAAGTACAAAGCTTTCTAGGGTTTGCAAATTTTTAGCGTCGTTTTATCCAGAATTTCTCCCAGACAATAACCCCCATTACTAAATTACTTCGAAAAGGAGTAAAATTTGATTGGACAGAATCCGCTGATCAGGCCTTTTGTGACTTAAAAGAAAAGTTTACATCAGCCCCTATTTTGAGTCATCCTGATCCAAAACAACCATTCATAGTTGAAGCAGATTCATCTCAGTTTGCCTTGGGTGGAATTCTGTCCCAACGGAGTTTGGAAACTGGTAAAATGCATCCCATTGCCTATTACTCCAGAAAGTTGTCCCCGGCAGAATTAAATTACGCAATTGCTGATAAAGAACTATTGGCGATAAAAGCAGTTTTCGAGGAATGGCGTCACTACTTGTTAGGGGCACGTCACCCAATTACGATTTATACTGATCATAGAAATTTGCAGGCTTTGCAAAAGGTTAAAGCTTTATCAGCCAGACAATTAAGATGGTCTCTTTTCTTTAATGACTACAATTTTGTAATTACCTACCGTCCTGGAAAGGAAAATCTAAAGGCTGATGCATTGTCTCGTATTGGAGATAGTGGTTTTGAACAAGAAACAGAGGTTCATCCTGTCTTACCTACTACTTGTTTTCAAGCGTGTTTATCTGTTAAAGACATTACAGCTGACATAAAGACGGAACTTAAAAAAAAAAGCTATGAAGAATGGAAAAAGGAACACCCATGTCTTCAGGAGAGAGAGGAGCTTCTTTATGTACATAATCTAGTCATGTTTCCAACAAAAGCTCTTCAGGACACCATTATCCACCTTTTTCATGACACCCCCCTCTCTGCTCATCCAGGTGTAGCCAAGACCTACGAATTAATCAAGAGACATTTTTGGTGGCCCACAATGTTTAAAGATGTTCAATTATATATAACTACATGTAGTGTTTGCATCCAAAATAAGGCCTCCCATCAGTCTCCTAGTGGTTTGTTAATGCCTCTTCCTGTTCCACCTCACCTTTGGCATTCCATATCTCTGGATTTTATTGTTGAGCTTCCTTTAACGCAAGAAGGTTTCACCACAATTCTCACAGTCGTAGATCAGTTTTCCCGAATGGCTCATTTCATCCCATTGAAAAAGCTTCCTACCTCCATGGAATTGGCAAACTTATTGATTAAGCATGTCATCAGATTACATGGATTCCGTCTGTAGTGATTTCGGACAGGGGGTCTCAATTCATATCTCATGTGTGGAAGAATTTAAGTTCTCTTCTTCAAATGGATATTCGCTTATCATCTAGTTACCATCCCCAAACTGATGGTTTAACCGAACGCACTAACCAAACCATAGAACAATTCCTTCGTTGCATGTTAACCTCAGTTTCTGAAGATTGGTCTGATCTCTTAAGCACTTTAGAGTTTGCATACAATAACTTAGAACATACTGCAACCAAAATGTCTCCCTTTTTCTGTAATTTTGGCTTCCACCCTAAGACTTTTCCGGAAGACATTAAGATTCATAACTCAGTGCCAGCAATCCATGATTATATTTATGGTTTGTCTTCTATTCATGAGGAAGCTCGTTATACTTTGGCCAAGACAAAGGAATACCAAAAGAAAGCAGCAGATAAACACAGAAGAGAACAACCCCTGTACAACCCTGGAGACAAGGTTTGGTTAAGTACAAAAAATTTGGCTTTAAGAGGAAACAAAAAATTTAACCCCAGGTTTATAGGTCCATTTCCTATTGAAAAGGTAATTAACCCAGTTTGTGTTAAATTACTCCTTCCTCAGAAATATAAGATCCATCCAGTATTTCATGTGTCTTTAATCAAGCCTTTTAATCCCTAAACTCGGTTAATTCGACCTCCATTTGCCATTCTTATTGATGGTCATTCTGTATTTGAAGTCAAAAAGGTTCTGGACTCCAAAAGAATTCGAGGCAAACTTTTCTACTTTGTAGATTGGAAAGGGTTCGGTCCTGAGGAAAGATCGTGGGAACCGATAGCTCATTTACAGAATGCTCCAAGAGTTTTAACACCTTAGGAGCTTTGTAAATAAACCTCCCCAGTGCTGCGCTGTCCATTATCCAGTGCTGAACTGGACGTCCAGCGGTCGCACGCAGCACTGGGGAGGTAGTGCCCGTGACGACAGTTGGCCGACGGCAGCACTTAAAGGGTTAAGGACATTTCATATGCAAAACCATTCCAAAACAAGGCCCATAGCTACAGTCTTAGGGGGGATCTTGAGGAGGGAGTACTGTCACGATTCATAAAGCCTCCGTCTCCACTGGATGCTTAGCTTTCCTTTTGGCGCTATTCGCCTCTAAAAAACCCACCCCTTTCCCGTGCACCTGCACTCCTTGGTGTTGTGCCATGAAGGTGTATGTGTTTGAATTGTACTGAGCTCTGATAGTATTTTCAAGTGAGCACTGCAGTGATTTGTTGTTATATTTGATCACATACTTCTAACAAACATTTTCCTTTTAGGTTGGATTCAAGGTTAAGGCTCTTGCTGGGAGCGCTTCTGGTTTTGTACTGATCGGTGTTTCTCTCGTGTGTGCCTCAGCCCGTTTTCAGCTGAGCGCACGCATACGTAGGGCGCGGCTGGGTGCGGTCAGGTATTTAAACCGCACCCAGCCATCTGGAAGGCGCTTTGCCTTCCATCTTCACCGAGGAAGGTCGTGTGGAATTCCCTACGCTGGAGAACGGCCACAAACCTGAGCAGAGATCCTGGAACTCATACTTCGGTTCCGAAAGCGTCAACAGCTCTGCACTTTCTCATCTTCATAGAAACCTGCAAAGACAAGAAAGAGATAAGTTTAATTTTGTTTACTTAAAGGCGCCCTTCGCAAGAAAGACATCACGAACATTTTTTGGAACAAAAGACCTAGAGACAAATTAAGAATCTCGGACTTGGTTATTTCTTTTAGGTGTTTAGGTTTGTGAACATTTTATAACCAAGAGGTCAAAAGGTGATTTCAGTATTTCAGAAAGAAGTTATTTCTGAATGTTTGATTTGTGATTCTTTCCTTGAGTTGTTTTGCTTATTTTAGTAGGAAAGTCACGGAAGTTTAAAGACACAGATAAAATTCTGAGTAAGTAAAGGCGTGGGAGAGAAAAGCTTTTTGTATGTTTAATGAAAGGAAACTTTCATGATTAGAGAATAGTAGCATTTTGTTTAAGAAACCACTGTGGGACATTAGAATATGTTTGGTCCCTTGCGTCCCTGCGAATCAACTACTCGTCTCAAGGAAAGGCATATCAAGACCAGGTAAGAGACGACGTAGTGTTTGTCTTGACAATAGGTCGCTGTGAATCTAAATACTTGGTCCATTGTACCTATTTTTTGTCTAAAACCCGCTTGTAAGTGTGTTAAGATGTCCCCCTCTTCAAGCCAGGCCCCCATTCTAGAGATAAGAACCCTGCCAACCACCTTTTGGATGACATCGATTAGGCTTATAGGCCTGTAGTTGGCAGGGTCCTCTCTCGCCCCCTTCTTGTGGATTGCTACCACCTCCGCTCCCTTCCATGAGTCTGGGACTGGGTAGCCCTTTAACAATAAGTTCAACAAATGAAGGATAAGGTTGGCCCATAGAGTAGGGTCATGAAGAATTAAGTCGCCTGGCAGCCCATCTGGGCCTGCGGCCTTTCCACGGGTTATGCTTTTGATAGCTGACTGTACTTCAGAGAGTATAAAATAATCAGCGGGTTCAGGTGGCGTGGGCACTGTCTCAGGGTCTGGGGGGATGAGCAGGGATCGCTCTAACCTTACCTCGCTGCAATAAAGATTAGAAAAATGCATAAACCATTGTTGTTCGGTTATGGTATTTGGGATGGGATCTGAGCCCCTTCTGGTTAATTGGTTTATTAAGGCCCAAAAAGTAGTTGAATCTTTTAAGTAAGCCACCTTTTTTAAGATAATACTGTATTGAGGTATTCCAATGGAATTAAGAGGTAACTGGATTGCATCCCATATCAACATTCCAAAAGAGTTAGCGTTAGACAGTTAGTGTAAGAGTTAGTATTAGATAGTTAGTGTAAGAGTTAGCGTTAGATAGTTAGTGTAAGAGTTAGTGTTAGTGTAAGAGTTAGGGTTAGATAGTTAGTGTAAGAGTTAGGGTTAGACAGTTAGTGCAAGCCGTGAGATAGTTAGAGTAAGTGTTAGCGTTAGATAGTTAGTGTAAGAGTTAGGGTTAGATAGTTAGTGTAAGAGTTAGGGTTAGATAGTTAGTAGAAGATTTAGGGTTAGATAGTTAGTGTAAGAGGTAGCGTTAGATAGTGTTAGATAGTTTAAGAGATAGGGTTAGATAGTGTTAGGGTTAGATAGTTAGTGTAAGAGTTAGTGTTAGATAGTAAGTGTAAAAGTTAGCATTAGATAGTGTAAGAGTTAGGGTTAGCTAGTGTAAGAGTTAGGGTTAAATAGTGTACGAGTTAGGGTTAGATAGTGTAAGGATTAGCGTTACATACATAGTGTAAGATTTACCATTAGATAGTTAGTGTAAGAGTTTACGTTAGATAGTTACTGTAAGTGTTCGCGTTAGTGTAGTTAGTGTAGGTTTACGTTAGATAGTTAGTGTAAGAGTTAGGGTTAGATAGTTAGTGTAAGAGTTAGGGTTAGACAGTTAGTGTAAGAGTTAGCATTACATACTTAGTGTAAGAATTAGCGTTAGTTACTGTAAGAGTTTGCGTTAGCGTTAGTGTACGAGTTAGGGTTAGAAAGATAGTTAAGAGGTAGTGTTAGATAGTGTAAGTTAGCTTTAGATAGTTAGTGTAAGAGTTAGAGTTAGATAGTGTAAGAGTTAGGGTTAGATAGTTAGTGTAAGTTAGCGTTAATCAATCAATCAGGGTTTTGTAAAGCGTGCTACTCACCCGCGATGGTCTCAAGGCGCTGGGAGGAGGGTGCAGCTCTGTATCAGTTAAAAAGCCAGGTTTTGAGGCTCTTCCTGAAGGTGTGCAGAATAGGGGACCGTCTGATATTGACTGGGAGCTCGTTCCAGGTCTTTGCAGTGACGTAGAAGGCTCTCCTACCTGCTGGGTTCTGCGAATGCGTGGGGTCACTGTCCGGGCGAGCGGAGCGGAGCGTGGGTTCCTTTTGGGTACGTGGAAGGCGACTCTCTCGTTGAGGTATTTGGTCCGATGTTGTGGAGAGATTTGTAAGCGTGGGTGAGTAGTTTTTTAAAAAAAAAATTTTTTATTTGCAGTTTCATGAAACAAAACAGGCATGTCACATACAATCACCCTCCACTTCCCTCCCACCCTCCATCATCCTCCCTCCCACATGCACACTATCTCCTCTTGTGCACAAATACCTAAAGTGTGGAAATAAAAACCCCCTTCCAATTCCGCCCCGTCCTCTGCCAGTGTAGCTGGGTGCCTCTCCCACCTTAGTTTACAGACCCCCATCCAGCCCATGGTATCGGCGCCATTTCCCCCCAACTCTGTTGAATTTCTTGGGGCATACTCTAGCCTTATACGTGACTCTCTCCGCCGCCATGTACAGATCCATGTCCCTTCTCCAGTCATCTAGACCCGGCGGCGTGGGGGCCCCCCATGCCCGGCCACATCCCTCTTAGATCTAATGAAATATATATTGCCAAGCCCCCCTTTGCCCTTCCTGCTTTACTAGGGTCTGCAGGGACAGAAAAATGGGAAAAACCATCCAGAGCCAAGCTGTCTGATGTTTCCCATGTTTCTTGGAAAGCAAGAACATCGTAGGAACTAATTGTGTCCAGCCAATGCTTATTTTTTAATTTGGCTCTGAGGCCAGCGATGTTCCAACTCATAATTTTACAAACTCTGACTCCTGCAGAACTCTGTACTAATGAACTAGAAGCAGGCGAAAGGCCGTCGCCTCTATTATCTTGTCTCGGGGAGAGTCAATCGTTATGATCCATAAAGGATAATGGAGCATAGCGGTTGAACAATTGAAGGGGTTGTACAACCGGGTTGAACTGTGCTGGATAACGGTGATAACTTGCTATATTTTGCCTCGATTCCTGATCCCATCTAAAATTCAAATCCCAATTGCTATCCCTCCCCAGGGCTGGGGTCCTTGGATAAGTGACGTTCTGCTGTTCGCCATAAAAAAACTTTAAAGTCAGGGGAACAACAGTACCCCGTCTGCGTTGGGGAGGAAAGATATTAGCAAGAATGTTGGGAAGGACGTCATTAGAGGAGAAACTCACTGCCACGCAGTCCCCTTTGAATTTTTTTGGTCGATTTCCCAACCAGGGGACCCTGGTTACTGACTTAACGACACTAGCCAGATGACGCTTTCCCCCTGGTGCAAACCGTGTATTATTGGTCAGCCAGTGCAGGGCCTTACTGCTAAGAGAAGTAGGGCTTTCCACTGCTCCCTCTTCCAGTGGAGGCACGTTTGCTAAGACTAAGACCACGGGTGTGGCTTCTACCAAAAATTGTGGAGGGTCTGTTGAGTGAATTTGTGCTGAGGTAGTATTTTCCTTGGGGGTTATATCTGGTTTCTTAGGCATAGTGTACACTTTGCACACAGAACCAGTGTTTAAGCAAGAAAATACAAGGGGAACTGGAAAGTAAGTCTTACTTGTGAGGTGACTGCAGCAAAATTTTCTGCAGCGTTTCTGGCCCAGCCCTGCCTCTTCCTGCCGATGAGGGCTGTAGAGGGCCCGCCCTTTGCCCGGGCTTCGCCCCGGGCGTCCCGCGAGGCGGGGCTCCTTCTTCCTTTATGCTGCCTGAAAGCGCTCGCTGGCGCGTGTTGCGTCACCTCCACGCGCCGCCGCGAGGCCTGCCGGGAGTTGCAGTCCCCCGGAGCGGCGGCGCGGATTCCAATGCCCAGGATTGACTCTCGGCGGTGGCGGCCAAAGCGTCTTCACAGGTAAGTTATGTATGCCCTGGAATGACTCTCGGCGGTGGTCGGCGGTGGCGGCTGGATTTCTGCCCTGTTCAGTCCAGGTAAGTGCCAGCAAATGACTCTTGGCGGTGGCGGCAGGTACGTTAGTCTCCCGGCGCTCAGCCGGGCTCCTTCTTCCTTTATGCTGCCTGAAAGCCCTCGCTGGCGCGTGTTGCGTCACCTCCACGCGCCGCCGCGAGGCCTGCCGGGAGTTGCAGTCACCCGGAGCGGCGGCGCGGATTCCAATGCCCGGGATTGACTCTCGGCGGTGGCGGCCAAAGCGTCTTCACAGGTAAGTTATGTATGCCCTGGAATGACTCTCGGCGGTGGTCGGCGGTGGCGGCTGGATTTCTTCCCTGTTCAGTCCAGGTAAGTGCCAGCAAATGACTCTTGGCGGTGGCGGCAGGTACGTTAGTCTCCCCACATTTTAAATTTGGGGTTTGCGTGTGCCTTATCCTGACTCGGATTGTCAAATTCTGAAAAAGAGCATACAGTTATTACTAGATTCTTTTATTATACTCAAGCATGTAATTAAACCTCATTTCATTTGCAAACTATACAAAATACAAGATCCACCAAATCAGAAAATACAGCGCAGGGTCTTGAGATTTCTTTTTTTCAATGTATTCTTTATTTGTACTCAAATGCATCACCCCAGCCAACTCGTTTCGTCCAACATGGACTTCATCAGGGTTGGAATAGTTTTTATAGAAGCTCACCAAGGTGCTGTTTCTGTAATCAGATGTAGTATAGATATATAGGCAATCAGTTTGGTACATTCATGATCTATTTAATGCCTTCAATCCATATTGAAATAGTCTCATTGAATAACACCAAGTCGCTTACTCTTATTAAGAGATGCAATATCAATAGGCTGGTAATCACCATCGCATCCAGTCAGATAAAATCTTGTAAGGATTATTGCCTTTGATAAGTACTAGCGTGTAGTCTCCTCGGGTATGCAAGGCCGTCTATCCGATCAGATAGACAGACGGCCTTGCATGCAACGGTGATTGCCTATATATCTATCCTACATCTGATTACAGAAATAGCACCTTGGTGAGCTTCCCTGCACCTGCTTCACTAATGATTGCTGCTCCTGTGGGCATAGGGTAGGCTTCAGTGAGCTCTTACCCCTTCTTCAGCCCTGGTGCCACTGTGCCTGCTGCACTAACAATAGATGTGCCCATGTGCTCTGTCCTAGGAGCATTTTGCACTTTGACCCCTAACCTTCAGTGCCCTGGGAGTTGGTTGCACTGGGCTGTTTACATTTATGTGCCCTGATGTGACTCCATCTGCTGGACGGCACTCCTCATATGAACCATACATTAGATAAGACCCTTTCAACTCTGCGATCCAGAAGGGCCTCTCTGAAACCTGATATGCAGAGAATAGATAGAAGAAACCAAAGCAAGAGAGAAAATGGAGATATAAAAAAGAGTGAATGTTGTAGAAAAACAGCAAGGGCTAAAAACAAAGGTTATGAAGTGCGTGTGTGATTAGGGTGACCAGGTGCTCCGGATTTACCAGGACAACCCCAGTTTTTCAAATTTCAAGAAATGTGGCTCATGTCCCTGTTTTCATAGAGGACTAGCTGAAAGAGGCACATTTTTATGTATTCCATTGGAGGACTGGCTAGTTTCTGTTATCAGAAAGAAATTTAATCATGTATGAAACAGTATTTAAAATTGCATTTTATTTATTTCCTTGGCGTTTCGATGTTGATAAGCACTGTCATCCCGTACCCCTCAGTTGATGTAAAATAGTCGTCCTCCTTTTAGTTTTTGAAATGTACAGTTCAGTTTTTTTGTTGTTTTCAAAATCTGGTAGTCTTATGTGTGACCAAAATAGCAAAAGAGATAGAAAGATAGAATAAGAGAATGTGAAAACGAAGTGAGAAATAGCATGAGAGAATGAAATGGGGGAAGAAGCAGAGCAAAAGAGAAACAAATTAACATGAAAGTGACTGCAAAATCAAGGGAATTATAGAATAGAGTGAAAAAGTCAAAGGTTAGCATTTAGAATTTGTGAGATGATGGATATCAGCCAGAGATTGTAAGATATGATGTCCCCCTTATGCTGAGTGCTTAAAGGTGCACACTCTGCAAGTAGGGTGGAGAGTGAGAAAGATGAGGATGGAGAGCAAGAGGAACCCCAATGGTAGCAGAACAGAGTGAAAAAGAGGAAAGAAAGAGGGAGATGCAGACAATGGATCAGAAGAAGAGCAAATAAGGCAAACATAAAGAGTGCGATAAAAGTGTGTATTTGGGGGTCTTTGGCAGACCACCAAAAGTGTCACCCTATAGTCCACTGGGGTCCGGAATACAAACTGAGACCAACGCTGGAGCCAGAGAGAAAGGATATTTATTACAATCTCATGAGATGGAGAGGTACCTCAACAACAGACACCCATAGCTGTCTGGGGAGGCAGTCTGTTAGAATGGTCTTACTTCATGTTATATACTCTTTATCCTGCCCCAGGCATGTAAGGAAGTTGTATTACTAATTTTTTATTACATTCCTAAACAAATAGAAAATCTGGAGAATCAGCAGGTGAGTAGCCTTTGGGGTTTTTAGCAGGATATGGGTAAAACATTATAATTACATAGTACACAGAGGTCAATCTGATTTAGATGGTACTGCAGGGCATAGCATGATTACATGTCAAACAAAGGTTAATCTGATAAGCACAGGTAACGGTGAGGACCCCGCAGGGTGTAGGCGAAAGGCATGTTTATTACAATTGAGTCCATAAATTTTTTTTAGTTTGGACTACTGCAGGGTAAAAGGTGGGAAGTATTATTACACAGCAAACAGAGATAAGTCTGATTAGGCCTGTTGAAGGACGCCTGCAGGGCATAGTGTGCAGGGTGAGGACGATCAACATCTGAGAAACTCCATGTCCGACTGGTTGAGCATGGGCTGGTCAGTTAGTGGCAGGCCAAAGCATGAACAGAGTGTCCGTGTAGGAATGCAACAGGTCATGAAGGGTAAAGCACAACATGGTGGAAGTAAGCGCAAAATGGTGTAGTGAATAGCAAGATAGCAGACCCATTTTTCGACAAAGGAGACAAAGAAGAGGATAAGAAAAGAACAGAGGGAGAAAAAGAGCAGCAGAGCTAGAAGAGAACAAGACCAAGAGAGCGAAAATATAAGACAGTGAGACATAAAAAGTAAAAGCAAGATTGAAATGAGTGAGTAAAAAAACAAGACTGAAAGGAAAAAAAAGGCTGTTGAAAAAGAGGAAGAGAGTTTAAAGAAAATAGTGAGATTGTAGGGGAGAAAGAAAGTGAGAATCTATAAAGAGAAAGTAAGAGATAAAGTAAGACCATGAAAGTCCACTTGAGTGAGGGAATGAGAGGCTGAAAAGGATAGAAGAGGGACCACGTGCGTGAGAGACATGTAGGGAGAGAAAGTAAATTGGACTGCGAAGAAAGGCAGTAGAGAAGTAATTTGTGATGTTAACCCCTTGTGCGCTGACCGAATATTCACTCGGTGCGGGTGAAATAGAGAGTGGGCGGTGTTCGGATGGCGCCCGGCCATCGTTAGCACACGTCCACCGAGACGCGTGACGGCTGGGGCCGTCTGCAGCACGCAAGGGGTTAAAGTTTTTTTTCTCATTAACTGACCATACTTTTCATAAATATTATAACCAGGAGCAGGTAGCAGTGTCTTTTGCATGGAGATTTATTTATTTTATTTAGAGAGTTTTATATAGCGCGAACGTGACCCTTGGGTATCAGAGCGCCTCACATTTACATGAGGTAGGTTCGATATACATCTTATAAGGCATGACAATTCAATGATATGATGTTGGTTAGGTATAAAGCTATATAGTAAACGTTTCACAAGGTATGAGGTAGGTTCGGAAATTACATATAGCTGTATAATTCCTGTAAATGTCTATCCTAAAGGTTTCAATGGAAGTTGTTGGACTTGTCTACTGTACTGTACCAGGTGTATTGTGACTCCAGTACCAATAGTTCTGAATTGTCTTTTTCCGTGCATTCTACATCCATAAATCTGGATTAGTATAGTATCGACACAGGTTATCCTCAGTATTGCAGGTGACTTTCTCTTCACTTCCATTTGTTGTTCTGTTTTGGAAACATCTATGTCCCGGTGGTGAAGATGGCCTGTCTTGCCTATATGAGGAACTTACTCATTAGGAAGATCTTAGCTTCCCTCTTGAATGTTGCTGTGTTTGGAATTTTCCTAATATTTGAAGGGAGTGAGTTCCAAATTCTGGGGGCGGCTCCGGAGAAAGCTCTGTTATACGTTTTCTTCTTCCGGAAGATGGGTGGTCTCAACAGCAGCTCCTTGGCACTCCTGGCTGGTCTGCAACCTTCAGATAGCTCAATCTTCTGGGCCAGGTATCTTGGTGTTTTGTAGTGGAGCTGTTTGTTTGTGATGCATGCCATCTTAAGTTGGATTCTGTCTTCGTATGGTAGCCAGCTCAACGATTTCATGTGTGGAGAGATATGATCGAATTTCCTCGCTCCGGTCTTGAGTCTTGTACCTGCATTGAGGCATGCTTTTAGTGGTGCTGTGGAGATTTTTGGTAGACCTGCTAGGGTTGTGCATCCATATTCAATCCTTGAGATAACTAATGATTGTACTGCCAATTCGAGATCTGCCGTAGAAATGAATGGTTTCACTCTCCTAATGTAGTTCAGGTGAAAACATGTACTTTTTGCCATTGATTTGATGTGGACTTTCATGCCTAGGTTCCTATCTAGCATGATTCCTAGTGATTTCGCTGAATCCACTAGAGTAGGGGTGCAGTTTAGGGCTGTGATCAGTTTGGTCCATTCCTTCACTTCTGTGTGGTTCTTTGGTGGTGAAATTAATAGGAATTCTGTTTTTTTGTGCATTTAGTTTCATATGAGTGGTAGTTAACCAGCAAAGTGACACTTTTAGGGCCTTATTCATTAACTTGACGTCTTCCAGGGATGTGATCTTGATGTAAAACTGCATGTCGTTTGCGTACATGTGATAGAATATGTTTGCGTCGCGGAGAATTTCTGTAAGGGGTTCGACATACAGGTTGAAAAGTGATGGAGATAGTGTAGATTCTTGTGGGACTCCAATTAAATTAGGACATGATGGGGATAGCGTCTGGTTGACCAGAAATCTTTGCGTTCTATTCTGAAGGAAGGATTCAAACCATTTCAGCACATTTCCTGACAGTCCCATCCTGTCATGAAGCCTGGCTAGTAATTTTCCATGATTTACCGTGTTGAATGCAGACAACAGGTCGAGAAGGACTATGAGACATGTCCGATTGCGATCTAGGGCCTGTAACGCATCATCGACAATATGTAGGATCGCTGTTTCCATGCTGTGGCCTGTTCTGAATCTCGACCTGCAGTCTTCCAGTAGCATGAAATTAGCAATGTGTTGGCTCTGTTGATTTTGCACACATTTCTCAATTAATCTGGCAAGTAATGGAATATTGGTAACTGGGCGAAAGTTATTAGGATCTGCTGGGTCCGCTGTAGGTTTTTTGATGATGGGGATGTATTGACCTGTTTTTATGCACTCCGGAAGGATCCCTTGAGATAGTGAGGTATTTATTATGTTTGTCCATATTGGGATGACGATATGGCTGATTTTTTGTAGACATTTAGAGGGGAGTGGGTCATTATAGTGGTTATTAGGTTTGAAATCCGAGAGCGTTTTGGCAATGGTAATCTGGTCGTATAGCTTGAAGGTATCCCACTGTGCTTTGTTCTTTGCTCTATCATGGTCGATTGTCGAGGTGGTATTGTTCAGTGTTAGTGTTTGGTTGGGCATGTTATCATCTGCAGTCCTGAGATCTCTTTCAAGCGTGTTGGCCTTATCAATGAAGAAAGTTGAGAATTCTTCACAACTCAGATGAGTGTTAGTAGTTTCTTGGGCTGATTTGGCCAACCTGTTGAATTGCTGCTTTAATAACTCGAATAGTTTCCGTGGTCTTTTTTTTTTGCGTTATCCAGTTCTGATCTAATAAATCCTTTTTTGGAATTGAGGATGTTTTTGTTGTATTCGTTTCTGATTTTTCTGAGCGATTTAAGGTCGTGGGATGATGGGTGCTGTCTCCATTTTCTTTCAGCTTGTCTTAGTTTCCGTCTATCTTCGTTTAGTGTCCCATTAAACCATGGATTTTTATCCTTTTCTGTGACTCTTTTCAGTTTTAGTGGCATGGTAGAGTTGACTATATTTGTTACTGGCGTAGTGTAGTGATCCGTTAGATCATTCACATTCTGCAAATTGTTAGGCGGATTCAGTTCCTTCTCAAAACTTTCTACTAGTAGTTCAATATTCGAGTCTTTAGTGTCCCGGGTCCACTTTTTTGTAATTTTTTTTTTTTTTTAATTTTTATTGAACAAGAGCAGAGTAATTGAACAATAGCCATCATTAAAATACAAAATCGACATTGAGGTCATACATTATATCAACACATTGTTAGATTTGATTGCGGGAAGGACCAGTCCTGGCCATTGCCATATCAGCTGTAGGGGAGCTACAGAGCTCGCCTCTATAAACATTCCAACGACCCCATTTATTATCCCATTTCTTTGGGCAACCCCTGACCTTATATACAATTTTCTCCGACAACATACATGTATCCATCACAGCAACCCATCTCACAAAAAGCGGTCGTTGTGGTGAGCCCCAGTGCATTGCTATCTCACATTTTAATAAGAGAAAACCTAAAGCCGCCCATTGTTGCTCTGGGCCAGTGAAATCCGTGGGGTCCCACACATTCAGGAGTCCAGTTTTCGGAGATAGAGGAACAGACTTCCCCAGGGCATCGGTCATCTTCTGGGTCACACGCACCCATAGGTCTTCTATCACTGGGCAGTCCCAAATACCATGGTAGAATGTACCTATAAGCCCACAGTTATGGAGACAGAGCTCAGACATGCGCCTACCAATTTTTATTAAGAGGGGAGCGGACATGTATGTTCTATGCAGTATTTTCAATTGTATTAATCTGAACCTGTGATTGATCGCCGATTCACGCGGGGACATCAGTGCCATCTGCCATTCGTCATCATCCAAGGGCCCAATGTTACCTTGCCACCTGTCCCTCAGAACCTGAAAGGAGTTAGGCATATTGTTGGTTAGCTTACGGTAAGTGAGGGATAGCGCTTTGGTCGGGAGGGGTTCTGAAAGTAGTCTGTCTTCAAGGGGTGAGGATTGTGGGAGAGAGGAGAGATCAGGGACAATAGTCAGTATGGCATGCCTGATTTGGAGATAGCGGAAGGCCTCAGATTGGGCTAGAGCATACTTCTTCTGAAGCTCAGTGAACGTCAAGAGTTTACCCTTATGAATCATGTCACCAAGTGTAGAAATGCCGATCATATCCCACTTATCGAAACCCTGATATTGACAGAGGGAGCCTAATGTGTGGGAGGCCCAGAGTGGAGTGGCTATGGTAACGGTGGCAGACCAACCCTGGCGTTTATGTGCAAGGCGCCAAATTGTTAGTGTTTGCGACATCGGGCCTATATAGCGAGTGCGGGAGGGTTTACCATATAAGGCACCGAGGTAACCCTCTCGGCCCGTCTGATACCGTTCGAGGTGGAATGCGAGGTTGGTTGGTGGGCCATGGAGCCATGAGTTGGTGGCAACTAGTTGGGATGGCCAGTAGTAGAGTCTCATATTCGGCAAGGCAATGCCACCGTCGTACCACCCCCGCGTGAGTGAGGGAAGAGCTATGCAGGGAGCGCCTCCGTCCCAAAGGAGAAGGCGAAGATCTACTTCTAGTGCATTAAAATAAGAATCAGCAATGGGAAATGGGCAATTCTGTAGGACGTATAGGAAGCGGGGAAGTGCAAGCATCTTAAAAAGGGCTGCCCTGCCTGGGAGGGACAGAGGTAGTGACCTCCAATGGGATATGTCACTGCGGAGTCTTTGTGGTGGGCCCTTCAGGTTACGGTCATAAAAGACTTTGGGGTCAGGGGTGACAAATATACCAAGGTGCATGAAGCCATCTTGTGCCACAGCAATCGAAAATCCCCTTGGGAGGGGGGGGTGGGATGGGCCATGTAGTCTGTACAAGACTGATTTGGACCAATTTATAGAAAAACCTGAGTACTTGCCAAAATTGGTGATGGCGTGCAAAAGACTATTGATAGAGGTTTTGGGGGAGGAGACATAGACGAGAATGTCATCCGCATATAAGGAGATTTTATCAAGTGTGTCATCATTCCACCGGAGACCTCTGATAGAGGCATCAGCTCTAATCCAATGGGCCAATGGTTCAAGGGTAAGTGAAAACAACAGTGGGGAGAGGGGACAACCCTGCCGCGTTCCCCTGTGTAGGGGAAATTGTCTGGATGTGTGACCATTTACCTAAACTTGTCCCCAGAGATCAGTGTAGAGCAGTCGGACCCACTGGATAAAGTTCGGGCCGAAACCATAACGGATTAGGACCTCAAAGAGATATGGCCATTCTATGGAGTCGAAGGCGAGTGTGGCGTCGAGGGAAAGAATAGCCGCGTCTTCCTGGATAAACGGGATTCTACTCATGACGTTGTGGACTCTACGGAGATTGAGCGCCGTGTTGCGGCCTGGGAGGAATCCCGACTGGTCATCATGGATTAGGGAGGGGAGGACTGTAATCAGTCTGGTGGCGAGAAGCTTCGCTAATATCTTAACCTCGGAATTAATGAGGGAGATCGGCCTATATGAACCGCAATAATGGATTACCACAATTGACGCCAACCTTTGATCGAGCGGCAAGCTACCAGCGTCTCGGCTCTCTTCAAAAATTGCCTTCAGGTGAGGGATTGCCTCCCGCACCATTCCCTTCAGGAATTCGATAGGGATACGGTTGGGGCCCATAGCCGTACCCGACTTTATGGCAAATAGCGCATTCCCAATCTCCTCCACTGTGAGGCCCGCTTCTAATTCCTGCACGTCAGCCTCAGAGAGTGTGGGCAAGTGCATTTCATTTAGAAGTAGTTTGGGCTCTTCGGCGGTGTAGTGTGTTCTGGCCATGTATACCTTCTCTAGATGGTCAGCAAAGGCCTCCGCTATGTCTTTGGAGTCTGTGACAGGAGAGTTATCAGGGCCGGTCAATATCGGAATCCATCTGGACCCTTGTTCGCGTTTTTCCAACCACGCCAACATTTTGCCAGCTCTATCACCCAGCTCATACACTCGGTGGCGAATTTTTAGGAGCTTGGCTTGAACTTTTTCCAGTGCCAGTGCTCTATATTCAAGTTGCTTTACTCGGAGTCGGGTTGCCGTCTCTTCTGAGGGGTCAGTATTATGAAACGATTCTAGATGGACTAGGTCTGTTTCGGCTTGGATTAGGTGATCATTTTGCTTACATAAATAGCCAGTCTTGAGAGCTAACGCCTTTCCTTTAATCACAGCTTTATAGGCTTCCCATATGGTTACAGCCGAGTGTACGGATCTGACGTTCTCAGCAAAATAGTATTCTGTATGTTCGAGCAGGCAGTCTTTTATGTTAGGGATTTTTAAAAGCCACAAAGTTATGATTATGGGACCTCGGGATATCTGGCGGTGATACGTAAAGTCTACAATAAGCGGGGAGTGATCTGAGATCCCTCTGGGAAGTCCTTTAGGTTGGCGAAAAAATTCTATGTCAGTTACAGGGGAGAATAAATAATCTATGCGCGAACTACTATTGTGTGCATTAGAATAGTGTGTGAAGTAGGAAGTGGTCAGGTGAAAGGTACGCCATATATCTTCGAGCCCCATTACTTGCGTAAAGTCAAGGAGATCAGAGCCTAATCTATGTGACGAGCTTTGGGGGTGTTGATCTATTGCGTCATTCATGGTCATATTGAAGTTACCTCCAAGAAGCAGAGGTCCCCGTGGAAGATTTAGTATGAGTCGTTCCAAAGTCTGCAGTGCGTCCCCTCCCATGGTTGGTGGAATATAAACCGAGATAATGTTTAACTGTATTCACTCCCAAATGGCCTCCGCCACGGCAAATCGACCAAGTGGATCAGCCCACGTCTTTGTGCATGTGAGTGCAACACTTTTCCGGACTAGAAAGAATCGGAAGTAAATCCTGCGTGTACGAGTAGTTTGTAACCCCCTCGGTGCAGTACTTGACATGTGTTGCCCATGAAGTGCGTTTTTTGGAGGAGAACTAGGTCAGGAGCATGGCGCTTAAGGTATTGCATCACTATTTCTCTTTTCACTTTACTACCTAGGCCATTGACATTCCATGTCATAATGGAGAATGTCTTAGTCAGGGGGGCTATCATGGCGGCTCAAAGAGAGGAGCATATTTACAGAATACGGGCTGATGGGCCTCCTGATGGCCTCCAGAGCCAGTGTCGAAAGTGAACCGGCCGGGGACGGTAACCAAGGGAACCTAGTCATGCCTCAGTGTCGAATATAGAGTGCCTCGTGGGGGCTCTGAATGACGTTTAGTATGCCTCATGGTCAAATAGACTCTGCAGTATGCAAACAAAAACAAACTTGAAACCAAGAACAAAGTCAGAACAAAATCCCCAACAATCCACCCTCCTCCCCTCCCAACCCCCCTCCCTGCCCCCCTGCCTGCGAACATCAAACTATCCCCTCCCCAACTCAGCAATGTGCCTGTCGCCCTCCCAAACATTAGTGGGGTGTGTGTAGAGCCTTGTGAGCCCTCGTCCGAGGTCTATGAGAGTACATGCATTATATTACATAATTCTGAACGTTTTAAGGCAGTCTTGTACATATTACATTAAACTAGAATAGAACCTGATGGCGGTCTCCCCGGCGCCCGAACCAGAGGAGGGGAGACAGCAAAAGCAGTTTTTCAAAATCATCAGGGTGAGTCCGAGGCATCCGAAGAGCGTCACTGGTCATCCTGAGTTCCATCGTTAAACAAGTCTTGACTTCCGGGCATCTGGTCCCGGCCGGAGAGGTCAGTTGAGGCTCGACGACGATTTGAGGACGTACTCCTTTGACGCCAGCCTTCAATCCAGTCCCAGATCTCCTCAGGAGATATGAAGAACCATGTCTTTCCCTCTGATTCAACTCGCAGTTTAGCGGGAAAGAGCATGGCGTATTTAATATTCTTGGCTCTCAAAGCCTTCTTGACCTCAAGGAAACTTCTCCTCCGCGCTTGTGCTTTCATCGTGAAGTCAGGGAATATCGTGGTTGGTTTTGGCGGTGTGTGAGTCCTTGGTGAGGGAGAGGATGAGCTGGGTGTCTTAGGCGTGGGAGAAGATTTTGAGATCGTGGTGGCGGGCCACTTGTGCGAGGGGGGCCATGTAGACGTTGAACAGCGTCGGGCTGAGGGATGAGCCCTGGGGGACGCCGCAGATGATGGGTGGCTTCGTATCAGAAGGGTGGGAGGCGGACGCTCTGGGTTCTGCCAGAGAGGAAGGATGTGGTCCAGTCGAGGGCCTTCTCTTGGATTCCGGTTTCTTGGAGGCGTGTCTTTAGGGTGAAATAGCAGACCGTGGAGAGGAGACAGTCCCCAGGGTTGCGGGGGCACCCATGGACCCCCGCTAATTGACTGGGCATTGCCCCCGGGACCTTTAGTGTGAATTCTGCCATTTTTTGTTGTTTGTTTTTTTAATGCTTTTTTTTGGGTTGGGGTCTTTGTGGGACACCCTGAGCAGGCCTATGGGGTCAGGGTTTTCTACCCTGCCCCCTTTTCTTGTTTTTCATCTTTTTTTCACCCTTTTTCTTGTGACTCGGTTACCTAGTCACAAGATGGCTGCCAACACTTCCTGGTTTGGAGTGTTGGCAACCAATCAGAGTTAAGCTTGTGCCCAATAGCGTGTGAGCACCACAAGCACAAGCTTCAAGAAAAGCTGTATGAGTGAAGGATGGTACACCTTTTTAATATATGTTTTTGTATATAATTTGATTATATGTATACGTCTGTGTGCTTATGTGTTTTTTTTGTTCATTTCAGCCCTGACGAAGTCCCTTTGGGGGCGAAACGCGCTGGCTGAGGCCTTTTAACATTTAAAATAAAGGAACTTTCAAAAAATTATTTTGTTGGTACGGACCAGTTTCTTTCGGTGCACCATCCTTCACTCATACAATTTGGTATCTGCCTCGGAAGCGGAGCTTCTGTGCGGCTAGCCCCGGATGTGTTCTGCACGATCATCAAAATACTTCCTACTATGAAATTTGAGTGCGAACCTTAGTCAGCCGCAGATCTCTTTGTTTGATACTGGACTTCAAGAAAAGCTGTAGTGATTCCAAGAGGCCCTCTCCTAGAGCAGCGCTTGCGCGCTGCACTAGGCTCGACCTAGACTTACCTTTTTGCCCAAATTTGGTGTAATTCCGTTCAGCAGTTCGGGCTGTAGCTTTGTCTAAATTTGTAAATTAACATGTGAAAAATGCGTTTTGGGACCTGTGAGGAGGAGCCCGCTTTCCCTACCATGATAAACCCCGTCTCTGACTCACACGTAATGTTGTCATCGGCTGAATGAATTCCAGGGGATATGCAAGGGTTAAATAACGCGGACTCCTCTTCCCCACAGGAACGCCCAGAGGAAAAGAACCAATGGGAGGAGGTCTCAGGGAATAGAAGGGCGGACCTGTCAGAAGGGCGGACCTGTCAGCGAGTGAGCAGTTCCAGGAAGACGCTGCGGGATGGAAAACAGCGGGTATACTGGGGAGATAGAATTATTTTTGTGGTTAGTATTTGGAAGGGGGGGCACACAAAACCTTATCCGCTCCATGGTAGAAAATGAAGGACATGTTTTAAAAGGGACCGGAGGAATGCACGCCTGTGTGAATATAATATTGAATAGTTAGAGGACTGAAAGTACCAATACCGTCTCACCTCACAGAGGCGGCTTCCTCACCCTCATCTGTAGACATGCCGCCTTCATCACGAGTGAACGATTACCCAAGCTTTGCAGGCTCCCTCCCAGGCTTGCCACAGTTGTTTTCCCTTCAGTAATGGAGCGTGTGAGGCAGACTGTGCTGTACACTGAACAAGTCTTTAAGGAAGTGTGAGTGCAACAAGGCTGGTTTATTAATTCACCACTTAACTAGTCAGTCTCCTGCCCCTACATCCTCACTTAAGCCACAATTTGTGACACATTTGCTATTTTAAGACTTGTAATAACATCACTTTTGTATATTTAAGTCCATACAGATACTGATGAAAGCAAAACCATAAGTACTAAAATGCAGAGTACAGGGGGCACGAGACCTTATAAAAAAAAAAAAGGTTTTAGAGTGGCAGGGTTTGCAAATTAGCATAGGCAGTGTGCAGTAATGTCACAGAGAGGGACATGGCAAGTCTATTATGCCTCTCTTTAATGGTAATGAATTGTGATTCACGTAATATAAGAACGCACATTAGCAGTGTATGCCCTCATGTACATAAATAAGGAAGGCTTAAATGTATTTTGGTACAACAGTGTGGGAGAGTTTTAACCCCTCAGCTGCGCTGAACATTCCCCGCTTGTGCGAAACGTTCTATTCCGCGGGCGGGGCCGAGACGTTCAGCGGACGTGCGCAGCACTACTGAGGTAGTGCACCCGACGTCCACTGAACGTGTGCAGCATTAAAGGGGTTAATGAAACATGGGAGAATATGTTAACATTAACTTTTATTGGGCAGAGCAAGTTTCCAGTGGGAGAAAGCTAAAATATTGTAATGCATGATATAGAATGAATATAGTCCTTTCTAAATCTAACTTGCATACCTAGGCATTGCACAGATATTCTAGGCAGTAGTCTGTTATTCTTTTCCTTCTGCATGAATGTGCGTATTATATTTAGCTTATGGATGCCACTTTTTCAGCTATTTAATTTACTAATTGGGAGCATTTTTATTTTGGTGGCCGTGAATACTCTCTATCTCAGTGCGGCCCTGATAGTTGGCAGCCCACTAGCGATTCCTGATATTTACTAAATACCAGGCAGTTGGGGTATGCCTGCTACTTACACCCAAGTGGTGATTGGACACACAACAAACTGGAAAAATTAAATTTGATGTGTTTTCTCTAGAATAATTAGGCTGATTGTTGGTGTCTCATCATTTCCATTTGTCTCAGTTGCCAATTTTTAATATTTACAATTTCAATTTTTTTTAGACTCTCGTGCTAGTGTCCAACATGAAGTTTTTGGCACATGAAGTAACAGTAGGTGGTGTAGGACCCAGGAAAATGTGCTGCATGGCTACTTATAGGGTCCCAAAAGCGAGACCTATTGGCTATGTCAAAGCTTGTTTTCAGTAATTCCACTAGGTTAATTTACTTACTTCTGCTCTTCCATAGAAAAATAATGTTTTGTCTTGCCAATAATTTTGGGACTGGAGTATAAATCTCCACAAAACGTTCCAAAAAGGTCCTCCTTTTTTATTAGTTTTTGCATAGAAAGTAGGGGGATAATCCATTAGGGGATGGCCGAGTAAAAAGGGGGTGCCAAAATGCAAAATACCAATGCATTTTCCATAGACTTCTATATAAACTGCTTAATGGAATTGCCTTATGTTCGGCAGGAAGCTAGACCATGGTCCGCAAATTGTGCTTTTTGTGATTTGGTGTAAATCTGTTCAGTAGTTTTTGTGAAATTATGGCTGTAAAATATTTATATATCTGAACTGAGTGGAGGAGTGTGGCTCAATGGTTAGAGCGGCAGACCCTGAAGCAGAGTTCTGGCCAGGGACCAGGGTTCGATTCCCGCCTCAGCGGTGTCTCGGGCTCAATTTCCTCGGACCTGTTAATTCTCGCCTCGGTGCCTATTCTAATCACGGGCCCCACGCTGCAACTCTGGGCAATAGCTTGCTTAGCCTCCACACCGGCCCCAACAGCGCTAAGGATGCCTGGCTTCACCCTGGGGGTGCCCAGGAGTGGACACTTCACAGGGAAAGCCAGGAGGGGTTCCACAGCGGTATGAGTATCAGCGCCAGGAAACCGCATAGGCGACACCGCAAGGTGACTGTCTGGTGACAGTGCGCTCTATAAGTACCATGACATTTACATTTAACTGTTGGGAGACCACAGCCCTTTGGTTTGAACCCTTAATGGTGTCAGCAAGGCCCCTGTAATGTAACTAAGGCTGTGTTTAAAATTACAACTTTGGCATCAAATTAGTACACAGAGGCAGAAACTACAGGGCTGGCTGCTTATCTAGAAAGCCACTTTTGGGTAGTTTGGGTGACGAGGATTTGGATGTTCATGAATGTTTGTGGCAGCGGTGTTAGACGCTGTCCATGATGCTGCTTGTGCTGACCCAGGAGTGGTGCCAGTTAACAAGGACTTCACAGATGGTCTCCCCTGGGACTGGTGCTTAAGTGCTGAGGTGTTTGGAGGCGCTCAAGTAGCGACTGAGCTAACTGTGGCTCTGGATATGGTTATGAGACCTGATTCTTTTGTTCTACTTGGTAAGGCGAGACCGTACTTGTTGAATATTCACCCAGTGTGAGTGGTGAGATCCGCGTTGCTGGTCTGCCTGAAGTTGTGATGCTGCTGACAGTAGCGTGTCTGCTAAAAGCAATGGCGTGACTGGTGGATCTATGAAGCCAAATAAGAGAAAGTTATCTTCCGACACCACAGTCTTCGTGACTGAGACCAATAATACTGAAGACTCTGAGACTCACAGCAGTAATTTCTCCTTTCAGAGCGTTATTGCTGCAGATGGAGTGAAGCCAAGAAGTAAGCACATTACTAAGGTACCAACAAAGTTTAATATTTTTCATTTGTGTTAACTGTTCCTCTTTTGCAGCATTTGAAAATGCATTTTCTAGTTTTGTTGCTTTTTGTTTAGGTCTTTCTTGTAGGCTGTTTCCTGTGGTTTAAAGGGAACGATGTTGTAGTGTGTCACATTAACGCTGCAGTTTGCATTTCATTACCATCATTTGCTTACCCTGGAGAATTTCCAGAGTGTAGGAGTTTTGCTGTTCCAGAGTTCTTTCTTCAGCTTCTGGCAGTTGTCGCTCTGTGGCGATCTGTGGTCCTGTTTCTCTGCTCTTCTTGTAGCAGCTCCTATCAGAGCTTCATCCTCCCACCAACAATAATAAGATGCCAGGCATCACCCAGCACACAACACAGACTATGTTGGGCTACGTCGGCGCAGTTAGAGCGAGGATAAAGTTCTCCGGACCCATCTGGCTGTGAATGTAACCTAAGGGCTTAAGATGAAATGAAGAGCTTACCTCCTTCCTGAGTGGCTCCAGTCTGCTGTGTGCAGACCCGATAGCTGGTAGCACCCTGGAGTATGTATGTATAAATCAGATTATGTTGGAAGTAACCTGCAACATTGTGGCAGGCAGCACCCTGCCATAGAGTAGGATTTCTCATAGTATTTTATTTCCTGACACATTAATGGAGATAATCTTTTAACTGGCAGAAGAACAACACTGACCATACATTTTCCTGGGTTTGTCTTTAAAATGACGTACACATTAGGAATGGCATTTCGTTCTACTGGAATAATAACACAAGTTATCTTGTACTCTGCTATGATGTTGCGTCACAGATCTTTGGCTGCAATGCCTTCCATGTTTCATTCAAACATGCGTTCTACAGGGCACATACATGATTTGCAGCTGTAGAGAAATAATGCTCCTGTGTACTGTGGCAGACTCAGAAATATTGAAAAACTTCATGATTTCTCTTTCAGCACTTCGTGTAAAGCCTTTCATTTTTTGACTCATACATTTGGCAGAAACATAACTTAGTACCATTAAAATAGTTGTAATCGGGAGCATTCATGTGGGGTTAGGACTGGCTCAACCAGAGTGCTTGCTGACTCGGAGGAGTATGGAGTTGACCACCTTGCCTGGTCCGGTGTGGAACCAAGCCAGCGATGCTTTGCTGCAGGTTCATTTGCCCCGATAGCTGGTCAACAGTTTGAGGAGGAGGAGGTGAAGAGCTGGCTAAGTGTGCCATGAGGCTGGCGTTTCAGTACATCCCTGAGAAGTGAGCTGTGAGTCGATGTAGTGTTCCTCTTATACCACGTGCAATTCAACCTCTCCAAAGCCTCAAGAATTCCTGGGTGTGAAGGGCGGCTGATTCTGATTGGGTGCTTGATAGTTTTCCAGAAACTCATGTTCTTGATTGTTCATGTTTATCAGTAGTTAATTAAACATGCCCAGGGGTTTTATCTCTTCAGTTGGCTAAAGCTGCACTAAAAGTTTCTTTCCCATTGCAAAAAAATATGAACGGCTGATGAGCCTCTGTCTGTCAAAGAATAGAAGGGCTAGGCAACTGTCATTCATCTCACTGTGACTTTAGAGACCATCCTTTTAATGAGAAAAACAAAACTACAAGTCCCATAAGGAATAGTGGTGGAAGGTGTCACGCATGACCTGGGACAACATCCGATTCAGCACCTTCAGTTCCATTTTTTAAGTATTTGAAACAATATTGAATTTATAACCTTTGTTTTTTATGGTCATGAGTCACCAGAATACTAAAAACGTGTCTTTTATTTTCAGGATCAATTAAGTAATGGTCACCAGCTTGGAAGCTCTGGTAATTCTTCAGTATTTGTCATTGATCTTCATATGTGACTGGTTTGGGTCTGCCCCTGCATCGTACCCGATAACTCGCACAGGTAAGGAGCTGGTAGCAGCAACATGATAACCCCATACTCGTCTGTAAGAAGTGCGCTCGGAGGCAGGTATCCGATCATTTTTGTGAAACAAGCAAGCGCCAATATTTGCTATGTACATTTGTTAAAATAAAACAGTCAAATCACAGTATACTGTTTCGGAGGTTCGTCCCAGAGACATTATCTGTAACAGAACGCAGACACCCTAGGAAGCATGTGCTTTTAAGACAAGTTGCGTTCACTCACCTGAAGGTGACATGCTTCATCGTTGGGCTATACTTCTCACCAGGCCGGCGCTACAATGGCTGGTGGGTACCACAAGAGGGCACTTTGTTGGAGATCTTTTAATAAGTACGCCGGATGAGCATAGTAGGACAGAAGATGTTGTGTCATAAGATGTGAGATTGGTGAAATCTGAATATAAGATCAACAATCGACCAGTTGCCGCAATATAGTTCATGTGATCTTCCTGGTCCATGTTGAGATTAAAAACAGCGGCAGAGAAATTGAGGAACTAATGGCCCCTATCACTCCGTGAAAGTGTCGATCACCTATGGATCTGCTGGTAAGCTGGGGTCTATACTTCAGGTCAACTTTTTTCATTTTCATGCCTTGTGTAGTCATGGAGCAATCTGTTGGCATTTCATCAGTACCAAATATGGGAAAATGGGTAAATGTGACCTAATTTTCTCCACAGCGTGAGGAGCTCTGTAACTCAAAGCCCTGCACCGTGCATAGGTGATAAGGTGTCTATTACCATCTTACTACCACAGGTGAGCGCTCCCTAACAGAGTGCACTAGATACGGTAACCCTCCTAAAATTCAGGAGATACTGAGTTATCCAATAGCGAGGACGCCCATCAGAGGGCAACTGGTTTAAAAAGCACATGCTTCCTAGGGTGTCTGCGTTCAGGTAGAGATAATGTCTGTGGGACTGAACCTCCAGAACAGTATACTGTTAGTTGATTTATATGAAGAATGTGTATACTGGACTGTCATTTTCCTTGTCATCTCTTGTGATATGTAAAATAAAACACAACACACCTGGAGGCCAACACATCTATCATACATTTAATGCAAAAATAGCAAAAGGCCAAGTAAACTAACAAGTGACAATTGTCTTTGCAATGGACGAGAGCATCCACCTTAAAGCAAGTTGGAGTATATAATGCTAATGCTACACAAAGTATTTTTATACACTTTTCTCCTAATACAAGAAATATGAACACGTGACAGAAACAGTTACGGAAACGACACTCATGAGTAGGAGGCAGAATCTTCTCTCGAGAGGAATGTGAGGAGTCCGTGAGGTGCAGATAAAAGATACACAAGCTGCAGAATTCACTGTTTCTGGAAATAACACTTCCGTTTTAGGTCTCGTGGTGATTACAGCGCGAAGCGCTGTCTCGCCACAGACCTATTGTGAGCGACTCTGCTTTCCAGGAGACAGCACCTGGCCGCGTGCAATTCCTCTCCGAGAAGGCGATTGGAGCGAGCCACGCGCACGCGAACGCGCTCGCTGTGGCCAGCTGCTGTCTCCTGGGAAGCTTCAACACCACACATCACACACGCATGCGCATACACAGAGACACACACACGAGCGCCCATGCACGCACGCATACATAGTTCAAGTTCAGGAATGTGTATAGCGCACTACTCACCCAGAGGGTCTCAAGGCGCTTGAGGGAGGGTGTGTGCATTACTTATCGAATAGCCAGGTTTTTTGCTGCTTTCTGAAGGAGAGGTGGTTCTGTGTAAGGCGGAGGTGAGTGGGGAGAGAATTCCAGGTTTTGGCTGCTAAGTAGGAGAAGGATCTTCCTCCCAGGGTGGATCTATAGATGCGCCGAATTGCGGCGAGGGCTTGATTGGATGATTGTAGTTGGCGGCTGGGTGTGTAGAAGGACAATCGTGTGTTGAGGCATTCGGGTCCTAGGTCGTAGAGGGCCTTGTGTGCGTGGGTGAGGAGACGGAACGTTATTCTCTTGTTGACGGGGAGCCAGTGGAGGTCTTTCAGGTGACCGGAGATGTGAGCTTGACGGGGGATGTCCAATATGAGTCTGGCTGAGGCGTTTTGGATGCGTTGGAGTTTTTTCTGTAGTTTGGCTGTGGTTCCGGCGTAGAGGGTATTTCCATAATCCAGTCGGCTAGTGAACAGTGCGTGGGTGACTGTCTTTCTTGTTTCGGTGGGGATCCAACTGAAGATTTTTTTGAGCATGCGAAGGACGTTGAAGCATGAAGATGAGACGGCGTTGACTTGTCTGGTCATCGAGAGGGAGGAGTCTAGGATGAAGCCCAGGTTACGTGCGTGATCTGTAGGTATGGGTGCTGTACCTAGGGCCGGTGGCCACCATGAGTCATCCCAGGTAGAGGGGGATGATCCTAAGATGAGGACTTCCGTTTTGTCCGAGTTTAGTTTCAAACGGCTGTTTTTCATCCATTCGGCTACTTCTTTCATTCCTTCGTGTAGATTGGTTTTGGCGGTGTTTGGGTCTTTGGTGAGGGAGAGGATCAGCTGGGTGTCATCTGCGTAGGAGATGAAGTTGAGGTTGTGTTGTCGCGCGATGGATGCGAGGGAACTCATGTAAACGTTGAAGAGGGTGGGACCGAGGGATGATCCTTGTGGTACGCCGCAAATGACTTCGGTGGCCTCTGATTTAAATGGGGGGAGGCGGACTCTCTGGGTTCTCCCGGTGAGGAACGAGATGATCCAGTCCAAAGCTTTTCCTTGTATTCCGACGTTGCTGAGGCGTTGTATGAGGGTGCTATGACAGACTGTGTCGAAGGCGGCGGAGAGGTCAAGTAGGATGAGGGCAGCTGTTTCTCCGTTGTCCAGTAGCGTTCGGATGTCGTCTGTAGCTGCGGTGAGGGCGGTTTCGGTGCTGTGTTTGGCCCGGAAGCCGGACTGTGAGGGGTCGAGGGAATTGTTGGATTCAAGGAAGGCGGCGAGCTGACTATTAACGGCTTTCTCAATGACTTTGGCAGGGAATGGGAGGAGTGAGATGGGGCGGTAGTTCTTAAGTTCAGAGGGATCTGCTGTGGGTTTCTTCAGAAGGGCGCTGAGTTCGGCATGTTTCCAGCTTTCTGGGAAGGTAGCGGAGTTGAAGGAACAGTTGATGACATCGCGGAGGTGGGGTGCGATGATGGAGTCTGCTTTGTTGAAAATGTGGTGGGGACATGGGTCGGTTGGCGATCCTGAGTGGATGGAGTTCATCAGGCAGATGGTGTCTTCAGTAGTGATTGGGTTCCAGGCGCAAAGATTGTGAGAGTGATGTTTTGGTTCGGAGGTGGGTGGAGTGGACTGTTCTTCGGACTGGTTTTCAAAGCTGTTATGTATGTCGGCGATTTTGTTGTGGAAGAAAGAGGATAAAGAGTCGCAGAGGTTTTGGGAGGGAGTGATGTCGTTTGTGCCGGCGGTGGGGTTGGTAAATTCTTTGACGATGTTGAATAGTTCCTTGCTGTTGTGGGCGTTGTTGTCGAGTCGATCCTTGAACGCTGATTTCTTGGTGGATCGGATCACTTGGTGGTGTTTGCGGGTGGCGTCCTTGAAGGTGGTCAGGTTGTCAGTGGTTGGGTTTTTTCTCCAGGTTTTTTCGAGAGTACGACAGAACTTCTTGGATTTCTTAAGGTCATCGTTGAACCAGGGGGCCTTTTTGCTGCCTTGTTTGATCTGGTGGTTTTTCAAGGGTGCTAATTCGTTAGCGCTGTGGGTGATCCATTGTGTGAGTTTGGTGGCGGCTTGGTTTGGGTCCGATGATAAGGCAGGAGGGTTTTGGTTAAGCGATGTGAAGAGTTGGTCGGTAGTGATTTTGTTCCAGTTTCTTCGAGGAATAGGTTGTGGGGGGTTGTGGCTCGTGGTCTTTTAGTAGCTGAAGTGAACGCAGCTGTGGTCCGTCCAATGGAGTGCTGTGGTGTGATCGAAGGAGATGTGTTTGCTGGAGGTGAAGATAGGTTCGAGCGTGTGTCCGGCAAGGTGGGTGGGGGTGTCAACAAGTTGTTTGAGTCCGAGATTGGCCATGTTGTCCAGAAGGGTGGTGGTGTTGCTGTTGTTTTTCTTTTCCAGGTGGAAGTTGAGGTCTCCCAGTAGAATGTAGTTCTCGGAGGTGAGGGCATGTGGGCTGATGAAGTCAGTGATGTCTTCGTTGAATTGTGTGCGTGTGAGACTTGGCCCTTTCCCCAAAATTTTTCGCCTTTTTATTTCCCTTTTAAATCAGAATGCCCTCATGGTAACAACAATGTATAGGCCTGGTGTAGTGAGGAAAGCCCTGTGTACTGTGAAACTGATGTTAAGATGCAGGTGTCTTATACCCCTAACATGGCTGCCACTGACCACTGCTGCTGCAGCGGGGTTTAGTGGGCGCATTCTAGTGGCTAGGCCTGGCTGGAACCCTCCAAACAATGTATCAACTTAGCCTGCCAGCCTGCCCACAGGTAGAATGGTGGAACCTCCTAGAACCCCCTGGAACCTTCTGGAACAGGTGAGGTTACACCAACTGCCACTGCCAACTGTCAACTGGCACTGTATAAGGAAAGGAAGGTAAACTTTCCTGTCAGAGGGACTAAGGGGAGACCTGGGGAAGTACCTACGCAGGAGGATAGGCAGTGGGGGTCAGGGCAGGGTCTTATGATGCTGGAATGACAGGGCCTAGTGTGCTGCTTTACAAGTATTGAGGCATCCTGTACCCCCCCCACTGACCTAACCCCGCGGCAGGGAACCCCCAGGGACCACTTGAAGGGATTGGCTGAGAAGAACTTGGAACACCAGCCACCAAACTATTCCCCCCTTCAAGGAACAAGAAACCAAGCAACAAAACTAAGGGCGTAAGGAACATCACGCCAACAAGAAACTAAGCTTCTATTTACAAGGGCGCAAGAAACCTAAAGCGCTAAGAAGAAATTAAATCATCACAGGACTTTTGACGAAGCAAACAGGTATTGGCGCGGTACTGACCCTGCGTTTCCTGATGTCACCTGGGGTCTCCCTTGCTAACCTGCTACGGGGGTGTCACCTGTCCTGTATATCTAGCGCTGCCCTTGCTGACCCTGTGAAGAGCGCTGAAGTAATGGAGGGGGTTGCTGCCTTCTGAAGCGCTATATTTGCCTGAACTGCAGCACCCTGAACTGAATGTTATTAGACCTGCTGGTCTTGCCCCCACCTCGTGTGGGCCAAAGCGCTATAGCCCTGCACCCTGCTGTCTGTGAAGCGCTAGAATCCTGGGCGTGATTCCTGCCTGAAGCGCTATATTCTGTGGTGCCCTTCAGCAGCGCTACCTGGAATGAACTGTCTGCCGAGCGCTACCTCTGCTGTGAATTGCCTGCTATATCGTAGCGCTGTGAATCCTGAAAAGCGCTATCCCCCTGAAGCGCTGTGTCACCAAGAACTTCTGTGGCTCTAGAAGTTGCTGCCTTCTGAAGCGCTGACTCCCTGCTCCCCCAACGCTCCTTTGCTCTCCCTGTGAAGAGTGCTGAGGTACTGAAGGGGGTTGCTGCCTTGTGAAGTGCTGTACCTGCAGGGTGCTATTATCTAAACCTGATTGCCTGCTGAAGCGCTGTCCCCAGTATTGCCTGTGGCCAAGCGCTGTCATGTGAGGAACTGAGGTAGTGCCCAGGGAAGGGCTGTAATTTCACTCCAAGCGCTTTCTTGCATGTCCCATAGAAGCGCTGTAATTGTGCCTCCAAGCGCTCTCTTGTAGGCCCCAGAGAAACGCTGTATTTTTGACCTTAAGTGCCCACCTGTTGGCCCCTATGTGCCTCTAGTGACGTGGAGGCCATTAAGTTACTGTTTATGCCTGAGGACAGGCTTGCCATTCATTAACTGTTTGGGCCCTGGTTCCGGCGTAGGCCTAAAGACATACTGAGTTCACCTGCGATGGCTTAGCCCTGCATAGGGGAGTCCAAGGCATAGTAAAATGCTCATTGAGAATGCTTTACTGAATTGCTTATTGAAATGTTCACCTTAATTAACAGAAATGTTTTACTAATCTAAAGCAAGGTTTGTGCTTGCTTAATGAGATGTTGCTCTCTAGCAATGAGTAATGTTCTATTTATAAGTTACTTAATGAAATGCCTATGCCTGATTCCTTCCCTGTAATGTTTACTCCTGATTAGGGGGATGTTACCTATGATTGGGGAAGAGTTTTGAAGTGGTTATTCCTGCTTGGAACCAGGATTATTCTGAACTATAGAAGTTTTATTACACCCCTGCCCCAGTGTTATAACCTCTACTTATTTACAGGATTACTCTTGGGTGCTGAGAGGTTTATGCCTGCTTAATGTAGGAATTAGAATGTTGATCCTGGCCTGGGGGTGGAAACGCCAACAGCTGCATAATGAACTGTGTCTGCTGACTAATGAAACATTTATTCATGTTGGTTGAAAGGTGGAGCACATGCCCACAGTTATGGAGTGAGGTGCTCCTTGCTTTAAAAGAAATGTTTACATTTACTAAAAGGCTTTACATGCATAAACCAAGTCTTCTAAGCTCAGGCTTGCCTGTTAAAAATGGTTATCTCTACCTTGAAGAGTTGTTAACTGTTGATTGCTGAGTAGGGGAACGGTAAATGCTATAAGGATATAGTTACACTGCCTAATGAGATGTTTTATCCGCAGTGGCGTGTTTTTATTCCTGCCATAGGAGTTTCATTCCTGCCTAAGGAAATGGTTAATGAAATGTTTTACCCTCAGTGAAGTGTTTTACTTCTGCTAAACTGATTATCTCTATTGCAGGAAATGTTTTACCTGTAAGCTCCTGATTAATAGGGGGAAGGCCCTGCCTGTTCAGGCATCAGGTAATAGGATGGTGTGTGATGCCTAAAGAAATACTTTATGCCTAATGAGAGGTGTTGACCTCATTTGAGGCAATGTTTACTCCTGCCCAGGGAAGGGTCTCATACCCCTGCTATAACAGAGATCTACTTACACCTGCTCAATGTAGGGATTTCTACTTCCCTGATGGAATGTTGGTGTAGCCCTGATACAGTTAAACCTGCACAAGGGGATGGTTACCTAGATTGCAATGTTTTCTCCTAGTTAGTGCTGGCTAATGCAATGGTTAGCTGGGCCCAATGAGAAGTTCTCCCAAAGGGATGCCCAACCTTGTTATATGGAATAATTATTCTTAATGAAATGTTTAATTTCTATTACAGGAGGAGAGTTACGTCCACATACTTTTGTGGCAAATGAAATGTTTCATATTTAAGGAAATGTTTGAACTACACTTAACAAATTGTTTATTCCTACAGCGGGGAGAAGTTTCTGTTATGGAACTGTCCCTTTGTTTACCTGAGGAAATGGATATTGATGCTTAATGCAGTGTTGTTCTTATGACTTTGAGATGTATTCCTTTCAGGTACTGACCAAGAAGCAAGGCGTAAGTCGGGCCTGTGTCCCACTAAAAATGTATTTAACTATTTATTGATCCAATATTTAATATTTATTGCAGAACGGATATTTATTCATCCAATATTGATTGCAAGTCTTGAGACACATGTATTTTAAATGAATATATGATTTCCCTGATCCTGCTCTATCTATCTGATTATTTATCTTAATACAAATCACTTGTTTTTATACAAGCTCTGGAGTGAAGTCATTTATTGCGTGCCCAGGTTTCTGTCTCAGTGTGAGTGTGTGCTGCATGATCACTTAACACATGTGCTTTCGGATGCCTACCCGCTCGTGCCATGCTACCCTAGGGGACTGGTGACCCCAGTTCCAACATATTGGTGTCGAGCGGTGGGATCCAGGACCTGTGACCATGCAGCACCCTCCATTGGGACAGGGTGCACAGCAATTGGGCTGCACAATTATTGTGTGTGCAAGCCTTAGGAATTGACCCCTCCACTGTCTAGCCTGTGAGTGTATCAGGGCCTGTTGGACCTCATTCTGTCGCCACATCCTAGAACCTTTTTCCTGAATTATCTGAGTCCTCACCTGGCACTGGAGTGTTGTGTCAGGGGATGGGGGTGCCTGTTGGGCGGAGGGAAGAAGGAACTCCGTACCACTTTGGGGCACGGCTAGGAGCCCACCCAGAGGGGAGAGGGGATGGGGACAGGAGGGGCAGGTCACACCCAGGGAGGCGGGCACACCAGAGAACCTTGGAAGGGGGTGTGTGTCGTCAAAGAGGTTAGAGCAGAAAAGGGAGAGTGTGAGCCTTGCAATGAAGGAAGGGAAGCTGGTGCACAGGTTTCAGCTAACAGAGACAGAGCTGAAGACCTTGAAATCATGTGTGCCAGGTACTTCCATGGTGGCAGCGTACCCGAGGTTCGAGGTTTGGACCAGTCACGGGGTGTAGAACCTGGACTGGGGTTTCAGGTGCAGGGATTGCCTGACCTGGAGGGTGGGGTACCAGTAACTATGGACCCTACCAGTGTGACTTCCAGGGGTACCTATCCGGGGAGGAGGGTGCGGAACCCTCGAAGGGGGTGCAGAGGGAGGAAGGACTCTCCTCTGGCACTGGTCCAGCCACGGGGTTAAAGATTCTGGGTTGGGTGGCCAGGTTCAGGGGTTGCCTGACCTGGCGGGAGGAATCTCTGTATTCAGAGTTCCCCCGGTTGTGACTTCCAGGGGTACCTATCCGGGGAGGAGGGTGCGGAACCCTGGAAGGGGGTGCAGAGGGAGGAAGGACTCTCCTCTGGCACCGGTCCAGCCACGGGGTTAAAGATCCTGGGTTGGGTGGCCAGGTTCAGGGGTTGCCTGACCTGGCGGGAGGAATCTCTGTATTCAGAGTTCCCCCGGTTGTGACTTCCAGGGGTACCTATCCGGGGAGGAGGGTGCAGAACCCTGGAAGGGGGTGCAGAGGGAGGAAGGACTCTCCTCTGGCACCGGTCCAGCCACGGGGTTAAAGATCCTGGGTTGGGTGGCCAGGTTCAGGGGTTGCCTGACCTGGCGGGAGGAATCTCTGTATTCAGAGTTCCCCCGGTTGTGACTTCCAGGGGTACCTATCCGGGGAGGAGGGTGCGGAACCCTGGAAGGGGGTGCAGAGGGAGGAAGGACTCTCCTCTGGCACTGGTCCAGCCACGGGGTTAAAGATCCTGGGTTGGGTGGCCAGGTTCAGGGGTTGCCTGACCTGGCGGGAGGAATCTCTGTATTCAGAGTTCCCCCGGTTGTGACTCTCAGGGGTACTACTCCAGGTGGGAGGGTGCGGAACCCTGGGAGGGGGTGCAGGGAGAGGTAGGTCTCGCCCCTGTCACCAATTCAACTTAAGGGTTTAGACCCTAGGTTGAGGAGGAGAGTGGAAAAAGGTACCACGGGCCTGGGGCGACTGCCCCCCACTCTGAGAGAGAGCAAGGGCCAGAGACATCTGGATTGGAGGTCTGTCCTGGCCGCATCCCACTAGGAACACCAGTGGGGTGGTTGGATTAGCGAGAATGTCATGGTGGTATTGGGCCTGCGTCCACCTTTTTCCGCCCCAAGCAGGGAAGCCCATCAAGGGAATGATCGTCCTACCCTGGCTTTTGGCTGGGGGGGAGATGTGTGAGACTTGGCCCTTTCCCCAAAATTTTTCGCCTTTTTATTTCCCTTTTAAATCAGAATGCCCTCATGGTAACAACAATGTATAGGCCTGGTGTAGTGAGGAAAGCCCTGTGTACTGTGAAACTGATGTTAAGATGCAGGTGTCTTATACCCCTAACATTGCTGCCACTGACCACTGCTACTGCAGCGGGGTTTAGTGGGCGCATTCTAGTGGCTAGGGCCTGGCTGGAACCCTCCAAACAATGTATCAACTTAGCCTGCCAGCCTGCCCACAGGTAGAATGGTGGAACCTCCTAGAACCCCCTGGAACCTTCTGGAACAGGTGAGGTGACACCAACTGCCACTGCCAACTGTCAACTGGCACTGTATAAGGAAAGGAAGGTAAACTTTCCTGTCAGAGGGACTAAGGGGAGACCTGGGGAAGTACCTACGCAGGAGGATAGGCAGTGGGGGTCAGGGCAGGGTCTTATGATGCTGGAATGACAGGGCCTAGTGTGCTGCTTTACAAGTATTGAGGCATCCTGTACCCCCCCCACTGACCTAACCCTGCGGCAGGGAACCCCCAGGGACCACTTGAAGGGATTGGCTGAGAAGAACTTGGAACACCAGCCACCAAACTATTCCCCCCTTCAAGGAACAAGAAACCAAGCAACAAAATTAAGGGCGTAAGGAACATCACGCCAACAAGAAACTAAGCTTCTATTTACAAGGGCGCAAGAAACATCACGCCAACAAGAAACTAAGCCTCTATTTACAAGGGCGCAAGAAACCTAAAGCGCTAAGAAGAAATTAAATCATCACAGGACTTTTGAAGAAGCAAACAGGTATTGGCGCGGTACTGACCCTGCGTTTCCTGATGTCACCTGGGGTCTCCCTTGCTAACCTGCTACTGGGGTGTCACCTGTCCTGTATATCTAGCGCTGCCCTTGCTGACCCTGTGAAGAGCGCTGAAGTAATGGAGGGGGTTGCTGCCTTCTGAAGCGCTATATTTGCCTGAACTGCAGCACCCTGAACTGAATGTTATTAGACCTGCTGGTCTTGCCCCCACCTCGTGTGGGCCAAAGCGCTATAGCCCTGCACCCTGCTGTCTGTGAAGCGCTAGAATCCTGGGCGTGATTCCTGCCTGAAGCGCTATATTCTGTGGTGCCCTTCAGCAGCGCTACCTGGAATGAACTGTCTGCCGAGCGCTACCTCTGCTGTGAATTGCCTGCTATATCGTAGCGCTGTGAATCCTGAAAAGCGCTATCCCCCTGAAGCGCTGTGTCACCAAGAACTTCTGTGGCTCTAGAAGTTGCTGCCTTCTGAAGCGCTGACTCCCTGCTCCCCCAACGCTCCTTTGCTGTCCCTGTGAAGAGTGCTGAGGTACTGAAGGGGGTTGCTGCCTTGTGAAGTGCTGTACCTGCAGGGTGCTATTATCTAAACCTGATTGCCTGCTGAAGCGCTGTCCCCAGCATTGCCTGTGGCCAAGCGCTGTCATGTGAGGAACTGAGGTAGTGCCCAGGGAAGCGCTGTAATTTCACTCCAAGCGCTTTCTTGAATGTCCCATAGAAGCGCTGTAATTGTGCCTCCAAGCGCTCTCTTGTAGGCCCCAGAGAAACGCTGTATTTTTTACCTTAAGTGCTCACCTGTTGGCCCCTATGTGCCTCTAGTGACGTGGAGGCCATTAAGTTACTGTTTATGCCTGAGGACAGGCTTGCCATTCATTAACTGTTTGGGCCCTGGTTCCGGCGTAGGCCTAAAGACATACTGAGTTCACCTGCGATGGCTTAGCCCTGCATAGGGGAGTCCAAGGCATAGTAAAATGCTCATTGAGAATGCTTTACTGAATTGCTTATTGAAATGTTCACCTTAATTAACAGAAATGTTTTACTAATCTAAAGCAAGGTTTGTGCTTGCTTAATGAGATGTTGCTCTCTAGCAATGAGTAATGTTCTATTTATAAGTTACTTAATGAAATGCCTATGCCTGATTCCTTCCCTGTAATGTTTACTCCTGATTAGGGGGATGTTACCTATGATTGGGGAAGAGTTTTGAAGTGGTTATTCCTGCTTGGAACCAGGATTATTCTGAACTATAGAAGTTTTATTACACCCCTGCCCCAGTGTTATAACCTCTACTTATTTACAGGATTACTCTTGGGTGCTGAGAGGTTTATGCCTGCTTAATGTAGGAATTAGAATGTTGATCCTGGCCTGGGGGTGGAAACGCCAACAGCTGCATAATGAACTGTGTCTGCTGACTAATGAAACATTTATTCATGTTGGTTGAAAGGTGGAGCACATGCCCACAGTTATGGAGTGAGGTGCTCCTTGCTTTAAAAGAAATGTTTACATTTACTAAAAGGCTTTACATGCATAAACCAAGTCTTCTAAGCTCAGGCTTGCCTGTTAAAAATGGTTATCTCTACCTTGAAGAGTTGTTAACTGTTGATTGCTGAGTAGGGGAACGGTAAATGCTATAAGGATATAGTTACACTGCCTAATGAGATGTTTTATCCGCAGTGGCGTGTTTTTATTCCTGCCATAGGAGTTTCATTCCTGCCTAAGGAAATGGTTAATGAAATGTTTTACCCTCAGTGAAGTGTTTTACTTCTGCTAAACTGATTATCTCTATTGCAGGAAATGTTTTACCTGTAAGCTCCTGATTAATAGGGGGAAGGCCCTGCCTGTTCAGGCATCAGGTAATAGGATGGTGTGTGATGCCTAAAGAAATACTTTATGCCTAATGAGAGGTGTTGACCTCATTTGAGGCAATGTTTACTCCTGCCCAGGGAAGGGTCTCATACCCCTGCTATAACAGAGATCTACTTACACCTGCTCAATGTAGGGATTTCTACTTCCCTGATGGAATGTTGGTGTAGCCCTGATACAGTTAAACCTGCACAAGGGGATGGTTACCTAGATTGCAATGTTTTCTCCTAGTTAGTGCTGGCTAATGCAATGGTTAGCTGGGCCCAATGAGAAGTTCTCCCAAAGGGATGCCCAACCTTGTTATATGGAATAATTATTCTTAATGAAATGTTTAATTTCTATTACAGGAGGAGAGTTACGTCCACATACTTTTGTGGCAAATGAAATGTTTCATATTTAAGGAAATGTTTGAACTACACTTAACAAATTGTTTATTCCTACAGCGGGGAGAAGTTTCTGTTATGGAACTGTCCCTTTGTTTACCTGAGGAAATGGATATTGATGCTTAATGCAGTGTTGTTCTTATGACTTTGAGATGTATTCCTTTCAGGTACTGACCAAGAAGCAAGGCGTAAGTCGGGCCTGTGTCCCACTAAAAATGTATTTAACTATTTATTGATCCAATATTTAATATTTATTGCAGAACGGATATTTATTCATCCAATATTGATTGCAAGTCTTGAGACACATGTATTTTAAATGAATATATGATTTCCCTGATCCTGCTCTATCTATCTGATTATTTATCTTAATACAAATCACTTGTTTTTATACAAGCTCTGGAGTGAAGTCATTTATTGCGTGCCCAGGTTTCTGTCTCAGTGTGAGTGTGTGCTGCATGATCACTTAACACATGTGCTTTCGGATGCCTACCCGCTCGTGCCATGCTACCCTAGGGGACTGGTGACCCCAGTTCCAACATATTGGTGTCGAGCGGTGGGATCCAGGACCTGTGACCATGCAGCACCCTCCATTGGGACAGGGTGCACAGCAATTGGGCTGCACAATTATTGTGTGTGCAAGCCTTAGGAATTGACCCCTCCACTGTCTAGCCTGTGAGTGTATCAGGGCCTGTTGGACCTCATTCTGTCGCCACATCCTAGAACCTTTTTCCTGAATTATCTGAGTCCTCACCTGGCACTGGAGTGTTGTGTCAGGGGATGGGGGTGCCTGTTGGGCGGAGGGAAGAAGGAACTCCGTACCACTTTGGGGCACGGGTAGGAGCCCACCCAGAGGGGAGAGGGGATGGGGACAGGAGGGGCAGGTCACACCCAGGGAGGCGGGCACACCAGAGAACCTTGGAAGGGGGTGTGTGTCGTCAAAGAGGTTAGAGCAGAAAAGGGAGAGTGTGAGCCTTGCAATGAAGGAAGGGAAGCTGGTGCACAGGTTTCAGCTAACAGAGACAGAGCTGAAGACCTTGAAATCATGTGTGCCAGGTACTTCCATGGTGGCAGCGTACCCGAGGTTCGAGGTTTGGACCAGTCACGGGGTGTAGAACCTGGACTGGGGTTTCAGGTGCAGGGATTGCCTGACCTGGAGGGTGGGGTACCAGTAACTATGGACCCTACCAGTGTGACTTCCAGGGGTACCTATCCGGGGAGGAGGGTGCGGAACCCTCGAAGGGGGTGCAGAGGGAGGAAGGACTCTCCTCTGGCACTGGTCCAGCCACGGGGTTAAAGATTCTGGGTTGGGTGGCCAGGTTCAGGGGTTGCCTGACCTGGCGGGAGGAATCTCTGTATTCAGAGTTCCCCCGGTTGTGACTTCCAGGGGTACCTATCCGGGGAGGAGGGTGCGGAACCCTGGAAGGGGGTGCAGAGGGAGGAAGGACTCTCCTCTGGCACCGGTCCAGCCACGGGGTTAAAGATCCTGGGTTGGGTGGCCAGGTTCAGGGGTTGCCTGACCTGGCGGGAGGAATCTCTGTATTCAGAGTTCCCCCGGTTGTGACTTCCAGGGGTACCTATCCGGGGAGGAGGGTGCAGAACCCTGGAAGGGGGTGCAGAGGGAGGAAGGACTCTCCTCTGGCACCGGTCCAGCCACGGGGTTAAAGATCCTGGGTTGGGTGGCCAGGTTCAGGGGTTGCCTGACCTGGCGGGAGGAATCTCTGTATTCAGAGTTCCCCCGGTTGTGACTTCCAGGGGTACCTATCCGGGGAGGAGGGTGCGGAACCCTGGAAGGGGGTGCAGAGGGAGGAAGGACTCTCCTCTGGCACTGGTCCAGCCACGGGGTTAAAGATCCTGGGTTGGGTGGCCAGGTTCAGGGGTTGCCTGACCTGGCGGGAGGAATCTCTGTATTCAGAGTTCCCCCGGTTGTGACTCTCAGGGGTACTACTCCAGGTGGGAGGGTGCGGAACCCTGGGAGGGGGTGCAGGGAGAGGTAGGTCTCGCCCCTGTCACCAATTCAACTTAAGGGTTTAGACCCTAGGTTGAGGAGGAGAGTGGAAAAAGGTACCACGGGCCTGGGGCGACTGCCCCCCACTCTGAGAGAGAGCAAGGGCCAGAGACATCTGGATTGGAGGTCTGTCCTGGCCGCATCCCACTAGGAACACCAGTGGGGTGGTTGGATTAGCGAGAATGTCATGGTGGTATTGGGCCTGCGTCCACCTTTTTCCGCCCCAAGCAGGGAAGCCCATCAAGGGAATGATCGTCCTACCCTGGCTTTTGGCTGGGGGGGAGATGTGTGAGACTTGGCCCTTTCCCCAAAATTTTTCGCCTTTTTATTTCCCTTTTAAATCAGAATGCCCTCATGGTAACAACAATGTATAGGCCTGGTGTAGTGAGGAAAGCCCTGTGTACTGTGAAACTGATGTTAAGATGCAGGTGTCTTATACCCCTAACATTGCTGCCACTGACCACTGCTACTGCAGCGGGGTTTAGTGGGCGCATTCTAGTGGCTAGGGCCTGGCTGGAACCCTCCAAACAATGTATCAACTTAGCCTGCCAGCCTGCCCACAGGTAGAATGGTGGAACCTCCTAGAACCCCCTGGAACCTTCTGGAACAGGTGAGGTGACACCAACTGCCACTGCCAACTGTCAACTGGCACTGTATAAGGAAAGGAAGGTAAACTTTCCTGTCAGAGGGACTAAGGGGAGACCTGGGGAAGTACCTACGCAGGAGGATAGGCAGTGGGGGTCAGGGCAGGGTCTTATGATGCTGGAATGACAGGGCCTAGTGTGCTGCTTTACAAGTATTGAGGCATCCTGTACCCCCCCCACTGACCTAACCCTGCGGCAGGGAACCCCCAGGGACCACTTGAAGGGATTGGCTGAGAAGAACTTGGAACACCAGCCACCAAACTATTCCCCCCTTCAAGGAACAAGAAACCAAGCAACAAAATTAAGGGCGTAAGGAACATCACGCCAACAAGAAACTAAGCTTCTATTTACAAGGGCGCAAGAAACATCACGCCAACAAGAAACTAAGCCTCTATTTACAAGGGCGCAAGAAACCTAAAGCGCTAAGAAGAAATTAAATCATCACAGGACTTTTGAAGAAGCAAACAGGTATTGGCGCGGTACTGACCCTGCGTTTCCTGATGTCACCTGGGGTCTCCCTTGCTAACCTGCTACTGGGGTGTCACCTGTCCTGTATATCTAGCGCTGCCCTTGCTGACCCTGTGAAGAGCGCTGAAGTAATGGAGGGGGTTGCTGCCTTCTGAAGCGCTATATTTGCCTGAACTGCAGCACCCTGAACTGAATGTTATTAGACCTGCTGGTCTTGCCCCCACCTCGTGTGGGCCAAAGCGCTATAGCCCTGCACCCTGCTGTCTGTGAAGCGCTAGAATCCTGGGCGTGATTCCTGCCTGAAGCGCTATATTCTGTGGTGCCCTTCAGCAGCGCTACCTGGAATGAACTGTCTGCCGAGCGCTACCTCTGCTGTGAATTGCCTGCTATATCGTAGCGCTGTGAATCCTGAAAAGCGCTATCCCCCTGAAGCGCTGTGTCACCAAGAACTTCTGTGGCTCTAGAAGTTGCTGCCTTCTGAAGCGCTGACTCCCTGCTCCCCCAACGCTCCTTTGCTGTCCCTGTGAAGAGTGCTGAGGTACTGAAGGGGGTTGCTGCCTTGTGAAGTGCTGTACCTGCAGGGTGCTATTATCTAAACCTGATTGCCTGCTGAAGCGCTGTCCCCAGCATTGCCTGTGGCCAAGCGCTGTCATGTGAGGAACTGAGGTAGTGCCCAGGGAAGCGCTGTAATTTCACTCCAAGCGCTTTCTTGAATGTCCCATAGAAGCGCTGTAATTGTGCCTCCAAGCGCTCTCTTGTAGGCCCCAGAGAAACGCTGTATTTTTTACCTTAAGTGCTCACCTGTTGGCCCCTATGTGCCTCTAGTGACGTGGAGGCCATTAAGTTACTGTTTATGCCTGAGGACAGGCTTGCCATTCATTAACTGTTTGGGCCCTGGTTCCGGCGTAGGCCTAAAGACATACTGAGTTCACCTGCGATGGCTTAGCCCTGCATAGGGGAGTCCAAGGCATAGTAAAATGCTCATTGAGAATGCTTTACTGAATTGCTTATTGAAATGTTCACCTTAATTAACAGAAATGTTTTACTAATCTAAAGCAAGGTTTGTGCTTGCTTAATGAGATGTTGCTCTCTAGCAATGAGTAATGTTCTATTTATAAGTTACTTAATGAAATGCCTATGCCTGATTCCTTCCCTGTAATGTTTACTCCTGATTAGGGGGATGTTACCTATGATTGGGGAAGAGTTTTGAAGTGGTTATTCCTGCTTGGAACCAGGATTATTCTGAACTATAGAAGTTTTATTACACCCCTGCCCCAGTGTTATAACCTCTACTTATTTACAGGATTACTCTTGGGTGCTGAAAGGTTTATGCCTGCTTAATGTAGGAATTAGAATGTTGATCCTGGCCTGGGGGTGGAAACGCCAACAGCTGCATAATGAACTGTGTCTGCTGACTAATGAAACATTTATTCATGTTGGTTGAAAGGTGGAGCACATGCCCACAGTTATGGAGTGAGGTGCTCCTTGCTTTAAAAGAAATGTTTACATTTACTAAAAGGCTTTACATGCATAAACCAAGTCTTCTAAGCTCAGGCTTGCCTGTTAAAAATGGTTATCTCTACCTTGAAGAGTTGTTAACTGTTGATTGCTGAGTAGGGGAACGGTAAATGCTATAAGGATATAGTTACACTGCCTAATGAGATGTTTTATCCGCAGTGGCGTGTTTTTATTCCTGCCATAGGAGTTTCATTCCTGCCTAAGGAAATGGTTAATGAAATGTTTTACCCTCAGTGAAGTGTTTTACTTCTGCTAAACTGATTATCTCTATTGCAGGAAATGTTTTACCTGTAAGCTCCTGATTAATAGGGGGAAGGCCCTGCCTGTTCAGGCATCAGGTAATAGGATGGTGTGTGATGCCTAAAGAAATACTTTATGCCTAATGAGAGGTGTTGACCTCATTTGAGGCAATGTTTACTCCTGCCCAGGGAAGGGTCTCATACCCCTTCTATAACAGAGATCTACTTACACCTGCTCAATGTAGGGATTTCTACTTCCCTGATGGAATGTTGGTGTAGCCCTGATACAGTTAAACCTGCACAAGGGGATGGTTACCTAGATTGCAATGTTTTCTCCTAGTTAGTGCTGGCTAATGCAATGGTTAGCTGGGCCCAATGAGAAGTTCTCCCAAAGGGATGCCCAACCTTGTTATATGGAATAATTATTCTTAATGAAATGTTTAATTTCTATTACAGGAGGAGAGTTACGTCCACATACTTTTGTGGCAAATGAAATGTTTCATATTTAAGGAAATGTTTGAACTACACTTAACAAATTGTTTATTCCTACAGCGGGGAGAAGTTTCTGTTCTGGAACTGTCCCTTTGTTTACCTGAGGAAATGGATATTGATGCTTAATGCAGTGTTGTTCTTATGACTTTGAGATGTATTCCTTTCAGGTACTGACCAAGAAGCAAGGCGTAGGTCGGGCCTGTGTCCCACTAAAAATGTATTTAACTATTTATTGTATTGATCCAATATTTAATATTTATTGCAGAACGGATATTTATTCATCCAATATTGATTGCAAGTCTTGAGACACATGTATTTTAAATGAATATATGATTTCCCTGATCCTGCTCTATCTATCTGATTATTTATCTTAATACAAATCACTTGTTTTTATACAAGCTCTGGAGTGGGGTCATTTATTGCGTGCCCAGGTTTCTGTCTCAGTGTGAGTGTGTGCTGCATGATCGCTTAACACATGTGCTTTCGGATGCCTACCCGCTCGTGCCATGCTACCCTAGGGGACTGGTGACCCCAGTTCCAACAGTGCGGGTTCCTGGTGGTCTGTAGATGAGGGTGCCTCTAAGTGTGGTCCTGGGGTCGGTGTGGATCTGGAAGTGAAGGTGTTCCGCGGTAGCGAGGTTATCGTCGGAGCTGGTCGTGATTTGGATGGTGTTCTTATGGACGATGGCGATGCCTCCTCCTGTTTGGTTGGTGCGGTCTTTTCGGATGATCTTGTAAGCGTCCGGGATGGCTATGGCGATGTCGGGCGCTGATGAGGCGTTCATCCAGGTTTCTGTGAGGAAGGCGACGTCTGGCGATGCAGTGTCGAGTAGGTCCCAGAGTTCAGTGGCGTGTCTGTGGATCGAGCGGGTGTTCAGCAGGATGCACTTCAGTTGGTTAGGGTCGGAGCTGTGTTTGGGGTTTGTGGATTTGGTGTGGGTCCTGATGCAGGCGAACTTGCAGAAGTGGCAGGCGAAGGGTCCATGGGTGTGTCCTGGGGCAGCCTCGCAACATTGTGGTGTTCGTCCGGGGTTAAGGGTAAAGAGGGTAGCGGCATCATATGTTATACGGGTGGAGAGGGTGTTGAGAGGAACAGGGAGTCTGGCGCAGGGCGCGGTCCAGGTGCGGACGGGCGTAGACGGGCTTACCTTTGGCGCACCTTCGGCGCGCATTGGGGCGCGACCGCTGCGCGTGAACGGCATCTGTCATATGTGGATAGTGGGAGGGCGAGGGGCGAGGGAGGAGCAGCTGGGAGGCGGTAGCGGGGTGGAGGTCCGGACAGGGAAGCACAACAACAACAACAAAATGGCTGCAGGCCAAAAGCGAAACTGGATTGGGGCAGCAGCTAAAATAAACGCAATGCACAAATCACAATTCAACCTACTTTTAACGTTATTCTCAAAGGAAATTATTCAGCTTGAGGCAGACAGTCACAAAACATTGTTGATGGAAGCGCGCTTTAGAAATATAGCGCTACGATTAATATTTAGACAGAGAGCAGCAGGCAGGCACAAATGCGCGTTTGACAAATAAAGCGCTACGCTGCAATAATTAATGGCAAGCAGTTAACAATGTCAATGCGGCTAGGGCAGTCTGGCAATGTAAAGCTCTACGATACCGCTACAGTGCTGGGAGCTGCGTTGGGAGCGACCGCTTCTGAAGGTTTCAGGACGGTCACATACATACATACAGAGAACCCCTCCCACCCCCGCCGTCGCACACATACACACGCGCGCACACATCCCCTTCACACCCCACTCACCAGGTTCTTCTTGCGTGTCCCTCGGCAGCCAGCGGGTCATTCTGGGCAACAGGCGGGGTGCGCGGGGCTCTCCACGAGCACGGGAGCCCCGCTAGCTGAGACGCAAATCTTCCGGCGGGCACAGGAGCGCGGGGTAGACTCCCGTCTGCTTCCTGTATTTGTCCGGCCCCTCCCCAGTCCCAACAAAGGTTGCCTGGCTTCCTGTTGAAGCCGGGCTGCGGCGGTGAGTTTGCTTGTTTTTTTTGCTACAGCTAAATGTGCCCACAAGTTGAATGCTTGTGTTGTTTTAACTTTGTTTTGGACTTGTAAGAATAATTTGTTTTTGCTATGACATCCTTGGAGGTCTACATTTAAGATTCGCCCAATGCTCTGCTTTTCTTACTAGCATTTTTACTTATTGTAATGTTAACTGAGGATTATCTTTTCCCCCTCAAATTCCCTTTTCCGATTTGTGTAACTGTGTCCAAACAGTTCTTAAGAGAATGCCCAGGAGCACGTCTCCAACAGATGTTGGAAAACCTAACTCGTTATTAGTGTAAAGCCAAGACCATGTTCGTGGTAATTTCAGCTTTTGTATTTGTTGCCAGACTTCTCATACTGGTTTTACTTTGTACCTAACGGTGATGATGAGTCAAGGACTAGGAGCTGTTGTTCAGTGTGTAGGGTACATTTGGGGGCTGCAGGGCAGACAGGCTACTGGGCCCCAACTCTGGTGGTTGAGGTAATTTGCAACTTGTGTCCTGGGGTTTGTTCTGCTATGGCTCCAAACTGGTCCATAAACACCCTTTCTGCAATTGACTCTTGGGGTAGCAGCTTTCAGTGGTCAACTGTTTTGTCTGGATGATGGTGTTGGGGTCGGGGGCAAGATCTCAGAACTCAACTTTCAAACAACAACCACAATAAATGCTTTGTCAAACCATATACTTTTTTTGGTGGAAACAAAGCCTTTTATTATCACAGCAGAGTCTAATAGGGCAGTATTCAATAGGGCTCAGCTGCAAGGTCGTAAATCCGAGTACGATGTCTAGTGAAGCAGCCCACCAGCTGTGTGGCGTTTTGAGAGTAGTTTTCGTGTCTAGATCTTACATTCTAATGCACTTACAAGCACATGTGCCATTCACTAGGCCATTAGTCATTCGGGGTAGTTCAGTTCAATGAACGTACCCAAATTAACGGGATTGCTTATGCAACAGTCACTATTTCTGCTGCAGAAATCTGCATGTTTAGTTCAGCATTTTGTGAAACGTTCCGTTATCCAATCAATTTAACTTGGCCCTGAAGTTGGCGACAGGGAAGGAGCTCAGCAGGTGTCCGTCCTGGCCTATGCAACCTACAGGAATGTTATAGGTAGGTGTGGACTCTGGCCTGCTTCACATGAAGGGTTGCTCCTTTAGGCATTTGTGGTCCCTGAGCTGTGATCTGCTTCAGCAGCAATTGCAGTTTCTCCTAGGGATCCTCCTGAGGGTCGGCTGCAATAGGACCAAGACTTCAGGCATCACATGGGTGTTTGACTGCACAAAATGACTACTTGGCTTGATTGATGTACCCCGTCGACTGTAGGGGCTGCTACTGGAGAATCTGCACGAAATGCTTTGGTTATGTCTTCGCTTCTAAGTGCAGTTAGCAGTCTCTGGGTGTTGCTCATGCCAGGAAAACTCCTCCTGAACATTTTCCCTTCATTAATGGCCTTAGCACTCTCCTTCCTTCCCCTGAAGCAAGGGAGGCAGGTGTCTAGAAGCTAGGCAGGTAGATCACCTGCTTCTCTAGCAGTTGTGCTGATTTCAGGTATTGTCCCTTACCCTCTGCAAAACTGCCTGGCATGCAGACACCTAAAAACGTCCTCAACTTGAACCAGAAACTATAGTCCCGCCTCTCTACTCTGGTACCTACCAAATCAGCAGTCCTTTCCAATAAAGGTCCTCATTCAATTTCTAACTGAGCCCTGTCTCCTTCCTCCCTCAGTTTGGTACCTGACCCTCCCATCTTCCATCCATAAGAATGCAGGCAAACTGCTTCACTGTCTGGGGAAGCTGTCCTCCTCCATCTTGTGCTATGATAACCCAAGGGCATTCAGAATGGATCCCACTGGTCCCAGAACTCAGGCTTATACCACACACTGAATCTTACTACCAAACGTGATACACACTTACTACACATACACTCGGTCGACATGGATAAGGAATGTCAAAGCAAGATTTTGGGTTTCACACTATAGCAGAACTTTACATTAGAGGGGTCAGAAGTCCGCACCCTTCATAACCACCGCTTTATGTGATGCACATGGGACAGTAATAGTAGTCCAGAGCTATGTGAATCTCTCCAAGTCGCCGAACAGTTTCTGGACCTTGCATTACTGGAGATAGGCCTATGCCTCTGTGGAAACGCTAGGATAGCATAACACTAGGGTCATGGTAAAAAGTTGACATACCAGTGTTATAAGCAGTCGGGTACACACCCATTAAGGGGCCAAACTTTCAATTACAAACTTTCTCAGAAACTCTTTGATGAATCAGTCTGCTGGGATAGCACATATTTTGTTCCCCCCATGTTCCACCTTAAACTTCGCCAGGTACCTGTCAAAGCCACAATACCCTTCCCATCCAGGTTTCTGTTCACCCCCAGAATAGCCCTCTTGCATGAAAGTGCATGAAATCATCTCTGGGCTTAGCTTGGAAAATAAGAGGAGCTGTTCCTCCTCCATCATCACTGTGCAATTTTTGATAGTGGCTGATAATTCTTTGTGCAGGTTCACATTTTCCAAGTTCACCATCTCTGTTCCCACAGTGACCATATTGTTTCTCCAAGCATTGTGGGGAGGTGTATACATTTGCCCCACTAACGGTAGGAGTTCTCGATCTCCTTCCCAACCAAGTTGAATTTTGCTGTACTTTACATTTTTTGTCAAAGTGTCAGCCTGGATTCATGATGAGACTCGGAGTACTCTCAGCTGCTTTCCTCGTAAAAGATTATCGAGATGCTCAATCTTGGCATCCAGGACCTTCACCGCATCGATTTGAAGTTTCCCCCAGGTTTGGAGTCACTTCTTTGCAGTCTTCTGTTCCTTCTTCTCGGCCTAAATTGAGTTGGCCAAGTCCTCTATCTGGCTTTCTACAGCCTTAACTGCTTTTTAGGTCTCGTGGCGTTAACCGCGCGAAAGCGCGGTCCCGCCAGAGACCTTTTGTCACTGGCTCAGCTTCCCAGGAGACAAGAGATGGCCACGCGCATCTTGAAAAATCGGATCGGAGCGGGCCGCGTGCGCGAGAACGTGCACGCTGTGGCCATCTCCTGTCTCCTGGGAAGCTCAAACACACACAGCCACACCTCCCCCTGCTTTCAAACACGCATGCGCACACAGAGACACACACACCCACACGCATACACGAGCGCACATACACGCACGCACACATACAGAGACACCCCCACCCCCCGCCGCCGCACACAAACACAAGCGCACAGAGACGCCCCCCTCCAACTAAGGCAACTCACCGCATCGGCGCCACTCCTCCCGGCCCAGGTGGTGCATTGTATTCCGACCCACCAGCCACATCGCCTAGTTCCCGGCTCCCCTCCAGCGTTAGTCCGGCTTCTTCCGTGCAGACTGCTGGTCACACTGGCATTTTCTACCCAGGGTAGAGGCATCACGGGGGCGATACGGGCACCATGAGCGTCCTGCTGCTGGCTGAGTTTTGAGGGAGAGCGCACCCTTCCTGGACCACTGAGGCCAAGCCCTGCCTCGCGCCGCTGCAGTGGGAGGGCAGGACAGTGCAATACGATCACACTACGTGCAGGAACGTCAGAGCGTCCGTGACGTACGACGCGGTCGTCATCTGAAAGTAAATAAAAAGCACTTGCATGCTGGTATTTTTAGTCTCCCTATTTGGCCAAAGTACTTCAAGACCCACAAACACTTTGTTGAAGCAAACGAAGAATAATGGTAGAATAGTAATTTATCCTCTCCTATAATGTTTAGGGAACTTATTTGCCTCTCTTTCAAGTTTCAAGGGAGGCTCAGAAATACAGGCACTTTCATGTGGCGTCAGCCCCGTGAGTGAGGTGCATCATCAGAGCTGTGTGAATAATAACTGTGTCAGCCCCGTGCGCGAGGTGCATCATCAGCGCTGTGTGAATAGTAACAGCTGTGAGCCCCGTGCCTGAGTTGCATCATCAGAGCTGTGTGAATAATAACTGTCAGCCCCGTGCCTGAGTTGCATCATCAGAGCTGTGTGAATAATAACTGTCAGCCCCGTGCCTGAGGTGCATCATCAGAGCTGTGTGAATAATAACAGTTGTGGGCCCCGTGCTGAGGTGCATCATCAGAGCTGTGTGAATAATAACTGCGTCAGCCCCGTGCCTGAGGTGCATCATAAGAGCTGTGAGAATAATAACAGCTGTGAGTCCCATTCCTGAGGTGCATCATCAGAGCTGTGTGAATAATAACTGCGTCAGCCCCGTGATGAGGTGCATCATCAGAGCTGTGTGAATAATAACAGCTGTGAGCCCGTGCAAGAGGTGCATCATCAGAGCTGTGTGAATAATTACTGCGTCAGCCCCGTGCGTGAGGTGCATCATCAGAGCTGTGTGAATAATAACAGCTGTGAGCAACAGCATACTCTTGCACATACTCTCACTGCTCACCAATTCAAAGTTTGCTAAAACATTTATGCAACGCATTGTCATACACAATGCCAATAACTCAAACTTTAATGTTGCGAGACCTATTGCATTGTAAATGCTAGTTTCAATATTCAATTTACTACAAGATGTAGGAAAGTGTGCAGATGGACATCACTAAATAAAATGGTTCTGGGCCCTAATAGAATCATGTAACTTTGCAGGCATATTAAGGCTAACAAACACATCAAATTAAAATGAGAATATTGTAATTTGGTAATGTAATATATTACTACACATTGTGGCATTCATGTGTAAACACTTATCGGTATTAAAGAAACCAGTATATCCAGTTATGCTTTCTCAATTCCTTCTTCATAGAGGCCACCACTGCTGCTATCCAGCTGTATTCAGCAGTGCCTCCTCTGACCTAGAATCCTGCACTTAATCAATACCAAAGGTCATCAATGCTTCTAGCCAACTCCGGTCACTGGTGCCAATCGCACCCCCACCACCCTTGGGCCTGTTATTCTTCTAGCCAGCTCCAGTAAGTAGTGGCCCCTTGGACCTGTATGTAAGCCTACTAGCCAGCTCCTGTTAGTACTGGCCCAGGGACCTGTTATCATTCTAGCCAACTTGAGTCATTAGTAGCACCTTGGGACTAGTGATCATACTAACCAGCTTCAGTCAGTATTGGCCCCCTGAGACCTATTATCCTGCTAAGTAACTCCAGTCAGTAGTGACCCCTGTACCTTAAATCCTGCAAATATTCAAACCCAGAGGTCAACTCTACTGCCAACCAGATCCAGTCAATATTGACATGTATTGTTACCCTGCTTGTAATGAATACCAGAGGCCAGTGTTGTTGCTAGCCAGCTCCAGTCACCAGTGGCCCGTCACATATTATCCTCAATAGGATCAATGCCCAAGGCCTGTGCAGCTGCTAACCTGCTCTAGTCAGTAGTGACCTCCCAGACCTGTTATTCTGCATATAATCAGCAAGGCTTCGGCCCTAATAACACTCACCCCACATCCTTATGGTATATTAGCAATGTAATGTATGTACATCATACGGTAGGTACCGCACTATATCACATGATCCCAAAAACAAAGAAAATCAAAATTTGCCTAACCGTTCAGCACTCCACCTTATCAAAAATGACCAAATCACACCAAGCACTATAGCCTGCCACATCACATGGCACACTCAGCCACAACATGACCAGATACCACGGCAGGGATTTGGGGCCATTAATCCTCTATTCGAGGCATGTATGCTGTAGATGCACATGCTTTGCATACTCCTACCATCTTGTGTTGGGTTCGGATGTTTGCAAGTTGTTTAATTATTACCCCTAGATTTATATTCCGGCGTAGAAATTACCTGCACCACTCCCTCTTTTTGATCTGGGTTATTTAATTTAATTTGTTGCAGGCTATTTTCACCTTGAGAATGCTCAATTACCCTTCCATTATGATTACTAAAAGTTTGAGACCATGATTGTCGATGTTTATGTAACTGCTTAGTTTTGATTCCCAGATCTTGTGGTAATTTAATATCCTTCCAGGTTTTTAACAAATCTCTATTCGTTTCATCCCCTCTGATACTCTCCCTCTTTGCTCTTTTTGTTTCCAATTCTGATGGCTTATTTTCCACCTGTTTATTACTTTCCTCCACTTGCAGCATTTCTAAGGACTGAATTTTCCCATTCTCTATCATTTTTATACTATCAGCTTGATTGTTTAGGCATTTATTTTTCATAACTGGCTGTGCTTCCGATAGATCCTTATTAAATAGAGGGTAAAAGGGTTTTGTTGGAGACATTTGTTTACCCTCACCTTCACAATATGATATTTGGTCATGGTTGTTTCCAGTGTTCAATCTCACTATATCTGATGCATTTGTATTTTTTATACTTTTAGAAGCTTTATTTCTTGCTTTCCGTTATTTTTTCCTCTCTCTTTTTGATAGATGAACTACCGGAGCTACATCTGTCATTGTGGATTATGTCGAGCATAGGTTTATCACATTTTTTTTGGTAACTTTTTATTATATAAAAAAAACAACACATCAAACATACAAGCAAGGCAATACAGCAATAATACATCCATTAGGTCTGTGCTCAGGGAGGACGGGAGATACATGATAACAGGAGAGAAGATTCTTCGATTACAGTTGATGGGAGGGGGCCAAAGGCAAAATGCATATCAATCGTACAATATACTACAGCCAGACGGAATGTAGGTCAGGGCGACTGGGAAGGACTAGGAGTCTCAGTGAGCGGGGGCGTACAGATATCTCCACGGTATGAGTTCCACTGGTCCCAAATGTTCCCCCATTTTTTAGGTCTGCCTCTTGCGATATACACAGTCTTCTCTCTGAACATACACCAGTCCATACTCTATTTCCAAGCAGTCACTGTAGGCGGCCTCAGGGATCCCCACAGTTGTGCAATATCCCTTTTAGCAACCATATTAGCAAGAGTTACCCATCGAAGCTGCGAAACGTCATAATCATTCGGACCCCATACATTCAATAAACATTGCCGGGCTTCTGGTATCATCTCCACACCCGTTACTTCATGCATGACCTCATGTACATGTTTCCAAAATCGCATCACTTCAGGGCATTCCCATATGATATGGAGATAGGTGCAGAGAAGACCACACCCAAACCTACACATGCCATCCGTGGAGTAGCCCATATGGATCAGACGGGGACCTGTGACATAGATTCTGTGGAGAATCTTGAGTTGGACCAGACGTAGGCGGGCCGGAATTGCCACCTCCCTGGGCGAGGAGATCGCGGACTGCCAGTCTTCAACATCTAGTTCAATACCATCGGCAGTCCAGGCCTCACGAAGACGATCAAGCAAACTCGATCGGTCATTGATCATTTTTTTTATAAAACAATGAGATAGTACTGTCCGGTAAATGACCGTCTAATATACGATCTTCAAAGGGGGGGGATTCCGGAATATCACTGCCCACCGGCAACACAGAATTCAGAGCATGTCGCACCTGGATATAACAAAATTTTTCCCTATCACTCAGCCTATACTCCGCTTGCAAATCCGTAAAGGTCTTCACCCCTCCTTTAACCCAGAGGTCACGCACTTTACTAATACCAATAGTGTCTCATTTATCAAATCCCTTCGTCTTCCATAGGGAACCCAATTTTGCAGAGGCATAAAGTGGAGTTGCGCCAGTTATTTTGTCACTCCAGCCCATAGCCGCTGCTGCGCCCTGCCATACCCACACGGCAATAGCGGTAGGTCCCGAGAGCCGTGAACGGGAGGATCCTGAATAAAGTGCCCTATAGTAGTCGCCGCCCGGGAGCAGCCACTTATCCATTTCAAAAGCTGGATTCAACCCCGGAGCATACATCCCGTGATTGATGGCAGCAAGCTGGGAGGCCCAGTAATACCTACGAATATCCGGTAGCGCTATGCCGCCATCATACCAGGGAAGTGTCAGTTTTGGAAGAGCGATGCGTGAACGTCTGTCCCACAGTAATTGCCTCTGTAACGGTTCTACCTCCCGAAAATATTTCGACGGGATAACATCGAAACTATTCTGAAGTGCGTATAGGAACCGCGGCAAGGACATCATTTTAAAAAAGGCCGCACGTCCAAGGGGCGACAACGGCAATTTACGCCAACGCGCTACATCGGAACGCAATCTGTGGAGTGGGGGCAGTAAGTTACGTTCATAGCGAACCGCCGGATCCAGCGAGATGAACACACCCAAATATTTAAAACCAGACTGCGACAACTGGATGGGACAGCTCCTCGGTAAACGGGGGACATCACCTGCCAGTACATAGATGTAAGATTTTGACCAATTTATAATAAGGCCTGAGTTCTTCCCGAAGGAGTTAAGGACGTCAAACAGTACGTTAAGTGATTTTTGGGGAGATGTAAGGTACAATAAAATATCATCCGCGTATAGGGAGATACGATCTTCAAATTCCGGCGTCCAACGTATGCCCTTCATCGAAGGTTCCCACCGTAGCCAAGCGGCAAGTGGCTCCAATGCCAGAGCAAAGAGAAGCGGGGACAACGGACAACCCTGCCTCGTGCCCCTCCCGAGGGTAAAAGGCACAGAGACACGGCCATTAACCACCTCTTGCGCCAGTGGCATTTCATACAGGAGTTTGAACCAACTAATAAAGCCAGCGCCGAATCCAAACTTGGCGAGTACTGCCCAGAGAGAAGACCATTTGATTGTGTCGAAGGCCATTGTGGCGTCTAAGGATGCCAAGATGGCCGATTCACGCAACGTCGAAGCCCTCGCAAGGACACCATGTAAACGTCGCAAATTTAATGCCGTGTTACGGTGCGGGATAAAACTCGATTGATCTGGATGAATCAGGTCACTAATTACCGTTATCAGACGAGTAGCAAGCAGTTTGGCGAGGATCTTAGGCTCCGCATTCAAAAGCGAAATGGGTCTATAAGACGAGCAACGATCCCGTGGCTTGCCTTCCTTGTGGATCACCACAATGGTCGCAAGACGCTGATCCCTGGGGAGGAAGCCACTGTCTCGCGCAGCCAAAACATATCTCTGAGATAAGGAGCTAGAGTATCAGGGCGTAACTTATACAGTTCTACAGGAAGGCCGTTGGGACCCAGAGCCTTGCCAGAACGAATGGAGCGCAGCGCAAGAGCTACCTCAGCCACCGAGGGTGCAGCGTCCAAACATTCCCGATCCGATTCTGACAAACACGGCAGTGCTATATCTCGGAGCAACAATTGTGAATCCTCCTCGGGCCTATCGGAAACCGAGGTATACACCTCTCGAAAATAGTCAGCAAAGCATTCAACAATTTCAACCGGGTCCGTTACACGCACACCATCCAATTTCTCAATCACCGGAACCACACGACTCGCTCTCTCCCTTCTGTCCAGCTAAGCAATCAATTTTCCTGCTTTATCACCCACATCATACAGCCGTCCCTGCTGTTCCCTACTCATCATCTTGGCCGCGTCAGTAACTAACGTTTTATATTCCAATTGTTTAAGGTGGAGAACATGCAATGCTTCTCGAGTCACATTTCGCTCCAGTGCAGTCTCTAATTCTGTAATTTCAGTCTCGAGATGAATAATTGCCTCATTCTTACATTTCTTGGCACACCCAATCAAGGACAATGCCTGTCCCCTTATAACAGTCTTGAAGTCTTCCCACAGCGAGACAGGCGAGGCAACAGAACCAACATTTTCAGCGAAATACAGATCAAATGATTTAATCAATTCAGTACGAGTCTTAGGGTTAAGCAGGTACCAGGGGTTAATCGGAGCCACCCTCCCTTCAGAGCCTATGTTAAGATTGAAGTGAAACCAAATAGGGGAATGGTCCGATATACCCCGGGCCATGTGTCTAATCTCACCAATCGAAGGGGACAGGGCAGCCGGTATCAGGATATAATCCAATCTAGAAAGACTACCATGAGCTCCCGAATGGAAAGTAAACTGAGTCTGCTCTGGATGCATTAGTCTCCAACAATCTATAAGCCCCAAAGTTTCCAGGAATTCACCCAACCAGGATTGTGCTGTAGGAAGGTCTCGGGCGGATAGCGATCTGCACTTCCAGAAACGACAGAGTTAAAATCACCACCCAGTATTAAAACACCCTCTGGGAGACCCAAAACCATTCGCCCCAGGTCAGTGAATGTCGTGGATTGTAAGCCCGGAGGGACATACACAGACACCAAGGAAATTGTTTTCCCCTCCCACCGCCCAACAAGTGCCACATATCTGCCCCTGGCATCAAGGATCACATCATCAACCTCGAGGGGGAGGGAAGCCCTAAGCAAAATACCCACTCCTCTAGAACTAGATGTAAACCCAGAGTGGGCAGCAAGACGATAACCCCGTCTATTAAGAGCGTGATAGGTATTCCCTATCATGTGTCTCTCCTGTAGTAGAACAATGTCAGGCGAGAGACGCCGCAGTAGCTGCATAACCACCCCTCTCTTTATCCGATCACCCAACCCATTCACATTCCAGCATAGTACCCTCAACCCCCTACCCCCCATCCAGATCAACAATGAACTCCCCTCGCAAAACGAGCATCACACCAATAGCAGAAATAGTGAAAGTATCTTGCCTTGAAAAAGAAAAAACAAACAATCCCAAAACATATCCCTCCCTCCCCCCCACCCTGCACCCCTGCACCGACTCAAAAGCCACCCCAATTTGCAGTGTGCCTGTCGCCCTAACGATAACAAACAAGAAACTAATCTACACAAAGAGAACCCCAGAGGAGGAAAGGGTCCCGCCATCCCCTCTACCTCCCAGGATACGAAGGAATAATCAAAGAAGTCAGTGAGCCGCAGCCGATCATTTTGAGGAGTGTTCCGGACACAGGCGCCATAGTCATTCTTGGTCCATTAGGTTCGAGGCATGTGGGCTGCTAAATTCATATCTTTTGCATTAGATCACCGCCTAGTGTTGGGTCCGGATGATCGCACATTGTTGTCCTGGAAGAGTCTTCGAAGTATCCTGAGATAGGTGGCTCCTCCCCTGGACTACAGTGCGCATGGGCATCGGCTCCATCCCCAGATTGTTTTTTTCCACCATTGGGTTCGGATGCGGTCTCGAGGTCTCTCTGTCGGAACCGAGCAGAACTAGCTTTTTTACGGCCAAAAGGCCTTACTTTCATTGGGTCGGTATTGTTTGCGCACGGTCTCGAGCTCTTCCGTCTCTTTGAGTCGGAATCTACGGAGTCGTATCACTCTTCGGACATCGAGGCCTTCTCATCGCAACACGACCGCAACTTTTCAGCATGGAGCGGAGCCCGTTTAAATACTGTCCCGTCTGTGGGTCGAAATACCCACATATCGATGTGCACCCGGTCTGTAACAAGTGCCTCTCGCCGGACCACGACGAGGACAACTGCATGGCCTGCTCCAGATTCAGGTCAAAGAAGACACTCAAGCTTCGGCGCGCGGTGCGCCTTGAGGCCAGACAAGCGGCCCCGGATCCAGAAAACATCTTCGGCGACCAAGAAGAGGAGGGCCGGAGCCATCATCTTCAAATTTCACCGCCCGCGACGGACATCGAGGCGGATCCGGAAGACGACGACGGAGTCGTGGGTCAAGGCCTTGAATACGTCGACGAGGTAGGGGACGTCGAAGAAGTTTGTGGGGCCGCGGAAGATAGCTCAGGGGATGAGCTATGCCCCGAAGGTTACGCGGATCAGGCTCGGGGCACGGGATCGCCAGTCGGCCTTACCCAAGACCCCGTAACGCAAGCCACGGCCCCGCCTTCAGGCCCGGCTACGGACATACTTGCTGCGCAGCCCGTATCGAAACCAAAACTGAAACCAACTGTATCGACTACACCTAAAATGGCCGACCCGAAAACGAAACCGAAACTTACGGATTCGAGCGTCCCTAAGATGGCGGCCGTTCCACCAAAAACACCAAAACCCGCTGCCTCATCGACTCCGTCGGCCCCCGGTCCACAGAAGTCGAAGAAAGCTGTCGAAATCGTCGGCAGAGGAGGTTTCCTCTAAGAAGGGAGTTCGGCACGGGTCGACCGGTGCGACGCCGTCAAAGCCCGCCAAAGCCAGCGACAAGACTCCGGTTCCGACTGGGACATCGTTAGTCGGACGCGTGGTGGAGACGGAGCCGGCAAAATCACACGGATCGAAAGCTGGAAGCTCAACACATCGGTCCAAGGACTCTGTGTCTACGGCTGCAGCATCAACGTCTAAGACTCAGAAGGGCCAACAAGACGTCGGATCCGAAGGCAAGGTGAAGGCCTCCTCGTCGGCGCCAAGTGCCGCTGTCAGTGACGCGTCCCCCATCGCCTCTTCACTACAGAGAATTCGGGAGAAGGCCTCTGCTACGTCGGCTCCGACGCCGTCGCCCCAGAAGCCGATGGACATGCCGGCAAAGCCTGATGGTAAACTTCTCTTCCTTCTGCCGCCAAAGGAGGCACCGAAGGCCTTTACGCCAAAATCGGCACCAAAGACATCGGAATCGTCAACGTCTGGAGCAGTTTCAGGTCGCCTACTCGACTCTGGAGACGATTCTGAGCGTTTTATCGACGCAGACACGGGCAAATTGACCCTTTACAAAAGAAAGATCACTTCACAACCAGTGGACTCCTATGTTATCCCACTGAAGAAGAGAAGGCTTGCTCAGGACGCTTCAGCCCTGATGGAACCTATACAGCCTCCTCCTAGAAGGAGCCCAACACCTTCCCCAGAACACTCTGAGGGTGAGGGATATGGAGAAGATGACCAATACACTTTCCCCATCAATGAACCCGATGCACAGCAAGATTCCTATGATGACATAGGTGACCAAGGCACCCAGAATGTGGGGCAGGACCCACAGCCTTTCAGTGCACGTGCATCCCCAACAGAAGATTCTGCAGGTTTTCATGCACTCATTGAACGGGCAGCTGCTAATCATGATGTGGACATGCATGCTGACCCAGTAGAAGGAGACTTTCTATTTGACACTTTTTCAGTCTCTGAAAGGACAGTAAAGACACTGCCTATGCTCAAAGGGGTCCTTAAGCATGCTGCGGACATCTTTAAAGAACCTACCAGGGCGAGGGTGGTCAATCCACGCATCGAGAAGAAGTACAGACCAGCACCTGCAGACCCTGCATACATTCGGGGACAGTTGCCGCTTGACTCCCTTGTGGTCGCAAATGCCCGCAAAAGGGCGAACTCCCAAACGACGGGTGAAGCTCCTCCCCCGGACAAGGAGTCAAAAGTGCTGGAGGCAGGGGGCAAAAGGGTAGCTGCGCAGGCTGCCAATTTCTGGCGTATTGCGAATACACAGGCACTATTGGCACGTTATGATAGGGCGCATTACGACACCCTAGAGCAAGTTTTACAACACCTGCCTCCGCAGTTTCAAGAGGGTACCAAACTGCTTATAGAGGAGGGCAAACTAATCTCCAATGCAGCCATAAAGTGTGCACTTGATGCCGCAGACACAGCAGCTAGGGCTATTAACACCAGCATCATGCTGAGACGACAGGCGTGGCTCCGCATATCGGGGTTTAAACCGGACATTCAAACAACCATACTCAATCAGCCCGTCAATCCTGATAGACTGTTTGGTCCTGATGTTGACACCACCCTCGAAAAGATTAAGAAAGACAACGAAACTGCTAAGTCTATGGGGGCCCTACAATCACAACAGTTCTGGGGCAACACTTTTCGTCGCTCAGGTGCACGTGGAGTCACCAGAGGACAGATGGGTCAACAGTCACAATTCTCTAGAGGTGGAGCACAGTCCTCGTACCCCAAGCAGAACAAAGGGGGTTATCGAGGAAACAGCACCAGAGGACGTGGCAGAGGAAACAACAATTCCCGCTCCTCTGCCCCAAACAAACAGTGACTCTCTGTCACTGCCCCCCGACCAGTTAACACCTGTCGGGGGGAGACTCCAGCAGTTCCTGCCAGTCTGGACAAACATCACCACAGACAGGTGGGTACGACAACTTGTCCAGTACGGTTATTGTCTAGAGTTAAAGTCCACTCCACCCAACATTCCACCAAGGCAACGGCCTATGTCCGCAGAGCGTTTGCACTTATTGCAGCAGGAAGTAGTGGTGATGCTGCAAAAAGGCGCAATCGAGCTCGTGCCAGTGGAGGAGGAAGGCACAGGGGTATATTCTCTGTACTTCCTTATTCCAAAGAAGGACGGACCTCTCAGACCCATTCTGGATCTGCGTCCCCTCAACCTGTATATACTGTCAGAACATTTCCATATGCTTACACTGCAACAGATTCTTCCCTTGTTAAACCAAGGGGACTTCTTAGCAACCTTAGACCTCAAGGATGCTTATTTCCACATTCCACTACACCCGTCCCACAGAAAATACCTCAGGTTCACTATCCACGGCAAGCATTATCAGTTCAAGGTCCTACCCTTCGGAGTGACCACAGCCCCAAGAGTGTTTACCAAGTGTCTGGCGACAGTAGCGGCGCACCTCAGGAGGCAGAACATCCATGTCTACCCCTACCTAGCCGACAAGCTCGTTCAAGCCAAGTCGGAACAGTGCGCCGCGGACATGTCGACTACCATTCACCTCCTTCACGATCTGGGCTTCTCGTTGAACTACCCAAAGTCGCATCTTCAGCCGGCACATGTCCGGCAGTTTCTAGGTGCGACGATCAATACCCTGACGGCCATGGCTCAGCCAAACCAAGTCAGGATAGACAGCATGCAGTCTCTAATCCAAAAGTTCAGACCACAACACTCGCTTCCAGCGAGAGTGTTCATGCAGTTGATTGGCATGATGGCCTCCTGCATCTTCATAGTCCCTCACGCACGTTTACATATGCGTCCGCTCCAGGAGTGCTTAGCAAATCAGTGGGCACAGGCTCAGGGACAATTGACAGACCTAGTGTTGGTTACCAGTCGGGCATACGACTCTCTGCATTGGTGGACTCCACACAACCTTTGCAAGGGCCGACTGTTCCAGGAGCCAGTGCCACAGATTATCCTGACAACGGACGCATCTCTCCAGGGATGGGGAGCTCATCTGCTCACTTACACAGTGCAGGGACTATGGACGACGCAGCAACAGAAGATGCACATCAACTATCTGGAACTGATGGCAATCTTCATGGCGCTCAAGTCCTTCAATGTACATCTGTGCAACAAGGTAGTGTTAGTCCGGACGGACAACATGACCGCGATGTACTACATTCAAAAGCAGGGGGGCACCCACTCGCCACAGCTGTCTCATCTGGCTCAGAGCATGTGGAAGTGGGCCATTCAGAGGAACATTTTCCTCATGGCAGAACACCTCCCGGGCAAGGACAATCAGATGGCGGATCTGCTCAGCAGATACAGCCATCAAATGCACGAGTGGGAGTTACACCCATCTGTACTCCGCCCGTACTTCCAGCAGTGGGGTCATCCGGAGATAGACCTGTTTGCCACAAATGAAAACGCAAAATGCCAACACTTTGCCGCCAGGTTCCCTCACCCACAGTCGCAGGGGAATGCGATATGGATGAACTGGTCAGGCAGATTTGCGTACGCTCTTCCGCCAGCCCCTCTGATACCGCTGGTGGCAAGAAAACTAAGGCAGCACTCGATGACTCTCATCCTGGTTGCTCCAACGTGGGCGCGCCAAGCATGGTACACCACGTTTCTCGAACTCTCAGTGGTGCCGCATCAAAGGCTGCGCCTCACGCCCAGACTTTTGACGCAGAACCATGGAGACATTCAGCATCCAGATCCGCAACAGCTCAACCTGGCGATCTGGCTCCTGAAGTCCTAGAGTTTGGATACCTTCACCTACCTCCAGAATGCATGGACATCATCAAGGAGGCAAGAAAGCCAACTACCAGAGCATGCTATGCTGCAAAATGGAAGCGTTTTGTCATTTACTGTACGGCCAATAACATCAACCCGCTAGATGCATCTATCCCTAACATCATTTGCTATCTGTTACATCTTTACAAGTGCAATCTAGCGTACACTTCCATTCGGATACATCTATCCGCCATAGCAGCTTATCTTCAGAACAGGCAGCATCTCTCTGTCTTCAGAGTGCCTGCCATTAAAGCTTTTCTTGAAGGCCTGAATCGAGTCATTCCCCCAAGAACACCGCCAGCTCCGGTGTGGAACCTCAATGTGGTCCTCACCAGGCTGATGAGACCACCTTTTGAGCCACTACACTCGTGTGAACTCCAGTTCCTAACGTGGAAAGTAGCTTTCCTAATAGCTATTACGTCACTGAGGCGTGTTAGTGAGCTGCAAGCGCTCACAATCCAAGAGCCATTCATTCAGATTAATCCAAATAGGGTGGTACTGCGTACTAACCCCAAATTCCTTCCGAAGGTGGTGTCACAGTTTCATCTCAACCAAACTATTGACTTGCCTGCATTCTTCCAAAACCTGCAAACGGTGGCGGAAAGAATGCTTCATACTTTGGATGTCAGGAGGGCGTTGATGTACTATATTGACAGGACACAACACTTTAGGAAAACAAAACAGCTTTTTGTTGCCTTCTCGCCACAGCACAAGGGCAACCCTATTTCCAAAGCAGGAATAGCCAGGTGGATTGTTAAGTGCATCCAAATCTGTTATCAAAAGGCTAAACGTACCTTAACAATACCCCCAAGGGCGCACTCCACACGCAAATTGGGGGCATCTATGGCTTTCCTGGGGAACATTCCTTTAGAAGACATTTGCAGAGCAGCCACGTGGGTTACACCACATACCTTTACAAAACACTACTGTGTTGATGTGCATTCCAAGCAGCAAGCAGCTGTAGGACAGGCTGTTCTCAAAACACTTTTTCAAGTTTCTGCAGCTGGCACGGGCAACCGCCGCTAATGGAGGGACTGCTATATATTCTATGCAAAAGATATGAATTTAGCAGCCCACATGCCTCGAACTGAATATGCTACTTACCAGTATGCATCTGTTCTTGGCATGTAGGGCTGCTAACATTCATATCGCCCACCCTCCTCCCCGGTGCCTGTCGCAGCTGCAGACATACTCTTGCATTCAATCATTAGCATGGACATCCTTTACACTTTACACTCCATCTCTGCCACAATGGCTAAAACAATCTGGGGATGGAGCTGATGCCCATGCGCACTGTAGTCCAGGGGAGGAGCCACCTATCTCAGGATACTTCGAAGACTCTTCCAGGACAACAATGTGCGATCATCCGGACCCAACACTAGGCGGCGATCTAATGCAAAAGATATGAATGTTAGCAGCCCTGGGGGGGCGGAGCTAGCAGCCGCGGAAAATGGCCGCATAGTCCCGGGGCTCCGTCGACACCGTTTTTCTAATCCTACACTATCCTGCATCAATCCACGATCTGCGACCCCCCCTCCCCCTAAAGTGTTGCGGATCGCGTGGGGGCCTGGCTGACCCGATCTGAGACGGATCCCATCAGCTCCGACGGAGTGGACGGGCTGCATCGCTGGGACTCCTAGAAGGCCCGTGGTCCGCGGTCTCCAGTAGCAACGTGCCCGCGTTGCGTGCGGCGACGTGCGGCTGAGACTGGGCGGCTGCACCGCCAGTTGTCGGGACCCTCCGCTGGGATCGGCGTAGTATCGGAGGAGTAGCCGCGGGGAGTGCGGCCATCAATACCTGCACTGCGGACCCGGACCTCGCTCCAACCAGCGGTGAGAAGTCGGGAGGGGGCTGGGTGCACGCGCGGCCTTCCCCGGACCCGGGGCGCCAGGGGCACGCACGGCAGCAGTCACAGAATTTGCGCTCCGCTTAGCAGTGGAAGGGGGAGCGAAAGGACTTGTGGACTCCCCCCTCCTACCCACCCAGAGAGCCTTGGACGGTACGCCCGGCCCGAGATCTGCCCCTCTCCTGGACTAGAGCACGGGCACACAGGGGACTGCGCACCTCCCCCGCTCTCCTGCTGCTTATCCAACACGAGGCCCAGGCCCCACCGCATTGCTAACGGCGGTTGGAATATCTGGTAGTGGCGGACCTGCTGCTCCGCCGGCCAAGCGGTATCACGACGGTCTCGGTGCCCATATCTGGCGCCGGGCGATCTCCTTGGAGTCCCAGTAGTGCCGCTTTAGTGGTCTGAAGGCGGCAGTATTTACTTGGTGGCCAGATTCCCCTTCACGCAGAGGCGGGGGCATAACAGGACCAAAGGAGACATGGGGAAGGGAGACAGGACCCAGAGCAAGCTCCCCTTTTCGCAGCGGAGGGTCCAGGTGCTGAGTCCACAGACGCACCAGGATGAGGTTCTGCCCGCGGGGGAACGCCCGGAGGATAATTCGGAGATAAAATCGATGCTGCGCTCCATGGAATTGAATATCCAAACAAACATCACGGCGCTGGGGACCAAGATGGACGCCATGTCATATAGGATGGACCACATGGCGGAGCGTCTCGACAAACACACAGAGAGGCATGACATGGCGGAAAGGCGCATCACGGAGGTGGAGGAGGCCCAGACAGACTTGGATACCGCGAGACGCCGGGCGGAGACGTTGATCAAGACTCTGCAAGACAAGACGGAGGATTTAGAATCACGGTCCCGTCGATGTAACCTCCGCATCCTTGGCCTGCCGGAGACCACTCAGACCGGAAGAATGGAGCAGTTTGTGGAAACCCTGCTCACTAACCTGCTTGGAGAAGGAGTGTTCTCGTCCATGTTCGTGGTCGAACGTGCTCATCGGTCGCTGGGCCCACGTCCTAATCCGGGTCTCCCTCCGCGGCCAATAATAGCGAAGCTGTTGAATTACAGAGACAGGGACACGGCACTTCGGTTGGCACGTTCCAAGGGTGATCTGCACTTCGAGGGATCAGTGATTTCCATCTTCCCTGACTTCACGGCCCGGGTACAGGAGGCGCGCAAACACTTTGCGCCGCACAAGAAACGACTCAGAGACATGGGCCTTGATTACGCCATGCTGTACCCAGCCAAGCTGCGTGTGAATAGGCAGGGCCACTCGCACATCTTCACGGACCCTGCGGAGTTGCAAAAAGCTATGAAGAAATGGGCTCGAGACAAGCCGGAAGAGCAGGCGGATAATCAGGAAGAAGCTGGTCAGCAACATGTGGACAATCAGGAGTGACTTGGCGATGACCGCTCTGTGGTACAGTGTTTGCCAACTGTTCCTTTTGAGGTCGTGTGTGATTTGAGAGATCTGGATCCGGAGGAACTATTTACAGCCGAGATGTCACAGATAAGAGGGCGTGGGATGCGGGCACAGTTATTGTCCCTTGTTGTGCTAGACTGCACCCATTGTGACTGTTGCTCTCTCTGGCCTATTACTATTTGATGGGCTGTGGTTGCAGCGTTGGGGGCGGGTGGGGGGGGGGAGTTATTCCCGGCATAGCTGGGGGAAATGTAGAAGTTGTATCTGCGGATTGATGGGCTGATGCATACTTGATGGTGTACGACGGGGGGTGGGGACTCAGGGCACCAGAGTTGTGACTTACTAGGTGAGTCTGTAGTGGCTGGCTACCTTTGCCCACGAGCCGTTGGCTATGGGGTTGCTGGACTGGTGGCTGGGGAGGGGCGGGTGGGACAGGGACCTGCGTGGCCGAGTTGGGGAGGGTCAGCTGTGGGAGGAGGGTGGAATGTTGGGGTTTGTTTTTGGACTTGGACTGTTCCTTTTGTTATTGATTGAAAATGTGCTTTGCCAATCTTTGCGGGGACCTCCCAATATGCATGCAGCTGTTGCTCCCCTTCCGTTTCTCCTGCTTGACTGTGTTGCCGCAGTAAACGTGAATCTATTCCACAACTTTATTACATTCTGCCATGGCGGGTGGGACTGATACTTCCGAGCTCACGGCACTGAGGGAGCCGGAACCTACACACTTAAGAGTCTTGACTTGGAATGTACGGGGATTAAATGACTTCAGGAAGCTTCGCAAAGTCCTCAGTTACCTGCGCAGACACCACATAGATCTTGCACTCTTACAGGAAACACACTTACCTTTGACCAGCAAAATGCTTCTTCACAGGGGTCTGGTGGATTGTAGTGTAGCTTCTGGGTTCACAACACACTCTAGGGGAACTCTCATTTGGGTTAACCCTGGCTCCAAACTAAAATTGACGCTCCTGGAGACCGACACTGAGGGCAGATATGTACTCTGCAGATGTAAGGGCAGGGGTCTTGATTGCATGGTGGTGAATGTGTATGGCCCAAACTTTGACTCCCCGGAGTTCTACACGACATTGGCTCAGAAATGCGAGCTGTATGAATGTTCAGGGATGCTCTGGGGTGGGGATTTCAATCTGGTTCTTGACCCGATGCTGGACAGGTCGGCGGGACCGCATAGGAGTCCGTCGGCAGCGGCAGCGGTGCTACAGACTGCAATGGCGCGCCTGGATTTACTTGACGTTTGGCGCAACAGGCACCATGCCAGAGGGGGCTACACGCACTATTCCTCCTACCACGAAATACACACAAGAATAGATTACTGGCTTGCGTCGCGGCCTCTGGCTAGTAGAGTGAGGGACTGTCTGATTCTGCCCCGCACACTTTCAGATCATTCTCCTCTCCTCCTGCTTCTCGAACTGCCGACGCCTCGTCTCCCCCCGTTCACGTGGCGCTTTCCCCCATATTCTTTACTAGACGAAGTGTTTAGGGGCGAACTCGCAGAGGAGATCCAGAACTTCTTTGACATCAACGTGGGCTCCGTGGATGACTTCCAAACGCTGTGGGAGACATTCAAGGTGTATGTACGCGGTGTAGCTATGGCCAAACACTCCAGCGTCCTTAAGTCCATTAGGCAGCGGCTTCAGCACCTGGAAACGCGCCTGGCGGAACTGGAGCAGAGGCTGCAGGCAGGCCCCGACGGGGACACACTAGATATTATTAAGCAGCTAGTATCAGAATACAATGCGGAAGCTGATAGGGAGGTCCAGCACATGGGCAAATACGCTACAGCACGCACTTATGGCGAAGGTGGGAGGCCTGGATCCCTGCTGGCCAACATAGTTCGCAGCGAAAGACGACAGCTTGTAGTTGGCGAATTGGTGTAGAGTACGGGAGAGCTCCTGACCGACGAAGAGCGAATTCTAGACGAGTTTCGACAATTCTACTCCACTCTTTATGAGGCCAAATCTACCGGCATGGAGGGGGCAATAGATGATTACTTAGGCTTTATTAAGATGCCACAGCTATCAAACGCACAGAGGGAGTTCCTGATGATGCCTATTCAGAGGGAAGAGATAGTGGATGCGCTGGACAGCATGAGCGCGGGCAGTGCTCCGGGGGCCGACGGGCTGACGGTTGGCTTCTACAAGGCCTTCGGGGACCAGTTGGTACCCTACCTGTCGACTCTGTTCGACGGCATATGTCAGGAAGGTTGTATGCCGCCGACCATGCGAGAGGCACTCATTATTACTCTCCTTAAGCCGGGGAAACCCCCGACAGAACGGAGCTCATACCGGCCACTCTCGTTAATAAACGTCGATGCTAAACTTTACGCCAAGGTTCTGGCGACACGTCTGGCTCTCTTGACCCCGGAACTGGTCGCTCCGGAGCAGGCCGGCTTCATCCCTACCCGGAGCCTTACCTACAACATACGCACGGTGCTGGGGACAATGCAACATGTTAAGCCGGAGTGTAAGGCGCTAGCTGTATTTTTGGACATGGAAAAGGCGTTCGACTCTGTCGAATGGCCCTTCATGTCTAGAGTACTACGGAAGCTGGGCCTGGGAGAACCCTTCCTGCAGATGATAGGAGCGTTATACTATGAACCATCAGCTAGAATTCGCCTGGGCAACAGAGTGTCGGACGCCTTCGCAATACGCAGGGGCACCAGGCAGGGCTGCCCTCTCTCGCCGCTGCTATATGCACTCGTTGCAGAACCTCTAGCGTGCGCACTAAGAGAATACCATAGTCTCGAGGGAATCAGTTTCCCTACGTACAAGATCTGCATATCCACGTATGCTGACGATACCCTTCTCTATGTTAGAGACCCAGAGCTCAATCTCTCCTCTGTGCTGCGGGAAGTAGTGCAGTTTGGAGCGTTATCAGGACTGAGAGTAAACTGGAGTAAATCCGTTGCATTCCCACTGACCCCGGCAACGAGCAAGTTTGAGATGGATTATCCACTACAGTGGTCGGATGACCCGGTTCGATATCTGGGCATACAATTGCACCCGGACCCAGATGTTCTGGTGAGGGAAAATTATGGGGTGGCCTATTCCAGACTGTCCGATGACGTTGACAGATGGTGCAGGTTGCCGTTATCCCTGTCGGGTCGCATAGCCCTGATAAAAATGATAGTCCTGCCTCGGTTCCTGTTTTTGTTCAATACCATCCCGGTGACCCTACCGAAGGTTTTCTTCAAGACGCTGACCCAGGCACTCACACGGTTGGCCTGGGGGGGCAAGCAACCGAGGATACAGTGGCAAATCCTAACGCTCCCATATGAACAAGGAGGTTTAGGGGCGCCTGACTTAGAGAGATACTACAGGGTTGCGCAAGCAACACATTTGCATACTTGGACTCACGGGGATCGCAACATCCCCCACGTGATACTTGAAACCCTTTTCGCTGCCCCTCTCCCCCCGCCGGCCACAGTGTTTGAACCGGCTTCGCGTCGGGTTGGTACATTGGACTCCATTACGGCGACTAATCATGCGTGGCATTCTTTGGCTCGGAGACATGGACATGAACTACTGTATTCCCCGCTTGTCCCTATAGACTGGGCAGTGTGGCTCTCGCCGCTGCGGGAGAAGGGGGTCCTGTGTGCGCTTCGACAATTGGGCATACTCAAGCTGGGAGATCTATTCAAAGAGGGTACGGCGATCACCTGGACACAGCTGGCACATTCCAGTCCGTCTGCCACACTAATGCAGCGCTTCCACTTCCACAGGGTCCGTGCGGCGTTACGGGACTTGTTGGGTGCGACCATGCAGGAGCCTCCTGAAACTCCGGAACTGACGTACGTTATCAAAACGCCGTCCCCTAGCCACCTTGTCTCCCGGTTGTATCGGATAGGCCAGCGTTGCGGCCAACAGACTATCTCCAAAGCTCGATCGGCATGGCAACGGGATCTGCAGGCGGAAATAAGCGATTCTATGTGGGAATACTGCTGCCGCAATACTAAAAGGGTTTCCATTAACGCTCGACATAGACTCATCCACTTTAAATTCCTGCAAAGAGTGTATTACACCCCTGAACGCCTACATAGGTATGGCCTCCGACAATCAGCGGAGTGCGATCGCTGCCACTCTCCAGTGGCGGATTTCATGCATCTTGCGTGGACATGCCCGGGCATCAACAGATTCTGGGCGGACATTTTTGAGGAGCTGGGCTACATACTGGAGACCGAGTTACCGGTTGACCCGGCGTTGGCACTTCTGGGACACTCCAGAATTCTCCCGCCGGCGATGCGTCGCCTTGCAGATCTGGGACTAATAATGGCCCGACGGTTGGTGGCGCGGTGCTGGATGCGAGGACCTCTCCCGACCAAAGATGGGTGGTCCAGAGATATGCTATATGGGTGCACTCAGTCGCAGCTCTATAGCGAGCTTCTACCTCCTCTCAGCAGACCGAAAAATTTCTGGGACCAGTACCTGGCGTATGCTACCAAAAAGACTGACGCGGATTCGGGACAGGAGGAAGAGGAGAACCAGATCGGGGAGGAGGACACTGAGGTTCGGGGCTCGATTCTCTCGGATTAAGTGACTAGTGGAGGCCTGGGTGCGTCACTGGGCGAGTCTTCAAGGGTGGTGGGAAGCTAGTGGTAGCGTGCCATTTGAACGCCATTTCCAGTGTGCTGCTTACAGGGCGGGTCGTCGCAGGACACAGGGGTCACTGAGGTTTGGAGCGGGTGGAGAGTAGGTTACGGATTGGGAGAACGGGGTAGGAGGTGACATGGTTTTGGGAGTCACGCAGAGGCAAGCACGGGGGTAGTTAAGGGGGGGAAGGGGGTAGGTTCGGGAGGGGTAGTAGTAAGTGAGGTTATTAAACTGGGTTTCAGGGGTTAGACAGACATACCACACCAACACACCTAATCACATAGTGGCGCTGGGTGGGCACCAACAGGGGGGGCGAGGTTAGGATGGGGAGGCCATGGTACCTAGGGAATGTGTGCTCAGCAGTGGAGAAGAGGCGGGGCGTCCACTGTTCCCTGGGGGGCTACTGCTCTGTAAGATCTGCCGGTCCTACTATGATGGTCTTGAAGTTCATTTACATTGCTGCCGGCCTAAGGGTTGTAGGCATAGAGCTGTGTGTATGTACTGTCACTGAATAAAAGTTTATAACCCAAAAAAAAAAAAAAAAATGAATGTTAGCAGCCCTACATGCCAAGAACAGATGCATACTGGTAAGTAGCATATTCATTCCCCCCTCAGCACCACCAGCCCGGCGGTCCAGCAAAGTGTCCAACCAATCGCTTGCTTCCTCAGGCCTGACAAAAAAGAAAGTTTGATTATTGTATTCCACACGCAGTCGGGCCGGGAATAACATCGCATATTTCAATTCCATGTCTCTTAGTCGCCGCTTCACCCCTTGAAATCCCATTCGTTGTTTCTGGACCGATTGGGAAAAGTCCGGATAAAAGTTCACCGCAGAGTTCTCAAACTGCGTAGGGTCGTTTGTCCGTGCCGCCTGCAAAATGGCGTCGCGATCTCTGAAGTTGAAGATCTGTGCAATAATTGGACGGGGGGGGGGAAACCGGGCTTCGCCTGTCCCCCTGGCACTCTATGGGCACGTTCGATGGCAAAGAATTTGCTCAGGCCCTTGGGTGCAAGATGATTGAGAATGAGGTCCTCCACTCGAAGATCAGTGGAGAGTGAACTAGAATCTTCCGGGACCCCAATAATGCGCACATTATTGCGCCTCGCACGGCCTTCAAAATCCTCCAAGCGACGAGCAAAAAAATCATTGGCAGCCCTGAGGTTGCGCACCTCTGTTTGCAAGTCGGACACATCCGTTGTAAGGCTGGATGTCTTTAGGTCCAGTGACTTCACCTTCTCGTTCGTCTTGGCCAAATCGGTTCAAATTGGGTTGACATCAATGGCCACCGTGTCCAGCTTCAGAGCCAGGGCTTCATATTGTTGGCCAATGGACGATTGAATACCAGCAATGACGCCCATCACGTCTTGTAGCGTTAAGTCCGCCGATACAACAGGATCATCGACAGCCTCCTCCCGGCCCTTAGGTATGGTTCCAGGGGATCCTTTAGAGAGTGTGTAGCGATCCATGACATTCGTCTGGGTTGAGCCTCCGTGGATAGTGGTCTTGACTTTCCGTTTTTCACCCTCAGGCATGCCCGTCATGGCGAGCCGGGTGCCCCGAAGGGAGGCTTGAGATCTGGTCCAATTGGCTCCTTAAAGTCACACACAAGAATACCGGAGACAAACTTGGATCAATTTGAGTCCACAATTAAACTGTCGCTAGCTCAAAGCTCAATGGGTCGACATCAGTGCCAGCCTGCTCCACAGTCAACTCGCAGATAGAGACAGTGCGCAGGAGAAACGAAACCGAAAGTGAAGTGAGGCTGTGAGCTGATCCCCTCAAGCCATTGTTGTTGAATTACGACCTGGGTAAGGCCACCACTCAAGGTCCAGGCTGTTCCATGGAGAAGGCCGCAAACTTCAGGACGACATAACTCGGGGACCCTGCGTCCGATTACGATCCAAAAACCTGCTAGTACGTCAGCCGGGCTTTGTCTTCAATGACCTTCCATCAAATCAGGATATTATCCAGGATAAATGCGGGAGGCAGCGAGGGTCCTCAGGAGCCCTGTGCTCACGCGGCCATCTCGGATGCGCGCAAAGCTCCTCCCTCGGTTTATCACTTCTTGATCTTTTCTTTTATCATCTATTTTTTCTTTAACAACAACAGTATTGTCTTTCCATTTTATTGTATCTTTAGAGGGGCAGTCGGTCTTGATGGTTTGAATTCCTGCATTAGGAAAATTTCCTTTCACATCGTCAATTCTTGTTTTTAAAATATCCGGAATGGTAGCTAGTTTGTTAATTAGTGGGGACAACTACACTCTGCAAACGTAGATATTGGCTGAGATTGTGCCCTTACTATTAGATTATTTTGCGTTGTTATCTTCTGCTCAATTCCGATAACAGAGGATGCCATAGCGCTCGAGATCTATTTGGACCTCCTTTTTGTTGGACAGATATGTTAAAGCTTCCAGAGTTAATTGCGAGGTTTTGAAGAATAAATCCCAAATTGCTCCCGCGTTCCCACTTCCTGGTACCTGAGTACCTGGGCTACGGGGTTGCCCATTTATGAATGATAGGTCCTTATACTCCTCTTTTTGTGGTCCTTGAAAATCATGTCCCTCATCACAAGAATTAATGAATTGTGGACTACTATTCAAAACGTCTTTTTGATACGGAGTACTCCAACGCTGCAGAGTTACTTAGTTAATTAACTAATTATTTAATCAATTGATTAATAGCCGGGCTCTGGGTAGGGCTGTAGTCTAGGTATGCATAGTAATTCAGAGGTCGAGGGGTGCTTTAACAGGGTCAAAGTCTATTGTCACTTTCCCCTTTGCATAATTTCCCAGATTTTGTATTACAGACTTATTACAGACTGAAATGGCTCAGCGACTTACGGACTGATCAACCTTAACTATTCGCCACATTCCACACACCTCTTGCCACTTGTCACTCCCCACTCACTGTTCATTGCTTGTTCGTTGCTATTCATCGCTGTCAAGAGTACAAGGGTGAATGCTTGCAATCGTTCAGGAGCAAGAGCGGAATCCAGAGCCAGTCCCACTACAGACAACAGATGTAGGCACTTCCCTCCACTCCTCTGCTCAGCTCTGCTCAGCTCTGCTCTTCTCAATGCTTTGTGTATACGTAAAATCAGGCAGCAGTTCCCTGAGTTCTGAGGAATGATTGAAGCTTGCGATGTCGGACCATAGATGCGTCCATTCCTCATCGGAAATAGGACATAGACATATACCGGGGGCGTGGGGAAAGCAGTGGTTTAAGGAGGAAGCTATAGATAAATGAGATCACCCCTTTCATGTTAGCAGTCTTGGTGAGAAAGGCCTCAAGTTTTGTGAGAGGTCAAGTAGCAGCCTCCCGTATCTGAGGTGTGAGGGCCCAGTGCATTAATTGGATATACTGATATCTTTCCGTGTTCTTCAATACAAAGTCCCTTTGACATTGATCAAAAGTAAGGGGATCAAAATTGTGGAACAAATGTATTAGAGCTAAGCAGCCTCCTCTTCTATAGGCATCAAAGGGCCCTCATGTTGGGCCGGGTGGAAAGCTGGATTGAAATGGATTGGAGTGAATGGGGATGGAAAAGAAGTCCACCTGTCGTCGCCCAAAATTGAGTCCCATGCTTTAAGAGTGGTGCGTGTGGGGCAGCTAAGGTCACCCTGGCAGCCGCCTGGAAGAGAAGGGAGGCTCCAGCTATTTCCTTATGGCACTCTCGTCTTTGGAGACTGCTTAGCCTAGAACGTATGGCTGATATTTTCAGGGATAATTATAAGAATTTCGAATTTAAATGGGGCCCCCTTGTCTCCTTCCTCTCACAGGGCCGTCTGTCTGCGGTGTGTCCCTCCACCATCAGAGCCCGCCATCTCTTCCAGTTTTGATCACAATTCCAGTGTCGAACCACCTTTCGTTAGTATGAACACGCCGCCACGCCGGGTGAGGGGGTGTTTTTTTTGGGTGTTTTTATTCTTTGTTCCTTGTTAGATTCATAATTACTTATCCCATGTTAGGATGAGTTTGTCCACACCTTTTGGCTATTCTGCATAAAACACCTCGGTGGAGCAACCTGGAGAAATTACCGTTACAGAAGGCCGTTGAGTTTTCTTTAGACCTATCTGCGGGCTTAGCAAAGTTGCATGATCATCTTTTTTTTCTTTTTTATCCTTCCGTCTCAGCTCCTGGGCACTTAGAGGCTGTATCTTTCATTTGGCTTATCTAATAAGAGGAGGAGCTGGTTTATATTGATCAATGCACTTTGTCCACCTGTTATAATTCTGTTGAGGCTTTCTGATCCCCTGCATGGGACCAAGTGATGATGTAATTTTTGCCTGTGGACTGTGGAAAAAAAAATTTATCAACACATTTTTGACATAAATCAGGTGGCAGGCCAAGGCTCCTCTGTGCTCTGCAGCAGCCGCCGCACGAGCAGCACTAGCAGCGCCTTAGCACCACGGTGCTGGCAGCGGCCGTTCCTGCCTCCATCGCAGAGCCGTAGAACTTAAAGCGCCCGTATAACAAGACACGGGTGAAGCGGGAACCGGTCACAAAACAAACCCTGGCAGTCGTCCCAGACTCCGATCCGCTTGCTCGTCAACTCCTCCTCGGCTCTAATCGATACGCTCTGCACTCAACACCGAATCACAGGCCGACAACAACTGTGAACACCAACAGAGGGAAGCATTGTGTGTTTCCCCCAGTTAGTGAAAAAAAACAGCATATGTCTTGGCTGCTTCTGCTGCACCCAGAGTCTTATGCGTCTTTTCAGTCTAAGGTTTCTGTCTGGAAAAAGATTGTGTCCTGGTTTTCTGCACCCAGTAAATCCAGGTGCAGAAAAACCTAACAACTAATGATCAGGTGGAATAAAATGAACACATGAAAGTACGCTTTAATTTCATTGCCCTTGATTCACACTCTGGACCATAGTTGAGGGATAGGTCTAGGCATAGTCCTCACAACGCACAATAGATTTGCTTGAGGCAGAGGCCAAAACTCAAAAGTCAGGAAACCAGATACAAGTAGGTGGTAACTCAGGGCAGGGGGAAAACGCCTGTTGTCCGTGGAGGAGTCATTCCCTTCCCAGAAATCTGCATTACAAATTCATTAATAGTGTATATGTTTTTAATATCTGTTTGGTGCCAGTCCATATGACTTTCATATCTGCCTTTGGGATTCTATGTTGCAACTCCATAGGGTACATGTATCCTCTGTGAGCTTAATAAAATGTTGAAAATTCTACAAAACCTCACTCCAACATCCAAGTACTCTCATGCTACCATTCTACACTCTGCACTGTCTGAAAAACAGCTCAACATTTTCAAAATTCTGCATTGATTTGGCTTGTAAATTATATTTTTGGAAATGTACATGTATTAACTATTTAATTTTAATACTATAGGTGATTGAAATTACGGACGAAGAAAGCAAGATTTAGCACTAAGCAACTGAATGTCAGTGGCATAAGAATGATTATTTTGAAAAACTGAAGGACATCCAGCATTCTACGTTTAAACAATTTCAAAAAATCTAAGTGTGGCGAGGAAAGTACTATACCTGTAAGTGAAGTCTCTAATTTTGCATTTCATTAACCCAGAGCAAAGCCATATCTGTGCACACAGCATCAGAAATAATGTAGAAACACCACTTCAGCATCCTCATGTGAAATATTTTCAGAAAGACAAATTGCCTCAGCATGACAGAATAACGTTCATCTAAAGCATCATGTAATTCTAGAGAGGAAGCACCACACTACATAAAAGAAAGTTACAACTAAAGGTTTCTTCTGGATACCATCAAAGAAAAGACGCTGAAAGAAGACTCCGAAGCTGACACGTTAACAACCAAAAGATTGGAAAATCACCTTTGTTCAACAACCGTTTTTAACCAGTTACGCAAGTTTGAGACTATCTGCCTCAGGATATAACACCTTGACCCACTCTGCTCACTCTGGCGAAAACCTAAAAAATTCACTACTTTATTGTGTTAATGACCATCTCAGATTGTTTCCTTTTTATTGTGTACTGTTCTGTAATTCTATGTAAATCGCCTCAACATTATCTGTTGTGCAGGAGTGATATGTAAAACTGTTAAATATAAAAATGGATTAAAGGAGCACCGTTGCGCTATATCTAATGTAAATAAATCCTCATCCTCAGAACTACAAACCTTAACCTTACCCCAAACATAGAAAGGGTAGAAGGAACTGATGTTCTGCGACTAATCATCCACAATAGTACTCTGCACGTTCTAACGCCCTCAGTTACTGCCATTACACCAGTGCAAAAAGGTACTTATCAGTTTAATCATTAAATATCAGACTAACACCTTATTACTGCATTGCTAAGAACCTATACAAATAGATTTGAGAAAAACTTCAGTCACAAATTAAGTTGCTGCCGGAGAGGCTATTACTTAAAGACTATTATCCGTTAGAAAAATTTCAACAGGTGTTACAGGACTGCTTCCCGAAAGTTTTTGCTCAATTCAAGTGTTGAGAAGATTACACACAATTTCTTTTAGAGATAAGTGCTGAACATTATCTGAACAAGCCCGACTCTAAAATCGAGGCAAAATAACCGAAGTTAGGGAAAAAGGTTACCAAGATACAGCCATAAATCTTATCTCACCGAATTTGACAGAATGCACACAGGGGAAAACCACTTTCAGTGCAAAGTATGCCAAAAAAGTTTCAGGCGTAAATCTTATCTCACTGAGCATATGAGCATCCACACTGGGGGAAAACACTCTCCATGCAAAGTATGCCAAAAAAGTTTCAGGCGTAAATCTTATCTCACTGAGCATATGAGAATCCACACTGGGGAAAAACCTTTTCAGTGCTCTGAATGTCAGAAAAGGTTTAGTATCAAACCGAGTCTATATCGACATGAATTAACCCACTCTGGGGAAAAACGTTATCAGTGCTCTGAATGCCCAAAACGTTTCAACCAAAAATCTCATCTCACTGAACATATGAGAATCCACTCTGGGGAAAAACCTTACCAGTGCTCTGAATGCCCAAAACATTTCAAACTTAAATCACTTCTAACTGCACATGTGAGATTCCACACTGGGGAAAAACCTTATCAGTGCTCTGAATGCCAGAAATGTTTCAATGAAAAAAGACATCTCGCGCTGCATATTAAAACCCACACTGGGGAAAAACCTTATCAGTGCTCTGAATGCCAGAGATGTTTCAGTGACAAAATGAGACTCACTAAACATACACGGACCCACACTTGGGTAAAACGTTATCGGTGCACTGAATGCGACAAATGTTTCAGTGAAAAAAGCAGTCTCACTCAGCATATAAGAACCCACACTGGGGAAAAACCTTATCAGTGCTCTGAATGCCACAAATGTTTCAGTCAAAAATGCAATCTCACTGAGCATATAAGAATCCACACTGGGGAAAAACCTTATCAGTGCTCTGAATGCCAGATATGTTTCAGTCAAAAAAGCGATCTCACTGAGCATATAAGAATCCACACTGGGGAAAAACCTTATAAGTGCTCTGAATGCCACATACGTTTCAGTGCAAAAAGCAGTCTCACTCAGCATATAAGAATCCACACTGGGGTAAAACCTTATCAGTGCCCTGAATGCCAGATATGTTTCAGTCAAAAAAGCAGTCTCACTAGGCATATAAGAATCCACACTGGGGAAAAACCTTATCAGTGCTCCAAATGCCAAATATGTTTCAGTGTAAAAAGCCGTCTCACTAAGCATATAAGAATCCACACTGGGGAAAAACCTTATCAGTGCTCCGAATGCCAAAAATGTTTCAGACAACAATCTCATCTCACTGAACATGTGAAAATCCACACTGGAGAAAAAAATGTATCAGTGCTCTAAATGTCAGAAAAGATTCAGAGGTAGAGATGGTTACAAGCGCCATAAGAAAACACACCATCAAAATAATCAGTTCTCCGGATGCCAGAAAAGCATCAATTTTAAACTCAATCTCACTCTACATGAATAGACGCATACAGAGGAAAAATATTACCAATGTTGTGAATGCCAGAAATTCCTATTTGATAGGCAAAGCCTCACTAAGCGACTCCATACTGATGAAAAACCTTATGAGTGCTCTGAATGCCAGAAAAGCTGCAGAGAAAAACGCTATCTCACCATGAGAAACTCCACACTGGAGAAAATCCTTATGCCATAAAAGGTTGAATCTGAAAGACAGTGTTATGCTTCATGAGTGATCCCACTCTGGGGAAAAACCTTATGAGTGCTCGAAATGCAAGCAAAGTTTTGGGTACAAATTACTTCTCACTTGACATGAGCGAACTCACACGGGGGAAAAAAGACTTATGTGTGTTCTGAATGTCAGATACGGTTTAGTCTTGAATACAATGTCATTTGACATGAGAGAGTTCACACTGGACTAAAGCCATATACAGGAAGGGAAAGCCAGAACCGTTATACTCAGAAAGGAGATATCACTAAACATGAGAAATACATCCACACCAGGTGAAAAGTAAGGCGTATCTTGAGTTGCAGAAAAGCTTCTAACAACCTGACTTTATATGAGAGAGCACATATTGTAGTTGCAATAGAATTCGTCAAGAAACTCTTGCAGGATAACTTAGGCTGCCCGCATGCAACCTCCAAAGAAATTTCAGGCCTGGAAATATTTTTAATGGCAACAGAATCCACAATTTGAATATCTGAAAGTTACAAAACTCTCAAGGTCTTTATTTTACACAGAGAAGTGTTAGTGCTTGAAAAAATCAACTAATTGCCCAAAAAATCACAATAATAATGTCTTAAATTTTACTCCACCCAAAAGGTTTCTACTCACCCTTGTTTCTTAACATATGACTGATATCTATTTTTTCATGATAAGATTAAGCCTATGCGGAGTTCCTCAGTGAGAAACTCCGCAAAGTGACAAAAAAACTCTGGCGGTCTACGCGGAGTTCCGCAAGCAGCAGAGTGCGTAAGGGTCATGCAGTTTGTGGTGATTTCATCCCATGTCGGAGGATCATTTGGCCCTTCTCTTCCAGGAAGTTGTGGATCTCTTTGTCAAACGCGTCCCTGTGCCAGAAGTAGGTCGGGGTTGCTACTCCCACTACTTCTTGGTACCGAAGAAGGACAAAAGCCTGCATCCTAGCTTAGTCCTCAGGGACATCAACCGCTTCCTCCGAAAGGAGAAGTTCAAGATGTTAACCTTGGCTCAGGTCTTGCCTGCCTTCGACCCTGGAGATTTGATGGTAGCGTTGGACTTGCAGGACACTTACTTTCACATCCCCGTCTTGCCTGCCCACCGGCATTACCTACGGTTCACGGTAGGCCACAAGCATTTTCAGTTTACCACGCTCCCCTTTGGCCTTACCAGCCCCCACCCTGGGTGTTCACGAAAGTGATTGCGGTGGTCGCAGCTCATCTGCGCAGATCAGGGGTTCCAGTGTTCCCCTCTCTCGACGACTGGCTGTTGAAGGTGAGCTCGCCCAGGCTGTCGTCTCCCACCTCCAGACTACGACTTGCTTCCCACATTTGCTGGGGTTCACAGTTAACGTGCTGAAGTCGCACCTGATTCTTTCCTATAAGCTCTTTTTCATCAGAGCGGTTCTGGACACAGCACAGTTTTGGGTCTATCCTCCCTAGCAGCAAGTCCAGGATATTCGGGCTATGATACCGATGTTTTAGCCTCCATCCCGGTGTTCGGTGAGAATGACCCTGAGGCTGCTGGGCCTCATGGCCTCTTGCATCCTGCTGGTGCATCATGCCAGATGGCATATACGTGCTCTGCAGTGGGACCTGACGTTCCAGTGGGCGCAGCACCAGGGGAATCTTTCCGATGACTTTCAGATTTCGGAGGGGACTGCAAGTCAGTTGCAGTGGTGGTTCACAAACCAGGATTGGGTCAACAGCAGATCCCTCTACCTTCTCCAACCTGAGTTCACAGTAGTGACGGATGCGTCACTCCTGGGTTGGGGCAGCCATATGGGAATGGTGGAGATCAAAGACCTCTGGTCTCTAGCGGAGTCCAGGCACCACATCAACCCTCTGGAGCTCCTGGCGATTCGTCTTGCACTGAAGGCATTCCTTCTTTCTGTCAAAGGAAGAGTGGTGCAGGTGTTCACGGACAACACCACCGCCATGTGGTACTGCAACTAACAGGGCAGGTTGGGGTCGTGGACTGTATGTCAAGAGGCTCTTTGCCTTTGGACATGGCTGGAACATCAGGGCATATCTCTGGTGGTTCAACACTTAACAGGTTCACTGAACGCAAGGACGGACAAACTCAGCCGCCAGTGCATGATGGATCACAAATGGCATCTTCACTCGAAGGTCGTGCTAGATCTCTTTCAGTAGTGGGGAGAGCCTTGGTTAGATCTATTCGCCACCGAAGAGAACGCTCAATGCCAGCAGTTCTGCGTGTTAGAGTTCCAAAGGGGCTCTCGCTCGGCGACCCTTTTCATTGTGAGTGGATTTGCGGCCTCCTGTACCACTTCTGCCAAGATTGCTGAAGAAGATCAAACGCGATCAGTCCCAAGTCTGGTACCCCGAGCTCTTGAGCATGGCCATCAATCCTATTGTTAACAGATTTCTGAAGTGCATTACTCATCTCTTTCCTCCTTCTCCTTTCGTAATGCCCTAGTGGGAGTTGACCTCACTTATCTTATGTGTGCTCCCTTTGAGCGCCTACATAATTGTCCTCTTCGCCTCCGTAGAAGACTGCTTTTTTGCTTGCCATCACCTCTGCTTGCAGGATGAGTGAGCTTCAGGCTTATCTTCCAGACCTCCCTTTCTTGATGTCCATCCGAACAAAGTAGTCCTCCGTATAAGCCCTCTTTTCTGCCTACAGTGATTGCCTCCTTCCACATAGGTCTGACCATCAGATTACCTACCTTCTTCCCACCTCTGCTGTGTTTTTCTCTGCCAGGCGCATAACATATAGACTGTTCACACACTTTCTGTAGTATGCTTCGTTCTGGGCAGATAAACTCTAATCCCCACTCTACTTCTATCCTCGTGTTAGTGCAGCCCGATGTAAACAGTAATTGTAATGTATTTATATTTACATAACACTTACTACCACATATGAACTTTGAAGCGCATTTTCGGCGAGTAGCACGCTACTTCAGGATCTAAAAAGGATTAGTGGTAAATTAGTATAGGGAAATATAAAATGTATTCGAGAGCTAGACATGTTGGTCTGTTAGTTGGGTTAAAAAAGATAGTGGGAGGATAGAAGAGGGAAGGTTTTGCATTTATATAGCGCTTGCTACCCCTGATGAAGTGTTGAAGCGCTTTTCGGCGAGTAGCATGCTACTCCAGATCCCAAAAGATGAATAGACAGATCAATTATGGTGGGTAGGTTGTTTTATTATATACACACAACTGTACAAAAATTAATACAATTCTGTTGTAAAGTTGTATCCAAGAGGCAAGTATAGTCTCTGATAATAATGTATATAATACTGATAAATTTTAAGTTGGCTTGCCATCAAGACTGATGCCCCGTAATGTTGATGCAAAGTCATCTGTGCTGGAGTATCTTAGACTCTTGTTGAATTGTACCATCCACCTTGTAGGTACTGCTATTTGTATCAGGTCCACGTTGTAGGCAGACACAAACGCCTAAATTGTGCACTATTTATATTAAGCATAATGTAGGTGAACAGATGACAGTAACCACTGTACAAGCTGTATTAGGTGCTTAGAAGTAGAGTGACATAGAGGGCGATAAACACTCCACTAAATCTTTTTTTATTATTAACAGTGCTCATAAGACCATACAATTCAATACCATGTACAAATAGCCCATTGGGGAACAGTTCAGGCATCATCTGGGGATTACACATCCGAGAAACACAAGTGTCTTTCATGAATACAAATTGACTACTCCTCCAAGGACTGCACTGTATTATTGACACGGGCGAAAAAGGCAAACAAGCAGTCAGGAGGCGCACTGATTGTATACCCCCCACCTGACAGGATGGTGACAGACCCCAACCACCTGCAGGGGAAACGTGCCACCTCACTTAATAGCTGCCAGACGCTTTACTATGTAAGCAGACCGGTGGTTTACAACTGCGCCTACGTTGGGGCACCACATGTTTTTTCCAGCATAGTCTGGTGTACTCCCCTCTGTGTGGGATGATAGCACCCACTGAAAACTGCACCGTTATGTAGTCTGGGACAGTGCACCTTCCATGTAATTCTGTACTGGGCCTTTAAATACGGTACTATTTTGTGTGCCTATTTAATTCAGGTATACAAATAATGTGGTACTACTTGTATACTAGGGTAGGACAAGGAAGATTGAATTTCTATGGTGGCAGAAATGTTTTTGTCAAAGTGTTTTATGCCCTAAACGCTCTCCTGTACCCTGAACATAATGAGATTACGTAGAATACACCTCTGCGTGCCTAATGCTGCCATTTGCATTTCAAGACCAGTGATTAATGGGGCTTTATCAAGGTCAAAGCCATTAGGCGTTTCCGACCTGTCTGATACTGGCATATGGAAAAGATGGGTCGTTTGAACCTAAAGATAGATAAACATATTCATAGGTCACGATTTATGTCTGCATCTAATATAAAACTGTAAATTAGGAGAGGTGATAAGTGAGAAGTTAAAGGCAGCCGCTAATCGAGCTGCATTTGTATATAGGCCTTCCTATATTATGATATCTATTCCTGCTTAAGTCTTTAATTGTAATGAATACTTCAATACCCAGGCATGAAGTCATCGTCGAGCTGTTTAGATAATCCACCTGTCTCGCCACCTCTTCCCACTGCATCCTTAACCAGTGGCCTAGCCAGTGTGCCCTGGGCCCCAAGGCAAGAAAGGAAATGTGACCTCTGCCGTTTATTTGGACTGTGGAAAACAGCAATAATCATTGTTCTGTGGGCCCCTCAGGCCTCTGTTTGAACTGTGACAAACAGCAGTTATCAGGGTTCAGTGGGCCTTTAAGGCATCTGGGACCTGGTGCCACTGCACCTGCTGCACCAATGGGAAGCTAAGCCCCTGCCCGTAACAGCTTCTATTCTAGCCCCACTGGAGAACCGAAACAGCCAGGTACTGATCTGGCCATATCTGCAGGCATGCAGCCGCCTCCTCCACTGAAGGAATTTAAGTCGCATGAAAGCAGCATGCGGGAAACTACCATTTTCTGAGGTAAAGTCAACCAACACCTCATCTGTTCCAACCTGAATCCATTTAAAACCAGGGACGAAAAACGGTTCATCGTCATCCCTTGCTTATCAAAAGGGTAAAACAGATTCATCTAACATTACAGTGTACCACATAACAAATTGTGATTCTGTTTATAAATTAAAACTAGCATGCATATAGAAAGGGCAGCCTATGGCAAAAATAGCCATTTTCCCTACCCATACTTTTAACACATCTTATACAAAAAATGCTAATTACATTGTCATCCGGAAATAGTCGCGCCTACTCATAACCAAATGCCACTTGATATAAAAGCAGTATTGAATTTTTTGACGTTGTGTACTCTTACCAAAATTTAGAGCATCAATTTTATATGACACCCCATAGAAAAAAGGAGTTGGTTATATATACTAAACCTCCAGAAACGTTTGATTAACCAGTTTTAAAGTCACGTCTAGCTTAGTTAGTTTATAGTCTTTTTTTTTTTAATAGTAATTATTTCACATTGTTACTGAATCTGCATGGCTAAACACTTATAAGGTCCCATAGGCAAGACCTATTGGCTATGACAATACTTGTTATTGATTGAGTACATTGAGCGGCAGAACTTTTGATTAAGTCCTGAAGAATGCCGCAAACACCTCTTTGGAGGGATAATAGGCTGAAACATTTTGACCTCCTATTGACTCTAACAGTGCATATATATTTCTCCCACAGTGTCCTGTTTTTAATCCTGGCCCAGGGGCGTACAAATAATGGAAACCACATACCCTTAGCAAGTTTTAACTTTCACTCTGCTGCCCCCACTACCCTGAGCTCATTATTGTGATATTTAGTATCACTTTCTCTATAACAAAATATGCCTGAACTCCTCCCTCTCAGTGACTGGGTTGTTTCATGGTGCAAAGAGATTCCCAATAAGGAAGCATGGCAACTATGGTCGGTGAGGGAAATCGTCCTTTTAAAGGGATATTTCATCTTAGCTAGGTCTTCATTTGCAACAGTAATCCTCAGAGACCCAAGGGGATTCTTGATTGTGGTAGAAATGCATTTTTACTCCTTCATTGTACGTTCAAGCACAGACCATTGCATGAAATGTTGTGATCTATGTAGGGAAAATACTCTGTGCACTGACAAAATGTGTTAAAATAATAGAAAGTTGATAATCGCATTTAATAACTTCTCATACCTGGATTTATCTAGAAGAGAAGTCTGTTAATTCTAACAGATTTTTGATACCACAAGGTATAAGAAATTTGTGGATCATTATCTGATATCTTTATCAGTAAATTATCTGAAATTATTGAACATAAACTTTTCCAAGTATTATTTCTAAAGATTAAGGAATTGATCTTTTCTAAACTAACCCCAGTGTGTATGATTACAATAACCACCTCTCTCAAAGCAATATTGTTCTTTGTTTAGTGAGAAAGCTAAATGATCTAGGAGAAACCAGGAACTGCGCGTCAGAATTATTCTTAGGAAGCTTCAAGTTAGAGAGTGAAAAAACTTTTTAGAATGCCCCAAAAATTGTGATAAAGATATTTCAATATGTTTGACAAAAAGAATAGGTAGATTTCATGACAATATTGAAAGGGGAACTAACTGGAACAAATATTTACACAACTATTAGAGACTAAATTTCAGCAATATAGGAAATACTGAGGTTCATGTACTAATAATCCATTTGGTAAAAAGTGGTTGCTTGTAGAGTCAGCACACTACTTTGTCTGTGATAGCTTTTAAATAAAGGCATTTTTTAATGCACCCCATTTTACTTTCAGATTCACAAATGTCCCCTTGGGTTACTACCTCCTGCTACTGTTTTTCAGTCCACATATGGTTTCAAAGCTCAATACATACCTTAACAATGTATTAAATATTCAGAAGGGAAACTATTAACATTCCCCTTCCAAATTCTGAATTGTTAAATGGGCTTAGTACATTTCAAAAAGGGGTTTAGCACTTGCAAACTCTGTGAATTACTGAAACAGTGGATTTTTTTAACAATAAAACTTGAGGCCATTTTTCTCAATTCCCTCCAAATTAAGTTTGCTAATAATGTTAGTTGGATGATAACCGGTGCATGTACCTATTTAGTGTTAGTGTTGCTTCAGATCAAATAAAAACCCTCACACATAACCCTTACACAATACTTAAAGACCGAATTTCTGACATCCAGCGTTAATGTTTTGTTAAATATAATTGCAAATGTCACTTAAACAGGAAACTAGCTAAAGCAGTCTCTGGACATAAAATAGGATGTAATCATAATCTTTAGATACATTTTCTGAGTTTCAGGAAAATGTGTGTCTTCTGGGTTTACTCTAAACCACTATAATAAACATATTCAATGATTTTAGATTTGATCTGTTTGTACTGGTTTCTATTGCAGACAATAATCTAGATTTAGACCAAGGATCAATTCCACCCATGGCTTTTAAAATCTATTTATCAATGATCTCTATTAGTGGTATCGCAACTAAAACTGTACTAGAACTGATCTGAGAGATGGACCTTCAAGTATTATGCTCAGTCAATTTATTGAACAAACTATGGAGTTAAAATATGAATAGATTAGATCCACAAGCATTGCCTGACCACTGTATTTTACATCAATAGATTACTTATCAGCACATTTTCTCTAAGTACAATTCAGTCATCTTCTATTTTTCGGTGAGCTCGTGCTGGGTCTGTTAGAACTCTTTCAAAAATATGACATTTAAATGTCCCAAAAATCAGGAATTCTAGTTTAAAGCCTCGTCCAACCTTAATGAATGCTACACCAAAATATGCCCTTGTGTTCCTACATTTTATTGTGCACCATGATTCAGAAATGGCATGTTTTTGCTTTCGGAGGTAAAATTCTAAATATATTTATTGTTGTTGCCAGCCGAAACATTATCACTAATTGGGAAGATAACAACAAGTGGTCTTGTGATGCTTGCTGGAATGGGAAGTGTTTAATCAAAAAGTGGATGGAATTCAAGTTTAGGAGACAATTTTACAAACGTGTATGGATGCTGTATATATTTCAAACTGTTGATCTCCAAAATGGCCTAAATCAATGAATTGAATTGAAATTCAAGTTTATCATTTGAATCCTATTGTTGGAAAAGATGTGATTTTGAACCCCATGAGGTGGTTCCTTTCCAGAAAGCATTCAGGTTGTAATCATGAGTCAAATAATGCTTAGAAGGATACAATATTCAAATTGAATTCTAATTACATATGAAATGTTCATTGTTCAATATATTTCTCTTAGTATTTTAATGTGAGGACTTTATTGCCTAAGCAAAATAATTAGTATTTGTTTTTCTATATGTAGGAAGCATTACATTAATGAAATCACTGTTTCCTACCTTCTTTGTTTTCTTTCCTGTTCTTTATGAACGTTTCTATTGTTGAACTTTAAGGATTGCCCGAAATTAGGAATTGTGCTCTACATAACTTTGCTGTGTTACAGCATGTTGATTTTTATGTACTACTTTTGTCTCTTATGTGTATGGCAACTGATGTTTTGTTTTGCTTTAATAATCAGCTTATGTTTATTAGGTTTTATTATTCAATAAAATGTTTCAAACACAACAAATGGTAGTTGATATGTATTTACAACTGCAGCATTTTTATTGTATGGGCAGTTTCAAAGGGGCCAAAAATATGGTCTGTGGGATGACGGAGGACCACATTGGCATCAGCAGGGAGAGGTTTGGGCAGGTTATTGGGGTATATGTAAGGTTGGAAGTAGGGGGAACAAAGCATGTACATTGTGTGGACTGTGACTCCTGGAGTTATTGTGAGGGATACCATGCTACCCTGTAAATGAATCCCCTAGTGATTATTATCAACAAACTTTACTCGGTTATATAAAAGAAAAACATCTTCCAAGTTACAGATTGATAAATATAATATGTCCAAGTTAATCAGAACGCAAGTTAAAAATTCATGAATTACGGTAGTAGCATTTTGCGTCTGTGAGATCTCACTGAATGCCGTCATCCGTATCGGTAGCCGCTGGGGACAACATAGTGCATGGGCCGTTACTGGCTCAAGCAAAGTATCAACATCCGTTGGCATGACTGATGGGAGTGTGAGACATTTGTCTAACACTCATTCTTCTCCGCATAGCAGGCAGCGTAGAACAGGTAGGATGCAATCTTGCCAAATTGGCCTGAATGACAGAAACCATGTGGTATTTAATTCTCTTAGACGAGGTAGTCCCAACATTTGGACGATGCGCTCACGACACTTCATTGCTAGTAGAGTTGTCTCCAGGGAGAACTAGGTGTCGTTTGTGAAATTACTTGCCATATCGCAGCGATAGGAGCAAAAATAGTATTCCTGCAGCGAGTCCCAAAATGAGAGGCAATCCGCCAAACACTGAGTGCGCAAAGTTTGGAAATATTACTAGGACTGCTTCAAAAGGTGCTAACAGTCCAGAAATTACGGTCTTAAATACATGTAGAATACAACTCGTAACAGACATATTTAAGATACGACTTAACATTTCTGAGAAATGTATAGGGCAATTTGTAGTTAAGAGGGCATGTAACTCTGCAGAAGTCCTTGCGACTTGCAGATCATAGGTTTCTTTGGCCGAGGTCAGTCACACAGTTTTTAAAAAAAGAATGGCTTTCATTCTGCTTTAAATGAAGTAATCAGGGTTCCCAAGGCCTACATGCTCCGCAGATAACCCACTTACATTCAAGAACTGTTGGCACGGAAGCTGTAAAATTCAAAGAACAAGTTTATTAAGACCCCATGGGGTGGTGGTACACTCATACAGCACCCTTCGGTAATGCAAGAGGTATCACACCGAACATCGGTGTGACCCCGTCTTTTATACAGTTTTCAGGTAATAAAGATAGGCGGCACAAAGTTACAAGACATTATGTACATATATGGTCATGTTTTGGAACACAGCCAGCTCATTGGAGGGGGTACAACTCCGCTGGTCAGTTTGGCGGCACATTCCTGAGGGGTGACTGGTCAGTGGGGACTGCGCATGTACGAGCTTGACCAGTACTAAAAATAGCCTGTTGCTGGGCAAACTGAAGTGGTCAGTGGTACGGACAACGGACTAAAGGGCACGCTAGCCATGAGGCCGCTTATGATCTAAGATGGCCGCCGTAACATTCAAAATGGCGTTTTCATGTATAGCCAAGTTAAAGAGGAAAACGTGTAGTTTCAGCTAATCGCTAACGCGGCCATATCAAATACGACAGACGACCCTTTTAGCGTTTAGCTGAAGCTACCTCATAGTGAACATAATCAGGATGTTCGTCCTCAATGTCTATTGACATTATTTGCGTCACTTCTTTATGAAGCATCATTTTGTCATGAGCAAGAGCTCGTCTTGATGGTACACAAGCTGATAAACACATAGAACATAAAGCTGGGCCACATTGGATACATAAGCACACAAAGAACAGTACCCCTACAATGATACATAGAATCGTTAACAGTTTCCAGCCCCAAGTAGTAAGTATTGACCAGAACCATCCTGAATGTGTCCAAGTTCCATTGTCCGGGTGTATTTCAGCTGCTATTTTATGCAGCTTCAATATGGCATCATAAACAGATGGTGAATTGTCAGGTATGTACACACAGCAGCTACTTCCGATAATTCTACATGCCCCCCCAGGGTCAGCTAGAACTACATCCAACACCATCCTATTTTGGAGCGTAACGATCCTAGAAATCTGGAGTTCCTCAGTAATATTCCCAAGTGCATTGGCAGTATCATTTGCTACAGCCTCAACAACACGTGTCAATCGTCTTATTTTCCGACTGTTCAATGCGGCCCCCACAAAGGAAAACAGTCCCAAATTGAAGTCCACATACTGCTGCAAGGCAGTATCAGTCTGGTCGATGTCATCCAGAACAACAGTCCGCTTGACTCTATTCAGGACAAAATCGTGATACAGGACATAGTCATTATGATACATCGGCGGGGCAATGAATACAGGGGGTAGTACAAACGATACATAACACGTGCCTAACCATCCCAATGGAAGCTGATGATAACCTTTCGTTCCACAAATGAAATACGTATTTCGAGATGCTACAAACGAGATGCCATTCGGACTATCAAAAGTAAGTGTGGTATTGCATTCACTTTTCCCTACCGGAATCGAACCTTTATTTCTTATACACAAATCGGCTTTAGTAGCAATAACATTAATGACATGTGAGCTGGATACGTTGATATTTCGTTGATTGCTGTACACATGCGGGGCAGATATGTTATCGGGCCGGTACTCCTCCCATTCAAATCAAATACCCTCAGCCCGTGGAAACCCATCCTTGTCATGGAAACATATTTTATTCAAGCGAAAAAGCACCCCCCCTTTCGTTGGCCATCTCAGAGTAAAGAGGAGGGTGTACCAGGCATTGCAAGATCCATTATGTGAGAACGGGAGTGGAATGAGTGGGGTGCCCCCTTTCTTCTGGTGCCCTGGCAACATCCCACACACCCAGCAATTGGAAGTATTAGTCATATTATGCGTGTGATGGAGAATCTGGATAAAGCTGTTGTTCAGATACGTTTGCCGATGCCGTTCTTCATGGTAGGGTAAGGTAAAGTGAAAATGTTCAGATGGAGCCGGGGTAGTCGGCAGCAAATGTTCACGTGCAGGTACCACAAGTTCAACTACCCAGGCTATTACAGCTATCACCACAATAGTCAAGACAAAGAGAATGGCACCTAATATTCGTTTGTCTCGTGATGCAGATGACGCCATAGTTCAGGAAAAGTTCTTACAAAGTCTCAAATAGTTCGAATTGTTCACAAAGTCTCAAATACACATGTGTGTATACCTAAAAAAGAAAAATACGGTGCTGAGCTCCGAGGTAGCCGTTGTTTTCTTCTCCGGGCCAAGACGGGTGTCGCTACACTGGGCAGAACTGATCCCCCCCCCTTGGAATTCCCGGTCTCCGTTTCACAAACCCCAGAGCGGTAACCAACCAGTCACGAAAAAACCAAAAAAATCTTCTTATCGTGGCCGCAGATTGTAACGCTCTCGTCCGGCAACAGCGTGGTCCGGGAAGGCTCCCTCAACTTCGGCCGACGTCACAGCTGGGCACTTTTCTTTCTCCAGAATCTCTTTGTAGTCGGTCAACACAGCAGGATTCACCAGATTAGGAGAGACACGACGGCAGTGTGTCGAGTGCACCCACCGCTTCCTGTTGGTCACTCGTACAGCGGTCCGGGTCGCCAGGAGGACCTGCTCGGGGCCCTTCCACCTCGGCTCCAAACTGCTCGCCCTCTCAAACGACCGAATCATTACATGGTCGCCGGGGCGAAGATCATGGCCCTCTCCAGTAGAGTTGTCAGGGAGCGCTTCTCGAACCTGTTGATGAATAGAAAGCAAATCATTTGTTAATCGTGCCAAATAATCGTTCATCATTATACAAGGCACATCATGTATCAATCGCGGCTTGGGCACCCCCCAGATATTCATAGGGCGACCAAACACCACCTCATATGGTGTGAGGCCAGTTCGTGAATGGGGTACTGATCTAAGAGAGAGCAGCGCTAGCGGCAAAGCATCAGGCCACTTCAACGACGTGGATGCCACAATCTTGGCCAATTTGAGTTTTAACGTAGCATTGTACCGCTCAACCAGTCCTGCCGACTGAGGGTGGAACACAGCGTGAAACTTCTGCTGAATCCCTAACCCCTTCAGTACATACTCCACAATCTTCCCAACAAAATGAGGCCCATTATCGCTCCACAAAAATTTGCAAACTCCAAAGCGAGGAAAGAATTCCTTAAGCAACACCTTAGCCGTTGTTAGGGCTGTATTGTCTTTCGTGGGGAAGGCCTCAACCCATTTGCTAAAGGCACATACCACCACTAGGACGTACTTCAGGTTGTTGCAGCGCTCGAGTTGGATATAATCCATTTGGAGTACCTCAAATGGTGCAGAGGGTGGAACGAACCCTCCTTTCGGAGTATGGGTCCCCTTTTCAGGATTGTGTTATAAACATACCAGGCAGGTCTGCACTACTCTCTTGGCAGTATTAGCAATCTCGGGATGTTCCCAGACTCGTGTTAACAGTCGAGTGATTGCAAGAGCTCCGACATGCGCCAATCCATGTGTCATCTGGACCATCGCCTGCAAGTAAGCTGCAGGCAATTTCCATTTTTCCATGTCCTTGCTTCTCCAACAACCCTCATCATCTAGTACCCCATCTGCTGCCCATGCCGCAAGTTCTGATTCAGTAGCTGATTTCTGAATATCCAAGATTTCTGCTCTAGCATCGCTCCATCGCTCAGCCTGTGATTGTGTCACATACATGGGGGAGTCAGTCCGAGACATAGCCGTTTGTCTCGCTATGCTGTCTGCGAGGGCATTTCCTTGGCCCACTTTATCGGTAATCTTTTTATGGGCGCTACATTTTATTATCGCTACTTTCTTTGGGCAAAGCAACGCGTTTAAGAGATCACGCACCAGTTCTCCATGCATGATATGTACTCCGTGAGAAGTCAAAAACCCACGCTCTCTCCAGAGTAGCCCGAAGTCATGTGCTACTCCGTAAGCGTACCGGCTGTCTGTGTATATGTTCACACATAGGCCAGCACTCAATTCGCAGGCTCTTGTTAAAGCTATCAGCTCTGCTGCCTGAGCCGATTTCTGTGGTATTCGTGCTGTTTCTACCACCGTCTTAAGTGTCGTGATCGCATAGGCTGCGGAAGTCGTACCATCTGGCAGCCTCAAACACGATCCATCAACCCACAGTTCCTCATCCACATCTGGAAGTGGCATATCCTGTAAGTCAACACGACCCTTTGTCTGTTCCTCGGTCAGGAAAACACAGTCATGATGTTTTTCTTCCTGACCCTCCTCGACCGGATAGGGCAATAAAGTGGCAGGGTTCAGGGTAGCGCATCTTTTCAGTGTGATATGTGGCGCCAAAAGTGTAAGCTCATATCCTGTTAGCCGTGCACTCGTAAGATATTGGGTCTTTGTTTGATTTAACAGAGCATCTACCGCATGGGGAACTAACACCAACAGTTTGTGTGATAACACGATTCCCTCACTCTGCCGTATGGCTACTGCTGTTGCTGCCACTGCTCGGAAACACCCAGGCAACCCTCGTGCTACAGGATCAAGAATGGCAGAGAAATACGCACATGGTCTCTGCTTATCCCCGTGTGCTTGCACTAACACTGACAACGCGCACCCATCGTTCTCGTGCACGTACAATGTAAAAAGTTTTGTATAGTCTGGTGTACCTAACACGGGTGCAGAACAAAGGGCCTGTCTCAATTGTTCAAAAGCATTCTGACATTCATCTGTCCATTCAAGGGGCATTGGTGTAGCTTTGGACAGTAACGCTAGCAAAGGTTTTATAATGTGCGAAAACCCCATGATCCACTGTCTACAGAAGGACGTTAACCCTATGAAGGCACGTACATCTCTCTGTGTGCGGGGGACTGGTGTGTCTAAAATTGCTTGAATTCGATCAGATGTTAATGCACGCCCCTCCTTAGACAAAAGATGACCGAGGTAGGTCACCTTGGGTCTACAGTATTGGAGCTTTTTCTTCGAAACCTTATGATTGTTCTGTGCCAGAAAAGAAAGCAACGCAATTGTACTTTCTTCACATTGTGCATAAGAGTCTGCAGCGAGCAGAAGGTCATCCACGTACTGGATGAGGACAACGCCAATCTGTAACTCAAAGGAATCAAGCTGTCTTTTCAAAGCCTGGCTGTAGATACTCGGGCTCTCAGTGTAACCTTGGGGAACACGACAAAATCTATACGATTTATTATTTAACGTGAAGCCAAACAAATATCTGCTATCAGGATGGACAGGGATGGAAAAGAACGCGTTTTTCAAATCAATTACACTAAAGGTCGTGGCCGTTGGTGGCACCAATGTAAGCAAGGTCGTAATGTCGGACACCACCGGGTATTGGGGAATGACAATTTTGTTAATCTCTCTCAAGTCAATAATAAACCGATAGACTTTGTCGTCAGTATCTCTCTTAAGGATCGGAAGAATAGGGCTGTTACAAACATTATAAGGAACCTCTTCCACCACTCCTGCAGTGATCAAATCCTGAACAATGTGTGTCAAGGCAATTTCACCTTCTCTCGAAATCTTATACTGTGGTACTCGTGGTAGATAGGCCCCCTCCTTAACAGTAATGTGAATAGGTGGAATACGCATCTCTCCCACATCCGTATCTGAGGTCGTCCATAACGTGTGCGGTAGAGAGGCCAAAGCTGGAATGTCTAATATAGTGCAAAACCTATCTGAGTCAGGATAATTGTCATTCAGGATAACCCGCACTCCCTCAGGAGCGCACCGTATCGTTGCTCGAAAATATTTAAGCAAGTCAATGCCCAGGATATTATCTGGTGTATGGGGCGATAACAAAAATTGACCAAAACTGAAAAATTTGTCAAGACAAAGTGCAAGGGGTTTTGACAATGGGCTAGGGGAGGGTGTGCCATCGAACCCTACACATGTTATCATTTCGCCAGACAGGGGAGCCCTCGGAACCAAGTTTTTTGACAAAGCGCTACGAGTAGCCCCTGTGTCGACTAGAAATTGATCAGTAGAACCCAGAATACCCGCTGTTACATATGGACCCTTCTGATCTACCGGCACTTCAATTGATTCCGTACCCCATCCTACGCAGTCCTATGCATGCACATAATCCTGGTGCTCCACATTCTCACCCTCCGATATCTGATATTGGTTTCGTCTATCAAATGTGTTTCGTTCGTCCTGGCCACGGCCCCTTTCCTCAACCCTTCCACGATCACCTCCGCCACCTCTCGCCCCCGTATAACTGCCTCTTGACCTACCGCCTCATCGACCACGCTCGCTACGCTGCTCACGAAGTACCGGACAATCGTCAGCCCAATGCCCAAACTCTTTACAATAGGCACATTGATCCTCCGCTATATCCGTACGACCATAAGACGTATTTCCTCCACCACGTCTACCTCTATCATTCCCTCTACCCTGTGTTCCCCGAAACTGTGCCAACATCACCTTCGTTTTCAATTCTTTCGCCTTCTTATCAACACTTTCTTTAGCCTCCACCTCCTGCCGCTCATAATACTGAGCCATAGTCAACAAAGACGCAGGGGTCGCCGTGGCCCAGGAACTTTCACTCGATTTCAATCGCTTTGCAATCTCCGGTAGGAGATTAGCCACATACTTATCTACGAACAAATGCCTACCCGTATCATCTGTTAAAGATTGACCACTGTCTGACTGACCTCGAAGCGTGTAAAGAAATCTGAAACCGTTTCATCAGGCTTTTGTTTGCACGAAGCTAACATGGTCCAATCAATCTTTTTAGAAGGAACAAGCGTTTTTAGTTTAGTCAGGATAGCCGCCGGAAGGTCTAGAATCAGCTCACATGGCTTACATGCAGGTTCCCTATCTAAATCTGCTTGGTTTATTTCTTTCCATGTCCCCCCCAGTATTGCTTCATCATTATTTTTACGAATTAATCTCCACATATCAGGCGGAAGAATTAACCCGAAGAACAGATCTATATCAACAAGAGTCATTACACAAGACGAAATGGCCCCTTCCACCCCTTCATAAAATGCCGCCGGATTTTTCCGAAGGTCAGGTAAAGAATTTTTCAATGCCATAACATCTGCTCTATTCCAAGGAGTATACACCCAGTTATATATAAAATATCCCTTCGCATCCTTAGACAATTTATCTTCATCTGTACCTTGCCCTTTAGGAGGGACATACAAAGGTGCGGCTTCACGCATAGGCATAACATGCAGTGCAGAACTCTTATCTGAACCCCGGAGAGAACACTCCTTAGACCGCTCGTTAGACTCCGGCCCGGACTCCTTTTGTTTCTTTTTCCGCTCCTCCCGCAATCTGGTGGTCTCATCTCGCAGCTGGACCAGTTGCTTGAAAAAGTCATCAACATCTGTAAGAGCAAATAAACCTTTATCCAGATTCTCACGATGAACTGACACAGCTTTAGATTCTAACGTATCTGAAAGTTGACGATACGCGGCAACAACTTCTTCCGCCAAATTAGACAGAAAATACAGTAATTCATGATCCGTCCAACTACCCCTTTCCGTAATCACCTCAGACTGAGAAACACAGTTCTTATTCACTTTACGAGCCCAACTACGTAAATGTGCGGACCTCTCCGCAGTAAACTTGAGAGCGGATACACCCTTCTTTTCCGGCTTATCCTGTCCATCATCTTCCGAATCTGCAGCTGGAGCCGTAGGCGAAACGTACGGAGGCGGTGACCGATCTAGCAATGAAAAATCATCAATTTCATTATTAAGGACAGGATAAAGCGGTCGGCGAATAGGAAATTGACCAGTCGTTTGCAATTTACGTTCCCGTTCCTCCCTCTCTCTTTTCTCCTGAGCCTCTTTTTCCTCAAGCTGTAAAGCCTTATCTCGAGCAGCCTTGCGCTGCTCTTTGTCCGCCAAGGCAACTTCACGCTTCATTCGCTCGCGCACCGCTTTCTCCCACATTCGCACACAATCAAACATATTTTGTCTAGACCTGCGTTGAAACAAACATTGCTCCACAAACTGTACTTTACGTAAATCGAACGACCCATGTAGAGGCCATTGCAATTCGGGATCAGATTTGGTGTACTTATGCCATAATTTGCTGTACATTATAGGGGGAAGGCCAAATTTTAGATACATATCCCTGTTTGGTGTTCCTTCTGGGGGAGCCGGCTGTGCTTCTGCTAACCTAATTGTGGTACCATTTCCAAGACAGCACATCCCTCGGAGTGTGCTTAAAACAGGCATGTTCAAAAAGTATCACGAAAGCGTGACACCGTATAAAATGGCACTTACAGTACTTCACACAAATGTGCCGCTCAGAGGAAAAAACTAAGTTAGAGAAACATCTCTACATGCCTGCCTATGTGAAGTGCACTACACATATAGATTCAAAGTTCACAAAGTCACAAACGTTAGCTAACTCAAATCAAAATCATAGGTCATAGGACTCCGGCAAGCGTCCGAAGACTACCTTACCGATCACAAATCATAGAACTTCAGTAAGCGTCCGAAGACTACCTTACCGAACACAAATCATAGAACTTCAGTAAGCGTCCGAAGACTACCTTACCGAACACAAATCTTACCCTAAAATCTCAAATGTCCAGATTCCAACTGCCAAGGTCTTGTGATCAAATCAGCCAAACGGCACTTTCCCAGCAACGCAGACGATCGAAAACTCAGTCGGAGACCGGCGCCACCTGGAAGGTCAGATCAGAATGAAAGGAAGAAACACCGTGGGTGCCAAGACTCGGGTCACTCAGTGGCAGCGCGCGTCCATGGCGAGTTTCCAAGCCTTCGTCACGACCTCTCCTTCGGGCATCCGAGTCGCCGATGAGTCCCTTCGTGGTCGCCAATTTGAAGTAATCAGGGTTCCCAAGGCCTACATGCTCCGCAGATAACCCACTTACATTCAAGAACTGTTGGCACGGAAGCTGTAAAATTCAAAGAACAAGTTTATTAAGACCCCATGGGGTGGTGGTACACTCATACAGCACCCTTCGGTAATGCAAGAGGTATCACACCGAACATCGGTGTGACCCCGTCTTTTATACAGTTTTCAGGTAATAAAGATAGGCGGCACAAAGTTACAAGACATTATGTACATATATGGTCATGTTTTGGAACACAGCCAGCTCATTGGAGGGGGTACAACTCCGCTGGTCAGTTTGGCGGCACATTCCTGAGGGGTGACTGGTCAGTGGGGACTGCGCATGTACGAGCTTGACCAGTACTAAAAATAGCCTGTTGCTGGGCAAACTGAAGTGGTCAGTGGTACGGACAACGGACTAAAGGGCACGCTAGCCACGAGGCCGCTTATGATCTAAGATGGCAGCCGTAACATTCAAAATGGCGTTTTCATGTATAGCCAAGTTAAAGAGGAAAACGTGTAGTTTCAGCTAATCGCTAACGCGGCCATATCAAATACGACATAAAGATTGCCCGAAATTAGGAATTGTGCTCTACATAACTTTGCTGTGTTACAGCATGTTGATTTTTATGTACTACTTTTGTCTCTTATGTGTATGGCAACTGATGTTTTGTTTTGCTTTAATAATCAGCTTATGTTTATTAGGTTTTATTATTCAATAAAATGTTTCAAACACAACAAATGGTAGTTGATATGTATTTACAACTGCAGCATTTTTATTTTATCAATTTATTTTATCAATTTGTATAGAAGAGATGTTCAGTGAAGGCCAAAGTGGCGACTCCCAGCTGTCTTGGTTTTAGGAAACAATACTTGCATACAGCAAGTGACCCTGGCTGACACAGTTACTAGATATGGTAATCCTGGCAACATGCCACAGCAGCTGCGATCATTCAACGTAAGGTAACTCCCATTCGAGAGTTGTCTAAAAATTGGATCAATCACCGCGGCTGGTGAACCTTGCAGGTGGCAGGATACGTTTTTAGAGGAACTATTGTAAGTTTATACCCTGACATAGGAGAGAACCGCTTGGTACATTTTCACAATTTTCCCCGCTAAGAAACACTTCACTACCCCCACTCCAACATCTGTATGTGTACGGCAATTCCCAGGATGTCTTGATGTATACTTTACCCAACCTTTTATATGTGCCTGCTGGTATATGTTGTAGGCAATTTTGAAAATAGAAAATTGTAATAGGCAGGGTGATTGTTCCATGTATAATCCATTCCATAACTGGCTTTTCAGCGACAGTAAATGACAATCTTTCCAGTTTTTCAATGCTCAGCACTGTATTGTCTGCTCCCCTTTGTGCCAATTTGATCTGATTATCAGTGAGATTGAATTCTGAAAACAGTGACGTAGTATTGATTAAACGTCACGGCACATAGCCTGAATGATGATTTAGCAACGTCCAGCCTAATAGCATGATAGAACGTAAATGCGACTGACCATGTTGCAATATGACCAAGTCCTGTTCCATGATGTCTATGGCAGAAGACACTATGCTACATAAAGAATATATCCTGGACCACAGAGTCGTTAACCCATTGTCAACCACAGAGAGAGATTTTTCAAAATTAATACAATCAATTTCTCGTATTTGTTCTGCAGTCTCTGCTTGCGTAATTTTCCATGCTTCATTATAAGCAGCAAAGATACCGGCATATATAAAATGTTTATGACGTGATGTTCTTGGTCCTAGCAACAATTCCCTAAGATCAGCGCCATCTTTAAGTAAAGATAAGTGTTGCTTTACATCCTTAAGTATAGATCTATGTATCCAATCAAGGCAAAGTTTCCCTACACTGTATGTTGTTACTATTCCTGGATGCTGTCTTTGAACATATCTTCGTTCTGGCCTAATGAATGTGAACCCCTTTGTTTTATTCAGGAATCTATCTTGACAGTTGTTTGTGTCTGTGGGCCAGATCAACCATTTATTCCAATCTGGATCTATTCTGTTGTGATGCAAAATAGTATGTACGTCGACTCCCCCCTCTGAAGTGTTATCACTAACAGGTGTAGGAGTAGGTATAGACGGATTGTTCAAGCTTTTATCTTGGCTAACCCAAGACAAGACATCTGTTGGACAGTGTCATTCAAAAACATAATTTTCTCAGGGATGATGTGTAGGAGAGTAGGGTCTGCTATCCTATGGTCACCCCATTTTTTTTGCTTTTTGCTTCACTGGTTTTCGACTTAATGTGGCTGTGGGCCTGCTAATCAGACCCACAGCCCTGCTGTTCTCTCTCTAAATTCACAACCATGTACTTTAGGTACATCACCAATTGGGATTAGGTCACCTTATGAGCTCCTGTACAGAGTACTATAGGTACCCAGGGCATAGGTGCATCAAAGGCCTGCCAGGGGCTGCATCATATCTTTTGCCACCCCTGGCTGGCCATCCAGTGGAGAAGCGTGGCTCAGTGGTTAGAGGCGGCAGACCTGGAAGCTGAGATCGGCCGTGGACCAGGGTTCGATTCCCCGCCTCGGCGGGTCTCGGGCTCAAAAATTCCACGGACTCGACAATTCTCGCTCCGGTGCCTACTCGACTCACGGGGTCACACTCTGCGACTCTGGGCAATAGCTTGCTTAATCTCCACTACGGCCCCTCGCGGCGGGATGCCTGACTTTCACCTTGTGGATACCCTGCCGGGGTATCTCACAGGGGAATACCAGGACGGATTCCCTAAGCAAGCGCCTTGATACCTTCGGGTGATACGTGCGCTATATAAGTCGCAATACATTTACATTTACATTTACATTTACATCCAAACTGACACAACTGGCTGATCACTCAGCTGGGGCAAGGTTGTGTAATCACCCCTTGCTTAGATATAGTATACCTATGTCTAACCTTATATCTGGACACATATACACCTATAAGTCACACCTATGGCCGGCCTTAACAATCCTGGGGGCAGAGTGCTTGGGTTTATGTGAGATGGTAGTTAGTCCGGAACAAGGGCAGGGAAGGTAGGGCATCTGTACACTTCAAAGTTATGCCTCTAGAAGTTTCTTCCACTTCAAAGGCACAACTGTGTATGAAAGAAGGACATTGGACGCCACCACTTCAGTACACTTCTGGATCTGGGGACCCTGCCAGGAAGAAGGACTACTGTGCTGCTACAAGGAGTGCCACTATGCTGGACTGATGCTCTATAAGTAACTGCGCCCTGCTTTACTGACCTGCTGCACTCTTGTCTGGGGAAGAATATCTAGGTCTGCAACTCTATCTTGAACCCAGGACCCCCGAGTGACTCAGTGGGATAGTCTTTTGGCCTCCTGATCTGAGCCTCAGGGACAAAACAAGCCCCAAAGCAAATTCTGGACCAGTCTTCAGCGCGTTCCTTGCTCCCAAATGATGATTCTCAGACCCTAGATCCTTGATGTGGTTCAGTGGGCTCCTAAAACAAGCTTTTGAACTCTTCATGACTGCAAATGAGCCTATTCGCACTGGAATCCCACTGCTCGCACAAAACTTCAGCGTGAGCCCCTGCCGCCTATCTCCTTGCACAGCAAGCATCAATCGATCTGGAAGACCACTAACGCAAAGCTCCAGTCCGACCGTCTGAAACACCCGGCCTGCTCTTCGTGCCATGTCCACCACCGTCATCGATACTCTCCTTACTCCCTGCAACACTGTCCAATGGCGCAATAAGGCTATTAATGTGAGACGGCTATTGCGAATTCTGGAGAACTGCCAAGATTTGGCGCTCTCGGCCTTGATTTGCTCGGTAGAGATAGAGAAAGAATTTGATAGTCTGGAATGGTAGTTGCTCTTCTAGGTTATGCGCAAGATGGGACTGGGAGCTGAGTTCGTGAGATGGACTTAAATACTATATAACTCAGCGACGCCCCAGATGCGAACGGGAAGGACGGTATTGGCGCCATGTTCAGTGGGACGGGGACGCAGCAGGGTTGTTCGCTTTCTCCGCTGCTGTTCGCATTGGTGGTTGAGCCCCTGGCGGTGCAAGCTAGATCGGGAGGCATTATACCGGGCTGGAGATGCGGGGAGACATGCATTATATCGCTCTACGCAGATGACCTGCTGATGTTTCTGGCAGCCCCTAGTGAGGACTTAACGGGGGCAATAGCACTGTTACATGTGTTTGGGGCAGCATCGGAGCTATGCGTGAACTGGGAGAAGACTAACCTGTTCCCGGTGCGGCGAGCTGTGGGAGCTCCTGATAGACTGAACGGAATAAGATAGGAACCCAGCTGTCTTCCGTATCTGGGAACTAACATTTATCACGAGCAGGCGGACCTTTTGGAGGGTAATGTGAATAGGGCAGTGAGAGGGATCAAAGGGAGCATGGCATTCTGGAGTACTCTACCACTCTCAGTGGCAGGAAGAGTAGCGCTTCTGAAAATGGTGGCTCTACCCCGACTATTATATTATTTCCGGACGCTGCCGATTTGGATCCCAGGCTTGGTGTTCAAGACGATTAGAACTATGATAGTGGGATTTCTCTGGGAGAGCGGCAGGAGGCGGGTGGCTTTGACCACGATGATGAGGCCTAGAGCAGAGGGGGGATTGGCAGTCCCAGACTTCGAACTGTACAATCTGGCGGCCCAGCTACAGTGGCTCACGCAGGAGGTTGCTCGAGAGTTCAGGGGGCCAGACGGCCCAGAGGACCAATAGTTTCCAAGACATGTTTTATCCTTTGTGATCTTGGGTCAGCAGTTGTGGGCCGATTCATTGACCTATGAGGAGAAAGCGATGAGGGTAAGCTGGAATAGAAGCAGGCGTAGGGTGGGTGGTATTCGCCCGTACGTACCGGAGATACCTCTTGCAATGTGCACGGCCTTCCTGCATGGAGGAGACTGGTCGGCACTGGCAGAGTGGGAAGGACTGGGGTTGCAGATGGTCGGGGACCTGTACAAGGAGGGAGCTCTCTTGCCTTATCAGACACTGCAAGACAGATACGGCTTGCCCAGGGGTGACTTCCTGCTGCACGCCGCCCTGGGGTCAGCGATTCAGAAATACTGGGGGGAAGGGCTGCTGGAACCACAAACATCCCTGACATGCCAATATGTAATAATGACAGCAGGGACGATAAAGGCAGTAACGTGCCTGTGTAGGCGAATGGTAGAGGAGGGACTTCAGCCGCTGACTCAGAGGTGGACCTGGGTAAAGATATACCTGAATCGACTTGGGCTAAACTGGTGGAAAGGGCATGGAAGAGTACGCGGAATGCTAGATTCCAGCTTATCCATTTCTATATCATATACAGGGCATACAGAGCAGATAAATAAATACTTTAATGTGGATTTGCCATGTTGCAGCAGACTTCCAGCATATGATGTGGAGCAGTCCGCAGCTTGGAACCTACTGGGAAGAGGTGGTTGAGGTCCTCTGCGGGTTGACGGATAGGCAGATGGAACCCACCCTGGGGGTATGCATACTGCACTGGTTTCCTCATACAGTGCGAACTAAGGTAACATGCAAATTCATAGATCAGGGGTTGCTGCTGGCCAAACGGAAACTAACGAGAAAGTGGAAATCCAAACAGGGCCCTAGTGTGGAGCGATGGAAAGTAGAATTCATGAGCTAGGTGGCCAGTGAGAGTATGGTCAGGATCCAACAGGCCAGAAGAGCGAACAACAAAAAGGCAATGGAAACTGCATAGGCATGGGAGGCCCTGGTGGCACTGTTGACATTGCCAGAACTGGACTCGGACTCTGACTCTGTGGAGGCTAAGCAGGAAAATGTCAGAACACACCGAATATAGATAAGCTTGGGGTGGCTGTTGGGGAAAGGAAGCAAGGTCGAGCTTGGCAGGAATTGGGAAACACCACACATGCAATAGGACACTGGCATACTCTGGCACGATGCTGATGATTGAAAATCCTGGTTTTGAATACTTGGAGCACACCGGTAGAAGTGGTTGGGGCGGGGGGAGGCAAATGACTGCGGGAGCACCAAGTTGAGCTCCCACTATATTGTGGGGTATTTTGGATACTTGCAATGGTGTTGACTGGTAAAAGGAGTGGAGGCTGGGAAGCTTATTGTGATACTGACTCTGAAACGACTGCAAAGCTCCACAGTAGAAGTTGACTCTATATATAATGTATCCAGTAAAGAGCCCATGCTGATGATGAACCTTGTATGGGGGGTTATGTATGGGTTGTAAATCAATAAAATACCGTTAAAAAAAATCACTCAGACCACTCATCACTCATACCAATCATCACTCATCACTCATACCAATCATCACTCATCACTCAGGCCAATCCTCACTCATCGCTCATACCAATCATCACTCATCGCTCAGACCAATCATCAATCATCGCTCATACCAATCATCACTCATCACTCAGACCAATCCTCACTCATCACTCATACCAATCATCACTCATCGTTCAGACCAATCATCACTAATCGCTCAGACCAATCATCACTCATGGCTCATACAAATCATCACTCATCGCTCATTCCAATCATCACTCATCACTCATTCCAATCATCACTCATCACTCATACCAATCATCACTCATACCAATCATCACTCATCGCTCATACCAATCATCACTCATCGCTCATTCTAATCATCACTCATCGCTCAGACTAATCATCACTCATTCCACATTCCAATCATCACTCATCGCTCAGACAATCATCACTCATCGCTCATATCAATCATCACTCATACCATTCATCACTCGTCGCTCATTCCAATCATCACTCATGGCTCAGACCAATCATCGCTCATACTAATCATCACTCATCGCTCATTCCAATCATCACTCATCACTTATACCAATCATCACTCATACCAATCCTCACTCATCGCTCATACCAATCATCACTCATCGCTCAGACCAATCATCACTCATTCCACATTCCAATCATCACTCATCGCTCAGACCAATCATCACTCATCCCTCATATCAATCATCACACATACCATTCATCACTCAGCGCTCATACCAATCATCAATTATCGCTCATACCAATCATCACTCATCGCTCAGACCAATCCTCACTCATCGCTCATATCTAGCGGTGGGCGGCCAGCTACGCTCCGTGCACGGAGTGTGCGTAGTGCCGCCTACTCCGCATTTTGAGGAGCTGTCGTAGCCAGGCGGCACTACGCACGCTCCGCAGACGGAGCGTAGCTGGCCGCCACCCGCCTCCCTCCCGCCCTCCCTAAATACTTTCAAATAAAGGAATCAAATAATTTAAAAAGCACTTACCTTGCCCGCCGCTGCCCGCCGCGTCCCCGGGGCTCGTTATCTTCCGTCTTCCGTCTTCTTTAGTAATGCGCATGCGCGGGCGGCCGCGCACGCGCATTTTCACGAGAAAATGCGCATGCGCGGCCGCCCGCGCATGCGCATTAGTAAAGAAGACGGAAGATAGCGAGCCCCGGGGACGCGGCGGGCAGCGGCGGCAAGGTAAGTGCTTTTTAAATTATTTGATTCCTTTATTTGAAAGTATTTAGGGAGGGCGGGAGGGAGGCGGGTGGCGGGGCTGGCGGCCAGTGGTGTTTGCGGAGTGGGGCTACGCGGAGTGCGGAGGTGGGCGTAGTTTCTCGCCCACTTCGCGTAGCTCCGCAAAGCCCCACTCCGCCAACTCCGCCCAGGGCTACTCATATCAATCATCACTCATACCATTCATCACTCAGCGCTCATACCAATCATCACTAATCACTCATACCAATCATCACTCATCGCTCAGACCAATCAACACCCATCGCTCGGACCAATCCTCACTCAGCGCTCATACCAATCTTCAATCATCGCTCATACCAATCATCAATCATCGTACATAGCATTCATTACTCAGCGTTCATACCAATCATCACTCAGCTCTCGGACCAATCATGATTCATCACTCATACCAATCATCACTCATCGGTCCTACCAATCATCAATCATCGCTCAGACCAATCTCACTCAGCTCTCGGACCAATCATGATTCATCCCTCATACCAATCATCACTCATCGGTCCTACCAATCATCAATCATCGCTCATACCAATCATCACTCAGCGTCATACCAATCATAACTCATCGCTCATACCATTCATCACTCAGCGCTCATACCAATCATCACTCAGCCCTCATACCATTCATCAATCATCGCTCATACCATTCATCACTCAGCCCTCATACCAATCATCAATAATCGCTCATACCATTCATCACTCAGCGCTCATACCATTCATCACTCAGCCCTCATACCAATCATCAATCATCGCTCATACCAATCATCAATCATCGCACATAGCATTCATCACTCAGCGTTCATACCAATCATCACTCAGCTCTCAGACCAATCATGACTCATCACTCATACCAATCATCACTCATCGCTCATACCAATCATAAATCATCGCTCATACCAATCATCAATCATCGCTCATACCAATCATCACTCAGCGCTCATACCAATCATCACTCATCGCTCATACCATTCATCACTCAGCGCTCATACCAATCATCACTCAGCCCTCATATCAATCATCAATCATCTCTCATACCATTCATCACTCAGCCCTCATACCAATCATCAATCATCGCTCATACCAATCATCAATCATCGCACATAGCATTCATCACTCAGTGTTCATAATAATCATCACTCAGCTCTCAGACCAATCATGACTCAACACTCATCTCATACCAATCATCACTCATCACTCATACCAGTCATCAATCATCGCTCAGACCAATCATCAATCATCGCACATAGCATTCATCACTCAGCGTTCATAATAATCATCACTCAGCTCTCAGACCAATCATGACTCAACACTCATCTCATACCAATCATCACTCATCACTCATACCAGTCATCAATCATCGCTCAGACCAATCATCAATCATCGCTCATACTAATCATCACTCATCGCTCATACCAATCATCAATCATCGCTCAGACCAATCATCAATCATCGCTCAGACCAATCATCAATCATCGCTCATACCAATCATCACTCAGCACTCATACCAATCATCACTCAGCGCTCATACCAATCATCACTCTTCGCTCATACCAATCATCAATCATCGCTCATACCAATCATCACTCGTCGCTCAGACCAATCATCACTCATCGCTCATACCAATCATCACTCAGCGCTCATACCAATCATCAATCATCGCTCATACCAATCATCAATCATCGCACATAGCATTCATCACTCAGCGTTCATACCAATCATCACTCAGCTCTCAGACCAATCATGATTCATAACTCATACCAATCATCACTCATCGCTCATACCAATCATCAATCATCGCTCAGACCAATCATCAATCATCGCTCATACCAATCATCACTCAGCGCTCATACCAATCATCACTCATCGCTCATACCATTCATCACTCAGCGCTCATACCAATCATCACTCAGCCCTCATACCAATCATCAATCATCTCTCATACCATTCATCACTCAGCCCTCATACCAATCATCAATCATCGCTCATACCAATCATCAATCATCGCACATAGCATTCATCACTCAGCGTTCATAATAATCATCACTCAGCTCTCAGACCAATCATGACTCAACACTCATCTCATACCAATCATCACTCATCACTCATACCAGTCATCAATCATCGCTCATACCAATCATCAATCATCGCACATAGCATTCATCACTCAGCGTTCATAATAATCATCACTCAGCTCTCAGACCAATCATGACTCAACACTCATCTCATACCAATCATCACTCATCACTCATACCAGTCATCAATCATTGCTCAGACCAATCATCAATCATCGCTCATACTAATCATCACTCATCGCTCATACCAATCATCAATCATCGCTCAGACCAATCATCGCTCAGACCAATCATCAATCATCGCTCATACCAATCATCACTCAGCACTCATACCAATCATCACTCAGCGCTCATACGAATCATCACTCTTCGCTCATACCAATCATCAATCATCGCTCATACCAATCATCAATCATCGCACATAGCATTCATCACTCAGCGTTCATAATAATCATCACTCAGCTCTCAGACCAATCATGACTCAACACTCATCTCATACCAATCATCACTCATCACTCATACCAATCATCAATCATCTCTCATACCATTCATCACTCAGCCCTCATACCAATCATCAATCATCGCTCATACCAATCATCAATCATCGCACATAGCATTCATCACTCAGCATTCGTAATAATCATCACTCAGCTCTCAGACCAATCATGACTCAACACTCATCTCATACCAATCATCACTCATCACTCATACCAGTCATCAATCATCGCTCAGACCAATCATCAATCATCGCTCATACTAATCATCACTCATCGCTCATACCAATCATCAATCATCGCTCAGACCAATCATCGCTCAGACCAATCATCAATCACCGCTCATACCAATCATCACTCAGCACTCATACCAATCATCACTCAGCGCTCATACCAATCATCACTCTTCGCTCATACCAATCATCAATCATCGCTCATACCAATCATCACTCGTCGCTCAGACCAATCATCACTCATCGCTCATACCAATCATCACTCAGCGCTCATACCAATCATCAATCATCGCTCATACCAATCATCAATCATCAATCATCGCACATAGCATTCATCACTCAGCGTTCATACCAATCATCACTCAGCTCTCAGACCAATCATGATTCATCACTCATACCAATCATCACTCAACGCTCATACCAATCATCAATCATCGCTCAGACCAATCATCAATCATCGCTCATACCAATCATCACTCAGCGCTCATACCAATCATCAATCATCGCTCATACCATTCATCACTCAGCGCTCATACCAATCATCATTCATCGCTCATACCAATCATCAATCATCGCACATAGCATTCATCACTCAGCGTTCATACCAATCATCACTCAGCTCTCAGACCAATCATGACTCATCACTCATACCAATCATCACTCATCACTCATACCAGTCATTAATCATCGTTCAGACCAATCATCAATCATCGCTCATACTAATCATCACTCATCGCTCATACCAATCATCACTCAGCACTCATACCAATCATCACTCAGCGCTCATACCAATCATCACTCTTCGCTCATACCAATCATCAATCATCGCTCATACCAATCATCACTCATCGCTCAGACCAATCATCACTCATCGCTCATACCAATCATCACTCAGCGCTCATACCAATCATCAATCATCACTCATACCAATCATTACTCATCGCTCAGACCAATCATCACTCATCACTCATACCAATCATCACTCTTCGCTCATACCAATCATCACCCATCGCTCATACCAATCATCAATCATCGCTCATACCAATCATCACTCATCGCTCAGACCAATCATCAATCATCGCTCAGACCAATCATCACTCATCGCTCAGACCAATCATCACTCATCGCTCAGACCAATCATCACTCATCGTTCAGACCAATCATCACTTATCGCTCAGACCAATCATCAATCATCGCTCATACTAATCATCACTCATCGCTCATACCAATCATCACTCAGCACTCATACCAATCATCACTCAGCGCTCATACCAATCATCACTCTTCGCTCATACCAATCATCAATCATCGCTCATACCAATCATCACTCATCGCTCAGACCAATCATCACTCATCGCTCATACCAATCATCACTCAGCGCTCATACCAATCATCAATCATCACTCATACCAATCATTACTCATCGCTCAGACCAATCATCACTCATCACTCATACCAATCATCACTCTTCGCTCATACCAATCATCACCCATCGCTCATACCAATCATCAATCATCGCTCAGACCAATCATCAATCATCGCTCATACCAATCATCACTCATCGCTCAGACCAATCATCAATCATCGCTCAGACCAATCATCACTCATCGCTCAGACCAATAATCACTCATCGCTCAGACCAATCATCACTCATCGTTCAGACCAATCATCACTTATCGTTCAGACCAATCATCACTCATCGTTCAGACCAATCATCACTCAGCGCTCATACCAATCATCTCTCATCTCTCATCACTCATACCAATCATCAATCATGGCTCAGACAAATGACTCATCACTCATACCAACCATAACTCATCGCTCAGATCAATCCTCAATCATCGTTCAGACCAATTATCACTCATCGCTCATACCAATCATCACTCATCGCTCATACCAATCTTCACTCATCGCTCATACCAATCATCACTCATCGCCCATACCAATCCTCACTCATCGCTCATTCCAATCATGTATGTATGTATGTATGTATAGGCATTTATATAGCGCACTACTTACCCGGAGGGTCCCAAGGCGCTTCGACCGCTGCGAAACCCTTCCTGGCTTCCCTGAGAGATGGTCCCTTAATGGGTATCTCCAGGGTGAGACCAGGCATCCCCGGCGGTCTGGTGGGGCCGTTAGTGAGGATGAGGCAAGCTAATGCCCAGAGTTGCCGAGTGTGATCGCTGATCAGAGTGGGCACCGAGGCGAGAGAATTATCGAGTCCGCTGACCCTGGTCCAGAAACCTGCCGCGCCGGGAATCGAACCCTGGTCCCGGGCCGTCCTCTGCTCTCGGGTCTGCCGCCTCTAACCAGTGAGCCACACTACCTCACCTACCATCACTCATCGCTCATCCCTCATACCAATCATCACTCATACCAATCATCAATCATCGCTCAGACCAATCATCACTCAGCGCTCATACCAATCATCACTCATCGCTTATACCATTCATCACTCAGCGCTCATACCAATCATCACTCAGCCCTCATACCAATCATCAATCATCGCTCATACCATTCATCACTCAGCCCTCATTCCAATCATCAATCATCGCTCATACCATTCATCACTCAGCGCTCATACCAATCATCATTCATCGCTCATACCAATCATCAATCATCGCACATAGCATTCATCACTCAGCGTTCATACCAATCATCACTCAGCTCTCAGACCAATCATGACTCATCACTCATACCAATCATCACTCATCACTCATACCAGTCTTTAATCATCGTTCAGACCAATCATCAATCATCGCTCATACTAATCATCACTCATCGCTCATACCAATCATCACTCAGCACTCATACCAATCATCACTCAGCGCTCATACCAATCATCACTCTTCGCTCATACCAATCATCAATCATCGCTCATACCAATCATCACTCATCGCTCAGACCAATCATCACTCATCGCTCATACCAATCATCACTCAGCGCTCATACCAATCATCAATCATCACTCATACCAATCATTACTCATCGCTCAGACCAATCATCACTCATCACTCATACCAATCATCACTCTTCGCTCATACCAATCATCACCCATCGCTCATACCAATCATCAATCATCGCTCAGACCAATCATCAATCATCGCTCATACCAATCATCACTCATCGCTCAGACCAATCATCAATCATCGCTCAGACCAATCATCACTCATCGCTCAGACCAATCATCACTCATCGCTCAGACCAATCATCACTCATCGTTCAGACCAATCATCACTTATCGCTCAGACCAATCATCAATCATCGCTCATACTAATCATCACTCATCGCTCATACCAATCATCACTCAGCACTCATACCAATCATCACTCAGCGCTCATACCAATCATCACTCTTCGCTCATACCAATCATCAATCATCGCTCATACCAATCATCACTCATCGCTCAGACCAATCATCACTCATCGCTCATACCAATCATCACTCAGCGCTCATACCAATCATCAATCATCACTCATACCAATCATTACTCATCGCTCAGACCAATCATCACTCATCACTCATACCAATCATCACTCTTCGCTCATACCAATCATCACCCATCGCTCATACCAATCATCAATCATCGCTCAGACCAATCATCAATCATCGCTCATACCAATCATCACTCATCGCTCAGACCAATCATCAATCATCGCTCAGACCAATCATCACTCATCGCTCAGACCAATAATCACTCATCGCTCAGACCAATCATCACTCATCGTTCAGACCAATCATCACTTATCATTCAGACCAATCATCACTCATCGTTCAGACCAATCATCACTCAGCGCTCATACCAATCATCTCTCATCTCTCATCACTCATACCAATCATCAATCATGGCTCAGACAAATGACTCATCACTCATACCAACCATAACTCATCGCTCAGATCAATCCTCAATCATCGTTCAGACCAATTATCACTCATCGCTCATACCAATCATCACTCATCGCTCATACCAATCTTCACTCATCGCTCATACCAATCATCACTCATCGCCCATACCAATCCTCACTCATCGCTCATTCCAATCATGCATGTATGTATGTATGTATAGGCATTTATATAGCGCACTACTTACCCGGAGGGTCCCAAGGCGCTTCGACCGCTGCGAAACCCTTCCTGGCTTCCCTGAGAGATGGTCCCTTAATGGGTATCTCCAGGGTGAGACCAGGCATCCCCGGCGGTCTGGTGGGGCCGTTAGTGAGGATGAGGCAAGCTAATGCCCAGAGTTGCCGAGTGTGATCGCTGATCAGAGTGGGCACCGAGGCGAGAGAATTATCGAGTCCGCTGACCCTGGTCCAGAAACCTGCCGCGCCGGGAATCGAACCCTGGTCCCGGGCCGTCCTCTGCTCTCGGGTCTGCCGCCTCTAACCAGTGAGCCACACTACCTCACCTACCATCACTCATCGCTCATCCCTCATACCAATCATCACTCATACCAATCATCAATCATCGCTCAGACCAATCATCACTCATCGTTCATACCAATCATCACTCATCGCTCAGACCAATCATCACTCAGCGCTCATACCAATCATCACGCAGAGCTCATACCAATCATCATTCATTGCTCATACCAGTCATCAATCATCGCTCATACCAATCATCACTCCGCTCTCATACCAATCATCACTCAGCTCTTATAACAATCATGACTTATCACTCTGATCAATCATTACTCATCGCTCAGACCAATCATCACTCATCGCTCAGACCAATCATCACTCATCATTCAGACCAATCATCACTTATCGTTCAGACCAATCATCACTTATCGTTCAGACCAATCATCACTCATCGTTCAGACCAATCATCACTCAGCGCTCAAACCATTCACTCATCGCTCATACCAACCATAACTCATCGCTCAGACCAATCATCGTTCAGACCAATCATCACTAATCGCTCAGACTAATCATCACTCATTGCTCAGACCAATCATCACTCATACCAATCATCACTCATCGTTCAGACCAATCATCACTCAGCGCTCATACAAATCATCAATCATCGCTCAGACCAATCACTCATCGCTCATACCAACCATAACTCATCGCTCAGGCCAATCATCGTTTAGACCAATCATCACTAATCGCTCAGACCAATCGTCACCCATTGCTCAGACCAATCATCACTCATCCCAATCATCACTCATCGTTCAGACCAATCATCACTCAGCGCTCATACAAATCATCAATCATCGCTCAGACCAATCACTCATCGCTCATACCAACCATAACTCATCGCTCAGACCAATCATCGTTTAGACCAATCATCACTTATCGCTCAAACCAATCATCATTCATCGCTCAGAACAATCATCACTCATCGCTCATACCAATCATCACTCATCGCTCACATACCTTCATATGTGCTTTCTCAAAATAACCAATACCATCAGGGATAGTTTACTCATGTGTCTCTTGTGTCGCTGCTCCGCTGTGAATCAGTGGCACCGCTATAATAAGACAGTATCTAAGAGGATACCAGCGCAGCCATTGACGTCTCAGCCTCAGCGCCCTCATCCACACTGACAAATAGCAGATGCAACTGAGAAATGCTGACCGAACCGCTTTACCAATTTACACAACGTATAGTTCCTTTGCTCTCACACCGCTGACAGCATGCACCAGGCTCCCTGGCCAGAACGTCACAAGAACGAGCACAATCAGATGGTTTAATGTACTCAGGCGCTAATCAGAGTGAAAAAAAGAGTACATTTATGCCCAAGTGTAAGTTTATCCTGGTGAATTGAGCCCATAATATCTGCTCTTTCACCGGCAGTTGTGTAAACAGTGAAGTTTTCTTGAAATTCGACCACTGGCCAGATTGTGCATAAGTCCTATGTGTAACCAGTAGCTGGGTGAATAGCAATGCTTCTTTTTCGTCTGCGCGTCCGCCATCCAGATAGGATTCAATATCTGCCCCTTAGCCAGCGTTTATTATTGATAAGGAGCAGGTCCACAGTGCGGACTCTTGTGATAGCCAGCAGCCAGGTAAATTGTGAAGCTCTTTGCAGTTTCCACTGCCTCTGGCTAAGCCATGCATAACTTCTTATATTTAGCAGGCAGCTGGGTAAAAACTTACATGTATTTGCTGTTTGCACAGTGCTGGTAAATAATGAAGCTTGTTTGCTATTTGCAGAGCCACCAGTTTAAGTGTAAATAATCTCTGCTGTTCGTACAGTTGGCAGATGAATACCAGAGAGGAAATTAAATACATACCACTTATAGACAAGCATTGAAAATGCAACAGGTCTTGCCTTTGATTAAGTTAAAGCCATTTGCTTTGCTAATGGAACAGTATAGCAAAGCAAATGGCTTTAACTCAATGAAAGGCGAGACCTATTGCATTTTTAATGCTTGTTCTTTCTATGTTTTAGGTGAGGTTATTTTACTAAGACTTGGTTTTTCATTTCCTTGGGTGGTGACATGTAATGTAAGCCGCTTGATTACCGGTGTCAGGCGCAATCGCATTGGAAGGATAGCTGAGTGCGGTGCGTGATTATTTTTCTGGAGGTAGTTAGTTTATCCACGTGCCTCAGAAGTGCTGTCCTACAAGAGTAAACAAAACTAAAAGGAACCATGAACATGCAGAAATGAAGCCTGCACCGCAGAAAATCAAAACGCTTATGACTGACTACGTTTGCCAGTCAAAAGGTGACAGTATGTCAGAGCTCAGATGAACTATTCAGAGGGTTGTGGCTGCAGAGTGCAGATGTAATGAGGTCACCACACCCACCTGGGTCTCTCCTTGGTTATATGAGGCTATAACCACCAAGCATACTGGAATTATGCGGCAGTGAAGGGAAACTTATGTGGCACGGTTGAGTAAATTATGCAGCAAGAAAAGACAAATTATGCGGCGCATTTTGTGTCTTTATTACTTCATTATTTTATCATTTTTACACCTGTTAACACTGCGTGGCCATTGGTTGCTCATCATTATTACCAGTCTAACACCCAAATATATAGCAATAGGCAACATAAAGGTGACCAGTGAAGCTTTGCAAGGATCCTTCCACTGCGTAGTAGCTCGTACTGCTATGTTTATAGGAACTTTTGAACCATTTGAGCTGAAACTTTTTTTGTTAAAATTTGCAGGGGGTGGAATATAAGGCAAATGCAGCAAATCTATAACTGTGGAAAACACAGTGGTTGAACAATTGTATAATTCCAGTGGTGGGAACCAATCAAAAAGATGGGCGGGACTTCAACTACGCCTTCGAGAACGTTGAATTTGTATTGATGCCAAGAAGGTGAGACCTAAAATGTGCAGAAAAGACCTATAGAGCGAACGCCATCAAGCATTGGAACCTCCACTAGAGGGCACGAAAGGCACCTTTTCAGGAGGTCGAAGGTCTGAATGGATAGCTCTGGACCCTCGCAGTAGAGTAAGTGCACCTCAAACGTGACAGGAGTCGCAATCCACAGCCTGATGGCCGCACCTTTCCAGACTGGGCCTTATGGAGAGTTAATCAACACTTCTATTGAGTCTGCGCAGGGTGGGCGTCTCGAGATGCTCAGCGCAGCCCGGCCCCACCCCCAGCGCAGCCTCACCGCCGGGGGGCCAGAGCGCCTTTGAAAAGTGCCTGGTTTGGGGAATATTTTGTGACATTGTACAGAAGGGGCTGCAGTGATGCTACTGTGTAGTGGCTTTTAATGCAACGCTGGTAGGAAGAATCTGGCAGCAGCTGGCACTGTGCCCAGCTGCCCGGTCACCTTCTATTTCCGGTCACCTCCTGACAGGGACTTTTATTAGAAAGGACTTTCTTTTTGGGAGCTCATGGTAATCGTAATCCGCAGATAAAAGCGGTGTCAGTAGATGGAGCCTGATGGTGTTGGTCAGTGTGGGCGGCTTTGCACCTGCATCAATGTAGCGCCTCAACCTTCCTTGCAGAGGCCGCGGCGCCTTCGATGCTCTGCAGAGACCGGAGCTTGAACTGGAGTTTACATCCATTCTGTGTAAGGCCATGTGCATTGCACATCAGGCCTTCTGGGACACGGGCCCCAGGATTACCTGGAATCTTATTACCCACTACCTCCCCAGCAGAAACCTCCGCTCCAGCCAGAATTTCTTGGCCACGATACCAAGAATAAAAAGATCCAGATCCGGCGGCAGGACGTTCGCCTACAACACATCCATGGCATGGAACAACCTCCCCCTGCACCTGAGAGCCAATTGCAATCTGCCCACATTCCGGAAACAGTTAAAAACTTTTCTTTTAAATCTGCCCCATTAATCCCAGTTAACCCCCTCCGCAGGTCCCTGGTTATTCTAGCGCTTGGACGCCTTCGGCCAGCAATTTGCGCTCTATAAATCCACATCCATTCCATTCCATTCCATCCACGCCTGATTTTATCAAAGGGTTGTTTTCTATGTCCCTCAATAAATAAACAAATCCCTCGACCCCTCACAGTCCGGCTGCCGAGCCAAACACAGCACCGAAACCGCCCTCATCGCAGCAACAGACGACATTCGAACTCTACTGGACAACAGAGAAACAGCTGCCCTCATCCTACTTGACCTCTCCGCAGCCTTCGACACAGTCTGTCATAGCACCCTCATACAACGCCGCAGCAACGTCGGAATACAAGGAAAAGCATTCGACTGGATCATCTCGTTCCTCGCCGGAAGAACCCAGAGAGTCCACCTCCCCCCTTTTAGATAAGAGGCCACCGAAGTCATCTGCGGCCTACCACAAGGATCATCACTCAGTCCCACCCTCTTCAACATATACATGAATCCCCTTGCATCCATCGAACGCCAACACAACCTCAACATCATCTCCTACGCAGACGACACCCAGCTGATCCTCTCCCTCACCAAAGACCCAACCACCGCCAAAACCAACTTACACGAAGGAATGAAAGAAGTAGCCGAGTGGATGAAGAACAACCGTTTAAAACTGAACTCGGACAAAACGGAAGTCCTCATCTTAGGTTCATCCCCCGCTGCCTGGGACGACTCATGATGGCCACAGGCCCTGGGAACCGCACCCATACCTACGGACGACGCACGTAACCTGGGCTTCATCCTGGACTCCTCCCTCTCGATGACCAGACAAGTCAATGCCGTCTCATCATCATGCTTCAACATCCTACGCATGCTCAAAAAAATCTTCCGCTGGTCACCCGCGCACTGGTCACAAGCCGACTGGATTACGGAAACACCCTTTACGCCGGAACCACAGCCAAACTACAGAAAAAACTCCAAAGCATCCAAAACGCCTCAGCCAGACTCATACTGGACATCCCCCGTCAAGCTCACATTTCCGGTCACCTGGAAGACCTCCCCGTCAACAAGAGAATAATGTTCCGTCTCCTCACCCACACACACAAAGCCCTCTACGACCTAGGACCCGAATGCCTCAACATGCGACTGTCCTTCTACACCCCCACCCACCAACTACGATCATCCAATCAAGCCCTCGCCGCAATTCCGCGCATCCATTGATCCACCATGGGGGGAAGATCCTTCTCCTACTTAGCGGCCAAAACCTGGAATTCTCTCCCCACCCACCTCCGCATTGCACAGAACCACCTCTCCTTCAGAAAGCAACTAAAAACTTGGATATTCGATAAGTAAAGTACCCCCCCCACCCCCAAGCGCCTTGAGACCCTCTGGGTGAGTAGTGCGCTATACAAATTTTTGAACTTGAACTTGAACTTGAGCCGGGTTTGTATCGAAAGGAGCTGGATAGAGAATCTCTCAACACATTAAAGTGATATTTTCTGAAAATGCTTCCTGCGAAGTCTCCGATGATGAGCAGAGGGTGAGCTCCCATTGAAGGCTCCTGTAGATCTACAGGGGGTGGGGGGGCTCTGTCCGAGTCTCCCTCCCTGCAGTGGTGTCAGCAGCACCAGGGGCGTAGGAGACACTACAATTCTGGGGGGGACATGGACAACCTTGTGGACTTTCCGTTGACCCCATACAAATCACCGCCTGTTAAACAAATACAGTTGCATAGATTTGAAGTGAAATATTGAGAAAAGCAGGCATGTTGACATAGTTTGCATGTACGCTTTATTGTTATTTACATTCACATAGTAATCAGACCACATGTTAAAAAAACATGGTCTTGCATCTTCATGCACCAAGCAAGCAAAGGTCGCTGACTTCGGGTGGGGCGTTGTGTTTGTAAGTGCATTATGATTTGAAAAGTACCTGCTGCTGCATTCCTGGTCTCCAGCAATTTTCAGGCAACAGTAAAAATGTGAAGATAACTTTGGTGATTAATGTTTTTTATTGAGAGAGATCAGAGGTCTGACTACTGGAAGTTTTGACTCTTGGTAAGGTAGCCACACTGGGTTAAGATGGCTGCTGCATAGAATGTTTAGCACGCAGATCACAAAATGCATACCATGTAAATTGGTCAGTGAGTTACTGCTTTTGTCTGAGAGATTATTTTGGTATTTGCAGTTTATAAGTTAAAATCCTAACATTGAACAGTGTGCTATTAACCGTCATCAAAGAGCTGCATGAAAACTGCAAGGTATAGATTAGAACGTTATGATTTTTCCCCAGTGTTTCCTTATCCTAAAGTTGGAAAATGGGTTCATTAGGATAGAAATCAATTCTGATTATTAAAGAAAACCCCCAACCATGGTGTTATGTTTTAAATTCTGAGTTTGTGCTTCTTTAGTGTTGCAAAGCCCTCCTGTGCCCTCCCCAACGTTTTGCTAACTGGTACTGGTGGTACCTGACTCAGACTGACCACGGCCTCTGCCTGAACAGGCACAGGGCCAATGCTATTCTGAAAGAGACACTTAAAGATACTGTGAAACACCTACATACACTAGGTTGCACTATGGATTAGGGAGACAGGGAGGGAGACAGAGACAGGGACAGACAGAGACAGATAGAGGCAGGGACAGGAACAGACAGATAGCTGCAGAGTGACAGGGAGATGGAGAGGTAGACGGAGGCAGTCAGAGGGAGATGGGGGGATGGAAAAGGAGGGAAAAGGAGGGAAAGGGAGACAGAGGGTGACAGAGGGAGGGGGGTAGAGAGGGAGACAGAAAGGGAGGGGGAGGGAGACAGAGGGAGAGAGAGAGGCAGACAGAGAGAGGGAGATGGAGGGAGTCAGGGGGAGACAGAGGGTGAAGGACCAGGTTTTAGAACCTAGCGGCGCCAGGGAAAACGCCAGATGCCTTCGAGTTCCCCTGCCTCGGCAAACAGAGACACGTGATGCTTCTTGATGACGTCAAAGACCAAAGTGTATTGGCTGCAACCAGGAACAGAGGTCTACGAAGCACAACACGGGTGGTTCGCTAGAGACTGCACAAATTCAATGAGCGGAGCATGGTCTTTTATGCCAAAAATCACATTCCAAAGGTGGCATTGGTTACATACAAACTAACCAATCACTGAGAGTGACATTTCAAACATATCGCATGACGACAATCCCACTTTCCGTTGTCCAGCCCACCAGAAATGACCAAGCAAATTCCAATATCCTGTTTGGTCAGGCCAGACAAACCCATCATAAAACCTCAACCCAAATCAGTAATCATGTTGTAAAGGAAGGAGCAGAAACAGATTGGAAGCAAGATAGAAAGGTGGGTGCAGTGAACTGTAAGCTCCGGCACGTCCTTCTCTTTGATCTTTATCTGACCAGCTGCTTAACAAGGAACTGGCTCAGCGAGGTCAGCCTCGAGCAAGGAGTCAGTTCGGCCAGGTCATTCAGAAGTCAGCTAAGGTGTACGTGTCTCAAAGACTCATTCGGCCGTAGTCATCGGCCTATGTGAGGGCAACCACACAAAATGGCTGCCGCACACAAAATGGAACCCGAAGGTTCAAATGAAATCCCTAAATACATAGTGTTCTCATAGATCGATTAATGCGAAAACACTCGTACATACCGCACTCGTGATTTGCGGTCCGCTGATACCAAAATCGTCTATTTCCGACGGCCTTTATTGAACGGGTTCGGAACCACCAAACCAGACCCTCAAACTACAGAACTACAAGGGAGGGAGACAGAGGGAGGGAGACAGAGGGAGGGACATAGAGGGAGGGAGACAGAGGGAGGGAGACAGAGGAAGGGAGGAAGCTAGAGGGAGGGAGCTAGAGGGAGGGAGCTAGAGGGAGGGAGATAGAGGGTGACAGACAGAGGGTGACAGACAGAGGGAGGGAGACAGACAGAAGGGCAATAGAGGGAGGGAGGGCGATAGAGGGAGGGAGGAAGGTAAAGGGAGGGAGGCAGATAGAGGGAGGGAGGAAGATAGAAGGAGGGAGGATTGTAGAGGAAGGGAGGAAGATAGAGGGAGGAAGATAGAGGGAGGGAGATAGAGGGAGAGAGACAGAGGGTGACAGACAGAGGAAGGGAGACAGACAGAAGGAGGGAGACAGACAGAGGGAGAGAGACAGACAGTGGGAGGGAGACAGACAGACAGACGGTGGGAGGAAGGGAGACAGACAGACGGAGGGAGGGAGACAGACAGACAGAGGGAGGGAGAAACACAGACAGACAGAGGGAGGGAGACAGACAGACAGACAGAGGGAGGGAGACAGACAGAGAGAGGGAGAGGGAGGGAGAGAGGAGACAGAGGGAGGGAGGAGACAGAGGGAGTGAAGGAGACAGAGGGAGAGAGACAGAGGGAGAGAGACACAGGGAGGGAGACACAGGGTGACAGAGGGTGACAGACAGAGGGTGACAGGCAGGCAGAGGGTGACAGGCATGCAGACAGAGGGAGGGATACAGACAGACAGAGGGAGGGACACAGACAGAGGGAGGGATGGAGACAGACAGAGGGAGGGAGACAGACAGTGGGACACAGATAGAGGGAAACAGATGGAGGGAGACGGAGAGAGGGAAGGAAAGAGAAGGAGGGAGATGGAGAGAGAGAAGGAAAGAGAGGGAGGGAGACGGAGAGAGAACGAGGGGAGAGTCAGAGAGGCAGAGGGAGACAGAGTGAGACAGAGAGAGAGGGAAGGAGGGAGCGAGAGAGAGATAGAGGGAGGGGGACAGAGAGAGGGAAGGAGACAAAGAGAAGGAAGGAGACAAAGGGAGGGAGGGAGACAAAGAGAGGGAGGGAGAGAGAGAGAGAGAGAGAGAGAGAGAGAGAAAGAAAGAGAGATGTGTGTGTATGCTGGTCTGTTGGTTCAGTGGATGAAGGCGTCCGCTGCAGGGGCCTGAGTTCAACTTCATGGTCACAGTTTTTTTCCATCTAACCCCTCCCCCACTGACCCTGCCTCCACCGGTGCGGCCCTCGGCCACAAACCACACTGTAAATTTGTCCCCGAGAGAAAGTTTGTGAGTACCCATGATCTAGGGTGTGCTTCTTCGTATGCCTGCTCGCTAGACTGGAGGTGAATTGCAGTATGGATTGTGGTGGACAGGCCTTCAAGGTTAACTCACACTTGCCACCGTTAGGGTCCACCTGCGGATGCTAAGACACCAGGGCTTCTAAGGTCTATCGGTCCTTCTAAGGTGTAGCATCGGAATGAACTCGGTCAGGAGTGCGGTCTGGTGGACTGGTCATGAAGGCTGAAAATGGTGCGCCAGTTCCAAATTCAGCAGCTCTGGCCAGAGTGCAACATCCTCTCCCACACTGAAGACCATAGTGCCCCACTGAGAGAAACTTGCACTGCCTTCAGCTACAACTCAATTGTGCTGCAACTAAATTCAAATTATGCACTAGACAACAGTAAAATGCTGCCTGAAAAAAAATGAAGAACACCTTGAAAAAAGCAAACACTCATAAGGAATGCAAGAATAAGCAAATCATGTGAAATGTATTCAGGAACAACATGGTTACCTTAACAGTTTTAAACTCATTATTAAGAAATGTATGGGATTTTTCCTGAAAAATTCAGGACATGGCTACAGGACCAGGAAGGAACCCGTTTTAATGTCCATTGCTTATATCCTTTCAAAATGTAAGCAGTTTGGTTTAAAAAAAAATCACATCCCGGAACACAGAGCCGCAGTACACATTTTATAAGCTAAAATAATTAAAACAGTTGAAAACGATTGTATTAAACATTTCCACTTCACCCATCAACCAGGTATTGCAGTCCCTTTATGAATGGTGCACTTCCCCACTCTGGGAAAACAATCTTGTTCAAAGAAAGAAGAAAAAAAGAAAGCACTTTCACTGGAAAACTCTGTAAAGTGGTTATAATATGTGTGGATGTAAATAATAATCTGGCCTGTCTGCTGACCACTCTGTATTGCTTAATTTAGGTATTTCATTTTTTTTCTCTCCGTCCCGAGGTTTTTCTTTGGATTATAAAACGGTCAGTAAATGAGGAAATATCCAGCCAAAGTGTCAGCCTATTTTGGATCCATTTAACAGAGAAACAAATAAAGAAAGGGTGATGCAAGACAGAGACATAAGGGCTCTTGAAGTCAGAACCTAAGCAGGAGCGAGACAGAGACAGAAATGGGTATGAAGGAAAAGACTGCATCATTCTGGGACACTAATAAGCGCCCCAAACCATGGCACAGTGGCTGCTGCTTATGCAATTCTCGTTATACATAGTCATCCATATTTATCCGTTTTCATCACTTTTACTCCATAGTTTAACTTTTTCATCCATCTTTACTCCGTATGCAAGGAAATGCCATTTCCTGTGTTTCTCATATTCAAGCTGGGCCTTCCGAACCTCTTCATGCAAGAATACGTACAAAAGCCAAGTTCATCTAAAAGCAGTTTATTCAAAACCCAATGCATTTCGGGGCTCCAAGGCCCCTTCGTCAGGGGTAACTGTAAAGTTAATTAAACAAGCATTGATTAGCAATCCGCCTCTTTGTATACTGAATAACATTATTATTAGATGCAATTCATATGAAACCTACATGTGATTTAATGATGTTGTGTGAATTAAAAAACGTGCTAATATCTCCCTCTTAGTGTAATCACTACTATAAAGTACATGCTTTTTTAATTTTTTAAAACTTTCCTTAGTAATCACCAGATCGCCTACACATTTTTGTGCTCTCGTGTCTATGAAATTCACCCCTCCCTTTATCCCCGTCATCAACAACCCGCTACGACAAGCTCCCTCTCCTAACAATTCGCATTTCTATGCCTTTCTCTCCTAACCGCTATCGGAAACATGCTGTTCATTCTCTCTCTTAACACACCCACACATACCCCAATCATACTAGTTCACTACTAAATCCCCCGTTCATCTTACACTCTTCAGCTCAAGCCGTCCGTATCTAAATCCCAATTCATCAGAACGTAATTACAAAATGTTTACAAATCCCTGCTTTCATAACACTTTCTCCCGCATCTCAACTTTCAAAACCGCCACACGTACCTGTTTAAAAAATATCTGTCTTCCTCACTGCGTGACAAAAGAGAGTATTCTCGGCATTCGAAACGCCCAACCTTTAAACCTTTAAACCTTTAAGGAAAAGAGACAGCATAACAAAGGGCAGAGGGCGGGTGGCCTCTTTGACTCCAGGCAGATCAAGTACAGGGCCATTAGGTAGCGCTTTCACGCGATAATGGACCTGCCATAGACAGGAGAGAGAGGGGAAATTCTTTTGTCCCCTCGTCCCCCCCACCCTTGTCCCCCGTGTCCCCCCCACTCCAAAATCTGGGGGGGGATACATCCCCTGCATCCCCCACACTTCCTACGCCCAGGAGCAGCGCCCCCCGGCCCCCCTGCTCTCCGCGTGGCCCCCCTCCTCTGTGACCTCAGACAGACCCGAGCCCCTCCACCCCCTGCAGACGCTGCTTCATTTCTGCCCCCCCCCGCGGGCATCGTAGGAATCACATGACCCCGAGTGACGCACTCAGGCGCGGGGGAGGAAGTGACACGGACGCGACCCCAAGGCTCGGACCCGGGTCTGCAGCACCAGCGTCGGAAGCTCTGGCCCACGCGCCAAACCCGCTCGCTGACTCAAGGCTGCGACCAGCGTCCACGAGCACGGGGAGGGAGGCAGCTCTGCCTCCCAGGACACTCCGTCACATCCTGAGCCTCCTTAGACCCGCGGAGACCCCGACCGAGAGAGGACAAGACCCCGTCAAACAACACCATGAACACCCTCCCCAACTGTGGAACCGCACTCACTAAACAACCCCTCAGACACCAAAAGCACCGCCGACACCGTCACACTACTGCGCTCAAGGCTCTATACTTGCACCCACATTGTTCAATCTCTATTTAGAACCACTGGGAGATCTCCTAAGTAAATCCGGGATCCACTATCATCTCTATGCAGACGACACTCAAATCTACCTCAAGGTCGCCTCCACTCACGATCTCTCCGTCCTAAGCTCTACTCTGGACTCCATTCAAAACTGGATGTCAACTCATCAACTGATTCTGAATCCCTCCAAAACTGAATTCCTCCTCTTATCCTCCTCACTCTCTCCTCCCCCGGTGCAATCATGGATGGATCAGATGAATCTACTTAACAATAAACCCATCATTGTTGACAGCGCAAAATCCCTTGGTGTCATACTTGACAAAAAACTCAATATAATCTCCCACATCAATTCCATTGCAATGTCTGCACGATACCAACTGCGCCTTCTTTGGGGAATCCGTCGCTTCTTCCCGGAGCAGGACCTTATAACCCTGGTGCAATCGCTGGTCCTCTCCAGACTGGACTACTGCAATTCTCTTCTTACTGGCCTCCCCAAATCCCACTTGTCCCCCCTTAAATCTGTTCTCCATTCAAAAGCTCGTTTCATTTATGGGGCCAAAAGAAGCGACGACATCACACCAATGTTATCCACCCTCCGCTGGTTTCCCATCGAGGCTAGAGCTATCTACAAGACTGCTTGTATCACCCTCAAAGCCTTGCACTCCTCCTCTTCTCGCTACCTAGCGAATAAACTGAAACTCTTTGGAGGCTCTAGACCATGGGTACTCACAAACTTTCTCTCGGGGGCCAAATTTACATTGTGGTTTGTGTCTGAGGGCCGCACCGGTGGGGGAGGGGGCAGTGGGCAGGGCTAGAGCAACAAAAAAACTGTGACCGTGAGGTTGAACACAGGTCCCTGCAGCGGACGCCTTCGTCCACTGAGCCACCAGACCCGGCACACACACATCTCCCTCTCTCTCTCTCTCCCTCTCTCTGTCTCCCTCCCTCTATCTCTCTCTCTCTCTCTCTCTCTCTCTCCCTCCCTGTCTCCCTCTGTCTCACTCACTCTGACTGTCTCACTCCGTCTTACTCCCTCCCTCTCTCTCCCTATCTCTCCCTCACTCTGACTGTCTCACTCCCTCTCCCTATCTCCTTCGCTCTCCTTCCCTCTCCCTCCCTCTCCTACCTCCCTCTCCCTTCCCTCTCCTTTCATCTCCTTTCCTCCGTCACCCTCACTCCCCTTCCCCCTCACTCCCCTTCCCCCTCATCCCCCTCTCCCTTCCTCACTCCCCTTCCCTCACTCCCTCCCTCCCCTTCCCTCATTCCCTCCCTCCTTCACTCCCCTTCCCTCACCCCCTTCCCTCATTCCCTGCCTCCCCTTCCCTCACTCCCCTTCCCTCACTCCCCTTCCCTCACTCCCGGCCTCCCCTTCCCTCACTCCCACCCTCACTCACTTCCTGCCTCCCCTTCCCTCACTCCCCTTCCCTCACTCCCTGCCTCCCCTTCCCTCACTCCCTGCCTCTCTTCCCTCACTCCCCTTCCCTCACTCCGTTTCCCTCACTCCCTTTCCCTCACTCACCTTCCCTCACTCACCTTCCCTCACTCCCTTTCCCTCACTCCCTTTCCCTCACTCCCTTTCCCTCACTCCCTTTCCCTCACTCCCTTTCCCTCACTCACCTTCCCTCACTCACCTTCCCTCACTCCCTTTCCCTCACTCCCTTTCCCTCACTCCCTTTCCCTCACTCCCTTTCCCTCACTCCCTTTCCCTATGCCTTCACTCTCCCACGAAATGTCTCTTGCTGTCGAGAATCCCTCCCCATCCAGGACATAGTTCTTTCTCGCTGTTGCCCTTCCTGTGAGGGTCTTCGGAAGATGAAACCGCCCCTCCAAGGAAAAGTTTCTCCCCTGAGCTTTTCTAGGGAGGGGTTCAGCAGCCCCCTCTCCCCCCACTTGTATTCACCATTAATGTTGTGACGAGAACCCCGCTCCCTCCACGGGGGTGGTCTCTCCGGCTCACCTCGGGTGGCTGTCTTCACCTCAGAGCCCTCCCCCTCTTGATATGTTCTCTGCGCAGTTCCATCATGTGAGGGTCTCGGGCTCCTCCAGTGAAAGAGCTCTCTATCATTCAAGTGCCTCACATGATTTTGGGCCTCCGAGGAGACTGCTGCTGCTTTTTCATGTTTATTTAAATCTAGATATATGTCTTCCTTAGCTGCTCCCGACACCTTTCAAACACCTCACTTCACTTCACGAGCTATTTATAATTCCTGCTTCTGTGTGACAGTTTTGTGGCCACGCTTCCAGGACGTTGCACAAACACAGACATCACTATTACTTAATAGGCTGCTTCCTCCATTCTAACCCTGCCTTCTGGACACAATCAGTAATTAAAATGCATAGAAGTGGAGCCCCGAGTTAGAAAAAAAACCAATAGTTAAATACTGGAGGAAAGCACTCTATCACTCTCTGTCTCCCTCCCACCTGTCTGCCTCTCTCACCCCCTTCCCTCTCCCCCCCTCTCCCTCCCTCTGCCTCCTCGCCTGGCGTGCGTGTGCGTCAGTGGGGCTGAGACAGCTTCCCACCGCACCTGAGTACTTAACAGGTCTTTAAAAGACCACTTACTTGTTAATGAGGCTTTGTTGTTCTTTAGCCCCTTCTTAGAGCCCCTGCAGCTCCACTCTGACCTTCGCTGGAATCGCCCGGCCCCATAGAGCGCTGCTGCAACCGGCAGTGTTTGCAGACACAGGACACTCTTACATTTTTCTTAATAACACTGGTAGGATGTCTCCAAGGTCGTACTATGAGTACCCCTGCTCTAGACCATCACGTAATGTGGAAAATATACTGCTTGAACCTCCCACTTTCAAGAAGGAAAGAACGATGGCTCAATCCTTTTCAGGCAACGCAGTGAGAATCTGGAACTCACTTCCACCTCAGCTCCGGACCACCACCTGCTCCCAGGCCTTCAAAAGGTACCTCAAAGTTCTCCTCCTTCAAAGACACCTCCAAAAGTAATTCACGTCCTCTCTATTATCTGAAGGAAGACCTCCCATTACTGAAAATTCTATTCTCCATGACTATGGAAGTGCCTTCCCAGTGTGTTCTTGTGGTTGGAGGGTTTGCCATTTATTGCAGCATTATCCTTATACTTGTGTTTGTACTTGTGTTTGTACTCTTTTGTAATGTGCACACACCACTTTTCCCCTGTAACACACGGTTTGCTACCTCTCACATTTTGTTTGCCTTTGATACTTGCACAAGTGCCACCATTGCCTACGTAGCGATTGTTTCTGTGCCTGAGTGTCTAGCATATATTGCATTATTATACCTCTAATTGTACTTTGTTTTCTCTTGTAACCTGCACACTTGTCACTTTGTCCTCATGTGCACTTTTTGCTACCTCATGTATTTTGTTTGTTCACAATTGTCACTTTACCTTATGTAACTTAACGTCTGCTTTTGTAATCTGTTCACGTGTAATTTTCTCCTCATGTATCAGTTCTGTTCCTATTGTGAAGCGCTCTGACGCCTTCGGGTAAAGTCAGCGCTATATAAAAATGCATAAATAAAATAAAATAAAATAACACCTTACAGGCGCCAATGCTTGTTTCCCTGCTGGAGCCTGGAGGCAGCGGTTCCGTCAGCGGCCACCAGAGGGCGTTCCTCGCCTGCTGATGAACTCCACTGAGCATATATTGGATGAGAGGGAGAAGGGTTTCCTCTTCCGGGTCAGCAACGGTAGAGACAGCACCAGCAGCGGCGGTGACATCACTTCCGGCCTCTCCTGATGTGTCCAGCCTGCTGCAGAGGAGGAAGGACCTTCATCTTCAGACCCTCACAAACCCCCCCCTCAGACCCCAGATCTGCACCCCCCCCCATATCAGCCTCCCAGGGGGAGGAGAGAGCCTGGACATGTCTGCACAGGTCTCTGCTCAGGTAGGAGATTGTCAGCACCTTCTGCTGTGTTTGTAGAAATAGTCCTGGAGGGAATCTCTGCAGGAGCCGGGCTGAACCGGGCTCTTCTATTCAGGCCATGGGGCTGAGTGGCCTCTTCTATCCGGGGCCCCTGGAGCTGAGCTGGGCACTTCTATCCGGGGCCCCTGGGGCTGAGCTGGGCTCTTCTATCTGGGGCCCCTGGGGGCTTTCCTTCCGGCCCTGGGGGTGTTTGTGGGCATCATGTTTGTTAAAGAGGGGATCTGTGCACTGCATCTTACTGCACTGTGATGACTCTGTGCACACTGAATTGCTGTCTATTGTACTATGATAAATCTGCATTGCACTGCATCTTACTATACTGTGAGGGGTCTACATCTCCAATCCACTCAACGACACTGTGATCCTTCGCTCCACATTACAAGACTTTTCTCCAACAAATCTTCTCTATGGCACTCTACTCCCCCACTTCACCCTACGACATTGTGATCCTTCACTCCACACTGCAACACTTTACTCCAACAAATCCTCTCCACTGTACTCTACTCCCCCACTCCACTCTACGACACTGTGATCCTTCATTCCATTCTACAACACGGTACTCCAACAAATCCTCTCTACGGCACTCTACTCCCCCACTCCACTCTATAACACTGATCCTTCGCTCCACACCACGACACTGTACTCCACCAAATCCTCTCTACTGCACTCTACTTCCCCACTCCACTCTATGACACTGTGATCCTTCATTCCATTCTACAACACTGTACTCCAACAAATCCTCTGTACAGCACTCTATTCCTTCACTCTACGACACTGTGATCCTGCGCTCTACTCTACGACACTGTACTCCAACAAATCCTCTCTACGGCACTCTACTCCCCCAACTCCACTCTATAACACTGATCCTTCGCTCCACACCACGACACTGTCGTCCAACAAATCCTCTCTACGGCACTCTACTCCCCCACTCCACTCTATAACACTGATCCTTCACTCCACACTACGACACTCCACAGCACTAACTTTTAGACATCCTGAACAGCTGCCACAATGGTGCACAACATCACAAAGATGCATTGCCAAAGCCAATAGCTCTTATTCAGGCGAGACCGTTTGGCTTTGCCAATGCTTGCTACAAAGAGCAGTCGTAGCCATCCTTGTTGCTTATGCACGAGCGCATGGCAAATACAAACGATACGCAGCAGAGATTCGAGTTTGCAGTTGCACAAACTCCATCGCTTTGCGCGATCTTTAAGAGCCGCCATGAGGGTCTAAACTCCATTAAGGGAGAACATAGAAAGCGAATTTCAATAAATCGCAGTCTCACTGATCCGGCCAGGGGACAAGAAAGGGGGACAATGTCTCACCACTGAAGCTGTCTGTCATGTAACCTGCGTAGTTCCTGCCTGACAATGCTTCCGTGCGCTTCATGAATGAAAGGGCGTTAACCTTTATTTGTTTAAATAGTGACCAGAGCTATCTCTGGTCCGTAGCAAGAAAGGTGTTTTTAAGATTGCCAGGGTCAATAGTGTAGATTAGAAGCTGTAAGAGCACACCAAAGTAGTCTAGGTGGGTTTGTTTATTGGAGTTACACCAGTCAAGCCATGGAACTCTGATGTTTGGAAAAGGGGGCAAGGTGCGGAACCCCTACAGCCCGATGCACAGGACATGTTATTGTGGGGTCAAAGGGCAACAAGTTTTCATGTTTATTTTCTCTAGTGAAAAAGTAGGTCTGACCCACAGCACCACAAACCCTTTAGAGGCCAGTTTACAGATCTGTTAAAGGATGTCTGCCACTAGAGGCTAAGTTTATATGAATACGTTCTTTAAATTTGCATATATGAATAATTAAAACCAAAGCATTCGTTTCCAGTGTAAGCGCTCAAAAGAAGTGCAGTGGGTCCAGTATTAAAACTTGTGCGTATGTTTCTATACTTTGTCTAATTCTTCGAGAAGTTCCCTCATTATATGGAAATACATCCACAAGCATGAAAGGAGGGTTTGTAATTGTTCACTTAAAAATAAAACATACATAAAAAAGTTGCACTTTGAGAGACAATGTTTTCCTAAACTGCTGAGCAACTTTAAATACAATTCTGTGAGTAATCAATCATTCAGTAAAATATATGCATGCCAGTATAGAACAAGCATTGGCAAAGTCAATGGGTTTCACCTATGCAAGACTGATCGGCATATTCCAAGTTTTTTAAAGAGGTAAAACATGTGTATAACGCAACTTTTTGTCCGCATACATTCACTCCGCATACCATTATAACTACGCTACCATTACTCCGCAATACTTTTATAACGCATACCATTATACCTTTTATGCTTTTACCACGCATGCTTTTACAACGAAATTCGATGTAAAAGCATGAATGGTAAAAGTATATGTTTTTAATGTTTAAGTTTAAGGTAAGTATATGGTTTTATTTTGGGGGTGTTGGGGTATATGTTTTAGGGGTTTAGGGGTATTTTCAGGGTGTGTTTGGATTATGGGGTGCACAGTGTATTTTTAGAGTATGGTATTTTTAAATTATAGGGTTGGTTTTGGGCTACAGGGGTATTTTTAGGGTTCAGGGCTAGGTATGGGTTTTGGGGTACAGGGGTATTTTTAGGGTTCAGGGCTAGGTATGGGTTTTGGGGTATAGGGGTATTTTAGGGTTCAGGGATAGGTTTGGGTTTTGGGGTACAGGGGTATTTTTAGGGTTCAGGGCTAGGTATGGGTTTTGGGGTACAGGGGTATTTTTAGGGTTTAGGGCTAGGAATGGGTTTTGGGGTACAGGGGTATTTTAGGGTTCAGGGGTAGGTTTGGGTTTTGGGGTACAGGGGTATTTTTAGGGTTCAGGGGTAGGTTTGGAATTGGGGTACAATGGTATTTTTAGGCTTGAGGGATAGGTTTGGGTTTTGGGGTACAGTGGTATTTTAGGGTTCAGGGGTAGGTTTGGGTTTTGGGGTACAGGGGTATTTTTAGGGTTGAGGGATAGGTTTGGGTTTTGGGGTACAGGGGTGTTTTTTAGGTTGAGGGGTAGGTTTGGGTTTTGGGGTACAGGGGTATTTTAGGGCTCTGGGGTAGGTTTGGGTTTTGGGGTACAGGGGTATTTTAGGGTTCAGGGGTAGGTTTGGGTTTTGGGGTACAGGGGTATTTTTAGGGTTCAGGGCTATGTTTGGGCTTTGGACAGGGTATTTTTAGGGTTCAGGGCTATGTTTGGGTTTTGGGGTGCAGGGGTATTTTTAGGGTTCAGGGCTAGGTTTGGGTTTTGGGGTACAGGGGTATTTTTAGGGTTCAAGGAAAGGTTTGGGTTTTGGGGTACAGGGGGATTTTTAGGGTTCAGGGCTAGGTTTGGGTATTGGGGTACAGGGGTATTAATAGGGAACAGGGGTAGGTTTGGGTTTTGGGGTACAGGGTTATTTTTAGGGTCAGGATGGGTTAGTGTTTAAGGGTGCTGGGGTATTTAAAGTGACTAGGGTGGGATTAGTTTTTAGGGTGTAAAGGGTAATTAATACATTTAAAAAAATGAATATATATGAAAATATATATATGTAATATTAATATAGATATACATATAATACAATCTAAAAGAAATAATGTTTTATTTTAAATATATATATATATCTATACTACTATTATAAAGGAAGAACTTTGAGGCTTTGAGGGGGGTAAACTCAGGAACCACAGCGCCAATCCATACATCGTTGTAATCCTCGGGGTGTGCAGATGGACATAGGCTATATAAAGTTAAAAAATACGTTATATTTAAAAAATTTCCATTATAAAAAAAGTAGTTCCCCCGAAGTAGTGCTGGCCGGGACCTGCGTGCTGACGTCAGGAGCGCCGGGAGGTGCGGCGTCCAGGAGCGCGAGGAGGAGTGGCGGACATGGCGCGGGGGAGGAGCGGTGACGAGCGGTGGACATGGCGCGAGGGAGGAGGTGAGGAGCAGCGGACCGGCGGGAGGAGCGGTGCCCAGCGGTGAGGAGCGGTGAACTGAGAAGCGGCAGCTGAGGTAAGGCTCCGGGGGACAATGTCGGGCAGGCGGGGGTCAGGGCAGGCGGGGGACGGGGACTTACACCAAAATAGAAGGAGGAGCGGTGAACTGAGGAGCGGCGGCAGAGGTAAGGCTACGGGGGACAATGTCAGGCAGGCAGGGGTCGGGGCAGGTGGGGGACAGGGCTTACACCAAAACAGAAGGATAGAATTTAGATCGGCTGAGGTAAGGCTCCGGGGGACAATGTCAGGCCAGGCGAGGGTCGGGGCAGGTGGGGGACGGGGAGTTACAACAAAACAGAAGGGTACAATTTATATCGGCTGAGGAAAGGCTCCGGTGGACAATGTCGGGGCAGGCGGGGGTCGGAGCAGGTGGGGGACGGAGCGGCCGGGGACCGGGCTGCTGGGCAATGTCGGGGCAGGCGGCGGTCGGGGAAGCCTGATTGCTCCCGGACAAGGTCGGGACGAGCGGCTAGTATATATATATATATATATTTATATATATATATATATTAATAAAGTACTTTTACAAAGTATATGACTTCACCACACATGCATTTGCGTTGCAATGGCATGCGTAATGAAGTCATACGCGTTGTAAAAGTTTGAGGAATAATGGCTTGCGGATTAATGGTACTTTCGCAGTAAAAAATGCGGAGTGATGGTATGCGGTATGAAAGAATGCAGGATATCATCATATATTCTTTTAAAGATGTTGCACAAGAATGTGGGCAGCTGTGCAACATGGCTCAAAGCAAATGAAAATACAGTGCTAGGGTGCGGCAGCATTGGCCCCGTCATGGCGCATACTTAGTTTTTTTAGCCATGTTGCACAGCATCCCTTTCTATTGTGTAACTTCTTTAAAAACATTAACAAATCTAAATAGCTCAGCAGAAGCTCTTTGGTTTTGTTATTGTTTTTAAAGATGTTGCACAGCAGAGCAGTATGCTGTGCAATATGCCTTACAGCGGTGGTAGGGGGAGTGGGTGGGAAGCAACCCTCTCCTTTGGGGAGAGGAGGTGGCATTGGAAATTCCCTTTACCTACACTCCATTTATGCCCACCCTGTAAAAAGTCTCACTCATGCACTTGTTAAGACATAGCATAATCAGAGAGCCTACTATTGGAGTCCTGCATAAGAACACTATCACAGCTTGTCACCTTACTGCATAAATCCAAAAGGGACCCGTGAATTAATAAATGAGACGAGTAGATTTCTAAAACATCACATCCCAAGGACAAATGGATATTTCATAACATTCCACACCCTTGACTGAATTGAGGGAACCTTGCTCCTGCAATGGAAAGGATGTGGATGTGTCTCACCACCAACAGGGTAAGTTAATCCTCAGGTGGGAAGCCTTAAACAAGAGGACAGGCAGGCTCTGGGGTCTGCAATAGACAAATCACAATCTACAGGAAACCCACCATCTTGAGCAGTCATGCACAGAGACTCCTGAATGGGCACACACCATCCTTCCTACAGTCTGAAGAAGACAAGTGGAGCATGCAGACACTCATGCATGCACACACCATCCTTCCTACAGTCTAAAGAAGACAAGTGGAGCATGCAGACACTCATGCATGTACACACCATCCTTCCTACAGTCTGAAGAAGACAAGTGGAGCATGCAGACACTCATGCATGCACACACCATCCTTCCTACAGTCTGAAGAAGACAAGTGGAGTATGCAGACACTCATGCATGCACACACCATCCTTCCTACAGTCTGAAGAAGATAAGTGGAGCATGCAGACACTCATGCATGTACACACCATCCTTCCTACAGTCTTAAGAAGACAAGTGGAGCATGCACACTCATGCATGCACACACCAGCCTTCCTACAGTCTTAAGAAGACAAGTGGAGCATGCACACTCATGCATGCACACACCAGCCTTCCTACAGCCTTAAGAAGACAAGTGGAGCATGCTGGCACTCATGCATGCACACACCATCCTTCCTACAGTCTTAAGAAGACAAGTGGAGCATGCTGCCACTCATGCATGCACACACCATCCTTCCTACAGCCTTAAGAAGACAAGTGGAGCATGCTGGCACTCATGCATGCACACACCATCCTTCCTACAGTCTTAAGAAGACAAGTGGAGCATGCTGCCACTCATGCATGCACACACCACCCTTCCTACAGTCTTAAGAAGACAAGTGGAGCATGCTGCCACTCATGCATGCACACACCATCCTTCCTACAGTCTTAAGAAGACAAGTGGAGAATGCTGGCACTCATGCATGCACACACCATCCTTCCTACAGTCTTAAGAAGACAAGTGGAGCATGCTGCCACTCATGCATGCACACACCACCCTTCCTACAGTCTTAAGAAGAGAAGTGGCGCATGCTGCCACTCATGCATGCACACACCATCCTTCCTACAGTCTTAAGAAGACAAGTGGAGCATGCTGCCACTCATGCATGCACACACCATCCTCCGACAGTCTTAAGAAGACAAGTGGAGCATGCTGCCACTCATGCATGCACACACCATCCTCCGACAGTCTTAAGAAGACAAGTGGAGCATGCAGACACTCATGCATGCACACACCATCCTTCCTACAGTCTTAAGAAGACAAGTGGAGCATGCTGCCACTCATGCATGCACACACCATCCTCCGACAGTCTTAAGAAGACAAGTGGAGCATGCTGCCACTCATGCATGCACACACCATCCTCCGACAGTCTTAAGAAGACAAGTGGAGCATGCAGACACTCATGCTTGCACACACCATCCTTCCTCCAGTCTTAAGAAGACAAGTGGAGCATGCTGGCACTCATGTATGCACACACCATCCTTCCTCCAGTCTTAAGAAGACAAGTGGAGCATGCTGGCACTCATGCATGCACACACCATCCTTCCTACAGTCTTAAGAAGACAAGTGGAGCATGCTGGCACTCATGCATGCACACACCATCCTTCCTCCAGTCTTAAGAAGACAAGTGGAGCATGCTGGCACTCATGCATACACACACCATCCTTCCTACAGTCTTAATGTGGAAAAGTAAATTTTGCCATGTTCTGTGTCCCTACGTGTCATCCATCATATGTTATGTGTGCATGATTAATATGCATATGTTATTCCCCATGTTTGATTAAAGACGCAAATACAGTTGTGTCCATCTCTAGTATGTCAGTTTCCAGTTCTCGTTAATAATACGAGTATCAGGCCTATGTAAAGTTATATTGCCACGTTTCCCAGTGTGCACGTTATTTCATTGAAAGTCCCCGTTTCTAGGCCTCAAAAGGGCCCGGACACCAGATTCAGCTCCTGTCTCCTGAAGCCCTCGCTGAGGAGCGATGCAGCCCCCACCTGTATCCTCGACCCTTCACTTACTTCCTGCCTCTCAGTGCCCGGTGCAGCCTGGCTCTGCCTCTGAGTCTGCCAAGAGTATGTTATGAGTCCAGTTATCAGTTCAGCCCTCCTTCCCTGCATTCCTAAAGCTACTGAATCGCATCAATAGTTTCCGTCATTGTCTAGCCTTCAGGGCTCCATGTTAGAGAAATACTGTATTTAATGGTCATTTAATATTCTTCATCACGCACTACATGTAGAATAATGCATGCTCCAGTCTTAGAGTCTGTTAGCCTTTCCCCTCTTGACTTCTAGTTTATATCAACATGTTCCCTAAACATCAGATACTAGATAGGGTTTAGGTACATGTCGCTCCGACCCTCCAGACTTCAGTCTCTGCTCCTAGCACAGAGTTCATAGCCCCCAGCTTCTCCTAGTAATACGTCATTGCCAGTTTGCGCGCACCATTAGGTTAGAGGTCCCGGCTCCTCAGGTAGCCCCCTCCATGGTTTCCGCCCCATTCATGACATATTCTGTTACGTTTGCATCACATGTCTATGTATACGCCCTGTTACACCTTCTTCTCACCCTTATCTTTCGCGACTGCTACGCGTCACACCTACTGCTCCACCCACTGCTACGCCCACTGCAATGTAATGCTATGTGTTTGCGTTATGTATATATGCTCATGTATTGTTATTAAAAGTTAGAGCTAGCCATTCCAGATCCTGTCCCCGGCAGCTGCCGGGCCACGCTAGTCCAATCCGGCCCCCCTGCCGGGCCTTGCCATTCTGTTCCCATGCAGGTTGTCCTGATCCTGTCCTTTATGCTGTAATAAACCTGCAAAACTCCCACTACCTCGAATCTTGACTCTTATTTTATTGAGCTATCTGTTATTCATTCATGCACTCAAAAATAGGGTATTATTTATTTATTTACCACATAATGGCGCCCGAATAGGGACTTGCCCTTTCCCCACGCGTCGGTGAAGCCACGCCGACCCCCTGACCCTCTGCAGTCGTGACGGAACTCTTCTGCGCAGTGGCAGATATTTCTGCTCAAGTATCCCTCAGGCCCACGGAGGAGACGGAGGAGGCGGTCCAGCATCCAGACGAGACGGTGGAGGAACGCGGCGAGTCCCGACCAGAGCCCAAGCCAAGAGTCCAAGGTCCGAGGTATCCGGAGGTCCACCCGTAACTGAAGTCCGAAGTCCGAAGTTCGTCGTCCGTCGTCGTAGCAGTCCAGTCCAGTCCGAGGCCTTCTGTTCTTGCTGCCCGGTGAGTACCGTTACTGGGGTGGTATCTAGACAGGGTTAATTGACTCTGGTCTGTGGGTTGGTGGTACACAGTCCCACAAACGAAGTGTCCACTTCGGTGGATGCGGGTCCTGACGTGTCTCTTTATGAGACCGGTAAGTTTCGTACTGTTCCAGCAGTGCATCTAGTTTCTGTTCTAGTCAGTTTCTGTTCTCGAGAAAATTTATGTGTTCTGTTCTCAGTATTTCCAGGTAGTATTCTGTTCGAACTGTTATTTTAAATGTTTTTTCATGTATTTCAATGTCGTGGTATGAATGGGGAATAAGTATCGTGTTCATTGTGTATTGTATTGTGTCTAGATTACAGTTCAGTCATGCCCATATTTTCCAAGTTACGTCAGTTGAAAACTAGAAAGGGTCTGCTGGAAGCAGCAGTTCCCGTCCCGCCCAGGGACAGTCCAGGTCACTTTATGTATCAGAAACATGGCATAAGTGCCATATTGTATCTAGATTTATGGGTAGAGTATACCAAACAGTTAGAAGAAAAGTATAGATGGCCCGTATCAGGTACGTGGGATGCCGAATGCATCATGCGAGTAGAAGAGGCATTATGGAAAAAGAAAGCCAGACAATCACAGAAAGATGCCATTGAGTTATGGCGCAAAGAAGCTCATAAAAGAACCGAAAAAGAAATCAGAAAATCAGAATTAAGTAGAGAATCCCAAGAGCGAGCCCAAGAAAAAGAATTAATCGAGATAGGTGAACAAGTCAAAACTGAACAGAGAGACAGACAGAGGAATGCCCTTATTAAGGGTATGTATCCTCTTCTTGCCGAGGGCTTGCCAAAAGCGACCCCGGAGGCATCCAGTAATTTTCCGCCACCATTAGTTCCGACCAAGCTACGTCACAAACCGACCGCAGCTGATATTTTTATTTCGTCCTATCTGGACGACACAGTCCCTGAATATGCAAATCCTGTTCGCGCTCCGCCAGTCCCAGTAAATCAGGCACATCCTGCTCCTCCAGACACCGGGGCACCCCATGCAGTACCTGCTACGGTACCCCCGGTCCAGCCAGCATTTCAATTTCCCGCTCCGCCACGAAGAATATCAGTCGACGATTCTAGTTTAGGGGCCGCAGGAGGAGGTCCTCCTCAAACCCCGCCGCCACGCAAGCGTTTATCAGCACTCGAATTACATGCTCAAGCATCACAGCGTACTCCCAAGAGTAATAAGTCTGTTGCAGAAATCAGGCAAGCCCTTGGCGAATGTGCCTATGACCCAGTCCCAGGCGAGAATAATATGGTTTTATATTCAGTACGCGTAAGGAGGGTGACCGAGTATCTAGTCACCCTACCAAACATGAAAGAAGATCTAGACAGAATATATCGTTTCATCCGTACAGGGGATGATCCAGAAAGTATTAGTGATGCCATGTCTCAAAGGAAAGCTGAGATCCAGCGTATGATATTAAAGTTTTTAATTAACTGTCTAATAAGAGAACAAGATTACCCGTCTAAAGATCAGGCCGAAATGAAAATCCTGACAAAGTGGAGTGATAATATAGCCGAGGGTAAGCACAATACCATTAGTGCCATGGAGAGTATGTACAAGAAAATCCGTAGAGAAATAATAAAGATACACGAACAACGTAAAGCAGCACAAGTAAGCGAGAAAGAAAGTAACTCTGATCCTGAAGAGGAAGACGACGAGAATACCGCCAGAATAGCGTATGTAGGAAAATCTAGATTTCCAGATCGCCATTTACGCCTAGAACACAAGTCAATTTTCCATCATTCAGCACCAGAACAAGGTTCCCTAGAACAAGTGTTCCAAGCTACCGATCACATTCTAAAATCACGAATCGGTTACAGTGAGTTAAGTACCATGCATGAACAGGAACTAGCCCGATCAGCAGTCCGATGGATTACTGATTCTACCACTTTTCCAGACGAAATAGTGGCACAAATGTTTCTGAAATTGCCCCCAGCCGAGCAGCGACTGGTGGGTATGTATATGATCCAGCACCTCATTACTTTGTATGAGGGTCAGCACTCTGATCCAGGTCCGTTACACGATATCCTGAACGAGTTACTCCAGTATAGATGGAGAGGTTTAGGTACCGATTTAATTAGTGTCATTCTAGAACAGCGCCACAAATATAGAACGTTTCTGAACCCGCATTTTGTTCATGTCTCACCCCCAGAAAGTAAACCCTTTTACATAGAAAGACAGAACCCGTTACGAGAAGTGCATCCAGTTAAGACAGAGGATGGTGAAATGCAACGAGTGTTTGTTTACACCCCGATTACAAAGATGGAACTCCTCGAAATGAAGAAATTAATTCCCTGTCATGATAAAGATCCAGCAGGGTTCCATAGAGAATTAAAAGACATGCTCCGTATGGGAGAATACACTTACCCAGATATCATTAAAATGTTAAAGGTCCTGTTACCCGCAGGGGTGTATGAAAAGCTAAAGGAAAAAGAATGGGAGGTGGGAGAGAAAAAGATAGATTGGGCAGTTCTAGAAGCTGAAGATAAGTCACGTGTACCAGGTACCGGTCTAGGAGAGAAATGTAAAGAATTACCAGAATTATTGATTCAAGTTTTACCCAGATTATTAACAACGAAAAAGGAAGACTGGGATGCAATCTCAGCCTGTAAACAGAAACAAGAAGAAGACATTAGTGATTTTTATTCTAGGTTTGAAAAATGCTTTAGCATCAATAGTGGTCTTAAGACAAGTAGCGAGTCATACCCTCATCTCTTTGTTACTAAATTAGTCGAGAATTCAAGTCCACAAGTTAAAAATCGAGTTTTGAAAGTCGAAAGTACCTGGCAAGCTAATACTCCGTCCCAAATGTTACAGATGCTCCAGTACCACCAGAATAGAATCAGGGAAGAACAAGAACACGAGAGAAAACGTATGAAAGACACGAAAATGAAAGTATTAGTTGCACAATCCGTTCCTCAAGACAGTCAGAAGAGGGGTCCGAATCAAGTCAATCATCCTGCGGCTCCCGTTAAAGGGAACTGCAACTATTGTAAACAGCCAGGTCATTTTATAAACGAGTGTGCAGTTCTGAAACACAACATAGCTACCGGTAAAACAAAAGAAAGACCACGTCCGCCTAGACAAGAGCAAGTTTCACAGACTCCTCAGCCACAGAATGCACAACAGACAGTTACAGTACCGCAGCCTATTGCTGCAACACAGCATGTCACACAGCAGATGTACCAGTATGCACAGTCTGAGTATCCAGAGTATCAGCCATATTCATGAAACAGCCTAGAGAGGGAGGTAGGCTTGCCTCTCATCGAGATACCTGTAGATCAAGAGGGTCCCTATGTTCATAGTCAAGTATTAGGGAAAGACAGAAAGTTTTTGATTGATACAGGGGCAAGTAGGACCACAATTAGTCACGCCGAAGTTCCAGGGGCTCCGCTCTCAGGCTCTAGAAATGTTTCCCTTGGATTTTCAGGAAAACCCATTATAAATGAAATATCAAAGCCAGTCACTCTAGAAGTAGGTCCATTGTCCCGTACTACTGATCTGTTACTTACTAAGTCATGTCCAGAAAATCTATTAGGCATTAAAACACTGAAAGAGTTAGGTGCAGTTATATGTTGTTCCCCAGAGGGAATACGTCTGTTCCTACGTGACTTTAAGGGTCACTATGTTTTACGTGATTTTGATCCCAGATTGTCTAATGTTCCGCAGCACTTATGGGCGCAAGGTCCAACTGATGTAGGGTACATGCAAATCACACCCCATCGTGTGACTCTCAAACCAGGTGTAGTGTTACCACAAATCAGACAGTACAGATTGCCACCTGAGGCTGTAGCAGCCTTATCCAAAATTATTGACGAGCTCATCGCTCAAGGAGTGGTTGTAGAAACTGACTCCAACGTATGCAATTCTCCGATCATTCCAGTCATGAAACGTACTGATCCAAATGCACCCCCAGTATATCGATTAGTGATCGACCTACGAGAACTTAATAAATGTATCATTCCTCAGTACCCAGTTGTCCCAGACATCTCTTCCCTATTGACAGCCATTGATTCCGAAGCCATGTTCTTTACAGTAATCGACCTCAAGAACGCATTTTTTAGTGTTCCAATTCATCCAGACAGCCAGTTTCTTTTTGGATTCTGTTTAAATGGAAGGAGCTATATGTTCACACGCGCTCCTCAAGGTTTCACAGAAAGTCCTAGTATTTACAGTCAAGCACTTAAGAGACAACTTGATAATGTTCACATGCCAACTGACACTGCCCTGCTCCAGTATGTCGATGATCTACTGATCACAGCCCGTTCCGAACGTGACTGCGAGCGAGCGTCACTGACGGTTCTGTATTTCCTAGCCGAGATGGGGCACAAGGTGTCCCCTTCGAAGCTTCAATTCTGTGTCCAGCAAGTGTTCTACTTAGGACACTTACTGTCCAAGAGGGGTAGGCAGTTGACACCAGACCGTATCCAGTTAATAGCGAGTCTTCCTCAGCCCAAGACCCAGAAGGAGGTACGTGCCTTTATCGGCCTTACTTCTTATTGTAGACAATGGATTCCTCAGTATGCATTTCTAGCCAAGCCACTGATACAGTTAACGACACAGGAGGCAGCCGCATCGACTGTTCTCCCTTGGACATCTGAACATACACTTAGTTTCAACGAGTTAAAGAAAGCTTTATGCCAAGCTCCAGTTCTAGCCACACCGAACTACAGTAAGCCTTTTACACTTTTCGTCACAGAACGTGAAGGTACAGCATTATCTGTTCTCACACAAGATCAAGCAGGACAAAACAAGCCCTGTGCTTATTTTTCGAGCACATTAGATCCAGTCGCCCAGGCGTTGCCTGCGTGCCTCAAGTCAGTTGCAGCCACAGCACTAGCTATTAGGCAAAGTGATTCCATAGTTTTAGGACACTCCCTGACAGTACAGGTTCCACACTCAGTGGAAGTTCTTCTGAACCGAACACAAACCCAGCACTTGACAATTGCACGTCTAACAGGTTATGAATTGACACTGTTCCAGCCACACATAGAAATCAGACGCTGCAGCGTCCTGAACCCTGCTACACTGTTACCATCAGCTAATTCAAATTCTGCCATACATAACTGTGTGGAAGTAGTTAACATTACGACAAAACCAAGGCAAGATCTGACAGATATTCCATTACCAGATCCTGACCTGACACTTTATGTGGATGGTTCATGCATGAGAACAAGTACAGGAGATCTAGTCGCCGCGTATGCAGTGACTACTGACACTGACGTTATTAAGACACACCGTATTGACACTCTGTTCCCTCAAGCAGCAGAGCTAGTTGCTCTGACACAAGCCTGCATACACGCTAAGAACCTGAAAGTTAATGTTTACACAGATTCACGCTACGCATTTGGAGTCGTACACGACTTTGGAGTGCTCTGGCAGGAGAGAGGTTTCATGACTTCTCATGGAACCAAGATTCAGCATGGTCTCCTTATCCAAGCTCTATTAGATGCAATACATTTACCGACATCCATTGCCATCATGAAGTGCAAGGCACACACGAAAGTCACTGACATTATTTCCCAAGGTAATGATCTAGCAGATCGCACAGCCAAGCTTACAGCACAGACTCCAGACATTCCAGTTAACATGACACATACTCCAGATCCGACTACATGTATGACAGTTAAGGACCCTACACAAGATGTCATAGACATACAGTTACATGCTACTCCTGAAGAAATTAAGAAATGGTCCGAACAAGGAGGGGTCCAGACAGATCAAGGATGGGTAACGAAGGGTAGAACCGCATGGTTTCTCCCCGACTCTATGGTTCAAGTCATTATCAATACCGCACATAGTCCAGCACATTTAGGGGAAAAAGCTATGTTAGATAGTATCCAGAACATTTGGTTCAACAAGCATTTACGAGCTGCAGCTAAGCAGAAAGTCCGTACCTGTATGATATGTTGTCAGTTCAATCCGGGTAAAAGTGTCCCGGTGGAACAAGGTGGTTTCCAGCCCCCTGACCACCCTTTTGAAGTCCTCCAGATGGATTATATTCAGATGGAGCGATGTCGAGGTTTCAAGTATGTCCTTGTAGTTGTATGCGCTTTGTCCAGGTGGACAGAAGCATATCCAGTCCCAGATTACACAGCCACGACCACTGCCAAGCAGTTGGTTCGTGAATTCTTCCCTCGTTATGGACTCCCTAGGGTCGTATATTCTGATAACGGCCAGCCATTCTCCTCAGAGTTAATGAAGCACGTTTCCCTTTTGTTAGGATACCAGTGGAAGTTCCATTGTGTACGCCATCCTGAAGCAGCCGGTCTCGTTGAGAGACATAATCAGACCCTGAAAATCCGCATCGCCAAAGTTTGTAAAGAAAAAGGTGTGGACTGGCTAGTAGCTCTGCCAGTTGCTTTGTTTTATATGCGCATGGTCGCACATTCCAGATCAGGTCTGTCCCCGTACGAGGTCGTTTTCGGCCGCCCCCCAAATATGTGGGGTACTCCTAGACCCCGAAGTATTACCGATGTTTCAAGTAATATGCTGACAGATTACCTAGCTTCCTTGATGTCTGCCCTCAACTCATGTCGTTCACAGGTTGCCGCCGCATTTCCAGACAATACCGAGGTGGCACCGCATGAAATCGTTCCAGGATCCATGGTGATGGTGAGGAATTTTGACAGATCAAGTCCGCTGGAGCCTCGCTGGAAGGAGCCCCGACAAGTCCTCCTCACCACCCGTACAGCCGTGAAGTTGGAAGGACGCAAAGGCTGGGTGCACCTTTCTCATATAAAACAATTTAATGGACTGAAACCCGTCTTTAAGAACATTTCCCAGGATTTGAAGGATTGCCAAAGCATTGTTCTCAAGGACTGTCCCGCAAATGACATTGATTCAAAACCCCCCCTGTTAGAGAAAACTCCGCAGCAGGAGTATAAACAGAAACTACGGTCTAGTAAAATAAGTCAGCCAGTTTGATTGTCTAAGTCCTCCCCTAGGTGAAACGGTTAGACTGTTTCTGACATGTATAAAATAGACCCCCATAGTGAGAGAGTCAGTCAAAACTCAATCCGATGTATCGTTTTTCTAAGTTTCATATTATTTCTCAGCATTATGATTTCCTGCACCAGTTATGCATTTTACCTGTGTTTCCCAGTTTCACATGTAAATAAGTCTTCCAATGTTACAGCAGAGCACACGTTTAGTGATCTGCCCCCTCATGAACTCTCTTACCGCCTCGCTATGCGTAATAACTCCTTTATCCGCATGTTACATTACTCACACCAGACCAGCAATGCCACTAATTGTTGGGTGTGTGGTCGACTCCCCCCTTTCCAGACACCGAAGGGAGTTCTGCCACTCTTTCCTTATCCTTTTTCACATAATGGTTCGTGTGGAGCATGGTCCACGTTAACGTCATCCTCAACAGATATGTCTTTTCTTAACAGTACATGTTTCCCAGACAAGCAAGGTCTCCCTCACCGAACAGGTTTAGATCTAGAAAATGAAGTGTATAATTTAGGTAACTATTCGTCGAATTTTATGGTCCTGAATGTTCAGTCTGATACTACTCCAGACTTACCCGCTATTTCAGTACTACCAGTCAAAGGCGAATTATGTGTCCGAAATAATGGTTCCGTACATGTAGGACATAGTGATTGTACTACTATTGTCAAGTATAATGACAGTGGGAAATCTATTTTCAAAGCTTCACGTCATTCATATTTTATTTGTGGTCAGACCGCATATGTTCGTCTGCCCCTCGATTGGAAGGGAACCTGTTACATTGCCTTCCTACTGCCACCTGTTTTTCTAGCCCCATCTGATTATCATAGAAACACACATCTAGTACACATTAGACATAGAAGGGAGTCCCCAATTGTCGATTATACTGAAACTACTCTAGAACAATATACCGATTTCAATAAAGGTTTCTTCTTCTTTATAGGACCTATCCAGAATAGTAAGCTAATCCGTAGATTAACCAGAACCCTTGAAGCTGTAGTAAATGAGACTGCCTCTGCTCTAGGTAACCTAACCGAAGAGCAATCTGCTATGAGATTTGTAGTTTTGCAAAATCGTCTCGTCCTTGACGTCATACTGGCCGATAGGGGCGGGGCTTGTAGAGTCATCGGATCCAGTTGCTGCATTTTCATTCCAAATAACGCGCCGTCTGTCTATTCCGCTATAACCAGACTCCATAAAATTGCCCATCTGATCCACCAAAATCCAGGCACCTGGACATGGTCCGGTTGGCTCTGGGGTATAATTTCCGCCTGGGGATGGAAAGTCTTGTCCTTTCTAGGTATAGCAGTAGCGATCATATTCAGCTGCTGCCTCTGTATACAATGTGGCCCTGCGATTTGCGGCATGTGTGCTACATCCTGTATTCCTAGTATAACTCCTAGTCCCAAATCCCGTTCTAAATCCCGTTCTAAGAGAATTCGAGATGAGCAAATGATACTGTATGAAATGATAGATGGTATCATGAATATTGATGTTTCCTGATGGAAACGTAGTGACAAGGAGGGAATGTGGAAAAGTAAATTTTGCCATGTTCTGTGTCCCTACGTGTCATCCATCATATGTTATGTGTGCATGATTAATATGCAGTCAGTCAGTCAGTCAAATATCTTTATTCGGTTAATTAAAACCATAAAAGCAATACACAATTCATTTTTTAAAAATAAGAACTATACAAATAGATTAAAATTAGCAATTAAACAAACTATACACATGTTGCAGTTCCTAAAATGATTCATTAAAAGAGGTTTTTTTAAAAGAAGTTTTTTTGTTATTAAAAAATATGAATACAAAACAGGTTCACTATAAGAAAAGGACCAGAAAAAGACAAGCGCCTCCATGTCCCAATGATCCTTATCCGGTGTCCCAGAATAAAGTTAATAAAATGTCAACCAGGATGTATATTTGTCTGGGTAAGTCTTGCCTTATTCAATCGGGCAGCCGCCACCAAGAAACTGGCTACACCATATGTGACCTGCACAGTGTTCAACATTTGCAGGTGTAAAAGTGCAGGCCTTACTTGGACAAAATTAAGTTCCTTCAAAATGGGATATAAAAACTTTTTCCGGGGCTCCAGATAGTGTTCGCAAAACATCACAAAGTGGACTGTGTCCTGATTTGAGAAGCTATCACAAGTGCAAGGTGGGGTAATTTCAAGGGTCACACACCATCCTTCCTCCAGTCTTAAGAAGACAAGTGGAGCATGCTGGCACTCATGCATACACACACCATCCTTCCTACAGTCTTAATGTGGAAAAGTAAATTTTGCCATGTTCTGTGTCCCTACGTGTCATCCATCATATGTTATGTGTGCATGATTAATATGCATATGTTATTCCCCATGTTTGATTAAAGACGCAAATACAGTTGTGTCCATCTCTAGTATGTCAGTTTCCAGTTCTCGTTAATAATACGAGTATCAGGCCTATGTAAAGTTATGTTGCCACGTTTCCCAGTGTGCACGTTATTTCATTGAAAGTCCCCGTTTCTAGGCCTCAAAAGGGCCCGGACACCAGATTCAGCTCCTGTCTCCTGAAGCCCTCGCTGAGGAGCGATGCAGCCCCCACCTGTATCCTCGACCCTTCACTTACTTCCTGCCTCTCAGTGCCCGGTGCAGCCTGGCTCTGCCTCTGAGTCTGCCAAGAGTATGTTATGAGTCCAGTTATCAGTTCAGCCCTCCTTCCCTGCATTCCTAAAGCTACTGAATCGCATCAATAGTTTCCGTCATTGTCTAGCCTTCAGGGCTCCATGTTAGAGAAATACTGTATTTAATGGTCATTTAATATTCTTCATCACGCACTACATGTAGAATAATGCATGCTCCAGTCTTAGAGTCTGTTAGCCTTTCCCCTCTTGACTTCTAGTTTATATCAACATGTTCCCTAAACATCAGATACTAGATAGGGTTTAGGTACATGTCGCTCCGACCCTCCAGACTTCAGTCTCTGCTCCTAGCACAGAGTTCATAGCCCCCAGCTTCTCCTAGTAATACGTCATTGCCAGTTTGCGCGCACCATTAGGTTAGAGGTCCCGGCTCCTCAGGTAGCCCCCTCCATGGTTTCCGCCCCATTCATGACATATTCTGTTACGTTTGCATCACATGTCTATGTATACGCCCTGTTACACCTTCTTCTCACCCTTATCTTTCGCGACTGCTACGCGTCACACCTACTGCTCCACCCACTGCTACGCCCACTGCAATGTAATGCTATGTGTTTGCGTTATGTATATATGCTCATGTATTGTTATTAAAAGTTAGAGCTAGCCATTCCAGATCCTGTCCCCGGCAGCTGCCGGGCCACGCTAGTCCAATCCGGCCCCCCTGCCGGGCCTTGCCATTCTGTTCCCATGCAGGTTGTCCTGATCCTGTCCTTTATGCTGAAATAAACCTGCAAAACTCCCACTACCTCGAATCTTGACTCTTATTTTATTGAGCTATCTGTTATTCATTCATGCACTCAAAAATAGGGTATTATTTATTTATTTACCACATTAAGAAGACAAGTGGAGCCTGCTGGCACTCGTGCATGCACACACCATCCTTCCTCCAGTCTTAAGAAGACAAGTGGAGCATGCTGGCACTCATGCATGCACACACCATTCTTCCTACAGTCTGAAGAAGACAAGTGGAGCATGCTGCCACTCATGCATGCACACACCATCCTTCCTACAGTCTTAAGAAGACAAGTGGAGCATGCTGCCACTCATGCATGCACACACCGTCCTTTCTACAGTTTGAAGAAGAGAAGTGGAGCATGCAGACACTCATGCATGCACGCACCATCCTTCCTACAGTCTTAAGAAGACAAGTGGAGCATGCAGACACTCATGCATGCACACACCATCCTTCCTACAGTCTTAAGAAGACAAGTGGAGCATGCAGACACTCATGGATGCACACACCATCCTTCCTACAGTCTGAAGAAGACAAGTGGAGCATGCTGCCACTCATGCATGCACACACCGTCCTTTCTACAGTTTGAAGAAGAGAAGTGGAGCATGCAGACACTCATGCATGCACGCACCATCCTTCCTACAGTCTTAAGAAGACAAGTGGAGCATGCTGGCACTCATGCATGCACACACCATCCTTCCTACAGTCTTAAGAAGACAAGTGGAGTATGCAGACACTCATGCATGCACACACCATCCTTCCTACAGTCTGAAGAAGATAAGTGGAGCATGCAGACACTCATGCATGTACACACCATCCTTCCTACAGTCTTAAGAAGACAAGTGGAGCATGCAGACACTCATGCATGCACACACCATCCTTCCTACAGTCTTAAGAAGACAAGTGGAGCATGCTGGCACTCATGCATGCACACACCATCCTTCCTACAGTCTTAAGAAGACAAGTGGAGCATGCTGGCACTCATGCATGCACACACCATCCTTCCTACAGCCTTAAGAAGACAAGTGGAGCATGCTGGCACTCATGCATGCACACACCATCCTTCCTACAGTCTTAAGAAGACAAGTGGAGCATGCTGCCACTCATGCATGCACACACCACCCTTCCTACAGTCTTAAGAAGACAAGTGGAGCATGCTGCCACTCATGCATGCACACACCAGCCTTCCTACAGCCTTAAGAAGACAAGTGGAGCATGCTGGCACTCATGCATGCACACACCATCCTTCCTACAGTCTTAAGAAGACAAGTGGAGCATGCTGCCACTCATGCATGCACACACCACCCTTCCTACAGTCTTAAGAAGACAACTGGAGCATGCTGCCACTCATGCATGCACACACCAGCCTTCCTACAGCCTTAAGAAGACAAGTGGAGCATGCTGCCACTCATGCATGCACACACCATCCTTCCTACAGTCTTAAGAAGACAAGTGGAGCATGCTGGCACTCATGCATGCACACACCGTCCTTCCTACAGTCTGAAGAAGACAAGTGGAGCATGCAGACACTCATGCATGCACACACCATCCTTCCTACAGTCTTAAGAAGACAAGTGGAGCATGCTGCCACTCATGCATGCACACACCATCCTTCCTACAGTCTTAAGAAGACAAGTGGAGCATGCTGCCACTCATGCATGCACACACCACCCTTCCTACAGTCTTAAGAAGACAAGTGGCGCATGCTGCCACTCATGCATGCACACACCATCCTTCCTACAGTCTTAAGAAGACAAGTGGAGCATGCTGCCACTCATGCATGCACACACCATCCTCCGACAGTCTTAAGAAGACAAGTGGAGCATGCTGCCACTCATGCATGCACACACCATCCTCCGACAGTCTTAAGAAGACAAGTGGAGCATGCAGACACTCATGCATGCACACACCATCCTTCCTACAGTCTTAAGAAGACAAGTGGAGCATGCTGCCACTCATGCATGCACACACCATCCTTCCTACAGTCTTAAGAAGACAAGTGGAGCATGCAGACACTCATGCTTGCACACACCATCCTTCCTACAGTCTTAAGAAGACAAGTGGAGCATGCTGGCACTCATGCATGCACACACCATCCTTCCTCCAGTCTTAAGAAGACAAGTGGAGCATGCTGGCACTCATGTATGCACACACCATCCTTCCTCCAGTCTTAAGAAGACAAGTGGAGCATGCTGGCACTCATGCATGCACACACCATCCTTCCTACAGTCTTAAGAAGACAAGTGGAGCATGCTGGCACTCATGCATGCACACACCATCCTTCCTCCAGTCTTAAGAAGACAAGTGGAGCATGCTGGCACTCATGCATGCACACACCATCCTTCCTACAGTCTTAAGAAGACAAGTGGAGCATGCTGGCACTCGTGCATGCACACACCATCCTTCCTCCAGTCTTAAGAAGACAAGTGGAGCATGCTGGCACTCATGCATGCACACACCATCCTTCCTACAGTCTGAAGAAGACAAGTGGAGCATGCTGCCACTCATGCATGCACACACCATCCTTCCTACAGTCTTAAGAAGACAAGTGGAGCATGCTGCCACTCATGCATGCACACACCGTCCTTTCTACAGTTTGAAGAAGAGAAGTGGAGCATGCAGACACTCATGCATGCACGCACCATCCTTCCTACAGTCTTAAGAAGACAAGTGGAGCATGCAGACACTCATGCATGCACACACCATCCTTCCTACAGTCTTAAGAAGACAAGTGGAGCATGCAGACACTCATGCATGCACACAACATCCTTCCTACAGTCTGAAGAAGACAAGTGGAGCATGCAGACACTCATGGATGCACACACCATCCTTCCTACAGTCTGAAGAAGACAAGTGGAGCATGCTGCCACTCATGCATGCACACACCGTCCTTTCTACAGTTTGAAGAAGAGAAGTGGAGCATGCAGACACTCATGCATGCACGCACCATCCTTCCTACAGTCTTAAGAAGACAAGTGGAGCATGCAGACACTCATGCATGCACACACCATCCTTCCTACAGTCTTAAGAAGACAAGTGGAGCATGCTGCCACTCATGCATGCACACACCATCCTTCCTACAGTCTGAAGAAGACAAGTGGAGCATGCAGACACTCATGGATGCACACACCATCCTTCCTACAGTCTTAAGAAGACAAGTGGAGCATGCAGACACTCATGCATGCACACACCATCCTTTCTACAGTCTTAAGAAGACAAGTGGAGCATGCTGGCACTCATGCATGCACACACCATCCTTCCTACAGTCTTAAGAAGACAAGTGGAGCATGCAGACACTCATGCATGCACGCACCATCCTTCCTACAGTCTTAAGAAGACAAGTGGAGCATGCAGACACTCATGCATGCACACACCATCCTCCGACAGTCTTAAGAAGACAAGTGGAGCATGCTGCCACTCATGCATGCACACAACATCCTTCCTACAGTCTTAAGAAGACAAGTGGAGCATGCTGCCACTCATGCATGCACACACCACCCTTCCTACAGTCTGAAGAAGACAAGTGGAGCATGCAGACACTCATGCATGCACACACCATCCTTCCTCCAGTCTTAAGAAGACAAGTGGAGCATGCTGGCACTCATGCATGCACACACCATCCTTCCTACAGTCTTAAGAAGACAAGTGGAGCATGCTGGCACTCATGCATGCACACACCATCCTTCCTACAGTCTGAAGAAGATAAGTGGAGCATGCAGACACTCATGCATGTACACACCATCCTTCCTACAGTCTTAAGAAGACAAGTGGAGCATGCAGACACTCATGCATGCACACACCATCCTTCCTACAGTCTTAAGAAGACAAGTGGAGCATGCTGCCACTCATGCATGCACATACCATCCTTCCTACAGTCTTAAGAAGACAAGTGGAGCATGCAGACACTCATGCATGCACACACCATCCTTCCTACAGTCTTAAGAAGACAAGTGGAGCATGCTGCCACTCATGCATGCACACACCATCCTTCCTACAGTCTTAAGAAGACAAGTGGAGCATGCAGACACTCATGTTTGCACACACCGTCCTTCTTACAGTCTTAAGAAGACAAGTGGAGCATGCTGCCACTCATGCATGTACACACCATCCTTCCTACAGTCTTAAGAAGACAAGTGGAGCATGCTGGCACTCATGCATGCACACACCATCCTTCCTACAGTCTGAAGAAGACAAGTGGAGCATGCTGCCACTCATGCATGCACACACCATCCTTCCTACAGTCTGAAGAAGACAAGTGGAGCATGCTGCCACTCATGCATGCACACACCGTCCTTCCTACAGTCTGAAGAAGACAAGTGGAGCATGCTGGCACTCATGCATGCACACACCATCCTTTCTCCAGTCTTAAGAATACAAGTGGAGCATGCAGACACTCATGCTTGCACACACCATCCTTCCTACAGTCTTAAGAAGACAAGTGGAGCATGCAGACACTCATGCATGCACACACCATCCTTCCTACAGTCTTAAGAAGACAGGTGGAGCATGCAGACACTCATGCATGCACACACCGTCCTTCCTACAGTCTGAAGAAGACAAGTGGAGCATGCAGACACTCATGCATGCACACACCATCCTTCCTACAGTCTTAAGAAGACAAGTGGAGCATGCAGACACTCATGCATGCACACACCATCCTTCCTACAGTCTTAAGAAGACAGGTGGAGCATGCAGACACTCATGCATGCACACACCGTCCTTCCTACAGTCTGAAGAAGACAAGTGGAGCATGCAGACACTCATGTTTGCACACACCATCCTTCCTACAGTCTTAAGAAGACAAGTGGAGCATGCAGACACTCATGTTTGCACACACCATCCTTCCTACAGTCTTAAGAAGACAAGTGGAGCATGCTGGCACTCATGCATGCACACACCATCCTTCCTACAGTCTTAAGAAGACAAGTGGAGCATGCTGGCACTCATGCATGCACACACCATCCTTCCTACAGTCTGAAGAAGACAAGTGGAGCATGCTGGCACTCATGCATGCACACACCATCCTTCCTACAGTCTTAAGAAGACAAGTGGAGAATGCTGGCACTCATGCATGCACACACCATCCTTCCTACAGTCTTAAGAAGACAAGTGGAGCATGCTGGCACTCATGCATGTACACACCATCCTTCCTACAGTCTTAAGAAGACAAGTGGAGCATGCTGCCACTCATGCATGCACACACCATCCTCCGACAGTCTTAAGAAGACAAGTGGAGCATGCTGCCACTCATGCATGCACACACCATCCTCCGACAGTCTTAAGAAGACAAGTGGAGCATGCTGCCACTCATGCATGCACACACCGTCCTTTCTACAGTTTGAAGAAGAGAAGTGGAGCATGCAGACACTCATGCATGCACGCACCATCCTTCCTACAGTCTTAAGAAGACAAGTGGAGCATGCAGACACTCATGGATGCACACACCATCCTTCCTACAGTCTGAGGAAGACAAGTGGAGCATGCTGCCACTCATGCATGCACACACCATCCTTCCTACAGTCTTAAGAAGACAAGTGGAGCATGCTGGCACTCATGCATGCACACACCATCCTTCCTACAGTCTGAAGAAGACAAGTGGAGCATGCTGCCACTCATGCATGTACACACCATCCTTCCTACAGTCTTAAGAAGACAATTGGAGCATGCTGCCACTCATGCATGCACACACCATCCTTCCTACAGTCTTAAGAAGACAAGTGGAGCATGCTGGCACTCATGCATGCACACACCGTCCTTCCTACAGTCTGAAGAAGACAAGTGGAGCATGCAGACACTCATGCATGCACACACCGTCCTTCCTACAGCCTTAAGAAGACAAGTGGAGCACACAGACACACATACTTGGGCATGTGTACTTAATAAACGTGTATAGATGGACGGGGCAGCAGACTTTGTTCCAGTACTGTGGTAAAAAGCAGTGCAGTGTGCTTTAATTTTCTCTTTAGGCTGTAAATACCCTTCGTAGTTTACTCAAAAGCAGTACAGTTTGCACACCTTTCTCACTGTAGTTAGACGCAGTGCAGTTCCCACAGATCTGTGCAGTAAAAAGCACTGCAGTGTGCACAGATTTCTTGCAGTGCAGCACCCAGCAGTGCAATATGCACAGATTTCCTGCAGTGCAGCACCCAGCACTGCAGTGTGCACAGATTTCCTGCAGTGCAGCACCCAGCAGTGCGGTGTGCACAGATTCCCTGCAGTGCAGCACCCAGCAGCGCAGTGTGCCCAGATTTCCTGCAGTGCAGCACCCAGCAGTGCAGTGTGCACAGATGTCTTGCAGTGCAGCACCCAGCAGTGCGGTGTGCAGATTTCCTGCAGTGCAGCTTCCAGCAGTGCGGTGTGCACAGATTTCCTGCAGTGCAGCACCCAGCAGTGCAGTGTGCACAGATGTCTTGCAGTGCAGCACCCAGCAGTGCGGTGTGCAGATTTCCTGCAGTGCAGCACCCAGCAGTGCAGTGTGCACAGATGTCTTGCAGTGCAGCATCCAGCAGTGCGGTGTGCAGATTTCCTGCAGTGCAGCACCCAGCAGTGAAGTGCACAGATTTCCTGCAGAGCAGCACCCAGGACTGCAGTGTGCCCAGATTTCCTGCAGTGCAGTGTGCCCAGATTTCCTGCAGTGCAGCACCCAGCAGTGCAGTGTGCACAGATTTCTTGCAGTGCAGCACCCAGCAGTGCAGTGTGCACATATGACTTGCAGTGCAACACCCAGCACTGCAGTGTGCCCAGATTGCTTGCAGTGCAGCACCCAGCAGTGCGGTGTGCACAGATTTCCTGCAGTGCAGCCCCCAGCAGTGCAGTGTGCCCAGATTTCCTGCAGTGCAGCACCCAGCAGTGCAGTGTGCAAAGATGTCTTGCAGTGCAGCACCCAGCAGTGCGGTGTGCAGATTTCCTGCAGTGCAGCACCCAGCAGTGAAGTGCACAGATTTCCTGCAGAGCAGCACCCAGGACTGCAGTGTGCCCAGATTTCCTGCAGTGCAGTGTGCCCAGATGTCCTGCAGTGCAGCACCCAGCAGTGCAGTGTGCACAGATTTCTTGCAGTGCAGCACCCAGCAGTGCAGTGTGCACATATGACTTGCAGTGCAGCCCCCAGCAGTGCAGTGTGCACAGATTTCCTGCAGTGCAGCACCCAGCAGTGTGGTGTGCACAGATTCCCTGCAGTGCAGCACCCAGCAGTGCAGTGTGCCCAGATTTCCTGCAGTGCAGCACCCAGCAGTGCAGTGTGCACAGATATCTTGCAGTGCAGCACCCAGCCGTGCGGTGTGCAGATTTTCTGCAGTGCAGCACCCAGCAGTGCAGTGTGCACAGATTTCCTGCAGTGCAGCCCCCAGCAGTGCAGTGTGCCCAGATTTCCTGCAGTGCAGCACCCAGCAGTGCAGTGTGCACAGATGTCTTGCAGTGCAGCACCCAGCAGTGCGGTGTGCAGATTTCCTGCAGTGCAGCACCCAGCAGTGAAGTACACAGATTTCCTGCAGAGCAGCACCCAGGACTGCAGTGTGCCCAGATTTCCTGCAGTGCAGTGTGCCCAGATTTCCTGCAGTGCAGCACCCAGCAGTGCAGTGTGCACAGATTTCTTGCAGTGCAGCACCCAGCAGTGCAGTGTGCACATATGACTTGCAGTGCAGCCCCCAGCAGTGCAGTGTGCACAGATTTCCTGCAGTGCAGCACCCAGCAGTGTGGTGTGCACAGATTCCCTGCAGTGCAGCACCCAGCAGTGCAGTGTGCCCAGATTTCCTGCAGTGCAGCACCCAGCAGTGCAGTGTGCACAGATATCTTGCAGTGCAGCACCCAGCCGTGCGGTGTGCAGATTTTCTGCAGTGCAGCACCCAGCAGTGCGGTGTGCACAGATTTCCTGCAGTGCAGCACCCAGCAGTGCAGTGTGCACCGATGTCTTGCAGTGCAGCACCCAGCAGTGCGGTGTGCAGATTTCCTGCAGTGCAGCACCCAGCAGTGAAGTGCACAGATTTCCTGCAGTGCAGCACCCAGCAGTGCAGTGTGCCCAGATTTCCTGCAGTGCAGCACCCAGCAGTGCAGTGTGCACAGATGTTTTGCAGTGCAGCACCCAGCAGTGCAGTGTTCACAGATTTCCTGCAGTGCAGCATCCAGCAGTGCGGTGTGCACAGATTTAAGTAAAAACCATTGCAGTTCATACAGATTTCTCAAGATTCATCATCCTCGTCTGCATTAAAAAACACTGCACTGATTACAGGTGCCTAAAGAATCCCTTTTAAATCTCTCTGTATTGGGCACTGGGCTGTTTATAACGTATGTAAATCAATCAATCAGGGTTTTTTGAGAGTGCACTACTCACCCGTGAGGGTCTCAAGGAGCGGGAGATGGCTGCGAGAAGTGCGTTGGTCATTGGCACCAAGGGCAGTGCCCGAACGGTGGAGCTGCGCGGGGGGAGAGCAGTGACTCCGACCAGGAGGTCAGAGGTCCAGAGTATTTGTGCAAAAAGTCCTCTAGTGCTGCCCTGGTGGTCTGCCGCGGTCTGCAGAAGCTAGTCTTCAGACTTTCCTGGGGTGGGGGAGGGCGTTCGTGGTACAAGGGGTGTATCTCTGGGACAGTTTGCCTGTCCGCGGAGCTTGGACAGTTTAGGAGGTTGCTATAAACCTGCTTGCTTACTCTGGAAGTGTTGGCAGTAGGAATGCCCTTCTTTTTCAGACAATAGAGAGCTTTAGAAATGAAGTAATAATAATAATAATTAGTGTAGTAAATGCCAGTGAAGTGTGCACTGATTTTTCAGAGTGTAGTAAAAATCCCTGGAGTGTGCACAGACTTCTCGTAGGATAGTGAACAGAAATGCAGTTCACAGTTATTCTCAAAGTGTTGTAAACTGCCGTACAATGTGCAAAGATTCCTCACAGTGCAGTAATATGCAGTGCAGTGCACAGATCCCTCATAGTGCGGTAAAACGCAGAATAGTGTGCAGTAAGATGCAGCGCACAGACCTCTCATTGTGTAGTAAGATGCAGTGCACAGATGCCGACTTCTCACAGTGCAGTAAGATGAAGGGCAGTGTGCCCAGATTCCTCACAGTACAGTAATAAGAAGTGCAGTGTGCACATACTCCTCAGAGTGCAGTAAGATGCAGTGCACAGATCCCGTCTTTAACACAAATGATGCCCACAAACACCCCCAGGGCGGAAGGAAAGCCCCCCAGGCCTTCCGGATAGAAGAGCCCAGCTCAGCCCCAGAGCCCCCCGGATAGAAGAGCCCAGCTCAGCCCAAAGGCCCCCGGATAGAAGAGTCCAGCTCAGCCTGTGGAAAAGTAAATTTTGCCATGTTCTGTGTCCCTACGCGTCCTCCATCATATGTTATGTGTGCATGATTGATATGCATATGTATTCCCCATGTTCGATTAAAGACGCAATTATAGCTGTGTCCACCTCTAGTATGCCAATTTCCAGTTCTCGTGAATACTACGAATATCAGGCCTATGTAAAGCTACGTTGCCACGTTTCTCAGCGTGCACGTTATTTCATTGTAAAGTCCCCGTTTCTAGGCCTCAAAAGGGCCCGGACACCAGATTCAGCTCCTGTCTCCTGAAGCCTTCACTGAGGAGCGATACAGCCCCCACCTGTATCCCTGACCCTTCACTTACTTCCTGCCTCACAGTGCCCGGTTCAGCCTGGCTCTGCCTCTGAGTCTGCCAAGAGTATGTTATGATTCTAGTTATCAGTCCAGCCCTCCTTCTCTGCATTCCTAAGCTACTGAATCACATCAATAGTTACCATCATAGTCTAGCCTTTACGTCTCCATGTAAGAGAAATACTGCATTTAATGGTCATTTAATATTCTTCATCACGCACTACATGTAGAATAATGCATGCTCCAGTCTTAGAGTCTGTTAGCCTTTACCCCGATAACTTTTGGATTCTATCAACATGTTCTCTAAACATCAGATACTAGATACTGCTTAGGTACATGTCGCCCTGACTCTCCAGACTTCAGTCTCTGCTCCTAGCACAGAGTTCATAGCCCCCAGCTTCTCCTAGTAACACGTCATTGTCAGTTTGCGCGCACCATCAGGTTAGAGGTCCCGGCTCCTTAGGTAGCCCCCTCCATGTTTCCGCCCCATTCATGACATATTCTGTTACGTTTGCATCACATGTCTATGTATACGCCTCTGTTACACCTACTTTCACCCTTATCTTTCGCGACTGCTATTGACCACACCCACTGCTCCGCCTATCGTATGTATTGTAATGCAACTGTTTTAGTTTATATGTTCGTGTATTGTTATTAAATGTTAGCGCGCTCATCCCAGATCCTGCCCGGCAGCTGTCGGGACCCCCCTGTCAGGCCCTGCCATCCTATTCCTATGCAGGTTGTCCTGTTCCTGTCCTTTATGCTGTAATAAACCTGCAAACTCCTACTACCTCGAATCTTGACTCTTATTTATTGAGCTATCTGTTATTGCTATGCCTAGACAAAAATAGATCCGGTATTATTTATTTATATACCACATAATGGCGCCCGAATAGGGACTTGCCCTTTCCCCACGCGCCGGTGAAGCCACGCAGGCCCCCTGATCCTCTGCAGCCGTGATGGAACCATACCATGCACGTGCAGATATTTCTGCTTCAAGTATCCCTCAGGCCCACGGAGGAGACGGAGGAGGCGGTCCAGCATCCAGACGAGGCGGTGGAGGAACGCGGCGAGTCCCGACCAGAGCCCAAGCCGAGAGTCCAAGGTCCGAGGTATCCGGAGGCCCACCCGTAACAGAAGTTCGAAGTTCGTCCGTCCGGCGTCGAAGCAGTCCAGTCCAGTCTGAGGCTTTCCGTTCTTGCTGCCCGGTGAGTACCGTTGCTGGGGTAGTATCTAGACAGGGTCAATCTAATTGACTCTGGTCCGTGGGTTGGTGGTACACAGACCCACAAAACAAAGTGTCCACTTCGGTGGATGCGGGTCCTGACGTGTCTCTGTATGAGACCGGTAAGTTTCGTACTGTTTCAGCAGTGCATCTAGTTTCTGTTCTAGTCAGTTCTGTTCTCGAGAAAATTCATGTATTCTGTTTCCCGTATTCCAGGTAGTATTCTGTTCGAACTGTTATTCTGAATGTTATTCATGTATTTTAATGTCGTGGTATGAGTGTGAAGTAATTATCGTGTTTATTGTGTATTGTGTTGTGTCCAGATTATAGTTCAGTCATGCCGCTCTTTTCAAAACTGCGTCAGTTAAAAACCAGAAAAGGTCTGCTAGAAGCAGCAGTTCCTGTTCCGCCTAGGGACAGTCCAGGTCATTTCATGTATCAGAAGCATGGCATAAGCGCCATATTGTATCTAGATTTATGGGTAGAGTATACCAAACAGTTAGAAGAAAAGTATAGATGGCCCGTATCAGGTACATGGGATGCCGAGTGCATCATGAGAGTAGAAGAAGCATTATGGAAAAAGAAAGCCAGACAGTCACAGAAAGATGCCATCGAGTTATGGCGCAAAGAATCTCATAAAAGAACCGAAAAAGAAGTCAGAAAGTCAGAACTAAGTAGAGAATCCTTGGAACGAGCCCAGGAAAGGGAACTAATCGAGATAGGTGAACGAGTTAAAACAGAACAGTCAGACAGACAGAGGCATGCCCTCATCAAGGGTATGTATCCTCTTCTTGCCGAGGGCTTGCCAAAAGCGACCCCAGAGGCATTCAGTAATTTTCCGCCACCATTAGTTCCGACCAAGCTACGTCACAAACCGACCGCAGCTGATATTTTCATTTCGTCCTATTTGGACGACACAGTCCCAGAATATGCAAATCCTGTTCCTGCTCCGCCAGTCCCTGTAAATCAGGCACTTCCCGCTCCTTCAGACACCGGAGTACCTGTTACGGTACCCCCGGTCCAGCCCGCCATACAAATCCAGCCTGCATTTCCATTTCCCACTCTGCCAGGACGAAGAGCATCAGTAGACGACTCTAGTTTAGGGGCCGCAGGGGGAGGTCCTCCAGGAACCCCGCCGCCACACAAGCGTTTAACGTTAGCCGAATTACATACACAAGCGTCACAGCGTACGCCCAGGTATCAGTCTGTTGCAGAAATAAGAAAAGCCCTTACCGAATGTGGCTATGATCCAGTCCCAGGCGAGGATAATATGGTTTTATATTCATTACGCGTGAGAAAGGTGACCGAGTATCTAGTCACCCTACCAGATATGAAAGAAGATCTAGACAGAATATATCGTTTTATCCGTACAGGGAATGATCCAGAAAGTATTAGTGACGTCATGTGCCAAAGAAAAGTTGAAGTCCAGCTCATGATATTAAAGTTTCTGATTAATTGTCTAATAAGGGAACAAGATTATCCGACCAAAGATCGAGCCGAAATGAAAGTCCTGACAAGGTGGAGTGATAATATAGCAGAGGGTAAGCATAAGACCATCAGTAGTATAGAGAGTATGTACAAGAAGATTCGTAAAGAAATAATAAGGGTACACGAACAACGTAAAGAAGCACAAGTAAGCGAGAAAGAAAATGACTCTTCTACAGAAGAGGTAGAGGACGAGAATCCCGACAGAATAGCGTATGTAGGAAAATCTAGATTTCCAGACCGCCATTTGCGCCTAGAACACAAGTCAATTTTTCATCATACAGCACCAGAACAAGGTTCTCTGGAACAAGTATTTCAAGCTACCGATCACATTCTGAAATCACGAATCGGTTATAGCGAGTTAAGTACTATGCATGAACAAGAACTAGTCCGATCAGCAGTCCGATGGATTACTGATTCTATCACTTTTCCAGACGAAATAGTGGCACAAATGTTTCTGAAATTGCCCCCAGCCGAGCAACGACTGGTGGGTATGTATATGATCCAGCACCTCATTACATTGTATGAGGGTCAACATTCTGATCCAGGTCCGTTACACGATGTCCTGAACGAGTTACTCCAGTATAAATGGAAACGTTTAGGTACCGATTTGATTAGTGTCATTCTGGAACAGCGCCACAAATATAGTATGTTTTTGAACCTGCATTTTGTTCATGTCTCACCCCCAGAAAGTAAACCCTTTTACATAGACAGACAGAATCCGTTACGAGAAGTACATCCAGTTAAGACAGAGGGTGGTGAAATGCAACGAGTGTTTGTTTACACCCCTATCACAAAGATGGAACTCTTAGAGATGAAAAAGTTAATTCCCTGTCATGATAAAGATCCAGCAGGGTTCCACCGAGAATTAAAAGACATGCTCCGTATGGGAGAATACACGTATCCAGATATCATTAAAATGTTAAAAGTCTTGTTGCCCGCAGGGGTATATGAGAAACTCAAAGAAAAAGAATGGGAGGTGGGAGAGAAAAAGATCGATTGGACAGTTCTAGAAGCCGAAGACAAGGCACGAGTACCAGGTACCGGTCTTGGAGATAAATGTAAAGAATTACCAGAATTATTAATACAAGTTTTGCCTAGGTTATTGACAACTAGAAAAGAAGACTGGGATGCAATCTCAGCCTGTAAACAGAAACAAGATGAAGATATTAGTGATTATTATTCCAGATTTGAGAAATGTTTTACCATAAACAGTGGCCTCAAGACAAGTAGCGAATCATACCCTCATCTTTTTGTTACTAAATTAGTCGAGAATTCAAGTCCACAAATTAAAAACCGAGTTTTGAAAGTTGAAAGTACCTGGCAAGCTAATACCCCGTCCCAAATGTTACAGATGCTTCAATATCACCAGAATAGAATCAGAGAAGAGCAAGAACATGAAAGGAAACGTATGAAAGACACGAAAATGAAAGTACTAGTTGCACAATCCGTTCCTCAAGACAGTCAGAAAAGGGGACCAAATCAAGCCAGTCATCCTGCAGCTCCCGTTAAAGGAAACTGCAATTATTGTAAACAGCCAGGTCATTTTATAAACGAGTGTGCAGTTCTGAAACACAACATAGCTACCGGTAAGACTAAAGAAAGACCACGTCCGCCGAGACAAGAACAAGTTACACAGACTCCTCAGTCACAGAATGCACCACAGACAGTTACAGCACCGCAGCCTATCGCTGCAACACAGCATGTTACACAGCAGATGTACCAGTATGCACAGTCTGAGTATCCAGAGCATCAGCCATATTCATGAAACAGCCTAGAGAGGGAGGTAGGCTTGCCTCTCATCGAGATACCTGTAGATCAAGAAGGTCCCTATGTTCATAGTCAAGTATTAGGGAAAGATAGAAAGTTTCTGATTGATACAGGGGCAAGTAGGACCACTATAAGTCACGCCGAAGTTCCAGGGGCTCCGCTCTCAGGCTCTAGAAATGTTTCCCTTGGATTTTCAGGAAAACCTATTGTAAATGAAATATCAAAGCCAGTTACTCTAGAAGTAGGTCCATTGTCCCGCACTACTGATCTGTTACTTACTAAGTCATGTCCAGAAAACCTATTAGGCATTAAGACACTGAAAGAGTTAGGTGCAGTTATATGCTGCTCCCCGGAGGGAATACGATTGTTCCTACGTGACTTCAAGGGTCACTATGTATTACGAGATTTTGATCCCAGATTGTCCAATGTTCCGCAGCATCTATGGGCGCAAGGTCCAACTGATGTTGGCTTTATGCAAATCACACCCCATCGTGTGACTCTCAAGCCAGGTGTAGTCCTGCCACGAATAAGACAGTACAGACTGCCACCTGAGGCTGTAGCAGCCTTATCCAAAATTATTGACGAGCTCATGGCTCAAGGAGTAGTTGTAGAAACTGACTCCAATGTATGTAATTCTCCGATCATTCCTGTTATGAAACGTACTGATCCGAATGCACCTCCAGTATAACGTTTAGTGATTGATCTTCGAGAGCTTAATAAATGTATTATTCCCCAGTATCCAGTTGTCCCAGATATCTCTTCCCTGTTGACAGCCATTGATTCTGAAGCCTCATTTTTTTCAGTCATAGACCTCAAGAACGCGTTTTTCAGTGTTCCCATTCATCCAGACAGCCAGTTTCTTTTCGGATTTTGTTTAAATGGAAGGAGCTATATGTTCACACGCGCTCCTCAAGGTTTCACAGAAAGTCCTAGTATTTACAGTCAAGCACTCAAGAGACAACTAGACAACATTCACATGCCAACTGACACTGCCCTGCTCCAGTATGTCGATGATCTCCTGATCACAGCCCGTTCTGAACGTGCTTGCGAGCGAGCATCCCTTACAGTCTTGTATTTCCTAGCCGAGATGGGACACAAGGTGTCCCCTTCGAAGCTTCAATTCTGTGTCCAGCAAGTGGTCTACTTAGGACACTTACTGTCCAAGAGGGGTAGGCAGTTGACACCAGATCGTATTAAGTTAATAGCGCGTCTTCCTCAGCCCAAGACCCAGAAGGAGGTACGTGCTTTTATCGGCCTTACTTCTTATTGCAGACAATGGATTCCTCAGTATGCATTTCTAGCCAAGCCACTGATACAGTTAACGACACAGGAGGCAGCCGTATCGACTGTCCTCCCTTGGACATCTGAACATACACTTAGTTTCAATGAGTTAAAGAAAGCCCTATGTCAAGCTCCAGTTCTAGCTACACCGAACTACAGTAAGTCTTTTACACTTTTCGTAACTGAACGTGAAGGTACAGCATTATCTGTTCTCACACAAGATCAAGCAGGACAATACAAGCCTTGTGCTTATTTTTCGAGCACATTAGATCCTGTAGCCCAGGCTCTGCCTGCGTGCCTTAAGTCAGTTGCAGCCACAGCCCTTGCTATCAGACAAAGTGATTCCATAGTATTAGGACATTCCTTGACAGTACAAGTTCCACACTCCGTGGAAGTTCTTTTAAACCGAACACAAACTCAGCACTTGACAATTGCACGTTTAACAGGTTATGAATTGACACTGTTCCAGCCACACATAGAAATCAGACGCTGCAACGTTTTAAATCCTGCTACATTGTTACCATCAGTTACTTCGAATTCTGCCACACACGACTGTGTGGAAGTAGTTAACATCATGACAAAGCCAAGACAAGATCTGACAGATATTCCATTACCAGATCCCGACCTGACACTTTATGTGGATGGTTCATGCATGAGAACTAGTACAGGAGAACTAGTAGCCGCGTATGCAGTGACTACTGACACTGAAGTTATTGAAACACACCGCATTGACACCCTGTCTGCTCAAGCAGCAGAGCTAGTTGCTCTGACTCAAGCCTGCATACACGCCAAGAACCTGAAAGTTAATGTTTACACCGATTCACGTTACGCATTTGGAGTTGTACACGACTTCGGAGTGCTCTGGCAAGAGAGAGGTTTCATGACTTCTCATGGAACCAAGATCCAGCATGGTCTCCTTATTCAAGCTCTGTTAGATGCAATACATTTACCGACATCCATTGCTATCATGAAGTGCAAAGCACATACGAAAGTTACTGACACTATTTCTCAAGGTAATGATCTAGCAGATCGCACAGCCAAGCTTACAGCTCAGACTCCAGACATTTCAGTTAATCCGATACAGACACACACTCCAGATCCGACTACATGTATGACAGTTAAAGACCCTACTCAAGATGTCATAGATATCCAGTTACATGCTACTCCCGATGAAATCAAGAAATGGTCCGAAGAAGGAGGGGTACAGACAGATCAAGGATGGTTAACGAAGGGCAGAGCCACATGGTTTCTCCCCGACTCTATGGTTCAAGTCATTATTAATACCGCACATAGTCCAGCACATTTAGGAGAAAAAGCTATGTTAGACAGTATCCAGAATATTTGGTTCAACAAGCATTTACGAGCTGCAGCCAAGCAGAAAGTCCGTACCTGTATGATATGTTGTCAATTCAATCCAGGTAAAAGTGTCCCGGTGGAACAAGGTGGATTCCAGCCCCCTGACCACCCTTTTGAAGTCCTCCAGATGGATTACATTCAGATGGAGCGATGTCGAGGTTTCAAGTATGTCCTTGTAGTTGTATGCGCTTTGTCCAGGTGGACGGAGGCATATCCAGTCCCAGATTACACAGCCGCGACCACTGCCAAGCAGTTGGTTCGTGAGTTCTTCCCCCGTTACGGACTCCCTAGGGTCGTATATTCTGACAACGGCCAGCCATTCTCATCTGAACTCATGAAGCATGTTTCCCTTTTGTTAGGGTACCAGTGGAAGTTCCATTGTGTACGCCATCCTGAAGCAGCCGGTCTCGTAGAGAGACATAATCAGACCCTGAAAATTCGAATTGCAAAGGTTTGTCAAGAGAAAGGTGTGGACTGGCTAGTAGCTCTGCCAGTCGCCCTGTTCTATATGCGCATGGTCGCACATTCCAGATCAGGTCTGTCCCCGTATGAGGTAGTTTTCGGCCGCCCCCCTAACATGTGGGGTACTCCTAGACCCCGAAGTATTACCGATGTTTCAAGTAATATGCTGACAGATTACCTAGCTTCCTTGATGTCTGCCCTCAACTCTTGTCGTTCACAGGTTGCCGCCGCATTTCCAGACAATACCGAGGTGGCACCGCATGAAATCGTTCCCGGATCCATGGTCCTAGTGCGAAATTTCGTTCGTTCAAGTCCGCTGGAGCCTCGCTGGAAGGAGCCCCGACAGGTCCTCCTGGCCACCCGCACAGCCGTGAAGTTGGAGGGACGCAAAGGCTGGGTGCATCTTTCGCACATCAAGAAATTTTATGGATTGAAACCAGTTTCAAAGAACATTTCCGAGGATTTAAAGGACTGCCAAAGTACTATTCTTAAGGACTGTCCCGCAAAAGACACTGATACTGCACCCTCCCTGTTAGAGACAACTCCGCAACAGGAGTATAAGAAAAAGCTAAGGTCTAGTAAAATAAGTCAGCCAGTTTGATTGTCTAAGTCCTCCCCTAGGTGAAACGGTTAGACCGGTTTCTGACATGTATAAAATAGACCCCCATAGTGAGAGAGTTAGTCAAAACTCAATCCGATGTATCGTTTTTCTATGTTTCATATTATTTCTCAGCATTATGATTTCCTGCACCAGTTATGCATTTTACTTGTATTTTCCAGTTTCTCATGTAAATAAGTCCTCTAATGCTACAGTAGAGCACACGTTTAGTGATCTGCCTCCTCATGAACTCTCTTACCGCCTCGCTATGCGTAACAATTCTTTTATCCGCATGTTACATTATTCACACCAGACCAGCAATGCCACTAATTGTTGGGTGTGTGGTCGACTCCCCCCTTTCCAGACCCCGAAGGGAGTTCTGCCACTCTTTCCTTATCCATTTTCACATAATGGTTCGTGTGGAGCATGGTCCACGTTAACGTCATCCTCAACAGATATGTCTTTTCTTAACAGTACATGTTTTCCAGACAAGCAAGGTCTTCCCCACAGAACAGGGTTAGATCTAGAAAACGAAGTTTACAATTTAGGTAATTATTCTTCGAATTTCATGGTCCTGAATGTTCAGTCTGATTCCACTCCAGACTTACCTGCTATTTCAGTACTACCAGTCAAAGGCGAATTATGTGTTAGAAATATTGGTTCCGTACATGTAGGACATAGCGATTGTACTACTATTGTCAAGTACAGTGACAGTGGGAAATCTATTTTCAAAGCTTCACGTCATTCTTATTTTATTTGTGGTCAGACCGCATATGTTCGCCTGCCCCTCGATTGGGAGGGAACCTGTTACATTGCCTTCCTACTGCCACCAGTTTTCCTAGCCCCATCTGATTATCATAGAAACACACATCTAGTACACCTTAGACATAGAAGGGAGTCCCCCATTGTCGATTATACTGAAACTGCTCTAGAACAGTATACAGATTTCAATAGAGGTTTCTTTTTCTTTATAGGCCCTATCCAGAATAGTAAGCTAATTCGTAGGTTAACCAGAACCCTTGAAACAGTAGTCAATGAGACTGCCTCTGCTCTAGGTAACTTAACCGAAGAGCAATCTGCTATGAGATTTGTCGTTTTACAGAATCGTCTCGTCCTTGACGTCATATTGGCCGATAGGGGCGGGGCCTGTAGAGTCATCGGATCTAGTTGCTGCATTTTCATTCCAAATAACGCGCCGTCTGTTTATTCAGCTATAACCAGACTCCATAAAATTGCCCATCTGTTACACCAAGATCCAGGCACCTGGACATGGTCCGGTTGGTTCTGGAATATAATTTCCGCTTGGGGATGGAAAGTCTTGTCCTTTCTAGGTATTGCAGTAGCGATCATATTCAGCTGCTGCCTCTGTATACAATGTGGCCCTGCGATTTGCGGCATTTGTGCTACCTCTTGTATTCCTAGTCCCAAGCCCCGTTCTAAAACCCGTTCCCAGAAAATTCGAGACGAGCAAATGATACTGTATGAAATGATAGATGGTATCATGAATATTGATGTTTCCTGACGGAAACGTAGTGACAAGGAGGGAATGTGGAAAAGTAAATTTTGCCATGTTCTGTGTCCCTACGCGTCCTCCATCATATGTTATGTGTGCATGATTGATATGCATATGTATTCCCCATGTTCGATTAAAGACGCAATTATAGCTTTGTCCACCTCTAGTATGCCAATTTCCAGTTCTCGTGAATACTACGAATATCAGGCCTATGTAAAGCTACGTTGCCACGTTTCTCAGCGTGCACGTTATTTCATTGTAAAGTCCCCGTTTCTAGGCCTCAAAAGGGCCCGGACACCAGATTCAGCTCCTGTCTCCTGAAGCCTTCACTGAGGAGCGATACAGCCCCCACCTGTATCCCTGACCCTTCACTTACTTCCTGCCTCACAGTGCCCGGTTCAGCCTGGCTCTGCCTCTGAGTCTGCCAAGAGTATGTTATGATTCTAGTTATCAGTCCAGCCCTCCTTCTCTGCATTCCTAAGCTACTGAATCGCATCAATAGTTACCATCATAGTCTAGCCTTTACGTCTCCTTGTAAGAGAAATACTGCATTTAATGGTCATTTAATATTCTTCATCACGCACTACATGTAGAATAATGCATGCTCCAGTCTTAGAGTCTGTTAGCCTTTACCCCGATAACTTTTGGATTCTATCAACATGTTCTCTAAACATCAGATACTAGATACTGCTTAGGTACATGTCGCCCTGACTCTCCAGACTTCAGTCTCTGCTCCTAGCACAGAGTTCATAGCCCCCAGCTTCTCCTAGTAACACGTCATTGTCAGTTTGCGCGCACCATCAGGTTAGAGGTCCCGGCTCCTTAGGTAGCCCCCTCCATGTTTCCGCCCCATTCATGACATATTCTGTTACGTTTGCATCACATGTCTATGTATACGCCTCTGTTACACCTACTTTCACCCTTATCTTTCGCGACTGCTATTGACCACACCCACTGCTCCGCCTATCGTATGTATTGTAATGCAACTGTTTTAGTATATATGTTCGTGTATTGTTATTAAATGTTAGCGCGCTCATCCCAGATCCTGCCCGGCAGCTGTCGGGACCCCCCTGTCAGGCCCTGCCATCCTATTCCTATGCAGGTTGTCCTGTTCCTGTCCTTTATGCTGTAATAAACCTGCAAACTCCTACTACCTCGAATCTTGACTCTTATTTATTGAGCTATCTGTTATTGCTATGCCTAGACAAAAATAGATCCGGTATTATTTATTTATATACCACAAGCCCCAGGGGCCCACGGATAGAAGAGCCCAGCTCAGCCCCAGGGGCCCCCGGATAGAAGAGCCCAGCTCAGCCCCTGGGGGCCCCGGATAGAAGAGCCCAGCTCAGCCCCAGGGCCCCGGGATAGAAGAGTCCAGCTCAGCACCAGGGGCCCGGATAGAAGAGCCCAGCTCAGCCCCAGGGCCCCGGGATAGAAGAGCCCAGCTCAGCCCCAGGGCCCCGTTATAAAAGAGCCCAGCTCAGCCCTTGGGGCCCCGGATAGAAGAGCCCAGCTCAGCCCCAGGGCCCCCTGATAGAAGAGCCCAGCTCAGCCCTGGGGGCCCCGGATAGAAGGGCCCAGCTCAGCCCCAGGGCCCCCGAATAGAAGAGCCCAGCTCAGCCCCAGGGGCCCCCAGATAGAAGAGCCCAGCTCAGCCCCAGGGCCCCGGGATAGAAGAGTCCAGCTCAGCATCAGTATCACGCATCAGGCGTTAGACTAACACATTTCAGTGTGGTGGTCCGCATCACCGCACTGAAATGCATTGTCGCTCATAATAGCGCCTCCTGAGTTGTCAAGCAGGAGCCCTAGTAATCATACACCACTGAGCAGTATTGAAACTAAAGATGAAGGGAGGAGTAGCAGCGCGCCCTGCACTCTGCTCCCGGGGCCGGCTCAGAGTCTACAGCTATAGCTGCTACTCTGTTACCGTATAACATGAATGATGTACACGAAGATTTGCCACCGGCAGCGCAATTTGTTACATTGATGCTTCCGTGACTCAAAGTCAGGAGGTTAGGAAAAGCATTGTTGTAGCACACACCTCCTGCTGCCGCCAGTGGCTGGAGTGAAAGTTTCAGCATGCTGGCACCACGGTTAATTTAAATTAATTAATCACGCACCGGAGGGAGCCGACTCACCGCACCAGGGCGCGCCAGCAGTTGAGTGACCTGTCCTCCTGTGGCAGGGCGTAGCGCAGGAGTTGAGTGACCTGTCCGCCCGTGGCAGGGCGTAGCGCAGGAGTTGAGAGATCTGTCCGCCCATGGCAGGGCGTAGCACAGGAGTTGTTTAGCACATAGGAGCACACCAGTCTCTCCACGCAGCTGCTGAACCTCCGAGGGTGCAGTCGTTGAAGCCACGGCGAGGGCAAAGTGAGTGTAGCCTGCAGAGTGAACTCTCTTTACTCTGCTTCATTATAAATATGCTTTCACTGTTATAAAGCGCTTGCCGCAACCTGCCTTCCTACTTCAACCGATCTGGGTTTTTATGATCCCTGTCTTCCTCCTTCACCCCCCTGTGTTGATCCCCATGTCTGCGCACCTCTCGCTTAAGTATTGTGCTTAACAGTCGACACAGGTCATCTCAAGGCTCCTTGCTAAGCCACGGTGCAATAGTCGGTGAATACCGGCACTCGTACAATGGTGCTTCCCCGTGCCTGGCCTCTGCTCTTCCCCGCATTTGCGGTTATTAATGGCAGGACCGACCCAGCGGCCAACCTTGAGAGCCGCACCCTGAACTAAGACATCTGGGGACTGAGTCCTTGCATCTTGGAAATGCTGGGCTCAGCTACAGGTAGAGTGGGGACAGGGGGAGCAGGGTTTGGGGGAGAGCAGGGTGTGAGTCCTTGCATCTTGGAAATGCTGGGCTCAGCTACAGGTAGAGTGGGGACAGGGGGAGCAGGGTTTGGGGGAGAGCAGGGTGTGAGTCCTTGCATCTTTGAAATGGTGGGCTCAGCTACAGGTAGAGTGGGGACAGGGGGGCAGGGTTTGGGGGAGAGCAGGGTGTGAGTCCTTGCATCTTGGAAATGCTGGGCTCGGCTACAGGTAGAGTGGGGACAGGGGGAGCAGGGTTTGGGGGAGAGCAGGGTGTGAGTCCTTGCATCTTGGAAATGCTGGGCTCAGCTACAGGTAGAGTGGGGACAGGGGAGCAGGGTTTGGGGGAGAGCAGGGTGTGAGTCCTTGCATCTTTGAAATGCTGGGCTCAGCTACAGGTAGAGTGGGGACAGAGGAGCAGGGTTTGGGGGAGAGCAGGGTGTGAGTCCTTGCATCTAGGAAATGCTGGGCTCAGCTAAGGGTAGAGTGGGGACAGGGGGAGCAGGGTTTGGGGGAGAGCAGGGTGTGAGTCCTTGCATCTTGGAAATGCTGGGCTCAGCCACAGGTAGAGTGGGGACAGGGGGAGCAGGCTTTGGGGGAGAGCAGGGTGTGAGTCCTTGCATCTTGGAAATGCTGGGCTCAGCTACTGGTAGAGTGGGGACAGGGGGGCGGGGTTTGGGGAGAGGAGGGCGTGAGTCCTTGCATCTTGGAAATGCTGGGCTCAGCTACAGGTAGAGTGGGGACAGGGGGAGCAGGGTTTGGGGGGAAAGCAGGGTGTGAGTCCTTGCATCTTGGAAATGCTGGGCTCAGCTACAGGTAGAGTGGGGACGGGGGAGCAGGGTTTGGTGGGAGAGCAGGGTGTGAGTCCTTGCATCTTGGAAATGCTGGGCTCAGCTACAGGTAGAGTGGGGACAGGGGGAGCAGGCTTTGGGGAGAGCAGGGTGTGAGTCCTTGCATCTTGGAAATGCTGGGCTCAGCTACTGGTAGAGTGGGGACAGGGGGGTGGGGTTTGGGGGAGAGGAGGGTGTGAGTCCTTGCATCTTGGAAATGCTGGGCTCAGCTACAGGTAGAGTGGGGACAGGGGGAGCAGGGTTTGGGGGGAGAGCAGGGTGTGAGTCCTTGCATCTTGGAAATGCTGGGCTCAGCTACAGGTAGAGTGGGGACGGGGGAGCAGGGTTTGGGGGAGAGCAGGGTGTGAGTCCTTGCATCTTGGAAATGCTGGGCTCAGCTACAGGTAGAGTGGGGACAGGGGGAGCAGGGTTTGGGGGAGAGCAGGGTGTGAGTCCTTGCATCTTGGAAATGCTGGGCTCAGCTACAGGTAGAGTGGGGACAGGGGGAGCAGGGTTTGGGGGAGAGCAGGGTGTGAGTCCTTGCATCTAGGAAATGCTGGGCTCAGCTACAGGTAGAGTGGGGACAGGGGGAGCAGGGTTTGGGGGAGAGCAGGGTGTGAGTCCTTGCATCTAGGAAATGCTGGGCTCAGCTATAGGTAGAGTGGGGACAGAGGGAGCAGGGTTTGGTGGAGAGCAGGGTGTGAGTCTGTTAGACCTGTCTGGCTTTTTGCGTAGTCCCTCCAATTTATTATTTATTTTGTCCCCTTTTTGCCCCTCATACCCTTAATAATTTTTGTCCACTAACTTTTTCTAGGTGTTGGCCAAGGGGATAGGTGTTCTTTTTCCCCTCATAGTTTTTCACCTCAGGCCCAGAGGCCTGTTCTGATAGGAAAAGTTGGAACCACAAAATGGTGGCTACCAACTGCCCTAACTGCCAAACCCAGAACTTGCCCATAGACTAGTATAGGGCGTTCCAGAACCTTCTGGTCCTTTCTGGACCACTGAGGGTCAGCCTATATAAGGCGGAATGCGGGGCAGCCATTTTGTCTACCTGAGAGAGTCAGCTGGAGGACAGGCTATCTTGGAAGGTGGGGGGAGACTAGTGAGGGGGTTGATCTCCTGGACTGGGAAGCAGCCTAATTAATCCACTTCTCTACTCCTCCTTTGGGATCCTTGTCTTGTCCCCGCTGTGGAAGTTTAAGGGAGACCCTGGGCGCCTGACTGACCCCTAGGTTCAAAATAGTGGGGTGTAAACAGGAGAAGGAGACTGCGGCGCTGTGGAGCGCAGTCCTCTGCCCAGTGGTAGGAACTGAACTAAAGAGGACTCCTGTGGCCCGTTATCTGTCCAGTAAGGAGGGCTGGTGTTCTAGTGCTGAAAAAGTGCACTGTGGCTTTATCCTGTGGAAGCCCCTTTGATTCCCCCTCCCTTTTGAGGGCAAGAAGTAAGCTTTTGGCCTGGGTGGCGCTGGGCACCTCTTACCTGTGTCAGGACTGGCAGTGAGCCGACACTCTACTAACTGACAAGGTGTTGGAGATTGGAGGAAGGTCCCATTAAGCCTGGGCAGTCTTGTGAGGCCATCGCCGTGAACGGGACTCCGGGGGCGCCTACCGCGCTCTGTGTCATCGCCCGGTGGAATCAGGAGAGAGAGAGCGTAGTGCTCATGCCCGGCGCCAGCGCGCTAATTCCCCACTGAATTGGGGACTGCCTTGCAGGAGGGGCCTAGGACCGAGCAGGCCCGGTGCGGAGACACTTTCCCTCCGCGCATGCGCGGAAGAACCCGTGTGTGGAAGTCGACAAAGTCCGCCGCTGAGGAGAGCTGAGAGGAGGAGGCGGCTTCGTCGAGTGGCTGGGGACCGATTCGAGCGCCGAGGGACAGATCCTTGACGGTGAGGAGCAGCCCTGTTGAGTGGCTGTATCACCGTGTCAGCGCTCCGGTTTTGCTCCTGGGAGGGCCTCCGCTCCTCTGTGAGGGGGCGGGGAGGCCGAGCAGTGGAGGAGAAGCGTCTTGAGGCACAGAGGGTGAGCGGAAGATCCGCCTGCTGGCCACCCTCACAAGTAAGCAGGGAGGAGTGAGGGGTGGCGAGGGAGAGCTGGTTAGGCCTCCTGATCGTCTGGCTTCCTCCCCACACTGGGCAGTACTGAGTGAGAGGAAGAGGGTGGAGGGCCTGGAAAAGGAGTGGCATAACTTTTACAAACTGACTGATTCAAGAAGCCTGGTTACCTGTGGGGTGCAAGGAATATAAAAGTCTCAATAAACCCCTGGTTCTTGACAATTAGTGACAGCTTGCCCCCCCTCTGATGGAGTAGAGTTTCTGAGGAGCCAAGTAAAGCGCAATGCATAGTTAACTGTCCTATGAAAGTAGAAGGGTTACCTACCAGACATGGTTATGGTGCATGTTTAAATGTAATGAACTATTGAAATTAATTGATAACTTGCGTAGCAGTTTAAAAGTATTATTGCTATTTCTGAGACCAATTGTAGAGTACAGGTCATATTTAAACTAGCCTATGGAAGTGTAAGTGTTACCTGCCAGACAAGGGTAAGGAGCGTGACTAAATGTATGGTACTGTAATTGCTGGTTGCTAAAATGTGTTAGTAGTTTAAGAGTATAGTAATGCTTCCATGGCAAACTGAAGTGCCTAAACTGTACATTTTGAAACTGAAGAGCAGAGGATATTATTTTTATAAACCAGTACATATTTTCATAACAAATTGGTGTAGTGTCCTTTTTAAGTGTTATTGCGTGGATTTACTGCTGGGTGGTCTGCAACCTTCACACTTGTGCCTTTAGGATTGAATGTCTTACCCCTAGGCCAGGCTACCCTAGGTGACCTGACATCCCAGGTTCCAACAGAGTCCTTCTTCACAAGTTGACCTCGCACACCAAAAACAGTATAATAAACACGATATTAGTGCTTGGTAAACATTTGTTTTGTGACAAAGATGGAATCCAACAGTTCTCCCAAGAAAATTCCAAGTCAATTTTCTTCGTTTTCTTCTTTCTTTTATTATTCAAAATTCGCAGATAAAAATAGCCAACGCGTTTCGTCCGAAACCGGACTTCTTCAGGGCTACATTTAAAAAAGATACAAAAGTATATATAAGTGTGTGTATAGATACAGAAGTACGTGCACAGATAAATAGATCATACAATTTAAACTCAGAGAAACAATTTATAATACACCAGACAATTTAGAAATGTACAACATACGAAAAAGAGGACTTGGAAGAAATGCATATAAATTCCAGGGAGAACATATGTTGTTGCCAAAAATTATTCTAGATATAAAACGATATACTGTATACAGAGTATTATTAACCTAACCATTTAAGAAAGGGATTGTGAAACGAGAGTGACTACTGAACTCTAACTTAAGTACACATTATGGTATTTACATAACAACTTTATAAACATAAATGGTTTTAAATACCTTTACGCAGTGTATTTTTATGCTATGCGTCCCATCCGTCTTGATAGTTGTCTGAACAATGGGGTTCTATAAGTAAATATATCCATGTTTTAGAGAGCATGGTCATATTTAAGATCCTATATTAACAAACAACCGTTGGTATCTATAAGGTTTAAAACTAGTTTTGGTAGAAGCATAGTCGATATCTAAATAGTATGCCTAATCTATGGGGCTATTTTATGAAAATATGCTTTTATTTAAAAACAATAAACTGGCAAAGGAGAGCCTACCTGTTTAAAAACACAAAAGTGTATATAGGGGTTAGAGAACGTTTGTTAATCACAGAGATGGGAAAATGAGCACTTACTATAATTGTGTAGTTGGCAAATCTAATAACATCCATTCGTTAAGATCCAGTGGGGCAAGAGAAGAACAAAGTGTATGCCTGAAAAGAAGGATTGGCAGAATATTACAAAGAGAAGTGAAAACTATATGTTATAAGACCAGAGACAACAGTTATTAATTAGTAAATGGTAGTCATCAGAATGAAAGCCTTTCTACATATATCCGTATGAGTAAACGAGGAGTGTTGGACAAATGTCTAAAAAGCCCATAATCACTGTAGTCAATATTTAGACATGTGCGATTTTGAACACATCGCGATAGTGAGGGAGTTCAACTAATTTGAGAAATAGCCTGAGAGTACTTAAATCCCTAAGAATTGAGCACTATCGATATTACGTAAAGATGCACAAAATACGTGTTAGGTGAAAAACAATCACGCAATAAGGCTAAATATATTATGAAGAGCTGTACATAAGCACAAGCGGCAAACAGATAAAATAAGCCGATTGTGCATGATAATAGTCAAAAAGTAATCCCCAACCTGTTACACAGTAAGTCATGTACCGACCGAAAAAAGACACGAGAACGTGCCCGCCATCTTAGCGCGTATAGCCTGCATAGTCAGTCAGCTACAAAAGTCCATACACAGTAAATATTATGATAGGATTAGACCCAGTGAGGCAGCATAACTGTCAGAGGGTTATAAAAAGTATGTCTAAAAAGACAATTCAGGAACCCATATAGCGTTATCCTTTGGGACTCACCATTTATTCGGCGGCGTCGTCTCGTGCGTATGTGGTCGTCTGGTCTGCCGGTGAATAATGAGGGCATTTTTTGGAGGGTATATATATCCTCCAGAGGTGTATAATTAATCAATTGAGATCACTAATTAGTCAAACACTAAAAGCGCGCAGTCCCTGATGACGTGAAGGACAATACTAACATGGCCGCCATCTTAGTCTAGTCAAGAAAAGGCGGAGAAAGTAACGAAAACAGATGAAGAGACGGTTTCTTGTTCTTTTATGCAAAAAGCAAGATTGTTTAGTGGCCGATAACATTAATAGGGATGGTTATAATTAGAAATCGTGCTAGCAAGTTAAAAAAGGAGCCTATTTATGGAATATTTATGGACGGTAAGACAAATATGTTAAGGTCCCAAAAGACATAAGTGCGAGCAGACATCTTGTACTGGTAAAAAATGGTCATGAGAAGCCATAGACACTTAGAAACAAGAGTCATACATATCGTTATTGGGCTTACAATTATATACTGGCGTGATGTGAACAATTTGAAAGCAAAATAAGCGCAATTGAATATTTTGCACATATTTATCAAAAAGTCCCGAATTATATCCCGTTTGAGGAATCTTTGCTCACCTCAAATATTGGCGCTTATATATGCACGATTAAAGGTAAGGAAGCTAAATAACGCACATACATTTATACTCACAGACCAGGCATGTATAATGGCCAGCAGTCTGGAAAAAGGGTCAGATGTTAGTTTAGAGAGAACGCACTCAATGTTGTACAAAACTGGCCATTGCGTCTATGGCCAGATATAAATGAGAATCTAATCGATATGGCTATACAACACAAATGTAGTCATGGTCATCAACCAGGCCAATGTATTGGCCAACAGACTAAGTATTAGATCATGGCATTGTAAACACATGTGACAAGTAGCAATTATTTGATACCTGAGCAAATGATTGGTGTAATAGTAACAGAAAATGTTAGGTCTAAGTTCAAAGGAATAACTCAACAAAAAGCTCACATCAGTAAGCATGAGCACAAAATCCGCTCCGATCGCGGATTTTGCGGATTTTCGGTAAATCCGCGATCCGCGAACTCTCGCGAATTTACCGAGAATCCGCAATCCGCGATCGGAGCGGATTTTGCGGTCAAAAGTTCAAGCCTAACATAATTTACGATGGCGCCGGCAAGCTACCAGCGCCATCCTCAAATGGTTACTTAATTAGCTTCGACAGGAAGCTCTAACAGATAAGATAAAGCAGGGGCTCGAGCGCCTGCTTTATTTTATCAGTTGGAGCTTCCTGTTGAAGCTAATTAAGTAACTTTTGCAGGATGGCGCTGGCAGCTTGCCGGCGCCATCGTAAATTATTTAACCGGTGGTGTCTTCATCTTGAATAAATATGAAGGGCAGGGTTCATTCGGGCACGACGGTCCTGGCACAAAAAATAAACCTCAACAGGAAACACTTGCAGATATCAATAAAGCATGTGCCCTAGTTGAAGCTTCAATTCAGTGACTCATTTGCATCTTTGACTTTCACGAGCACAAACCCCTTTTATACACACAAGAGGCATGTGCGCTCGCATGGAAGCCCCGTCCGTTTGGCCCCGCCCACACACTCGAGGTGTGCACCGTCTTCCCGCCATTTACCCACTATGATGGACATTTCACTCAAGGGACCCCTGCGCACTTCGGCGCGATTGCATAGTAACACACACTTGGTCGCTGGAACTAGTTGAAGCGCAAATGCAGTGACTCATTCATCAGCCCAAAAAAAATCGTGAGCGTTGGGAGGCTGGGCAGATGTGCCTTCTTCCCAAATATACCATCGAAAATCCGCAGTGATGCTGGCCAGAGGCATTTGCATCTTTGACTTTGACGAGCGGAATCCCCGTGCTGTTCCTGTGACCAGGGGCTTCTGTCTCTTAATCTGCTGCTCTGATCGGTCTCTGACCTTTTATACACACAAGCGGCATCTTTGACTTTCACGAGCGCAAACCCCTTTTATACACACAAGCGGCATGTGCGCTCGCATGGAAGCCCCGTCCGTTTGGCCCCGCCCACACACTCGAGGAAGCCCCGCCCCCAAATCCGCCGATCCGCATAATCCGCGGATTTTGCGGATCCACGATCCGTGAATCCGCAAATTCGTGAATCGTGGATCCGCAAAATCCGCCCATGCTTACACATCAGTTACCCAGATGTGATACTAAAAAAGCCCCAGTCATTACACAAAGTTCTAACTTTATGTACTTGAATTTAGACAGAAAACGACCAAGGACAGATGCAGTTGATCTAATGTGAAAATAACATGCAATGACATACAAATCAAGTCTCTAATGTATTTGTAAGAGACCGACAAAAAGAATTTCTGGGTCAGCAGTAATCTTACAAGGAAACCTCAAAAAGATAGGATGGAATAAGCTGATTCACAAAAAGTGATGGAATTCATTGTTCGCATTTAATCCCTGATCTACAGCTCTAAGTCTACATATCCAGCGGGCCTCAAGTTGTCTGAGGCATGTGATCCTGTCACCACCACGTTTTCCTGGCGCCACCCTATCAATTGCATGGAATTTGATTTCTTTTTCGTCCGGGTGGTTGCCTGTGATATCTTGTGCCACTGGGCTACGGAGATCATTGCTTTTGATGTTTCTAATGTGTTCCTGAATACGTGTTTTTAAGCATCTGGTGCTGCTACCAACATAGATCATGTTACAGTGGCAAATGATTACATAAACTACAAAAGTAGTATTGCAGTTAATAAAAGAAGTAACCCTATGTGTCCTAGGGCTGTTATACCTGTAGTCAACCAATTTGTTTATGCCGTATTCACACACTGTACAGTTACCACATACAAAAAAGCCAGCCGGCTTCTCTGTAAGCCATGCAGAGCCACTTGTCTTTGGGGGATCTACATGACTGGGGCAGAGAATGTTCTTAATGGTTCTGCCCTTTTTGTAAATGACCTTAGGTTTGTCAGGAATAATACCTTTCGGTAGTGTGTCAGATTTTAAGAGGTGCCAGTGCCGCCTCAAGATGTTGTATATATGATTACTATACATCCCGTATTCAGTTATGAAAGCACATTGATCATGGGGTACACTGGTGTTCTTTTTGGGTTGTTTGAGCAAGGTTTCATGGCGTTTCTTTTTTCTAATTTTACTCTCTGCCCTGTCAACATCTTTCTCAACATACCCCCTCGCCAAAAAATCATTCTTCATTCTTTGTATGGTGTTTTCAAAGTTGGTATCTTCACTGCAAATTCGGCGAGCACGTATCATCTCACCATAAGGAATAGCCACTATGGTGTTCCTAGGATGACAACTTTCAGCATGAAGTATGCTGTTGCAGGAAGTAGGCTTTTTGTGCATTTTGCTCTGGATGCTGCCTTCTTTTATATAGAGATGCAAGTCAAGAAACACAATTTCACTTTGGGAGGAGCTCATGGTGAGCTTAATATTACGATCATTACTGTTAAGGAAGCGAAAGTAATTGGTCAACCCATCAGTACTGCCCTTCCAAATAAGGAAAATGCCGTCAATGTAGCGTACATAAAAAATTATGTCATCTATCCATTGACTTGCACCATGACCCCAGGCATGCTCCATCTCAAACAGACCCATAAAAAGGTTTGCATAAGATGGAGCAAACCTGGAGCCCATGGCAGTCCCCTGTGTCTGTAGGTACCAATCGTCTTCGTGCAAAAAGACATTGTGAGTCAAAATCAATTTGGCCATGTCCAGAAGCATCTGGGTATGCTCAAGGTGACAAGCATTACGTTTGAAAAGAAAGTACTTCAGAGATCTCATCCCATTCTCCAATTCTATACAGGTATACAAACTTTCCACGTCCATGGTTACAAACGTGAAAAGCTTGTCCTCCCAAATTACATCCTCTAATTTGCAGAGAAGTTCCCTGCTATCTTGCAAGTATGAAGGCAGGTTCCGTACAAAAGGTTGAAGAAAGGAATCCACGTATTCAGCTAGATGTTCAGTGGGACCTCCGTTGCCCGATATAATGGGTCTTCCAGGAGGAAATGCACCGCCCTTATGCACCTTGGGAAGGGCATAAATGCATGGAAAACGTGAGTTGTCCGCCCTCAAATATCTGTATTCTGGGTCGGATATCAGTCCTGATTCCTTCCATTCTACTAGTCTCGAGTTGATCTTACTCTCAACATCTTTAATGGGATTTTTTCGCAATGGAGTATAGCAGGCAACATCATTCAACTGTCTCTTTATTTCATTGGAGTAGTCCATGAAATCCATTATAACAATATTGCCGCCCTTATCAGCCTCACGAACTACCAAGGACGAGTCATCACGTATGGTCTGCAAAAACAATTTATCAGATTTGCTGATGTTATAAGGATGTTTGCATTTGTTATTAGAATAATGCACGTCTTCTAATTTGTAAAGGTCCTGTGTCACTCTGATGGAGAACTCATCGATGGCAGTTTTAGAACTAGGTGGTATGAATTTTGAGCGATTTTTTAAGCCGCTATCTATAGTCGTGTCCTCATAGATATCAAGATTTCGGGCATGCATGATCAAATCTCCCACCATATCATGTTCATCCAATGTAGCAATAGTGTGGGAAGTGTCAACTTCAGCAATTGTAAATTCTGAAACATTTTTTACAGATTGAACAGGAACACGTATATCAGGTTGCTCAGCAAAGTATTTTTTTAATTTCAACTTGCGGGTGAAACAGAAAAGATCAACATGTACGTTGTCCAACATTTGTTTTTCAGTTACACAAAAGTTCAAACCTTTTTGCAGAATAGACATTTCTGAATCAGAAAAAGTTTTAGAGGACAAATTAATCACATTCACATCGTTACCTTTATCATTTACCATAGTCCTGTCCATTTCATGGTTCACAATCTGAGTACAATGGCCTATTGGTTGTTTCCCATTTTTGCCTTTGTTGTGGATCTTGTGTTTCTGGCCACCCCGCCTGGTTCTTCGTTTTGTGCTCTTTTTTTGTTGTTCCCCAGGCGGTACCTCTGTACCTCTTTTAAAAAATCCGACTCTGGGATTGGGTTAGAGGTAGCAGTACTAGTTCCCTCCCCTGGGTCAGTTTCAATTGATGAAATAGAGGAGATTGTGGTATATAAATAAATAATACCGGATCTATTTTTGAATGAATGAATGAATAACAGATAGCTCAATAAATAAGAGTCAAAATTCGAGGTAGTAGGAGTTTTGCAGGTTTATTACAGCATAAGGACAGGAACAGGTCAACCTGCATAGGAATAGGATGACAGGGCCCAGCAGCTGCTGGGGGCTGGATCTGGGATGAGCGCGCTGACTTTTAATAACAATACATGAGCATATATACATAACGCAAACACATAGCATTACATTGCAGTAGGCGTAGCAGTGGGTGGAGCAGAAGGCGTGACGCGTAGCAGTCGCGAAAGATAAGGGGGAAAAGTAGGTGTAACTGGGCGTATACATAGACATGTGATGCAAACGTAACGGAATATGTCATGAATGGGGCGGAAACCATGGAGGGGGCTACCTAAGGAGCCGGGACCTCTAATCTGATGGTGCGCGCAAACTGGCAATGACGTGTTACTAGGAGAAGCTGGGGGCTATGAACTCTGTGCTAGGAGCAGAGACTGAAGTCTGGAGGGTCGGAGCGACATGTACCTAAACCCTATCTGGTATCTAATGTTTAGGGAACATGTTGATATAAACTAGAAGTCATGAGGGGAAAAGCTAACAGACTCTAAGGCTAGAGCATGCATTTATTCTACATGTAGTGCGTGATGAAGAATATTAAATGACCATTAAATACAGTATTTCTCTTAAAATGGGGCCGAATAGGCTAGACAATGACGGAAACTATTGATGCAGTTCAGTAGCTTGGGAATGCAGAGAAGGAGGACTAAACTGATAGCTGGAATCATAACATAGTCTTGGCAGACTCAGAGGCAGAGCCAGGCTGCACCGGGCACTGCGAGGCAGGAAGTAAGTGAAAGGTCGAGGATACAGGTGGGGGCTGTATCCCTCCTCAGCGAGGCTTCAGGAGACAGGAGCTGAATCTAGTGTCCAGGCCCTTTTGAGGCCTAGAAACGGGGACTTTATAATAGAATAACGTGCACACTGAGAAACGTGGCAACGTAGCTTTACATAGGCCTGATAATCGTATTATTCACGAGGACTGGAAACTGGCATACTAGAGGGGGACACAACTGTAATTGCGTCATTAATCGGACATGGGGAGTACATATGCATATTTAATCATGCACACATAACATATGATGGATAACACGTAGGGACACAGAACATGGCAAAATTTACTTTTCCACATTCCCTCCTTGTCACTACGTTTCCATCAGGAAACATCAATATTCATGATGCCATCTATCATTTCATACAGTACCATTTGTTCATCTCGAACTGTCTTGGAACGAGATTTAGAACGGGGCTTGGGACTAGGAATACAAGAGGTAGCACACATGCCGCAAATCGCAGGGCCACATTGTATACAGAGGCAGCAGCTGAATATGATCGCTACTGCGATACCTAGAAAGGACAGGACTTTCCATCCCCATGCAGAAATTATATTCCAGAACCAACCGGACCATGTCCAGGTGCCTGGATCTTGGTGTAACAGATGGGCAATTTTATGGAGTCTGGTTATAGCTGAATAAACAGACGGCGCGTTATTTGGAATGAAAATGCAGCAACTGGATCCGATGAGTCTACAGGCCCCGCCCCTATCGGCCAGTATGACGTCAAGGACGAGACGATTCTGGAGCACAACAATTCTCATAAAGGATTGCTCTTCGGTTAAGTTACCTAGAGCGGAGGCAGTCTCGTCTACTACAGCTTCAAGGGTTCTTGTTAACCTACGGATTAGCTTACTATTTACAACTGTACCTAAATAAGGGAAAACACCTTTATCAATATCAATGAATTGCTCTGCAGCAGTTTCAGTATAGTCGACAATCGGGAGATTTCTCTTGTGTCTAGTATGTACTAGGTAGGAATTCCTATGGTAGTCAGGTGGGGCTAGAAAAACAGGTGGCAGTAGGAAGGCAATGTAACAGGTTCCCTCCCAATCGAGGGGCAGACGAACATATGCAGTTGGACCACAAACAAAATAAGAATGACGTGAAGCTTTAAAAATAGATTTCCCACTGTCACTATACTTGACAATAGTAGTACAATCACTATGTCCTACATGTACAGAACCATTATTTCGGACACATAATTCGCCTTTGACTGGTAATACTGAAATAGCAGGTGAGTCTGGAGTAGTATCAGACTGAACATTCAGGACCATAAAATTCGACGAATAGTTACCTAAATTGTACACTTCATTTTCTAGATCTAAACCTGTTCTGTGGGGGGGACCATGCTTGTCTGGGAAACATGTGCTGTTAAGAAAAGACATATCTGTTGAGGATGACGTTAACGTGGACCATGCTCCACACGAACCATTATGTGAAAATGGATAAGGAAAAAGTGGCAGAACTCCCTTTGACGTCTGGAAAGGGGGGAGTCGACCACACACCCAACAATTAGTGGCATTGCTGGTCTGGTGTGAATAATGCAACATGCGGATAAAAGTATTGTTACGCATAGCGAGGCGGTATGAATATTCATGAGGAGGCAGATCACTAAACGTGTGCTCTACTGTAACATTAGAATGCTTATTTACATGAGGAACTGGAAAACACAGATAAAATGCGTAACTAGTGCAGGAAGTCAAAAGGCTGAGAAATAATATGAAACATAGAAAAACGATACATCGGATTGAGTTTTGACTAACTCTCTCACTATGGGGGTCTATTTTATACATGTCAGAAACAGTCTAACCGTTTCACCTAGGGGAGGACTTATACAATCAAACTGGCTGACTTATTTTACTAGACCGTAGCTTTTGCTTATACTCCTGCTGTGGAGTTTTCTCTAACAGGGGAGGGGTTGTGTCAATGTCATTTGCGGGACAGTCCTTAGGAACAATGTTTTGACAAGTTTTTAAATCCTGGGAAATGTTCTTGGAGACCGGCTTTAATCCGTAGAATTTCTTGACGTGCGAAAGGTGTACCCAGCCGCGGCGTCCTTCCAATTTCACGGCTGTACGGGTGGTGAGGAGGACCTGACGGGGCTCTTTCCAACGAGGCTCCAGCGGACTTGATCTGTCAAAGTTGCGGACCATCACCATGGATCCTGGAACGATTTCATGCGGTGCCACCTCGGTATTGTCTGGAAATGCGGCGGCAACCTGTGAACGACATGAGTTGAGGGCAGACATCAAGGAAGCTAGGTAATCTGTCAGCATATTACATGAAACATCAGTAATACTTCGGGGTCTAGGAGTACCCCACATGTTAGGGGGGCGGCCGAAAACGACCTCATACGGGGACAGACCTGATCTGGAATGTGCGACCATGCGCATATAAAACAAAGCAACTGGCAGAGCTACTAGCCAGTCCACACCTTTCTCTTTACATATTTTGGCAATTCGGATTTTCAGAGTCTGATTATGTCTCTCGACCAGACCAGCTGCTTCAGGATGGCGTACACAATGAAACTTCCACTGGTACCCTAACAACAGGGAAACGTGCTTCATGAGTTCAGATGAGAATGGCTGACCGTTATCAGAATATACGACTCTAGGGAGTCCATATCGAGGGAAAAACTCACGAACCAACTGCTTGGCAGTGGTCGCGGCTGTGTAATCTGGGACTGGATATGCTTCTGTCCATCTGGACAAAGCGCATACAACTACAAGAACATACTTGAAACCTCGACATCGCTCCATCTGAATATAATCCATCTGGAGGACCTCAAAAGGGTGGTCAGGAGGCTGGAATCCCCCTTGTTCCACCGGGACACTTTTACCTGGATTAAACTGACAACATATCATACAGGTACGGACTTTCTGCTTGGCTGCAGCTCGTAAATGCTTGTTGAACCAAATGTTCTGGATACTGTCTAACATTGCTTTTTCTCCTAAATGTGCTGGACTATGTGCGGTATTAATGATAACTTGAACCATAGAGTCGGGGAGAAACCATGTGGTTCTTCCCTTCGTCACCCATCCTTGATCTGTCTGGACCCCTCCTTGTTCAGACCATTTCTTGATTTCATCGGGAGTAGCATGTAACTGGATATCTATGACATCCTGGGTGGGGTCCTTAACTGTCATACATGTAGTCAGATCTGGAGTTTGTGTCTGTGTCGGATTAACTTGAATGTCTGGAGTCTGTGCTGTAAGCTTGGCTGTGCGATCTGCTAGATCATTACCTTGGGAAATAATGTCAGTAACTTTCGTATGTGCTTTGCATTTCATAATAGCAATGGATGTCGGTAAATGTATTGCATCTAACAGAGCTTGGATAAGGAAACCATGCTGAATTTTGGTTCCATGAGAAGTCATGAAACCTCTCTCCTGCCAGAGCACTCCAAAGTCGTGAACGACTCCAAATGCGTAGCGTGAATCTGTGTAAATATTAACTTTCTTTTCCTTGGCGTGTATACAAGCTTGTGTCAGAGCAACTAGCTCTGCTGCTTGAGCGGACAGAGTGTCAATGCGGTGTGTCTCAATAACTTCAGTGTCAGTAGTCACTGCATACGCGGCAACTAAATCTCCTGTACTAGTTCTCATACATGACCCATCCACATAAAGTGTCAGGTCGGGATCTAGTAACGGAATGTCTGTCAGGTCTTGTCTTGGCTTTGTCGTAATGTTGACTACTTCCACACAATTGTGTGCGGCAGAATTTGAATTAACTGATGGTAACAGTGTAGCAGGATTTAAAATGTTGCAGCGTCTGATTTCTATGTGTGGCTGGAACAGTGTCAATTCATAACCCGTTAAACGTGCAATTGTCAAGTGCTGTGTTTGTGTTCTATTTAAAAGAACTTCCACGGAGTGTGGAACTTGTACTGTCAGGGAGTGTCCTAAAACTATGGAATCACTTTGTCTGATAGCTAGTGCTGTGGCTGCAACTGACTTGAGGCACGCAGGCAAAGCCTGGGCTACTGGATCTAATGTGCTAGAAAAATAAGCACACGGCTTGTATTGTCCTGCTTGATCTTGTGTGAGAACAGATAATGCTGTACCTTCGCGTTCAGTGACGAAAAGTGTAAAAGGCTTACTGTAGTTCGGTGTAGCTAGAACTGGAGCTTGACATAAAGCTTTCTTTAACTCGTTGAAACTAAGTGTATGTTCAGATGTCCAAGGGAGGACAGTCGGTGCGGCTGTCTCCTGTGTCGTTAACTGTATCAGTGGCTTGGCTAGAAACGCATACTGAGGAATCCATTGTCTGCAGTAAGAAGTAAGGCCAATAAAGGCACGTACCTCCTTCTGGGTCTTGGGCTGAGGAAGACTCGCTATCAACTGGATGCGATCGGGTGTCAACTGCCTACCCCTCTTGGACAGCAAGTGTCCTAAGTAAACCACTTGCTGGACACAGAATTGAAGCTTCGAAGGGGACACCTTGTGCCCCATCTCGGCTAGGAAATACAGAACCGTCAGTGACGCTCGCTCGCAGTCACGTTCAGAACGGGCTGTGATCAATAGATCATCGACATACTGGAGCAGGGCAGTGTCAGTTGGCATGTGAATATTGTCTAGTTGTCTCTTAAGTGCTTGACTGTAAATACTAGGACTTTCTGTGAAACCTTGAGGAGCTCGTGTAAACATATAGCTCCTTCCATTTAAACAAAATCCGAAAAGAAACTGGCTGTCTGGATGGATGGGAACACTAAAAAATGCATTCTTAAGATCGATTACTGTAAAGAACATGGCTTCGGAATCAATGGCTGTCAATAGGGAAGAGATATCTGGGACAACTGGGTACTGAGGAATAATACATTTGTTAAGTTCTCGTAAATCAATCACTAATCGATATACTGGGGGTGCATTTGGATCAGTACGTTTCATGACTGGAATGATCGGAGAGTTACATACATTGGAGTCAGTTTCTACAACTACTCCTTGAGCCATGAGCTCGTCTATAATTTTGGATAAGGCTGCTACAGCCTCAGGTGGCAATCTATACTGCCTGATTCGTGGTAACACTACACCTGGTTTGAGAGTCACACGATGGGGTGTGATTTGCATGTAACCTACATCAGTTGGACCTTGCGCCCATAAATGCTGTGGGACATTAGACAGTCTTGGATCAAAATCACGTAATACATAGTGACCCTTAAAGTCACGTAGGAACAATCGTATTCCCTCGGGGGAACAACATATAACTGCACCTAACTCTTTCAATGTCTTAATGCCTAACAGATTTTCTGGACATGACTTAGTAAGTAACAGATCAGTAGTGCGGGACAATGGACCTACTTCTAGAGTGACTGGCTTTGAAATCTCATTTACGATAGGTTTTCCTGAAAATCCAAGGGAAACATTTCTTGAGCCTGAGAGCGGAGCCCCTGGAACTTCAGCATGACTAATTGTGGTCCTACTTGCCCCTGTATCAATCAAAAACTTTCTGTCTTTCCCTAATACTTGACTGTGAACATAGGGACCTTCTTGATCTACAGGTATCTCGATGAGAGGCAAGCCTACCTCCCTCTCTAGGCTGTTTCATGAATACTGCTGATACTCTGGATACTCAGACTGTGCATACTGGTACATCTGCGATGTAACATGCTGTGTTGCAGCAATAGGCTGCGGTGCTGTAACTGTCTGTGGTGCATTCTGTGACTGAGGAGTCTGTGAAACTTGTTCTTGTCTAGGCGGACGTGGTCTTTCTTTAGTCTTACCAGTAGCTATGTTATGTTTCAGAACTGTACACTCGTCTATGAAATGACCTGGCTGTTTACAATAATTGCAGTTCCCTTTAACGGGTGCTGCAGGATGACTGGCTTGATTCGGACCCCTCTTCTGACTGTCTTGAGGAACAGATTGTGCAACTAGCACTTTCATTTTCGTGTCTTTCATACGTTTTCTTTCGTGTTCTTGTTCTTCTCTGATTCTATTCTGGTGATACTGGAGCATCTGGAGCATCTGGGACGGAGTATTAGCTTGCCAGGTACTTTCGACTTTCAGAACTCGGTTTTTAATTGGTGGACTTGAATTCTCGACTAATTTAGTAACGAAAAGGTGAGGGTACGACTCACTACTTGTCTTGAGACCACTGTTGATACTAAAGCACTTTTCAAACCTAGAATAAAAATCACTAATATCTTCATCTTGTTTCTGTTTACAGGCTGAGATTGCATCCCAGTCTTCTTTTCTAGTTGTCAATAATCTGGGTAAAACTTGAATCAATAATTCTGGTAATTCTTTACATTTCTCTCCTAGACCAGTACCTGGTACACGTATCTTATCTTCTGCTTCTAGGACTGCCCAATCTATCTTTTTCTCTCCCACCTCCCATTCTTTCTCTTTGAGCTTTTCATACACCCCTGCGGGCAACAGGACCTTTAACATTTTAATGATATCTGGGTAAGTGTATTCTCCCATACGGAGCATGTCTTTTAATTCTCTATGGAACCCTGCTGGATCTTTGTCATGACAGGGAATTAATTTCTTCATCTCTAGAAGTTCCATCTTTGTGATTGGAGTGTATACAAACACTCGCTGCATTTCGCCACCCGCTCCTCTGACTGGGTGGACTTCTCGTAACGGATTCTGTCTGTCTATGTAGAATGATTTACTTTCTGGGGGTGAGACATGAACGAAATGCGGGTTCAAGAACATTCTATATTTATGGCGTTGTTCTAGAATGACACTAATTAAATCGGTACCTAGACCTCTCCATCTGTACTGGAGTAACTCGTTCAGGATATCATGTAACGGGCCTGGATCAGAATGTTGACCCTCATACAGAGTAATGAGGTGCTGAATCATATACATACCCACCAGTCGCTGCTCGGCTGGGGGCATTTTCAGAAACATTTGTGCCACTATTTCGTCTGGAAAAGTGGTAGAATCAGTAATCCATCGGACTGCTGACCGAACTATTTCTTGTTCATGCATAGTACTTAACTCACTATAACCGATTCGTGATTTCAGAATGTGATCGGTAGCTTGGAATACTTGTTCTAGGGAACCTTGTTCTGGTGCTGAATGATGGGAAATTGGCTTGTGTTCTAGACGTAAATGGCGATCTGGAAATCTAGGTTTTCCTACATACGCTATTCTGGCGGTATTCTCATCGTCTTCTTCTTCAGGATCAGAGGTACTTTCTTTCTCGCTTACTTGTGCTGCTTTACGTTGTTCGTGTATCTTTATTATTTCTCTACGGATTTTCTTGTACATACTCTCCATGGCACTAATGGTATTGTGCTTACCCTCGGCTATATTATCACTCCACTTTGTCAGGGTTTTCATTTCGGCCTGATCTTTAGACGGGTAATCTTGTTCTCTTATTAGACAGTTAATTAAAAACTTTAATATCATACGCTGGATCTCAGCTTTCCTTTGAGACATGGCATCACTAATACTTTCTGGATCATCCCCTGTACGGATGAAACGATATATTCTGTCTAGATCTTCTTTCATATTGGGTAGGGTGACTAGATACTCGGTCACCCTCCTTACGCGTACTGAATATAAAACCATATTATTTTCGCCTGGAACTGGGTCATAGACACATTCGCCAAGGGTTTGCCTGATCTCTGCAACAGACTTATTACTCTTAGGAGTACGCTGTGATGCTTGAGCATGTAATTCGAGTGCTGATAAACGCTTGCGTGGCGGCGGGGTTTGAGGAGGACCTCCTCCTGCAGCCCCTAAACTAGAATCATCAACTGATGCTTTTCGTCCTGGCAGGGTGGGTAATTGTAACGTGGGCTGGACTTGTATGGCGGGCTGACCCGGGGGGGCTGTTAAGGGCACCCCGGTGTCTGGGGGAGTAGGAATTACCTGATTTACAGGGACTGGCGGAGCGCGGACAGGATTTACATATTCAGGGATTGTGTCGTCCAAATAGGACGAGATGAAAATATCAGCTGCGGTCGGTTTGTGACGTAGCTTGGTCGGAACTAACGGTGGCGGGAAATTACTAGATGCCTCCGGGGTCGCTTTTGGCAAGCCCTCGGCAAGAAGAGGATACATACCCTTAATGAGGGCGTTCCTCTGTCTGTCTGATTGCTCAGTTCTAACTCGTTCACCTATCTCGATTAATTCTCTTTCTTGGGCTCGTTCTTGGGATTCTCTACTTAGTTCTGACTTTCTGATTTCTTTTTCGGTTCTTTTATGAGCTTCTTTGCGCCATAGCTCGATGGCATCTTTCTGTGATTGTCTGGCTTTCTTTTTCCATAATGCTTCTTCTACTCGCATGATGCATTCGGCATCCCATGTACCCGATACGGGCCATCTATACTTTTCTTCTAACTGTTTGGTATACTCTACCCATAAATCTAGATACAATATGGCACTTATGCCATGTTTCTGATACATAAAGTGACCTGGACTGTCCCTGGGCGGGACGGGAACTGCTGCTTCCAGCAGACCCTTTCTAGTTTTTAACTGACGTAACTTGGAAAATATGGGCATGACTGAACTGTAATCTAGACACAATACAATACACAATGAACACGATACTTATACCCCATTCATACCACGACATTGAAATACATGAAAAACATTTAAAATAACAGTTCGAACAGAATACTACCTGGAAATATTGAGAACAGAACACATAAATTTTCTCGAGAACAGAAACTGACTAGAACAGAAACTAGATGCACTGCTGAAACAGTACGAAACTTACCGGTCTCATAAAGAGACACGTCAGGACCCGCATCCACCGAAGTGGACACTTCGTTTGTGGGACTGTGTACCACCAACCCACAGACCAGAGTCAATTAAATGGACCCTGTCTAGATACCACCCCAGTAACGGTACTCACCGGGCAGCAAGAACGGAAGGCCTCAGACTGGACTGGACTGCTACGACGACGGACGACGAACTTCGGGCTTCGGACTTCAGTTATGGGTGGACCTCCGGATACCTCGGACCTTGGACTCTTGGCTTGGGCTCTGGTCGGGACTCGCCGCGTTCCTCCACCGTCTCGTCTGGATGCTGGACCGCCTCCTCCGTCTCCTCCGTGGGCCTGAGGGATACTTGAGCAGAAATATCTGCCACTGCGCAGAAGAGTTCCGTCACGACTGCAGAGGGTCAGGGGGTCGGCGTGGCTTCACCGACGCGTGGGGAAAGGGCAAGTCCCTGTTCGGGCGCCATTATGTGGTATATAAATAAATAATACCGGATCTATTTTTGAATGAATGAATGAATAACAGATAGCTCAATAAATAAGAGTCAAAATTCGAGGTAGTAGGAGTTTTGCAGGTTTATTACAGCATAAGGACAGGAACAGGTCAACCTGCATAGGAATAGGATGACAGGGCCCAGCAGCTGCTGGGGGCTGGATCTGGGATGAGCGCGCTGACTTTTAATAACAATACATGAGCATATATACATAACGCAAACACATAGCATTACATTGCAGTAGGCGTAGCAGTGGGTGGAGCAGAAGGCGTGACGCGTAGCAGTCGCGAAAGATAAGGGGGAAAAGTAGGTGTAACTGGGCGTATACATAGACATGTGATGCAAACGTAACGGAATATGTCATGAATGGGGCGGAAACCATGGAGGGGGCTACCTAAGGAGCCGGGACCTCTAATCTGATGGTGCGCGCAAACTGGCAATGACGTGTTACTAGGAGAAGCTGGGGGCTATGAACTCTGTGCTAGGAGCAGAGACTGAAGTCTGGAGGGTCGGAGCGACATGTACCTAAACCCTATCTGGTATCTAATGTTTAGGGAACATGTTGATATAAACTAGAAGTCATGAGGGGAAAAGCTAACAGACTCTAAGGCTAGAGCATGCATTTATTCTACATGTAGTGCGTGATGAAGAATATTAAATGACCATTAAATACAGTATTTCTCTTAACATGGGGCCGAATAGGCTAGACAATGACGGAAACTATTGATGCAGTTCAGTAGCTTGGGAATGCAGAGAAGGAGGACTAAACTGATAGCTGGAATCATAACATAGTCTTGGCAGACTCAGAGGCAGAGCCAGGCTGCACCGGGCACTGCGAGGCAGGAAGTAAGTGAAAGGTCGAGGATACAGGTGGGGGCTGTATCCCTCCTCAGCGAGGCTTCAGGAGACAGGAGCTGAATCTAGTGTCCAGGCCCTTTTGAGGCCTAGAAACGGGGACTTTATAATAGAATAACGTGCACACTGAGAAACGTGGCAACGTAGCTTTACATAGGCCTGATAATCGTATTATTCACGAGGACTGGAAACTGGCATACTAGAGGGGGACACAACTGTAATTGCGTCATTAATCGGACATGGGGAGTACATATGCATATTTAATCATGCACACATAACATATGATGGATAACACGTAGGGACACAGAACATGGCAAAATTTACTTTTCCACAAGATAGACGTGCTGCTTGATGATATACTTGGTGTACGTATTACAGCAATAGGGGCCGTGGTATTTCTTGGGGCTACATCATCAAATTTTCGCGCAAAGGTAAATATACGTCCCCTTTCATAGTCCCCGCGATCTCGCTCTATTTTTTGTTGTTTCTTACCCTTGATGTATAGTTGGTAACTAGTCAATTCCTTTTTTAAGATCTCATAGTTTTTTTGGGTCAGGTCAGGTAAGTTCATTTCACTAATTTCTTTTTCTAGTGCCAGTATGTCTTCCCTTATTTTTTTGCCTCTCCTTTCAGCATTACGCACCAATATGTCCATCATTTTGAATGATGCGGCATGTAAACCTTCCTCCCATTCACCCAAAAGGTCCAATTCTAAATTCTCATAGTTTGGAAAGATAAGAATACGGAGTCCTCTGGGGATGCGTTTGTTCTCTAAGTATTTTTTGAGTGTCGCACCATCCCACCATTTGGCGAGCTCTTGTTTACGTAGTTTTTCTAGTCGGAAATGAAATGAACTTACCTGACCTGACCCAAAAAAACTATGAGATCTTAAAAAAGGAATTGACTAGTTACCAACTATACATCAAGGGTAAGAAACAACAAAAAATAGAGCGAGATCGCGGGGACTATGAAAGGGGACGTATATTTACCTTTGCGCGAAAATTTGATGATGTAGCCCCAAGAAATACCACGGCCCCTAGTGCTGTAATACGTACACCAAGTATATCATCAAGCAGCACGTCTATCTCCTCTATTTCATCAATTGAAACTGACCCAGGGGAGGGAACTACTACTGCTACCTCTAACCCAATCCCAGAGTCGGATTTTTTAAAAGAGGTACAGAGGTATCGCCTGGGGAACAACAAAAAAAGAGCACAAAACGAAGAACCAGGCGGGGTGGCCAGAAACACAAGATCCACAGCAAAGGCAAAAATGGGAAACAACCAATAGGCCATTGTACTCAGATTGTGAACCATGAAATGGACAGGACTATGGTAAATGATAAAGGTAACGATGTGAATGTGATTAATTTGTCCTCTAAAACTTTTTCTGATTCAGAAATGTCTATTCTGCAAAAAGGTTTGAACTTTTGTGTAACTGAAAAACAAATGTTGGACAAAGTACATGTTGATCTTTTCTGTTTCACCCGCAAGTTGAAATTAAAAAAATACTTTGCTGAGCAACCTGATATACGTGTTCCTGTTCAATCTGTAAAAAATGTTTCAGAATTTACAATTGCTGAAGTTGACACTTCCCACACTATTGCTACATTGGATGAACATGATATGGTGGGAGATTTGATCATGCATGCCCGAAATCTTGATATCTATGAGGACACGACTATAGATAGCGGCTTAAAAAATCGCTCAAAATTCATACCACCTAGTTCTAAAACTGCCATCGATGAGTTCTCCATCAGAGTGACACAGGACCTTTACAAATTAGAAGACGTGCATTATTCTAATAACAAATGCAAACATCCTTATAACATCAGCAAATCTGATAAATTGTTTTTGCAGACCATACGTGATGACTCGTCCTTGGTAGTTCGTGAGGCTGATAAGGGCGGCAATATTGTTATAATGGATTTCATGGACTACTCCAATGAAATAAAGAGACAGTTGAATGATGTTGCCTGCTATACTCCATTGCGAAAAAATCCCATTAAAGATGTTGAGAGTAAGATCAACTCGAGACTAGTAGAATGGAAGGAATCAGGACTGATATCCGACCCAGAATACAGATATTTGAGGGCGGACAACTCACGTTTTCCATGCATTTATGCCCTTCCCAAGGTGCATAAGGGCGGTGCATTTCCTCCTGGAAGACCCATTATATCGGGCAACGGAGGTCCCACTGAACATCTAGCTGAATACGTGGATTCCTTTCTTCAACCTTTTGTACGGAACCTGCCTTCATACTTGCAAGATAGCAGGGAACTTCTCTGCAAACTAGAGGATGTAATTTGGGAGGACAAGCTTTTCACGTTTGTAACCATGGACGTGGAAAGTTTGTATACATGTATAGAATTGGAGAATGGGATGAGATCTCTGAAGTACTTTCTTTTCAAACGTAATGCTTGTCACCTTGAGCATACCCAGATGCTTCTGGACATGGCCAAATTGATTTTGACTCACAATGTCTTTTTGCACGAAGACGATTGGTACCTACAGACACAGGGGACTGCCATGGGCTCCAGGTTTGCTCCATCTTATGCAAACCTATTTATGGGTCTGTTTGAGATGGAGCATGCCTGGGGTCATGGTGCAAGTCAATGGATAGATGACATAATTTTTATGTACGCTACATTGACGACATTTTCCTTATTTGGATGGGTTGACCAATTACTTTCGCTTCCTTAACAGTAATGATCGTAATATTAAGCTCACCATGAGCTCCTCCCAAAGTGAAATTGTGTTTCTTGACTTGCATCTCTATATAAAAGAAGGCAGCATCCAGAGCAAAATGCACAAAAAGCCTACTTCCTGCAACAGCATACTTCATGCTGAAAGTTGTCATCCTAGGAACACCATAGTGGCTATTCCTTATGGTGAAATGATACGTGCTCGCCGAAATTGCAGTGAAGATACCAACTTTGAAAACACCATACAAAGAATGAAGAATGATTTTTTGGCGAGGGGGTATGTTGAGAAAGATGTTGACAGGGCAGAGAGTAAAATTAGACAAAAGAAACGCCATGAAACCTTGCTCAAACAACCCAAAAAGAACACCAGTGTACCCCATGATCAATGTGCTTTCATAACTGAATACGGGATGTATAGTAATCATATATACAACATCTTGAGGCGGCACTGGCACCTCTTAAAATCTGACACACTACCGAAAGGTATTATTCCTGACAAACCTAAGGTCATTTACAAAAAGGGCAGAACCATTAAGAACATTCTCTGCCCCAGTCATGTAGATCCCCCAAAGACAAGTGGCTCTGCATGGCTTACAGAGAAGCCGGCTGGCTTTTTTGTATGTGGTAACTGTACAGTGTGTGAATACGGCATAAACAAATTGGTTGACTACAGGTATAACAGCCCTAGGACACATAGGGTTACTTCTTTTATTAACTGCAATACTACTTTTGTAGTTTATGTAATCATTTGCCACTGTAACATGATCTATGTTGGTAGCAGCACCAGATGCTTAAAAACACGTATTCAGGAACACATTAGAAACATCAAAAGCAATGATCTCCGTAGCCCAGTGGCACAACATATCACAGGCAACCACCCGGACGAAAAAGAAATCAAATTCCATGCAATCGATAGGGTGGCGCCAGGAAAACGTGGTGGTGACAGGATCACATGCCTCAGACAACTTGAGGCCCGCTGGATATGTAGACTTAGAGCTGTAGATCAGGGATTAAATGCGAACAATGAATTCCATCACTTTTTGTGAATCAGCTTATTCCATCCTATCTTTTTGAGGTTTCCTTGTAAGATTACTGCTGACCCAGAAATTCTTTTTGTCGGTCTCTTACAAATACATTAGAGACTTGATTTGTATGTCATTGCATGTTATTTTCACATTAGATCAACTGCATCTGTCCTTGGTCGTTTTCTGTCTAAATTCAAGTACATAAAGTTAGAACTTTGTGTAATGACTGGGGCTTTTTTAGTATCACATCTGGGTAACTGATGTGAGCTTTTTGTTGAGTTATTCCTTTGAACTTAGACCTAACATTTTCTGTTACTATTACACCAATCATTTGCTCAGGTATCAAATAATTTCTACTTGTCACATGTGTTTACAATGCCATGATCTAATACTTAGTCTGTTGGCCAATACATTGGCCTGGTTGATGACCATGACTACATTTGTGTTGTATAGCCATATCGATTAGATTCTCATTTATATCTGGCCATAGACGCAATGGCCAGTTTTGTACAACATTGAGTGCGTTCTCTCTAAACTAACATCTGACCCTTTTTCCAGACTGCTGGCCATTATACATGCCTGGTCTGTGAGTATAAATGTATGTGCGTTATTTAGCTTCCTTACCTTTAATCGTGCATATATAAGCACCAATATTTGAGGTGAGCAAAGATTCCTCAAACGGGATATAATTCGGGACTTTTTGATAAATATGTGCAAAATATTCAATTGCGCTTATTTTGCTTTCAAATTGTTCACATCACGCCAGTATATAATTGTAAGCCCAATAACGATATGTATGACTCTTGTTTCTAAGTGTCTATGGCTTCTCATGACCATTTTTTACCAGTACAAGATGTCTGCTCGCACTTATGTCTTTTGGGACCTTAACATATTTGTCTTACCGTCCATAAATATTCCATAAATAGGCTCCTTTTTTAACTTGCTAGCACGATTTCTAATTATAACCATCCCTAGTAATATTATCGGCCACTAAACAATCTTGCTTTTTGCATAAAAGAACAAGAAACCGTCTCTTCATCCGTTTTCGTTACTTTCTCCGCCTTTTCTTGACTAGACTAAGATGGCGGCCATGTTAGTATTGTCCTTCACGTAATCAGGGACTGCGCGCTTTTAGTGTTTGACTAATTAGTGATCTCAATTGATTAATTATACACCTCTGGAGGATATATATACCCTCCAAAAAATGCCCTCATTATTCACCGGCAGACCAGACGACCACATACGCACGAGACGACGCCGCCGAATAAATGGTGAGTCCCAAAGGATAACGCTATATGGGGTTCCTGAATTGTCTTTTTAGACATACTTTTTATAACCCTCTGACAGTTATGCTGCCTCACTGGGTCTAATCCTATCATAATATTTACTGTGTATGGACTTTTGTAGCTGACTGACTATGCAGGCTATACGCGCTAAGATGGCGGGCACGTTCTCGTTTCTATTTTCGGTCGGTACATGACTTACTGTGTAACAGGTTGGGGATTACTTTTTGACTATTATCATGCACAATCGGCTTATTTTATCTGTTTGCCGCTTGTGCTTATGTACCATGAGATAGCTTTTCATAATATATTTAGCCTTATTGCGTGATTGTTTTTCAACTAACACGTATTTTTTGCATCTTTACGTAATATCGATAGTGCTCAATTCTTAGGGATTTAAGTACTCTCAGGCTATTTCTCAAATTAGTTGAACTCCCTCACTATCGCGATGTGTTCAAAATCGCACATGTCTAAATATTGACTACAGTGATTATGGGCTTTTTAGACATTTGTCCAACACTCCTCGTTTACTCATACGGATATATGTAGAAAGGCTTTCATTCTGATGACTACCATTTACTAATTAATAACTGTTGTCTCTGGTCTTATAACATATAGTTTTCACTTCTCTTTGTAATATTCTGCCAATCCTTCTTTTCAGGCATACACTTTGTTCTTCTCTTGTCCCACTGGATCTTAACGAATGGATGTTATTAGATTTGCCAACTACACAATTATAGTAAGTGCTCATTTGCCCATCTCTGTGATTAACAAACGTTCTCTAACCCCTATATACACTTTTGTGTTTTTAAACAGGTAGGCTCTCCTTTGCCAGTTTATTGTTTTTAAATAAAAGCATATTTTCATAAAATAGCCCCATAGATTAGGCATACTATTTAGATATCGACTATGCTTCTACCAAAACTAGTTTTAAACCTTATAGATACCAACGGTTGTTTGTTAATATAGGATCTTAAATATGACCATGCTCTCTAAAACATGGATATATTTACTTATAGAACCCCATTGTTCAGACAACTATCAAGACGGATGGGACGCATAGCATAAAAATACACTGCGTAAAGGTATTTAAAACCATTTATGTTTATAAAGCTGTTATGTAAATACCATAATGTGTACTTAAGTTAGAGTTCAGTAGTCACTCTCTTTTCACAATCCCTTTCTTAAATGGTTAGGTTAATAATACTCTGTATACAGTATATCGTTTTATATCTAGAATAATTTTTGGCAACAACATATGTTCTCCCTGGAATTTATATGCATTTCTTCCAAGTCCTCTTTTTCGTATGTTGTACATTTCTAAATTGTCTGGTGTATTATAAATTGTTTCTCTGAGTTTAAATTGTATGATCTATTTATCTGTGCACGTACTTCTGTATCTATACACACACTTATATATACTTTTGTATCTTTTTTAAATGTAGCCCTGAAGAAGTCCGGTTTCGGACGAAACGCGTTGGCTATTTTTATCTGCGAATTTTGAATAATAAAAGAAAGAATAAAACGAAGAAAATTGACTTGGAATTTTCTTGGGAGAACTGTTGGATTCCATCTTTGTCACAAAACAAATGTTTACCAAGCACTAATATCGTGTTTATTATACTGTTTTTGGTGTGCGAGGTCAACTTGTGAAGTTTGATGTATAGAACAAATTCCTATTTGTTTTATGTTGGGATCTAAGGGGTTGTATCCCAGACCATTTGCACCCATATTATAGTAACAATAGGAACTTGACCCTCGGTGCGGCCCTTAAAGCCTCAATCCCTTTTTCTGCTTTGACGAATCCAACAGAGTCCTTGCATCTTGGAAATGCTGGGCTCAGCTACAGGTACAGTGGGGACAGGGGGAGCAGGGTTTGGGGGAGAGCAGGGTGTGAGTCCTTGCATCTTGGAAATGCTGGGCTCAGCTACACTTAGAGTGGGGACAGGGGAAGCAGGGTTTGGGGGAGAGCAGGGTGTGAGTCCTTGCATCTTGGAAATGCTGGGCTCAGCCACAGGTAGAGTGGGGACAGGTGGAGCAGGGTTTGGGGGAGAGCAGGGTGTGAGTCCTTGCATCTTGGAAATGCTGGGCTCAGCTACAGGTACAGTGGAGACAGGGGGAGCAGGGTTTGGTGGAGAGCAGGGTGTGAGTCCTTGCATCTTGGAAATGCTGGGCTCAGCCACAGGTAGAGTGGGGACAGGGGGAGCAGGGTTTGGGGGAGAGCAGGGTGTGAGTCCTTGCATCTTGGAAATGCTGGGCTCAGCCACAGGTAGAGTGGGGACAGGGGGAGCAGGGTTTGGGGGAGAGCAGGGTGTGAGTCCTTGCATCTTGGAAATGCTGGGCTCAGCTACAGGTACAGTGGGGACAGGGGGAGCAGGGTTTGGTGGAGAGCAGGGTGTGAGTCCTTGCATCTTGGAAATGCTGGGCTCAGCTACAGGTAGAGTGGGGACAGGGGGCGGGGTTTGGGGGAGAGCAGGGTGTGAGCCCTTGCATCTTAGAAATGCTGGGCTCAGCCACAGGTAGAGTGGGGATAGCGGGAGCAGGGTTTGGGCGAGAGCAGGGTGTGAGTCCTTGCATCTTGGAAATGCTGGGCTCAGCTACAGGTACAGTGGGGACAGGGGGAGCAGGGTTTGGGGGAGAGCAGGGTGTGAGTCCTTGCATCTTGGAAATGCTGGGCTCAGCTACACTTAGAGTGGGGACAGGGGAAGCAGGGTTTGGGGGAGAGCAGGGTGTGAGTCCTTGCATCTTGGAAATGCTGGGCTCAGCCACAGGTAGAGTGGGGACAGGTGGAGCAGGGTTTGGGGGAGAGCAGGGTGTGAGTCCTTGCATCTTGGAAATGCTGGGCTCAGCTACAGGTACAGTGGAGACAGGGGGAGCAGGGTTTGGTGGAGAGCAGGGTGTGAGTCCTTGCATCTTGGAAATGCTGGGCTCAGCCACAGGTAGAGTGGGGACAGGGGGAGCAGGGTTTGGGGGAGAGCAGGGTGTGAGTCCTTGCATCTTGGAAATGCTGGGCTCAGCCACAGGTAGAGTGGGGACAGGGGGAGCAGGGTTTGGGGGAGAGCAGGGTGTGAGTCCTTGCATCTTGGAAATGCTGGGCTCAGCTACAGGTACAGTGGGGACAGGGGGAGCAGGGTTTGGTGGAGAGCAGGGTGTGAGTCCTTGCATCTTGGAAATGCTGGGCTCAGCTACAGGTAGAGTGGGGACAGGGGGCGGGGTTTGGGGGAGAGCAGGGTGTGAGCCCTTGCATCTTAGAAATGCTGGGCTCAGCTACAGGTAGAGTGGGGACAGGGGGGGCAGGGTTTGGGGGAGAGCAGGGTGTGAGTCCTTGCATCTTGGAAATGCTGGGCTCAGCTACACTTAGAGTGGGGACAGGGGAAGCAGGGTTTGGGGAGAGCAGGGTGTGAGTCCTTGCATCTTGGAAATGCTGGGCTCAGCCACAGGTAGAGTGGGGACAGGGGGGGCAGGGTTTGGGGAGAGCAGGGTGTGAGTCCTTGCATCTTGGAAATGCTGGGCTCAGCCACAGGTAGAGTGGGGACAGGGGGAGCAGGCTTTGGGGGAGAGCAGGGTGTGAGTCCTTGCATCTTGTAAATGCTGGGCTCAGCTACTGGTAGAGTGGGGACAGGGGGAGCAGGGTTTGGGGGAGAGCAGGGTGTGGGTGAACAGCGGCCAGGGATGATGCCGTTAGTTGTGGGTCAGGTGTGCGGGTTGAGAGGGAGGACTCAGCAGTGTAATTTAAGCGATGAGCCGTCCAACGCGTCTTGTAATAACAATTACAGCGCCTGTTGCGGTGCCTCAGCATTAGGCTTGCCTAATCAATCCCCGGAGGTGCTGCTGTCGAGTTCGCGTGTTTGGTACTGACTTTTGGGTGTTGATTCTATGTTATAAGATATGTTGCTGAGACCCAAGCACATCTGTGCTGCTGGCGGCATTGCGTGCGGGCCTAGGAAAGTATCCACTTTGGGGTAATGATTTAGTTCGTTTTGGCCCGAGAGAGTAGTCATAGTTTTTATGAATAACTACACTTCCTGGCTGCCGACTCAGCTGTGACCCACCAATGTCACTAGTATGCATGACTAAGCCTTGCTTAGTCATGCATACTAGTGACATGCAAATAGAAGTGATGCAACATGTTTAGGTGCCATTCAAATGGAACAGAAGTATCACAGTTGTGCAGCGTGCATAGATAATCCTTCTGTACGCAAGTCATCTGTAGCATGGGAGCAGCTCCATGTTGCTCTTTCTCACCCAGGCTCCCTCTTGCTGTCGTTCGTTTGAATGCTCCTCCCGATCCCACAGTATTCCTCTCCCTTGAGTGCTGCTCCCCCCCTCCGCCCCCACCTCAGTCCTATGTATTTATATTACTGCTTTTTAATTTTATACTTCAAATAAAAAATTCGGGGAAATCGCTTTAAAAGCATAGCGATTTACCTATTCCTCTCGTAACAAAATGTCAAAAAGAGGCTCTTGAGTCAATTTGGAAACATGGTCATGCACAAGGCCCTTGCATAATGACACATATAAAGGATCACGTAGGCTCTATCATGCCTTTATTCCCTCTTTGTGCTCATGCCGTAAAGAGTACAGCATGATGGATTGGTAGAGCCAATAAGCCTCATAGACAAGACTTATTGCATTTGATGGGTTCCCTGAGGGGATCCAGTGGGGCCCAGTGGGCAAAGGCGGGCTGAGGGAGGAATCAAGTTGTTTTTCTTCTGCCCATCCTGCAACACTACTGAGGGCCAAGATAAGAATTTTGTTGGGGCCTTGCATCCTGTTTGGGCCGGGTCCCACGTGGGACAGAAAGGCCCTGGAGTCCACACTGTGATGGTCTGCAGCTGCGCACCATTAATAGCCAGGGAGGAGTCAGGGGCCTAGTCGGCAAAGCCTGGCTATGGCAATCTGTTGGTAATTGGCTTTTCTGTCGATCTGTCTGGCAACTAGTGGAGAAGTGTGGCTCAGGGGTTAGAGGCGGCAGACCCGGAAGCTGAGATCGGCCCTGGACCAGGGTTCAATTCCCCGCCTCGGCGGGTCTTGGGCTAAAAATTCCACGGACTCGATAATTCTCGCTCCGGTGCCTTCTCGACTCACGGGTTCACACTCTGCGACTCTGGGCAATAGCTTGCTTAATCTCCACAACGGCCCCTCGCGGCGGGATGCCTGGCTTTCACCTTGTGGATACCCTGCCGTCCCCTGTGGTTATCTCACAGGGGAATACCAAGACGGGTTCCCTAAGCAAGCGCCGGGAAACCCACTGCGGGTAGCTGTGCGCTATATAAGCTCAAATACATTTACATTTACAACACATCAATCATTCCAACCAGGCTCTAGCAGCCCAGCTTCGATGTTTTCCTGCCTCAGCCTGTTCTCCTGGCCAACCTTGGAGTATGTCTACCGTATGGGCACAGAACTTTAATACATAACTGCTTTTGAAAAACGTGTTTAATATCATGGTTACTCATTCGTTTAACACTATGATCTGGTGGTTACAAGGGCACACCCGTTTTTCAATTTCTGGTGCTTTGCAGTAGGTTTAAAACCTTGCAAGGGTTTCTTGTTGGTCAAATGGGTGTAATTTCTAATATTATGTTTCCCTATGTTTAATTTCTTGATTTTTGCTCGCGAGAAAGTGTCACTCTTAGTCCTTGAAATGTCACTCACAATTACACTAAAATTATGAAAATGTCACACATAGCAAAACTGCAGAGAATCCCTCCAGGATTATTCAGTCTATTTCTACAAACACAGCAGAAGGTGCAGACAATCTCCTACCTGAGCAGAGACCTGCGCAGATATGTCCAGGTTCTCTCCTCTCCCTGGGGCTGGGGCGGAGGGGGGGCAGATCTGGTGTCTCGGGGGGGGGGGTCTGTGAGGGTCGAAAGATGAAGGTAACTGCTCACCAGACAAGGCTCCTTCCTCCTCTGCAGCAGGCTGAACACACCAGGAGAGGCCGGAAGTGATGCCAGCACCGCTGCTGGTGCTGTCTCTGCCGGCGCTGACCCGGAAGAGGAAACCCTTCTCCCTTTCATCCAATGTGCAGCTTAGCGGGTTTCATCAGCAGGCGAGGAGAACCCTCTAGTGGCCACTGACGGAACCGCCGCCTCCAGCAGTGAATACATTTCACACAAACAAGCATTTATACCTGTAAAGACCTGGGACTTCAGATGTAAGGCCGTGCAGCAGTGTGAGCCACCTGAGGCCTACCAAGCCACTACTCACGTCAATCACAGACCCATCCAAAGTCAGGCATGGCGGGGCCTCGGAGACAGACAGGGTTGAGAGCGGGAACCCTGGGGAACCGAACCACGACCGACCAGAAGCGCCCGCAAGTCCAGAACCCACTCTACGCCATGACGGAGAACTCGTATAGCGCTTATGCCGTGATGCTGCTCTCCTCGATCATCTTCGCCGTGGGCATCATCGGCAACATGTCCTTCATGTGCATTGTGTGGCATAAGGTGCACTGCTGACGGACCAGGAAGAGACAGCAGTCTGAACTCGTCTAGTCCAAGTAAGTGTTACTTAAGTTACATCAGCCCAACAGGCAAAGTGCTGCACGTCAGGCAGAGCCGTGACTGACTTAGAACTGTACAGTCAGTTTATTATTGTACTTTTGTGTCAGTACAGCTGCGGAGCGGCACAAGTCTGTCTGATCATCAACAGAAAAAATTATTTCACAAACAATAGCATCTGGAGGCAGTTACGTGATTGCTGTTTAAACGCTGCCGCCCGGCCCTCCGCACCGAGCACGCTCCCTCCTCACTTACTCTACTTAGACACTTACACACAGTTACACAGCGGAGGTGCTTTCGACTCCCCCCCCTTGGCCTCCCACTCGTAAATAACAATGGCATAAACTAACTTTGCCCGTCTGTGATTTAAAGCGTCAGGAAGTCCCTCAGCCCACCTGACCAATGTGCAAAAATCCCTTACTTAGCATTTACTTCATGGCAATGTCATTTTTGGAAAAGCCTCATGTTAGCCACAATTTCGTACCTTGACAATTGACGGGCAACTAATTATTACGTTTTTTGCAGAGGAAATAAGAGTCTGTATTTTAGAATAGCGCGGTTGAAATGAAGCATCATTCTTTTCTGCACCAATAATAACACTCTCTGTGCAGCTGAGATTGAGATTTGTATAATTGTACAGAGCGCACACTTGCAAAAGTGATTCAGAGTAACTAGCCCGTCTATATTTCTTGACGCACTGGCCTCTAAAACTTCCTTTTTGTCTGCTGCTTCCCAGTGTTGATCCACGACCACGAGTGAGGTCTTGTCAAGCTAAGCAAGTGTCTCACAGCCCCATCAAACTTCCTTCTCATGTGTCTTCATTGCCGCTATTAGTTTAAAAATGTAGTTATATTAGAAAGAGGTTGTATGCGCAGTATCGCAGTAGCGAGATCGGCATGGAAGAAAAGTGCATTTTCTCAACCGCAGCAGCCCGTCTGACCGAGACTTTAAAATGGCGGCCCTGCACGGACGAGCAGACGCCTGGTGAAGGAGGCAGATTCGAGGGCATCTCAAAGGCACTGCGGCAGATCCTGCGGAGGGAGCCGGACGGGAACAGCAGGAAGCGGGCAGAAGGCGCCCTCGCGCCTGGACCTGGCACCGTCTGCTGAAAATGAATGGATGCTTCCTACGCCACTCCTCTGATGAAACAACGGCCCGACCAGGATCCCCCTGCAGCACGCCTGGAACCTCCTCTGCAGCCCCACGAGAAACCACCAAGTGAGACCCCAATCCGACCGAATACTCAGCCATGTGCACGGACTGCTGATCTTATTTTTGGAAGGATTCAAGTCCAACTCTCCACTGGAGTAGCGCCGGAGGTAGGACGCCTGACCCCAAAATGGCCACCACGCGCGACCTCACCAACAACAAATGAAGCTCGCCGACTCCCAATGCCCCCAATTTGATTAAGCGGAGCACAGACTCCCAGGGGAGCACAAAGGGGAACCATACAAAAATATAATCGCTCTTGCTACTGTCCTGTCAGCAAGTCTGGACGCACGAAGAGCAATCTGACTGCCGGTCGCTCCTCACGCCCCATCGCTGCCGCTGCCCTCCGGAGATAAGTTCTGAGGCTGCATTCATTTGGTATTGCTGCTGCACTGATTTTATTTCATCGTCCTCCGTGCCCCTGCTGATACTGTTGTGCCTGCTTTATTATTGTGCTTAATTTAGTTTTGTGTACATCGCGATCCCCGCCACTGCTCCCCCGCGGCACAACCCACTCCCTCCAGCATCACCGATCCCCTCCCCACTCGCAACCCCGCACCCGCCTCCCAGCTGCTCCTCCCTCCCACTGGAACCAAAAGGAGAGGTCCGATAAGCCAGGAGCTGTGATCCGACCTGACCTGGTCAGTGCCGGTCGCTCCTCACGCCCCATCGCTGCCGCTGCCCTCCGGAGATAAGTTCTGAGGCTGCATTCATTTGGTATTGCTGCTGCACTGATTTTATTTCATCGTCCTCCATGCCCCTGCTGATACTGTTGTGCCTGCTTTATTATTGTGCCTAATTTAGTTTTGTGTACATCGCGATCCCCGCCGCTGCTCCCCCGCGGCCCCACCCCCGCTCCCTCCAGCATCACGATCCCCTCCCCACTGAAGGCACGCCAAAGGTAAGCTCGTCTACGCCCGTCCGCGCCTGGACCGCGCCCAGCGCCAGACCCCCTGGCCCACCCAGAGACCATCCCACCCGCCGAACTTACGACGCCGCAACCCTCACTGCACTCAACACCGGACGCCTTATCGACTGTCACAGAGCCGCCCCAGGAAGTACCCATGGACCCTTCACTTGCCATTCCTGCACGTTCTGCTGCATCAGGACCCAAGCTGCAATCACTAACACCAAACTGAACTCCAACAACAACCACCTGAAGTGCATCCTGCTCAACACCCGCTCGGTCCACAGACATGCCATTGAACTATGAAACCTACTCGACACCACAGCGCCGGACGTCGCCTTTCTCACGGAAACCTGGATGAACGCCTCATCAGCACCCGACATCGCCATAGCCATCCCGGACGGATACAAGATCATCCGAAGAGACCGCATCAACAAAACAGGAGGAGGCATCGCCATTATCCACAAGAACACCATCCGCATCTCGACCAACTCCGACGACACCCCCATAGCCACCGAACACCTCCACTTCCAAATCCAAACCGACCCCAAGACAACACTCTCATATACAGACCCCAAGGACCCCACACACAATTCAGCGAAGACTTCGCTGACTTCGTCAGCCCACACGCCCTCCCCTCCGAGGACTACATTCTCCTTGGGGACCTCAACTTCCACCTGGAAAATAACAATGACAACAACACCATTACCCTGCTGGACAACCTCGCCAATCTTGGACTCAGACAACTGGTGAACACCCCCACCCACTACGCCGGTCACACGCTTGACCCAATCTTCTCCTCCAGCAAGCAGATCACCTTTAATTATATCATAGGACTCCACTGGACAGACCACAGCTCCGTCCACTTTAGCTTCAGAAAGACTACGACCCACCACCACCCGCAAGAAATTCCCCACCGAAACTGGAACAAAACTACCACGACCAGCTCACCACATCTCTGAACCAAAAACCCCTTGCCACATCAACGGACCCAAATCAAGCAGCCATCAATCTCGCAAAGTGGATCACCCACTGCGCTGATGAACTAGCACCCTTGAAAAACCATCCCAACAAGACAGGAAGCAAAAAAGCCTCCTGGTTCAATGACGACCTCAAGAACTCCAAAAAGAACTGCCGCACCCTAGAGAAAACCTGGCGAAGAAACCCCACCACAGACAACATGACCGCCCTCAAGAACGCCACCCGCAAACACCACCAGCTAATCCGCACCACCAAGAAATCAGCGTTCAAGGATCAACTAGACAACAACGCTCATAACAGCAAGGAACTCTTTAGCATTGTCAAAGAGCTCACCAATCCCAACGCCGGCAACAACGACATCACTCCCTCTCAAGACCTCTGCGACTCTCTAGCCTCGTTCTTCCACAGCAAGATAGCAGACATACACAACAGCTTCTGCGACCAGTCCACTCCCCCCACCACCGAACCGAAGCCCCCCACCAACACCCTCCACGCCTGGACCCTGATCAGCAGTGAAGACACCATCCGCATGATGAACTCCATCCACTCCGGATCTCCAACCGACCCATGTCCCCATTACATCTTCAACAAGGCCGACTCCGTCATCGCACCCCAACTTCGGGACATCATCAACTGCTCATTTGACACCGCTACCTTCCCGGAAAGCTGGAAACATGCCAAACTCAGCGCCCTCCTGAAGAAACCTACAGCAGACCCCACCGAACTTAAAAACTACCGCCCCATCTCACTCCTCCCGTTCCCCGTCAAGGTCTTAGAGAAGACCGTTAACAGTCAGCTCGCCGCCTTCTTCGAATCAAACAATTCCCTCGACCCCTCACAATCCGGGTTCCGAGCCAACCACAGCACCGAGACCGCCCTCATTGCAGCCACAGACGACATCCGGACCCTGCTCGACAACGGAGAAACAGCGGCCCTCATACTCCTGGACCTCTCTGCAACGTTCGACACGGTCTGCCACCGCACCTTTGTACAACGCCTCAGTGACGTCGGGATACAGGATAAGGCATTAGCTTGGATCATCTCGTTCCTCGCTGGAAGAACCCAGCGAGTTTGCCTCCTCCCTTTCAGATCAGAGGCCACCGAAGTCATATGCGGCGTTCCACAAGGATCATCGCTCAGCCCCACCCTCTTCAACATCTACATGTGCCCCCTCGCATCCATCGCACGCCAACACAACCTCAAAATCATCTAATACGCAGACGACACCCAGCTGATCCTCTCCCTCACCAAAGACCCAACCACCGCCAAAACCAATCTACACGAAGGGATGAAAGACGTAGCCGCATTGATGAAGAATAGCCGCCTAAAACTGAACTCTGACAAGACGGAAGTCCTCATCCTAGGCACATCTCCCTCTGCCTGGGACGACTCATGGTGGCCCCCGGCACTAGGCAATGCACCAAAACCAACTGACCATGCTCGCAACTTGGGATTCATCCTAGACTCCTCCCTCTCGATGACCAGACAAATTAACGCCGTCTCCTCATCATGCTTCAACATCCTTTGCATGCTCCGAAAGATCTTCCGATGGATCCCCACCGAAACAAGGAAGACAGTCAACCAAGCACTCATCACCAGTCGTTTGGACTACGGAAATACCCTTTACGCCGGAACCACAGCCAAATTGCAGAAAAGACTTCAACGTATTCAGAACACCTCCGCTTGACTCATCCTAGACATACCCCGCCACAACCATATATCCGGTCACCTGAGAGACCTGCACTGGCTCCCAGTCAACAAAAGAATCACGTTCCGTCTCCTCACCCACGCACACAAGGCACTACACGACCTAGGTCCCAGATATCTCAACACTCGCCTGACCTTCTACACCCCCACCCGCCATCTTCGATCGTCCAACCAAGCCCTCGCCACGATTCCACGCATCCGGAAAGCCACCATGGGAGGAAGATCCTTCTCCTACCTGGCGGCCAAGACCTGGAACTCCCTCCCCACCCACCTCCGTCTCACACAGAACCACCTCTCCTTCAGAAAGCAACTCAAAACCTGGCTGTTCGATCAGTAGTGAACTCATCTTCCTTAAGCGCCTTGAGACCCTCCGGTGAGTAGCGCGCTATACAAATGTTTGACTTGACTTGACTTGAAAATGGCCGCCACTCACGACCTCCCCAACAACAAATAAAGTTTGCTGACTCCCAATGCCCCCAATTTGACTAAGCGGAGCACAGACACCCATGAGAGCACAATGGGGAACCCCTTGGAAAAAACTAATCGCTCTGGCCATCGCCCCGTCAGCAAGTCTGTACGCACGAAGAGCATTCTGACTTCAAAATGGCCAGGGGCACTCCTATTAGACGCATCGGAGAGTCGAATGGCCATAATTACAGACCCCGGTACGGGAAACACTTGGGGCACTGAATTTGTGGACCACAGACTCTCATGGATTTCTTTAATTTCCCTTCTGTCCTGCCCGCCATTTTGCTGCTGTTCTCGGCCGTCTTTCCTTTCCATTCCTTCGTCTTTTAACCTTTTCCCTCGTTTCCCCCTCGATGTTCCTCAAATGTTTCTTCCCTTTTCTGCCTTGCCTTCTCTCCTTACCCTTGATTCCCTCCCACCCTCCCTTGGTGTTGTGACCACATGCCCCCCTACGACCCCACTTAAGGGACCTCTGCCTAAGAAATTCTACTATGTGTGTATACATATATATATATAGGGATAACTCTAATCACTAGTATATGCAGTAGACTGTTGTGCTCTCTTCCATTTCTATGTGACTCTTAGAGTATATCCATTCGTATCCCTTCCCTCTGTATATAGAGATAACTCTATTCACTAGTACATGCTGTAGACCTTTATACTATCTACCATTCTTATGTGACTCTTAGAGTATATCCACTTGTATCTCCTCCTTGTGTGACTTTACATCTTGTACATTTGCAATTTTTTCCGTGTGTAACCTTTTTGTAACGCATGTAATCCTAAGTCCTTATGCTTTTCAACTGGTGCTTATGTAAAGCGCTCTGACACCTTCGGGTAAAGTTCGCGCTATAGAAAATCGCATAAATAAATAAATAAATAAATATGTTAGTGACCTTTCATTTCAGTTGTTTCCCATTATTTTCAAAATTTGTTTAGAGGTTCTCATTGTTCAAAATATAGAAATTTCTGATATTTATTTCTTCCAATGCACTTCATTCGATGACTTCTCGTGCCCCGATACGGGGGGCAGTGTCTGTCCTCCGCGCATGCTCAGCTGTTGATATAAGGCCCGAGTGTGCCGTCTGTCCCCCGCGCATGCGCAGTGGTTCACCCAACAGACCCTCAGTAACCCTCCATCGGGTGCTGCGCAGTGGGATCGTAGTGTCAATACTCTGCGCATGCGCAGTTGTTAATCAAAAGACAATCTTCAACCCGTACTGTCTGTCCTCAGCGCATGCTCAGGTGGTTCATCCAAAAGACCCTCAGTAACCCTCGCTCGGGGGCTGCGCAGTGGGAACGAAATAGAAGAACACCGCGCATGCGCAGTTGTTAATCAGTAGCAATCGCCAGCTGTGATCAGTCCTCCGCGCATGCGCAGTTGTTAATCATTATGCAATCGCTGTCTATCCTCAGCGCATGCGCAGTTGTTAAGCATATGCAATCTTCACCTGTGTCAGTCTTGAGCGCATGCGCACTTAATGCAAAGCCTCTACCCCGCGCTGATAGGTTGTTTGGCACAGGCGCCATTGACAGGTCACTGGGTGTCCAGGTGGGTCTGGGACAAGGTGTCTCAGTTTTTAGTTCCTCATAGGGCCCCATGGCGGGTGTTTGAAGAGTGGATACAGTTAAACGGAATTTCAAAGCACCTGGCTTCTTGTTCCAGGTATAGTTGAGTGCATTCGGTCTTCTCATTTTTTCTGCTCAATGTAACAAAATGTTTACAATAGGAACTGATTCTGGTGTTATTTCTTACAGCTCGATCTTTCCACAAAGCAAATGGTGCAAGCACATTAGTTGTGAAGTGTTCACAGCTCTGGGGCCTATTTCCTTTAGGTGCTTAACTCTACAAGATGCTTACACTGCAGAGTTATCAACATTATTTAGATTCTAATGGGAGAACTGTGAAAAGTTGTACATTCTACCTGGTCTTTTCTCACTGGTGCATTGCCCCAACCCCGAGGAAGATGTGTGTTCACGCCCATGGATTTGTAAGCGCTGGACATGTGTATTGACCTGCCATTTGCACATTTGAGTCTAAATGACCAACCTGTGGCCTGCTGAGTTATGTGCCACCCTCTTTGTTTTATCAAAAATATATGTATTGCTTTAGCACGAAAATGCAAAAGGTGCACATGGAAAAGAGTTTGTTTTAAAAAGGCCGATATTGCTCATGGTAAATTGAAACTAGCATTTGCAATGCAATAGGTCTCGTATTTACCAGAGTTTCGTAAATACGACACCTATTGCATTGCAAATGCCTGTTTGTAAAAACGCCCATGCAGCGCATTAACTTTAATGTTGGCCGGGCCCCTTTTCTTAGACGAGCCGTGTCTAAAGAAAGGGGTGAGTCGCCATTAAATCGAAAGAGCAGTATGGGGCGCTTTTACAAAACAACAATTTACAATGCACTAGGTCTCGCATTTACACGAGTTTGAGCTATTAACATTACAAATAACAATGCCTTTTATTTTTGATTCGTTTTTAAAACATAAATAAAAGGCATTGTCATTTACAATACCAATAGCTTAAACTCGTGTAATTGCGAGACCTATTGCATTACAAATGCTTGTACATAGATTGGTAAACAGAAACAGGCTGTCTTTTACTCAATGCAAACATGGAATGGGAGACAGATGTATTGATACAAAAACAGTCACATACATCAACACAGCACCCATTTAACGTCACAGCTACACCTGCCAATATTTGGAATAGCGGTATTTCATTTATTTCTTTTACCAATCAAGTGGCATAACGTATGCAAAATGAAGCCGCATCTACTGTAGTTAAATGAAGTAAGCCATCCCTTTCCTCAGGGCAGGAAAACAATGCAGCAAAATAGAAATGCGCACATGCTGCTGCTGTTAACCTGCTGCTCGCGGGTGTCTCCGCTCCAGATACAAGCTTCCTAGGACCGGTTTCTGTCATTTCAGCCGTCTTCAGCCAGGCTTGCTCAAATCCAGTGGCATAGTGAGCAAGGGACTCACGTCCGAGCATACCCTGCCAACTTATGGCGAACAAAGCAGTACAAAAGGGGGTGGTGATGGACCGCTTTGTTCAGCTGAAATGCCAGAAAACGGTCCTAGGAAGCTTGTTTCCGGTCCAGGGAAGGCATGGCTTGGCAGTTCTAACTGGACTGTTCCCATGAGGCACAGGGTCAGACCGATTTGCATATGGCCATGTCTGAACTGGGGTGGCAGAGTGGGCTAAAGAACGGTGATGGATTAAACCGAGATCTGTTGACTGGGTGTGAGTGTTTGATTGGTTCAGATGCTCCGTCCATCACCACCCCCTTTTGTACCCATTTGAAACTAGGCATTTTCCCCGATATTATGCCACTCCCTTCATGGTGACGTCACTCTTTTCGCATGTGCTTCCGGGGCGAGCAATATTCCTCGCCCCGGCCAGCACATGCGCAGGAGGTCTCTGACCTGCCGTGCCCTCGTCATCGTCCGTCCCTTGACGAAAAAAAACAAAACAGTCAGAGTTAGACTGACTGAATTTAATTTGCGACACACGGGGCAGTGAGCAGTTCATTGATTTGACGCTGCTGCATTGCGTGCGTGTGGTACGTGTCTCTCTTGTCTTCCTCCCCGTCCCGACTCCCGAGGCTAGTGGGGCAACGCCCCATTCGCCCCTATGCACCAACCGCCACTACTTATACCACGTGCAATTCATCCTCCCCAAAGCCAAGCCTCAAGAATTCCTGGGTGTGAAGGGCGGCTGATTCTGATTGGGTGCTTGATAGTTTTCCAGAAACTTATGTTCTTGATTGTTCATGTTTGTCAGTAGTTAATTAAACATGCCCAGGGGTTTTATCTCTTCAGTTGACAGAAGCTACAATAAAAGTTTCTTTGTCGTTGCAAAAAAATATGAACGGCTGACGAGCCTTTGTCTGTCAAAGAATGGAAGGGCTGGGGAACTGTCAGTCATCTCACTGCTAAGCAGAGCCATGTCATGCTTCACCCTCACTCAGGTCTCTGATTTTAACCAACATCGTTTAGAACACTGGGACTTTAGAGACCATCCTTTTAATGAGGGAAACAAAACTACAAGTCCCATAAGCAATAGTGGTGGAAGGTGTCACGCATGACCTAGGACAACATCGGATTCAGCACATCCAGTTCCAGTTTTTTAAGTATTTGACACAACATTGAAGTTATAATCTTTGTTTTTTATGGTCATGAGTCACCAGGATACTAAAACTGTGTCTTTTATTTTCAAGGTCAATTAAGTAATGGTCACCAGCTTGGAAGCTCTGTTCATTCTTCAGTATTTGACATTGATCTCCATGAGTGGCTGGTTTGGGTCTGCCCCCTGCATCATTCCCGATAACTCACACAGGTAAGGAGCTTGTAGCAGCAACATGATACCCCCATACTCGTCTGCAAGAAGTGCGCTCCGAGGCAGGTATCCGATCATTTTTGTGAAACAAGCAAGCACCAATATCTGCTATGTACATTTGTTAAAATAAAACACAATCAATTCGTACCATTCGTGGCCCATCCCGGCCACCTCAGGGCCCCCCCGCAGCACCCTGCCCGCCCTCGATCCGACCGACCGGAGGGCTAGACAAAATAGCCGACAGGGAGCACCCCTCCGGCCCGAGAGTCGACCCGGGACACGGTCCGACACGCTGCGAGGTACCGCTCCGGCCCTGGCACTCCGAGGCCCCGCCGCGCAGGACCCGCAGGGCGCCGCCGCACCTAGGGGGCGCACCACCCCGCCAGCCCCCCCACCACGCACCCCCGGAGATCAGGCCTTCCGTGGCCCCTCACTTACCTCGCCAGAGTCCACGTGCCCCTTTACGGCCGCCTTCAATGCCTGGAGGCCAGACTGCTCTTCTCTTGGCCGTTACTGACGTCGAGCGGGCCCACACCAGCAATCGCGAAGCCGAGTCACTCAGTGGAGAGGGAACGCCGTCTGCCCGGGCGCTTTTCTGATGTTCCGCCAACTCCGCCCCGTCGGGCCTTCGCTGTGTCGTCAAGGCGCTAGCCGCTGCTACGCCTCCGCCAGAGAGTGCGCTCCCAGCGCCAGGCCAGTCCTCAGAGCTCTAGTTCAGACTGAGATCGTTCCGTTCTCTCGAGAGGCCGCCGCCATTTTCTGAGCGCCCTCGCAGTCCGCTGCCTCACAGAGTTCGGGGGTAATGCTCGAGACCTCAGCCTCCCGCACCGCGTTAAATCATGCCAGGGTCCTCCCGGGGAGCACAGGAAGGTTCTTTAGCAGTGTTAAAGGATGGTATTTGCCCAGTGTAGGATTCCGACGCACGGAGCTCCCTTACATGGCAGCCATTCCGCTCCGCGCCGTAGCCACGCCCCCAACCTATGCTGTATGTTGTGTGCGGAAAATAGTGACATAAGAATTAACTTGCAATGCAATCTAATCCTACAGATAAATAAATTAATAGTTTACTACATGTCCTGGTAGAGCCTAACCGCATGTCTGCGTTTGTGTGAAACCGGGGTCTCCACCTTTTCAATAGTGAGAGCTACTTCTGATCGAGGAGAATCATCCTGATCTACTGCCTTTATCACGTGGCTTTGCTAAGGGTAGATAAATGCCAAGTAACTTAATTGCTGCCCTAGAGCGCCCAGTCTTGCTGCAGTGAGCACATAGTATTTGTAGCACTGGGTTAGGAAAGGTTTACCTGTAGGGCCCTAAGCCTTTGTAGCACTGTCAGGTTTACCTGCGGGACCCCAAGCATTTATAGTACTAGTAGGAACGGTGTATCTATGGGGTCCCCAGGGACCCGTTATGTTCATTTTATTAACGAATCCCATCTGAGAGGTGAGTGTTTCACTGAGGGTTGTGGTCTCTTTGTCATGCAATACATGGGATGGCATTGTTCTCTCTAAGTGAGTGGGAAGACAGAAGACTTCTATTATCTGGTGAGTTGCCCTCCTGTTCATTGGCTCCTGTCCAGATCCTGGCCCTGCTTTAACAGTTCAAGATTAATGTCCAGTAGTGGCAGTCACAGTATAAGGACTGTGAGCAAGACCTGCTGTAGAGTTTTCACTGTCCTAGGAAAAATGTTTCAATGTAGGAAAGGGCCTGTTTTGGACATGGTAGCCTTCACTTTTTACCTGGAAAATGATATAGTATTTACTGGAAGTGCACAGGGTCCCTGCCAACCCGGACCCCTTGGACAGATCTCCTTCCCTAAAGTGTACCTGTCGTTTCCACGGCTGGCACTGCATTATCTCACTTATAAGTCCCTAGTAAAAGATACCTCTGGTACCAAGGGCCTTGTTGTTAAAGAGGGTCTCTAAAGGCTGCAGCACATATTATGCCACGCTAAGGGACCCCTCACCAAGCACATACATACATACATACATACATACATACAGACTGCCACTGCAGCTGTGTGTCTTGGTGCAGACAAAACTGAAGAGTCGACATGGCACTCATCCCCGTATGCGATGCCCATAGGGACTGTCTGAGATATAGGTAAGACACCCCTCAAGCAGGCCTTATAGTACAGGCTGCTTTAGGGATATCTCCTGTGAGGGCATATCTGCATGAGCAGATATGCCCCTGCAATATCCTTGTCTATTCTGGGATATTGCAAGTGACCAGGGAAGCTCTATAGTAAGTACATTGGCTGCACACTTGTCATTACGAGTTCCACAGCTCCATGAAGGTTTCACTGAAATATGGGATATGTGATACCAAACATCTCAGCATAATAAACCTGTGCCATTTGCAGTGGCCGATTTATTAAAAATTGCACACAGAGTGCCCCTTAGAGGGGTCCCCTAAGATCTACCAATCCTTATTGTGATCATCGACTGGCCTGAGTCAGCCTGCTACCACCAGACCGTGTTCTGTCCTCATGGGGAGAGTGCCTGTGCACTCTGAGGTCGGGAAAAATCAATTTCCTGGCTGGAGGTGTTCACTCCTCCCCTGGTCAGGAAGAGCTATCTGTGGCAGGGATTTTCAAAGGACTTGCCGCCTTTGTAATGCGACCCCAGCCTCTCCTGTTAGAGGGAGCAAGCGATCTTCCTGTCCTCACCCCCTTTTTGGCCGAGGACAGGTGGAAAACCTTAGATAGAATAGGAGGTGTGCCCCCGTCCCCTCTGCCAACTCCACCCCTCAGGTGCAGGAGGCGAGGTGAAGTACACTTTGTAGTGCCCACCATCTTGAAGATGGTGAAACTTATTCAATCAGGGCTAGGACTATGTCCCCTTCCCACAGGAGGTGGGCATGATAAGAGGGTGTAGACACCCCGGGAAAGTGGCCCATTGGCCACTACCTTTTACTCCCTTGTAACACCCTTAAATCAAGATTTTAGGTGGCATCCTCAGACCCTGAATTTCAGTTCCTGGAGACCTAAGAAGAGCCTTCTCTGCTGGTGAGGCTCTGTAGAGAACTATAATAATAATAATGAGTCCACTTATAAAGCGCAATGGTTACACTTATGCCAGTGTGTCCCCGCGCTGCGGTAGAGTTAGCCAGTAATCAGATGCCCACTACCCTCACCCTACTAAACTTAGGGAAAGAGAAACGTTTTTAGTTTTTTCCTGAAGCATCTCTCCTGGGCCTCCATCCGGAGCTCCATCAGGAGAGCATTCCATTGATTGGCCGCCAATAGGCGGACGGACCGACCTGCCATCCTGGCTTTCTTAATGGCGGGTACGCACACCAATCCTACCCCACCAGACCTCAGCTGACATGTGGGGACATAGGGGGTCAGGAGATCCGACAGATACGGAGGGGTCTTTCCCTGCAGGATCCGATGACAGACACAAAGTTTCTTGAAAGTGACTCTTTCTTTAATCGGGAGCGAGTGTAACGTGGCCAGGGCTTCCCTAGCCGATGTCCTACTTGGACGCCTCAAAATAAGGCAGGCTGCCACATTCTGCACTCCCTGCAGATGGACCATACACTTGGTTGTCGCGCCTAGATAAAGGATGTTACCATAGTCCAGGCGCAATGTCATCAGGGCATGAACCAAAGTCTTCCTAGCCGCCACAGGGAGTAGGTCCAAGGTTTTACGCAGGACCTTTAGGATCCCAAAACAGGTGCCTGTCACCCGTCTGGTTTGATAGTCGAAGGAAAGACTGGGATCTAACCAAACTCCCAAGTTCTTTCAGGGCGTAGGTGTTTGCCTCCCCCCCCCCCCCCCCCCCAAGTCCTGGGGCCACCATGCCGATGACCACACAGTCGGGGCCTTACCTCCCACAAGCACCTCTATCTTGTTGCCATTCAACTTCAGGCAGTTGTTAGCCATCCATGCAGCCAATTCTGGCATGCATGCCATGAAGTTGGAGGCAGCCAACTCCGGTGCCTGGGTAATGGAGACCACCAGCTGCGTTTCATCGGCATAGGTCCCGAACCCCTCAGCAATCTCCGCAACGGGAGCTACATAGAGATTAAACAGGGTCGGGCTCAGGGTCAGGCTGCAGCACTCCCTGGTTCAGCTTGATGACCCTAGAGTAGTGTTCGCCCTGTCTCACCTGGAAGCAGCGACCCGACAGGAAAGAATTTAGCCATTCAGGGCATTGCCAGACACCCCACCCTTCCTCAGACACTGTAGCAACGTGTGATGGGCTACAGTGTAAAGGCAGCACTTAGATCCAACAGGATCAAGGCCGCCGTTTGACCTGCATCCACAAATTGCCTGATGGATTCAGTGGCAAGAAGCAGCACTGATTCTGTCGAGTACCCATCTCGAAAGCCGGACATGGTCCCAGCCCTACTGGCCTGCCTGCATCCATGGATGATCCTGACCCAAAAGGCAACTCGTCTTGCAACCCAGCGACCTCCAGAACCTTGTGAGGACTGCCTGACTTCGATAAAGACCGAGGTCTCAAGAGAAAAGCAGACCTATTCACAAAGCAACCCTCTTCAAAGTAAAGGCTCTGTGACCTGAAGAACTGCGCAGACTGCCCCCCGGTTTTACCTCTGCACCTGATGCCACCAGCCCGAGTCCAAGTGGCCCACCGGTTCAGCAAGGTTCCTCTGCTTTCAAGAGCCCAACTCCACCATGAGCTGACCTCTCCTGGACTCCTAGAAGTTGCCTGCAGCTTCTGCAAGAAGACCCCTCAACCACGACGTGCACTGGTTAGCCATTTCTGACACCAAAAGACACCCCTTCACCCGTCCATCCTGGGCCTTGGTGAAGAGGACAAAAGGTGTCCCTACGTCCCTGAGCATCATAACTTACCTCAATGGCTGTTAGTTTCTTTCGACCGGCCTCCTGCTGGAGCCAGCAGCCCTTTTCAGATTTGGCCTGCCTCTATAGCTTTTCCTTGGGCACCCGATGCTGTGTTGGCATCGTGCATCCAGCCGCCCCTGTTTCGCTAGTATTGTAGTGTTGGTCCTGCCTTCGCCCCTGCTCAGTGTTAGCCTCAGCCCTGGGGACTGTTCCTCCAGGCCGCTGCTTCTTACCTGTAAGCACCCTCTGTCTGATTGCCCCAGTCCCCTTTAATTTGTATTCGGTGACTGACCTTGAACTTGCACCGTGTACCTGCCCACCCCTTTGTCGCTTGTGGTGCAATGTTGGTGCTCAACTGAACCTTGCCCTGTACTGACCTTAATTTCTGAAGACTGGTCTTGTACGTCAATGTTGCGTATACGTATGTTTAATGCTTTTTTCCTACCATTGTTAACATTGCAAAGTCTGAAAATTGCAGTGTGTCCACTTTTTATATTGAAAATGTATTTCTATTGCGAAAAGTATTTACCTAAGACAAAGTTCTGTGGTTCTGCAAAATAAATCCAACCAAGTGTCATTTTTATGAATTGGTCTCAGATTTAATCATTGAGTGTGTGTCTCTTTTATTGCTACTGTGTGTACAACAAATGCTTACGACTACCCTCGGTACCCCCTACACTACTACAAAAGAGAGCATTAGTATTATCTACTTGAGCCTCTGTAAAGCCTTTGGGGATCCACTGGACTCTCTGCTCACTCTACCTCTTTTTGATATAGTATATAGAGAGCAGCTTCCTACACTGGTGGCGCAGCGGTGGGGTACACGACGCACTCTACCTCTTTTTGGTATAGTATATAGAGAGCCAGCTTCCTACACTGGTGGCGCAGCGGTAGGGTACATGACACACTACCTCTTTTTGGTATAGTATATAGAGAGCCAGCTTCCTACACTGGTGGCGCAGCGGTAGGGTACATGACACACTCTACCTCTTTTTGGTATAGTATATAGAGAGCCAGCTTCCTACACTGGTGGCGCAGCGGTAGGGTACATGACACACTCTACCTCTTTTTGGTATAGTATATAGAGAGCCAGCTTCCTACACTGGTGGCGCAGCGGGAGGGTACACGACACGCTCTATCTCTTTTTGGTATAGTATATAGAGAGCCAGCTTCCTACACTGGTGGCGCAGTGGTAGGGTACACGACACACTCTGCCTCTTTTTGGTATAGTATATAGAGAGCCAGCTTCCTACACTGGTGGCGCAGCGGTAGGGTACACGGCACACTCTACCTCTTTTTGGTATTGTATATAGAGAACCAGCTTCCTACACTGGTGGCGCAGCGGTGGGATACACGACACACTCTACCTCTTTTTGGTATAGTATATAGAGAGCCAGCTTCCTACACTGGTGGCGCAGCGGTAGGGTACACGACACACTCTACCTCTTTTTGGTATAGTATATAGAGAGCCAGCTTCCGACACTGGGGGCGCAGCGGTAGGGTACACGACACACTCTACCTCTTTTTGGTATAGTATATAGAGAGCCAGCTTCCTACACTGGTGGCGCAGCGGGAGGGTACACGGCACACTCTACCTCTTTTTGGTATAGTATATAGAGAGCCAGCTTCCTACACTGGTGGCGCAGCGGTAGGGTACACGACACACTCTACCTCTTTTTGGTATAGTATATAGAGAGCCAGCTTCCGACACTGGTGGCGCAGCGGGAGGGTACACAACACACTCTACCTCTTTTTGGAATAGTATATAGAGAGCCAGCTTCCGACACTGGTGGCGCAGCGGGAAGGTACACGACACACTCTACCTCTTTTTGGTATAGTATATAGAGAGCAAGCTTCCTACACTGGTGGCGCAGCGGTAGGGTACACGGCACACTCTACCTCTTTTTGGTATAGTATATAGAGAGCCAGCTTCCTACACTGGTGGCGCAGCGGTGGGGTACACGACACACTCTACCTCTTTTTGGTATAGTTTATAGAGAGCCAGCTTCCTACACTGGTGGCGCAGCGGGAGGGTACACGACACACTCTACCTCTTTTTGGTATAGTATATAGAGAGCCAGCTTCCTACACTGGTGGCGCAGTGGGAGGGTACACGACACACTCTACCTCTTTTTGGTATAGTATATAGAGAGCCAGCTTCCTACACTGGTGGCGCAGCGGTAGGGTACACGACACACTCTGCCTCTTTTTGGTATAGTATATAGAGAGCCAGCTTCCTACACCGGTGTCGCAGCGGTAGGGTACACGACACACTCTACCTCTTTTTGGTATAGTATATAGAGAGCCAGCTTCCTACACTGGTGGCGCAGCGGTAGGGTACACGACACACTCTACCTCTTTTTGGTAAAGTATATAGAGAGCCAGCTTCCTACACTGGTGGCGCAGCGGTAGGGTACACGACACACACTCTACCTCTTTTTGGTATAGTATATAGAGAGCCAGCTTCCTACACTGGGGGCGCAGCGGTAGGGTACACGACACACTCTACCTCTTTTTGGTATAGTATATAGAGAGCCAGCTTCCTACACCGGTGTCGCAGCGATAGGGTACACGACACACTCTACCTCTTTTTGGTATAGTATATAGAGAGCCAGCTTCCTACACTGGTGGCGCAGCGGTAGGGTACACAACACACAATCTACCTCTTTTTGGTATAGTATATAGAGAGCCAGCTTCCTACACTGGTGGCGCAGTGGTAGGGTACACGACACACTCTACCTCTTTTTGGTATAGTATATAGAGAGCCAGCTTCCTACACTGGTGGGGCAGCGGGAGGGTAGGCGACACACAGTACCTCTTTTTGGTATAGTATATAGAGAGCCAGCCTCCTACACTGGTGGGGCAGCGGGAGAGTAGGCGACACACTCTACCTCTTTTTGGTATAGTATATAGAGAGCCAGCTTCCTACACTGGTGGCGCAGCGGTAGGGTACACGGCACACTATACCTCTTTTTGGTATAGTATATAGAGAGCCAGCTTCCTACACTGGTGGCGCAGCGGGAGGGTACACGACACACTCTACCTCTTTTTGGTATAGTATATAGAGAGCCAGCTTCCTACACTGGTGGCGCAGCGGTAGGGTACACGACACACTCTACCTCTTTTTGGTATAGTATATAGAGAGCCAGCTTCCTACACTGGTGGGCCAGCGGTAGGGTACACGACACACTCTGCCTCTTTTTGGTATAGTATATAGAGAGCCAGCTTCCAACACTGGTGGCGCAGCGGGAGGGTACACGACACACTCTACCTCTTTTTGGTATAGTATATAGAGAGCCAGCTTCCTACACTGGTGGCGCAGCGGTAGGGTACACGACACACTCTACCTCTTTTTGGTATAGTATATAGAGAGCCAGCTTCCTACACTGGTGGCGCAGCGGTAGGGTACACGACACACTCTACCTCTTTTTGGTATGGTATATAGAGAGCCAGCTTCCTACACTGGTGGCGCAGCGGGAGGGTACACGACACACTCTACCTCTTTTTGGTATAGTATATAGAGAGCCAGCTTCCTACACTGGTGGCGCAGCGGTAGGGTACACAACACACTCTACCTCTTTTTGGTATAGTATATAGAGAGCCAGCTTCCTACACTGGTGTCGCAGCGGTAGGGTACACGACACACTCTGCCTCTTTTTGGTATAGTATATAGAGAGCCAGCTTCCTACACTGGGGGCGCAGCGGGAGGGTACACAACACACTCTACCTCTTTTTGGTATGGTATATAGAGAGCCAGCTTCCTACACTGGTGGCGCAGCGGTAGGGTACACGGCACACTCTACCTCTTTTTGGTGTAGTATATAGAGAGCCAGCTTCCTACACTGGTGGCGCAGCGGTAGGGTACACGACACACTCTACCTCTTTTTGGTATAGTATATAGAGAGCCAGCTTCCTACACTGGTGGCGCAGCGGTAGGGTACACGACACACTCTACCTCTTTTTGGTATGGTATATAGAGAGCCAGCTTCCTACCCTGGTGGCGCAGCGGGAGGGTACACGACACACTCTACCTCTTTTTGGTATAGTATATAGAGAGCCAGCTTCCTACACTGGTGGCGCAGCGGTAGGGTACACAACACACTCTACCTCTTTTTGGTATAGTATATAGAGAGCCAGCTTCCTACACTGGTGTCGCAGCGGTAGGGTACACGACACACTCTGCCTCTTTTTGGTATAGTATATAGAGAGCCAGCTTCCTACACTGGGGGCGCAGCGGGAGGGTACACGACACACTCTACCTCTTTTTGGTATGGTATATAGAGAGCCAGCTTCCTACACTGGTGGCGCAGCGGTAGGGTACACGGCACACTCTACCTCTTTTTGGTGCAGTATATAGAGAGCCAGCTTCCTACACTGGTGGTGCAGCGGTAGGGTACACGACACACTCTGCCTCTTTTTGGTATAGTATATAGAGAGCCAGCTTCCTACACTGGTGGCGCAGCGGGAGGGTACACGGCACACTCTACCTCTTTTTGGTATAGTATATAGAGAGCCAGCTTTCTACACTGGTGGCGCAGCGGTAGGGTACACGACACACTCTACCTCTTTTTGGTATAGTATATAGAGAGCCAGCTTCCTACACTGGGGGCGCAGCGGTAGGGTACACGACACACTCTACCTCTTTTTGGTATAGTATATAGAGAGCCAGCTTCCTACATTGGTGGTGCAGCGGTAGGGTACACGACACACTCTACCTCTTTTTTGGTATAGTATATAGAGAGCGAGCTTCCTACACTGGTGGCGCAGCGGTAGGGTACACGGCACACTCTGCCTCTTTTTGGTATAGTATATAGAGAGCCAGCTTCCTACATTGGTGGTGCAGCGGTAGGGTACACGACACACTCTACCTCTTTTTGGTATAGTATATAGAGAGCCAGCTTCCTACACTGGTGACGCAGCGGTAGGGTACACGACACACTCTACCTCTTTTTGGTATAGTATATAGAGAGCCAGCTTCCTACACTGGTGGCGCAGCGGTGGGGTACACAACACACTCTACCTCTTTTTGGTATAGTTTATAGAGAGCCAGCTTCCTACACTGGTGGCGCAGCGGTAGGGTACACAACACACTCTACCTCTTTTTGGTATAGTATATAGAGAGCCAGCTTCCTACACTGGTGCCGCAGCGGTAGGGTACACGACACACTCTGCCTCTTTTTGGTATAGTATATAGAGAGCCAGCTTCCTACACTGGTGGCGCAGTGGGAGGGTACACGACACGCTCTACCTCTTTTTGGTATAGTATATAGAGAGCCAGCTTCCTACACTGGTGGCGCAGCGGTAGGGTACACGACACACTCTACCTCTTTTTGGTATAGTATATAGAGAGCCAGCTTCCTACACTGGTGGCGCAGCGGTAGGGTACACGACACACTCTACCTCTTTTTGGTATAGTATATAGAGAGCCAGCTTCCTACACTGGTGGCGCAGCGGGAGGGTACACGGCACACTCTACCTCTTTTTGGTATAGTATATAGAGAGCCAGCTTCCTACACTGGGGGCGCAGCGGGAGGGTACACGACACACTCTACCTCTTTTTGGTATAGTATATAGAGAGCCAGCTTCCTACACTGGTGGCGCAGCGGTAGGGTACACGACACACTCTGCCTCTTTTTGGTATAGTATATAGAGAGCCAGCTTCCAACACTGGTGGCGCAGCGGGAGGGTACACGACACACTCTACCTCTTTTTGGTATAGTATATAGAGAGCCAGCTTCCTACACTGGGGGCGCAGCGGGAGGGTACACGACACACTCTACCTCTTTTTGGTATAGTATATAGAGAGCCAGCTTCCTACACTGGTGGCGCAGCGGTAGGGTACACAACACACTCTGCCTCTTTTTGGTATAGTATATAGAGAGCCAGCTTCCAACACTGGTGGCGCAGCGGGAGGGTACACGACACACTCTACCTCTTTTTGGTATAGTATATAGAGAGCCAGCTTCCCACACTGGTGGCGCAGCGGTAGGGTACACAACACACTCTGCCTCTTTTTGGTATAGTATATAGAGAGCCAGCTTCCTACACTGGTGGCGCAGCGGTAGGGTACACGACACACTCTGCCTCTTTTTGGTATGGTATATAGAGAGCCAGCTTCCTACACTGGTGGCGCAGCGGTAGGGCACACGACACACTCTGCCTCTTTTTGGTATAGTATATAGAGAGCCAGCTTCCTACACTGGTGGCGCAGCGGTAGGGTACACGACACACTCTGCCTCTTTTTGGTATAGTATATAGAGAGCCAGCTTCCTACACTGGTGGTGCAGCGGAAGGGTACACGGCACACTCTACCTCTTTTTGGTATGGTATATAGAGAGCCAGCTTCCTACACTGGTGGCGCAGCGGTAGGGCACACAACACACTCTGCCTCTTTTTGGTATAGTATATAGAGAGCCAGCTTCCTACACTGGTGGCGCAGCGGTAGGGTGCACGACCTTTGCGTTTGCTGGATCACTCTGACAATAAGTGACAACAAGATTCACTTCAGAAATTGCCCTTCGTTAAATTGTAGTTTTGCAAATTGACTATTTTTCCAAATTTTGAAATATGTCAGGGCCCTGGTTCGGTCCCCTTGAGTACAGCTGTTTCAAAGTCAAACTCTTGCTGTAGTTAGGAAAGCAGTATTAGGGATTTTTCCTTTCCAAAAAGGTTCCTAACTTTGTAAAGACAATGAGTGCTAGAAGTAGTCACCCGAAAGAGCTGATAGTGGTGGAGGAAATCGACCTCACACCTTATGTCTTTAAATATAAAATAGCGCAGAGGCTTGGATAAAACCTATAGGCTCAGGACTGGGTCAAACCCTACCAAAGCAAAGCTCCAGGATCTTTTGGCAGAATATGACAAAGAGCATCCAGAGGATGACTCTGATCTTACAGATCAAAATACTGACAGTAGGAGTGACCGTGTGACACCCCAAGACAAAGAAGCCTCTTCAGACGAAGAGCTTGCTCTGCAAAGACTAGCCAGGAGGGCAGCTCTAGAAGCCCAACTCCTAGCTACAGAAGAGAGAGAAAGGAGATTGGCCAAGGACCCATCTGTGGTGGCATCACATCACAATCATAAATAAGGAGAAAGTAGATTCATTTAACCCTAAAAACCCCAAAGGGATTATGTATGTGATAATATCACCAAGTGGTTCATTGCTTTTGAGCGGGCCTGTCTTAGCAGGCAGGTCCACAGGAAGCTGTGGAGTGCTATCCTGTGGGAAATGTTCTCAGAAAAGTGCAGGGATAGACTCCTGACACTCTGTGAGAAAGAGGCTGAATCCTATGACCTCATGAAGGGTACCCTAAGTGAGGGCTTTGGATTCAGTACGGAGTATAGCACCAGTTTCAGAGCGGCTCGAAAAACCCAGAGCCAGGCCTGGGTAGATTTTGTAGACTATTCACTGAAATCAGTAGGAGGTTGGTTAGTTGGTAAGAATGTGCATGCCTTTGAAGGGCTTTATCATTTGATAATGAAGGAGCATCTTTTAAGTAATTGTTACCAAGGGAAGCTACATCAATTCCTGGTGGACCTTGGTCCACTCTCTCCTCAAGAGTTGGGGGAGAAGGCAGACCACTGGGTCAAAACAAGGGTGACGAAGACTCCTGCTGGTGGGGGAGACCAAAAGAAAGAGGACAGAAAGCGACCCTAGGGAAATGGGGTAACCGAAAAAGAAAGATTCTACTTCAGGCCCTCAAAAACCTGTTCAAGAGAGGGGGCCCAGAGACTCTTGACAGCCAAAGTGTGGGTACCAGGGTAAGAACTGGGATCCTTAGATGGGCTTGGTGCCTTGGCTGTAGGTCACTTGGGCACTGACCTTGAGACTCTGGCTGTAAAAACAAGGAACGTTTGGGGCGTTCCTGCGCCTCCATTTGTGCATTATAAGCAACTACATATACGACTTATTCTGTCCGGACTCTAAGAATGGACTGTGCTTCTCGGTTTTCTATGATAGAACTTCGGGTCAGAGTTGTATTTGACGTATTGTTTGGCGTCTGTGCAGCCACATCTGCTTTAAGATCAGTGAAAACAGCCATGAAGCATATCTTGATGAGTCTTGAAGGTAAGTAACTCTCAGAAGCTCCTGTTAAGCCATCTTCCCTTCAGTGAAGCAAACTTGTTTGTATCTTTCCTAGAGGATCTGGTTATGGCATCCCCGTAGCTGGACACCTTGACCAGACCAGAACTAAAGGCCAGGGATGCACCAGAATGTGAAGGAGATTTGTAACTCCTGTCCCATCTGTCAAGCCAGTGGCACGACAGGTGGGCACCCAAAGGCCCTCTTAATCCCGCTTCCAGTTGTTGGTGTTCCCTTTGAAAGGGCAAAGATTGACATTGTTGGTCCCCTTGACCCCCCTACAGCATCAGGGAACAGCTCTGCTGGTAGTAGATCATGCCTCCAGGTATTCTGAGGCTATTCCCCTCAGGACTCCCACTGCCCCTGCAGTAGCTAGGGCCCTCATTAGCATCTTTACCAGGGTGGGCTTCCCTACGGAGGTGTTGTCATACAGAGGTACCAACTTGTCTGGCTACTTGAAACACATGTCGAAGGAGTGTGGAGTGAATTACTGGTTCACTACCCTCTACCACCCACAATGTAATGGCTTTGTTTTTTTAGAATTTTACTATACTTTTGTCAACATACAACCTGGCAGTCAGAGTATACATAGGCATATCATACCAATATGTTCTACGTAAGTAGGTTAATCAAGAAGCAGTCAATAATTACACATGCACTAATCTGCTTTCCCATTCTCCAGGTGATCAATAAGTGTCCTATTTCCCTAATTGGGAATGTACCTTATAATTATCATGTGGAGACACCTCCCTGCTCGTCCCCAGTGTCGTAGTGTTCTGCCTCGTCAGTTTCAGAGCCAGAGTCTGTGTCTGTTGTCACTCGGGAAGCAGGAGCTAGGAGTTATCTGTATAAGCACAGCAAGTGTTTAGTGTATCCTCAAATATGTCATCCTTTCTGCTAAGGCGCATATGTGTCTCCTCAGCTAGGGCCCAGTCGAGCGCATCTCTATGCCAGAGGGCAATCGTTGGGGCATGCTGGGACAGCCATGTGATTGCACTTCTATGTCATGCCAGTACCATAGGTGACTGACCAAATTTATAGGTTATCTTGCGCCCTTCTAGCATCTAAAGAGGCCTAATAAACAGCATTTGGGTGTTAGCTCAATACTTAGTTGTGTGGCATGCACCATTTCTTCGACCGCTAGTTGCCAGAAGGAGCATATTGCATCGCAGGACCATGGTTAATGTAAGAAATCAGACCCCACAGTGTTGCAGCGCAAGCATATATCTGGGCAAGACCCGACCATTTGATAAAGGTCTTGTGGCGTTAAGTAGGTTCTTCGCAGAAAATTATAATGTATCGGTTGAAAATGGGCATTACTAGAAACCATGCATGTTAGTTCACAGGACCGCTGCCAGTCTGGATCTTCCATTGGAATGTCAAAGTCTAAATTCCAGGCCTCTCAGGTCCTTGTGTAGTGTCTACTGTACTGTTTAAAATGCAGCCCTTCGGGGGTGCGAGGGGTCGTGGCTCCTCCTCTTCCTTTCGGGGATATTATAACCAATATCAGCAGTACCATCCCTATCAGGGCCAACTGCGTTACTCCTCCTCCCTGCAACAGCAGTCGTTTCGACAGCCGCAGGCTGCCTCTTAAAAGCAGTACAGAGGGAAATCCTCCTGCTGAGGTAGAGATTCCTCAAAAAAGCAGTGACAAATGCCAACTGTCAACCGCTCTTCCCATCAATCCGACCAAAGTTGGAGGGCGGATCTCCCATTTTTTCTCCAATTGGTCCGCAATATACAGATCCATGGGTTTTGGACATGGTGTCCAGAGGCCACACTCTGGAATTTGTGAAATATCCTCCAAATTCTCCCCCAGAGGTCCACCTCCTGCCCGTCTGAAGGAACGTTTATGCCAAATCAATCTCATGTTAAGGAAAGGAGCGATCAAAGTGTCCTGAATCTTTAAAGGGATGCAGGCTTCTATTCAAGATTCTTCCTAATCAAGAAAAAATCGGGAGAGTGGAGTCCCCTTCTGGATCTTTGTTCCCTCAAAATGTTCCTCAAGAAGCAAACTTTCCAGATGTTGTCTCTCCTAGAAGTGCTTCAATTTTTTGTCTTAAGGGGATTACAAGCCAACACTGGACCTTCAAGATGCCTATTTTCATGTCCCTATTCTACCCAGACACAGACAATGCCTGCGCTTCAGAGTGGCTGGCAGAGAGCCCATTCTATGCAAGTTGGCTTCCCCACTCAGAATCATGCAGAAATGCGTTTTTGATGAACTGGTTAAAAATATATGCTCACGCTTTTCTACCGATTCCTCTAGTTGCAAGGGTACTTTGGAAACTGCAGAAAGAACCCTGCTGCATTCTTCTCATAGCCCCCAGATGGTCTCGCCAGTTCTGGTTTACGGAGCTTCTCCTTCTGTCGGAGTGCAATCCAATTTGGCTGCACCCAATTTCTAATCTTCTTACTATGAACCACGGCCTGATCTGCCATCCGGATCCAACTGGCGACTGAGCACTAGGAGTTTGCTAATTTGATTATTACTCCGGACTTCAGGGAGGTCCTCAATAACGCTAGAGGACCCTCCACTATCAAAACCTACACACTCAAGTGGAAACGGTTCTATCTTTGGTGTGAAGCTTCAAATTCTTCAGTTTAACTCTGAGAAGACAGAGATTCTACACTGTGCAGTAGGTAGAATCCCTCATAAACTTCCGCTTGAGGTTTGGCCAACATCCCCTGCTAGTCCATTGGCTCCCAGTAGCGTGGTACGTAATCTGGGAGTCATGGTTGACAACAAATTGACATTAGAAAACTGTCAACAAAAGAGCTGGAAGTGGTTTTACTCTGATCAGAGCATTTCGGAAAATCCTTCCCATGTTCTCTTAACAGAACAAAGCGCTGATAGTCCGGAGCACCATCCTCAGTAAGCTGGACTATTGTAATGCCCTGTTACTAGAATCCCCACAATATCTGATTGAGAGATTGCAGAGTACAAACCATGGTGGCCAAAATGGTACTAGTTCAGCCACGCCGCTCCTCCGTCTCCCGGGCACTCTCAGATTTACACTGGCTGCCAGTCTCGCAGAAGATACGATTTAAGGCACTATCTATAGTATACAGGCCCAAATCTCTGCAGGAGAAACTGACATGGTATGTCCCTCCATGAGCACTGCGCTCCTCATAGGCTAATCTGGTGAGGGTGCCTAGAGTTAGGAAAGTCAAATCCGGAGGTAGGGCCTTCAGTGCGTCAGAGACCTGCCTTTGGAATACTCTTCCATTTGATACAAGACAAATAGACAACATTCTGCAGTTTAGAAAAAGGTTAAAAACCTGGCTCTACCCTCGAGTAGGCTCCTTGGCATCCTGCTAACTCCTTCCTGGCAGGGGACACAGTCTCTCGGCCCTAAGCTAGTCACCTGTATCACAGCGCCAGGTTACCCGTAGGGTGTCAGTTGCTAACTTAAATAAATAAATAAATGTTTACTACTTAGCTCCTGATGCTTGGAATGACCTCCCAATCTCTTTGAGACAGACCTCTAGCCTTCTGTCCTTCCGAAAGGCCCTTAAGACATGGCTTTTCCCTTAATTTGATGTTGCTTCCTGTGTCTGCACGTCCTTTCAGTGTTATGTTCTCCCTTCTTCGGTTGGGTTTCCTTCGAAAAAGCGCCGGGATACTCCGTGGAGTGGCCGTGCGCTATAGGAGTATAAAAATAACATAACATAACATAACAGCCTGATCCTCTGAGGAGAAGGTTCCAGAGGGTGCTGTCGCCTGATTGGCTGGAGTTTGGACCATATCTAATGACTTGGACAAGTTAATAAAGTGACACGTTTTTTCCTGTTAACTTCTATGTTACAATACTTCCTATTGGTCTTTTAGCTACGCTTTTGCTATGCTATTGCTATATTGCTATTTATTCTGTGTACCGTGGGAATCCCACTTCGACGAATGATTCAAGCATGTGAATCTATCAAAGATACCAATACTGGAGAACCACAGTTTACAGGTAAGTAACTTATGTTCATCTTCCTGATCTTCCGGAGCTGAAAAAAGCAGGTAGAGACCACCATCCCAATCTGGGATTTCACAGACCGATCGCAGTCAATTGTGATGCCAAGGCTTTTAGTTGATCTAGATGGTAGGGGTGGGTTCCCAACTCAGTCGGCCAAAAATTAGAGTTCCAGGGCCCACCAATTAGGATCATTTCTGCTTTGTCTTGGTTAAAATTCAGGTGGTTACTGTTCATCCAGCTACCAATATGTCACATGGTAGTTTGAAAGTTACTAACGGAGGCTGCAGACTTGACGATTTCCAAGATCAGTTGATGATCGTCAGCGTAGTTGAAAGTGCATACCTTTCTTTAGCCTAAGGATTGAATTAGAGGATACAGATACAGATTAAAAAGGTGCGGTGACGGGGGGCGTGGCTAGCAGCCAACGATGGCGGCCGCAGCTTAGGGAGGCTCCTGGGCAGAGGCGGCTTTCCGCGATAATCCGCACCAAAATCCTGATCTTCGCTGGCGGAAAGGAGCGGACCAGAACCGGTGTCCTTGCGGCGAGCAGCGCTGAAGTTCCTGGGAGCGGCGGCGGCCCGAACGGGCACAATCTCACTCTCGAGAGGCGGAGGAGGAGCTGGGCCTGACTGCAGCCGAGAAGCCGCGGACTACCGGTGCCATTGAATCCGGCCGGAAGTGACCTGCAAGAGGGGGTGAGTGGCAGGAAGCGTCGGCTTTCCGAGCGCGTCACCCCGAAAGCACCGCAAAGCTTCCCTCCCGTCCACCCAAGCACACGGGCGCACACCACGACAACCCGTCAGCACTCCCCGGTCTCGTACGCATCCACCTGCAGCGAGACGGGAGCTGCGCAGGCTCAACCCAGTGCCGCCATTACCCGGACGACGGAAGACGCCAGACCCCGGCAGCGGCCGGCAAAGCCACTCAGCGGCCGGCAAAGCTACACGGCGGCCACAGCGGGCGTGGGTTGTAAAAATTTGCAGACTTTCCAACGGGAGCACCGGGGGGCCATACGCACGCGGCGCCACCAGTGGGGCAAGAGCCTGGGCGGCACCCACATCAAGGGGGCACTGAGGAAAAGCATACCGCGACAGCCCCGGCCGGTGTGAGTCGCAACTTACAGCGCACCGCCACACTCCCCTTTGAACCCAGTGCTAGGGGGAGACTCAGCGCCTGGTCTGTACGCAATCTCTAGGGGAGCGTCGCCCCACTGCATAACGGTGAGGAGACATCACCCCCCACTGCGGTGACCATATACCTCGACGCAGCCTACCGACGGTGCGCAAAGAAGCGACCCTGCGCAACCCGCGCACGATCATTCTACCCACCTGGCAGTTTAATTCACGGCAGCACCATGTCCCACAGGGGCCCCAGAAACAACTCAACCCAGGCCAAGTTGGACAAATTCGCATATGAGAGGCACTCACCGCCCCAAGACCAACGCAAGGCCGCCGGAAAAGCGGCTGAAACCGAGGGGGCGAAGAAGGCCACACTTGACGATGTCCTAGCAGCACTGGCCCAAGTACAAACGACGGTGGGTGCCACGGCAACGGAAGTCACCTTAATAAGAGCGGATCTCCAAAAGATGAACGAGAGGGACAAACAGGTCGAGGTGGTCACTAAGTCGCTGGTTGAGGATGTATCCGAATTGCAAATAGCAGTAGAACGGCTGCAAACCGATAACAAACTGCTTAGGGACAAACTGGACGACCAGGAAGGGCGCTCCCGACGCAATAATGTCCGAATTTTAGGTGTGCCGGAATCAGAAGACACGGGGGCAATGGACCTCTACGTGGAGGATTTGGTCAAAACTCGGCTCAAGCCCAAGGGACTCTCGAACTTCTTCTCCGTCGGAAGGGCACACCGCGTTCCGGGAGGAAAACCCAAGTCGGGGGCCGCACCGCGACCGATACTGGCTAGGCTGTTCAATTTCCGAGATCGGGACGCCATTCTGCAGGCCGCTAGAGTGGCACCGGCCATCCAAATCCAGAACTCGAAGATTGCTTTCTTCCCGGACTATACGGCTGAGGTATCTAGGAGAAGGAAAACGTTCCTGGAAGTAAAAAAGACCCTGAGAGACAAAGTACTGCCATACTCAATGCTCTTCCCGGCTAAACTGCGGGTGGTAGCGGACAAGAAAGTGTGGATCTTCAACTCCCCTGGAGCAGCCCGGGACTGGCTGGAGGGTTGGCACACCGTTGGACGACAGCGCAAAACACACAGACCGGATCGAGACCGTGGAGGAGGCAGCAGAGCTGGCTCGCAAACATCGGGTCGAGTGGAGGGAACGGAACACTCACCATCCCATGGGTTTGAAGGGGGAGGCGAGGAAGACTGAACCCGACCTTGGACTATGGACACTAAGCAGTCGCCGAACACCGAACTAACTTATACTTTCCACAGCTGCACGTAGACGCTGGCATGACTGCCCCAAAAGCCTTCAGGGAAGCCGCCTGCCCGGGGAGACGCTCTCCCCCCTACAAGCAAGTACTCTGGTTTTGGGATGGGTAAAGCACTCTGCTCAGTTGGGGTGGCGGGCAGTTGGAGGTCCGTTAAGCAGGGGGGCAGGGAGGGGGGGTTTGTTTTGAACTGTTTATGTTAGGAATGTGCATAATGGGTCGAAGACAATATTTCAGTACCTATGGGAATCAGAACACATTGCTGGGAACGGACAGTGACGTTATGCCCCCATGATGCCTCTGAACGCTTTGCTGCGCGACGACGCAGCCGATAAACCGGTTACATCTCTGGGGCACTACATCATGTACCTAATACCACCCGATGGCTAACAATCCCGTACCGGCAGAGGGGGTGACTCACTCTGACACACAATGCCCACCTATGATCTTGATGTCCTGGAATGTGAGAGGTTTGGGGGACAAGGTTAAGCGGGGATTGGTATTGACGGCTATTAAGCGCCTGCGACCTACTGTGGCCCTGTTGCAAGAGACACACCTGGTGGGGGGGGCTACGAAGGCCTTGGATAGGCCAGGCTACAAAATGTGGGCCCACTCTGCTTTCACGTCCGGCTCCAGGGGATCCGGCATTCTAATACAAAGAACTCACGTTTCATGCCCCTATCAATTAAAACGGATGATCAGGGCTGCTTCGCGGCTGTGCAGGGACAATGGGAGGGGAAACTCTTTAATTTGGTATCAGTGTATGTGCCACCGGCTTTACACTCGGTCCACCTCCCAAGACTAGGGGACTTCCTTTTAACTCTCCCTGAGGGTGAGACCATACTAGGGGGGGACTTCAACGCGGTCATAGACCCACAACTAGATAAACACCCCTCCCCCAACCAGACAGGGGGGGAAACATACTTTCGACGATTTACCATGGCCATGGGCATGACAGACATCTGGAGACACTTACACCCGGGCTCGAAACAATACACATTTCACTCCGCGGTGCATGGCAGCCTGTCTCGCATCGATTATTTCCTGTCATTGGGGGGGGCCCTTTCTCACGTGGATACCCTGGTGATTCACCCTCGTGGTATTTCGGACCACTCACCGCTCACACTGACGCTTTACCAACAGACGAGAGCACGTAAGCGCATATACCCCATGCACGCATCATATTTTAAAATCCCACAGGTTCGCAAAGCACTCAAACACGCCACGAAACACTACTTTCTTGAAAATACCCATTCAGTGCGCTCCCCGGCAACGCTCTGGGAGGCCTATAAAATGGTTCTGCGGGGACAAGCCATTAACACTATAACCGGACACAAGAAACAACAATCTCAGGAACTAGCCGACCTAGAGATTACGTTGAGGGAGCGGACCGCGACGCATGAGTCTCACCCTTCTCCCACTGCCCTGCACGCACTCACTCTCCAGCAACAGCTGTACAATGATCACCTGCGGTTGGTGGTCAAGGGTCTCTTAACCGACACTCAGAACAGGATCTATGAAGTGGGGTACAAAGCAGGGAAAATGCTGGCGTGGCTCGATAGACGTGAGGGTAGCTCCAGGGGGGTCCAACGTCTAAAAGATGAACAGGGAGTGACACACACTGATCCGAGGCGCATAACAGAACTACTTGCGTCCCATTTTGAACGAGTGTACACCCCGGCTCGTACAATTACACCTGAGAGTGCCAGGGCGCTCTTGGCACCGATTGAGGTTCGGACCCTCTCACCGGAGGCGTCGAGCGAGCTGGAGGCAGACATCACAGCCGACGAAATCCAGCTGGCCATTAAGGCACTAAACCCGGGCAAAGCATTGGGACCAAATGGGATACCCATAGAATGGTATCAAGTGATGCCGGACACCCTCAGCACGCATCTGCTGGGGATGTTCAAGGACTGCTTGGAGAGGGGTTCCCTTCCACCGGACCAGCGTGCGGCTACTATAATACCAATCCCCAAGCCGGGTAAACCCCCGGAGGACTGCTCCTCCTATCGGCCAATTTCCTTATTAAACGCGGAAGTGAAAATCTTGGCCAAGCTTCTGGCACAGAGGATCCTGCCCCATCTGTCCTCGATTATACACCCGGATCAGTCCGGGTTTATGCCGCACAGGAACACAGCGCTGAATTTGCGGCGACTGCATGGTATCCTGGCCAGAGCTGACACCATCACCACGCCGGCAGTAATCCTGGCACTTGATGCCAAAATGGCATTTGACCTGGTGGAGTGGGAGTACCTTTTCGAAACGCTGACGCATATGGGGTTCGGGCCTCGCTTTCTAGCGTGGGTTAAACTGCTGTACACAGCCCCGATGGCTCATGTGGTGGCGAACGGCCACATTTCCCGCACTTTCCCGCTGGGTCGGGGCACGCGACAGGGATGCCCTTTGTCACCCCTGTTGTTTGCCATCTCCTTGGAACCACTTGCGACTCTCATACGAGCCTCCCCCCTCCTCAAGGGTATACCAGGGACCGGGGGTTGGGAAGACCGTCTGTCCCTCTACGCAGACGACATGCTGCTGTATCTAACAGACCCCGAGGAGGGAATACCGGCCTTGTTACGCATTTGTGACACGTACGGCAGGATTTCCGGCTACACGCTAAATTGGTCCAAGTCAGAGATATATGTCCTACGGGGTCCGGCTCCAGGCCTCGACGATACTTGCCCGCTGCGACTGGCGGGATCGTCCTTTAAATATCTAGGCATACACGTCACTAGGGACCCGGCTGAATTCATGGATAAGAATCTGAAGCCGCCCCTAGATAGACTCAAGCGGGATGTGGAGTTCTGGTCCGGCCTGCCGTTAACACTCCTCGGCAGGGCGGCGCTTTACAAGATGATGGCGTTACCACGCTTCTTGTACGTCCTCGACAATTCACCCTATCCTGTGCCACCCAAATTCTTCCAGAAAGAAGCGGCTCTGGTTTCCAACCTACTTTGGGGCAACCTCCCGGCGCGAGTGGCACAATCCAAGCTACACAGAGACTGGTACAGCGGGGGCATTGCGCTACCGAATCTGAAACTGTATTGTTGGGCGGCACAATTGAGGCCCATTAATCAATGGATACACGCACCACATACCGAGCCAGCATTTCACTCGGACAGGGAGCAGTTGGGCGCTGATAGTCTGTTGGGTCCACTATATGATCACCGCAAGGTGCGTACTCTGGTCGGCCCCACCAAGTTAACGGTGCAGATATGGCATGCAGCTACGGCAGCTCTGGGCTGGAAGGGGAGAATCACAAAGATGACTCCGCTGTGGGACTCCCGCGCATTGGGCAACCTGAGGAACACCAAGGGGTTCGCACAATGGGACACGATGGGCATCTCCGTGGTGGGTGACCTGTGGGAGAGGAATGAAGTGATCCCCTTTGCCCGACTAAAAGAACTCTATGAGCTCAACGACAGGGAACTCTACAGGTACATTCAGGTCCGTCACGCACTGCTTGCAGCCATTCCAGCAGACACACTACTCCCAGAGTCCTCACCCTTGGAAGATTGCCTACTCACAGATTGCATGTTAGAACGGGCAACATCCCTCACTTACCGTAAGCTCCTCAATAACAGCCCTGAACCCACACCACACCTGAAAGAGAAATGGGAGGGGGAGATTAACGACATGGATGAACATGAATGGAACGCAGCTCTTGGGTCCCCTAAAGAAATAGGCATCTCGGCACGCATGCGGCTGGTGCAATTTAAGATCCTGCACAGGGTTTACTATACAAGGACAATGCTGCATCGCATACATAGGGCGCCCCATCCCTACTGTCTGCGTGGGTGTGGGGAGGAGGGCACATTCTTCCATACCATATGGGACTGCCCCAAGATCCAGGAATACTGGAAACAAGTACTCCGCACACTTTCACAGGCATTAGATCACTCCATATTACCTGACCCGAGGAGGTGCTTGCTAAATATATGGGAACCTACTGACTTGACCCGATACGAACAACTTTGGGTCACGGCGGGGCTAATGGTAGCGAAACGCGACATAGCACAGCGCTGGGTGGCAGCAAAACCTACCAACCAAGTCCCAGTGGTGCTTGAACATGGATCGAGTGATGTTGACCGAGCGAGCAGTGTACATCAACCGTGCCTGCCCCGGGAAATGGAATAAGTTATGGCTGAAATGGAATGAGTACAGGGGGGACATCTGCAAACCCTTGCGAGAGGATGATCTGGATGAATCTGACGATGAGGGCGAGGAGGGCTAAACCTGGGCGGAAGGGGGGAGTGTGGGGGGTGCCTGGGCTGCTGTAGGAGGTCGCCTCTTAGAGCTTAGACAGATGAGTCAAAGGGGGCAGGGGCGGGTGGGGAGAGTAGAGGCAAGTGAGTACTGTGTAGGGCTGTCAGGTTCCCATACTCCCAAGAGACACTAGAGACTTGAAACGCACTGATTCGTGTCAGACCACACTGTCATTCCTAACTGTTGTTGTTATGAGTTTGTTATTTTTCAAAAAACGAAAAAACTCCATCAAAACCTCAATTCCTGCATTGAACAATTGCTCAACTGGCACTTTTATTCTTTCAGCTCTCTCCGTCAAGAATTTTATTGTTACTGTGGTATGATTATCCTTTTTGCTGAAAATCTCTGTATACAATGATCCTCCGATAGCGGCCGGCCCTCGGGGTTGTAGGCATTCCGCTGTGTGCTATGCAAAGTGCAATAAAGGTTTTGGAAAAAAAAAAAAAAGGTGCGGTGACATGGAGGAGCCCTGCGGCACCCCACAAGTCAATTTGACTTTAGAGGTAGAGAATTGTGCAAAGCGTACAGCTTGAGTGCGAACCTCTTGGAAAGACGTAAGCCACTTAAGGGCAAGGCCCTGTATCCCTGCATTACTCATATTGTCCACCAAGTGGACAATGAAGACTCTGTAGAGGAACGTTAGTCTCATCCTCTTTCATTTGTGGGGGGAGGGTGTCATGAATACACGTGCCTCTTTTGGACATTGTTAGCCCCCACTTGTTGCCTGGAAAATATTGTGGTTTCGACTGGAAGTGCACAGAGTCCCCTGCCAACCAGTTCCCTTGTGCCAGATCTCATTCCATAAACTGTTCCAGTCAATTCCACAATTGGCACCCCTTTGGCTCACATATACGTTCCTAGTAAAAGGTGCCCCTGGTACCAAGTGCCTTGTGGTTAAAGAGGGTCCCTAAGGGCTGCAGCACAGATTATGCCACCCTAAGGTGCCCCTCACCTAGCACATGCACACTGCCACAGCGGCCTGAGTGTCTTGGTGCAGACAAAACTGAAGAGCTAACCTGTGTGCCATACCCATGAACACTGCTAGAGGGGTGTCTTACCCATATCTCAGGCAGTGAGTTAAAGTTCACAGATGTATATAGTGCGACTCATCACCCGTGATGGTTTCCAGACGCTGTCTATGGTCACGGGGTGATAATGCGATTTTCCCAGAATCACAGGATGTTGCGCTGAAGCAGAGACTCAAACCCGGATCCCCAGTTCCCGAGTCGGCAGCTCTGGCTGCTGCACCACATCCTCTCCCCCCTGTGAGGGCATATCTGCATGAAATGCCCCTGATGCCCCTGCAATATCCTGGTCAATTCCTGGATATTGTAAGTGACCAGGGAAGTCATAGTAAGTACATAGGCTGGACACTCGTCATTATGAGTTCGCCAGCTCCATGATGGCCTCACTGAAATATGTGATGTTTTTCACCAAGCATCTCAACATAATAAACTTGTGCTGATTCCAGTGTAGATTTTACTAAAAATTGCACACATAGAGGCCCTTAGAGGGGTCCCCTGACACCTACCAATCCTTAGTGTGGTCATTGACTGGCCTAAGCAAGCTTGTTACCACCAGACTGTGTTCTGACCTCAGGGGAGAGTGCCTGCGCACTCTGAGGCTGAGAACAATGCCTTTCCTGGGTGGAGGTGTTCACATCTCCCCCTGCACAGGAAGAGCCATCCGTGGTGGGGAGCTTCAGAGGTCTTGCGTCCTATGTAATGCGACCCCAGCCTCTCTTGTTCGAAGGAGCGGGCCTCCATCCTGTCCTCACCCCCTTTTTTGGTGGCAGGACAGGTTGGAAACCTTTGATAGAATAGGAGATGTGCCCCCCCTCTGCCAACTCCACCCCTCGGGTGCTGGAGGCTAGGTCAAGTACACTTTTCAGTGCCCACCATCTTGAAGATGGTGGGACTTGTTCAGTTAGGGCTAGGACTGTGTCCTCCTCTCACAGAAGGTGGGCATGTTAGAGGACCTAGACACCCAGGCAAAGGGCCCATTGGACACTACCTGTCACTCCCTTGTAACGCCCTTAAATCTAGTTTTTAGGTGGCATCCCCAGTCCATGAACTTCAGTTCCTGACCACCTAGTTCCCCCAAGCTGCGGTTATTTACCTGTAAGCAGCTTCTGTCCGATTGCCCCAGTCTCCTTTAATTTGTCTGAAAATTGCACTAATTGTCCACTTTTTATATTGAACAGTATTTCTATTGCAAAACGTATTTACTCAAGAAGAAATTCTTTGGTACCGCAAAATAAATCTAACCAAGTATAATTTTTTATAAATTGGTCTCAGATTTATTCATTGAGTGTGTGTCATTTATTGCCCCTTTGTGTACAACACTGTGTGTCATGTATTGCCACTGTGTTTACAACAAATGCTTAACACTACCCTCGTATACGTCTAACTGCTCCCCCACACTACCACAATAGAGCATTAGTATTATCTACTTTAGCCTCTGTAAAACCTCTGTGGATGCACTGGACTCTCTGCACACTATGGTATAGTATATTGAGAGCCGGCCTCCTACACTCAAGTACTCACACTCAGACATAGACAGACAGACACACAGACACACACACTCTCTCTCTCACACACATTCTCACATATACCCACCCTACCTCACATCAGAAACATATATTTAACTTCTAAATGACACCTTCAATTAGGACCATTAGTTAACAGGTTCATGCAGAATTCATAAGATCCTACTTATAAGGATATCTGTGCAGTCATCCCCATGACAGGAAAGAAGAAATGCAAATGAAGGATTAAAATGCTTAGGAGGCTAGGCATTCTTAAATTAAGAAATGAATGAAAGATAAGCCAGGAATAGAGAGAAACAGAAAAAGAAATAAGAAAGAGAAAAAAAAGAGTAACATAAAGATTTAAAAAAACCAAGGGAAATAGAAAGTACGAAAGAAAGAAATGAGGCTCCCATATATTATATTCAGTTGTGCTTGTAATACGGCGGCTGGATATCCGTCACGTTTGTGTCTGAGTAACCCGGCCAGCAAACTCTATATCAGGCTCTTGACACTTTGCAATATTGCTGCTCTTAACTGTGCACCATTACTTCCTCAGAAGTCACGGGCAAGAGACACCTGGTCGCCTGTAACATACTTTTTAGGTCTCGTTGAGCCAACGCGCATGCGTTGATCTGCAAGAGTTTAGATGTGGCTTTCAAAAGTGCTCCCAAAGTCTGCAGGCAGATCGGGTACAGTGCATGTGCGCCGGGCGCGAGCCCCATTTGTCAGCCTGCAGCCTTTAGGAGCACTTTCGCGGCCGCTTTGATGTTCTCAGTGAGCCGCGTGGCCACTGAGAACATCAAAGCGGCTGAGAAAGTGCTCACCATTTGCCACCCACTCCCTTATCCCACTTCCTGCTTGCTATTGTAGCTGATAAAGATTTGTCAGCGCACTCCCTAATTCCCAACCCCTCCTCCCCGACAGAACAAATGTAGTCTCATCCAGCTCATCCCATTATCACTGGCATCTCAAATCATTTTTACAAAAATAAAGCTTTACTTTTAAATTAAAAGCATATCAGCGGCATCTGTGCTACTGCCTCCAAATCCCACCAGCGCTGGTACAATCTGCCGGTCTTATCTTTGTTTTATTTCTTTGGACATATGGGCCGCGCGAAGCTGTTTGGAAAGGAAATGTCTGCCCACTCCCTTTAAGAAATATCCAGCCACAATCTGTCCATCTTGTATAGAACGTGCTCCAGGTCTCTTTATTGATTAGTCCTAGTATTTCAATGATTCTGTTTGCAATTAGGGAGCATGTTTTAATAGTCTTTAAGCTATTAGATAGGAACATGTTGCATAGGAGCAATTTCATTTTTACATGCTCCTTTTTTGTTAATGATTCGTTAAGCCTTGTTCTAAATGGTACTAATATTTTTGCACATCACATTACAGCACCAAAAGCAACAGGCCTAGCCTTCCCTCACCACACTAGTTTGGCATAGCAAACCTGAATCACGTTTGTGTAACTTACCGCAAGACTTACATCCTTTTACAATGTTTATTTCAATACAAGAGGACAAAAACAGTTGTGTTCTGCCCCTCTTTATTAATGATTATAATGCAAGATGGCAAGTGTTTTCATTCTTATACATGCAAAATCCTTCGTTTTTTCCATAGATTACACTACACTCTTTATTTTTCGACTCTGCCCCAGCCACTGTCACTAATAGAAGAATATGTTTCATTTTTCTCACTTTGGCTTTCTAGCTGAAACAAAGAACCAAACTTAATAGTCACCATCTTGAAGTTGAGAATGGTGCTGCCGTTTGTAACTGTGGTCTTCGTTTTGAATGGACTGACATATTTGTAACTTCGGTTTACAGTGCTGATAGGGTCCTATTGGTCATGGATACTTTTCCTCTGCATCACATTTAAAAAAGAAAAGGCACGCTCAGCTTTATCATATTTTTTGTTTGACTTAAACCAACCAGTTTTAATGTTGCAGTGAGCTGGCAAAATAGAGTATCCAATAGAATTTACGGCAGTTAAAAATATCCTACGAGCATTAACACCACCGGTGCTGAGGTGCCATTATTATTAGGTATTTATTCAGAAGTCGAATCCGATGGAGGCTGTTTTGGAAGTTCATAGTATTACTGTGAACAACTCACATTGTATAGCTTCAGTGGTTCACGGCAACAGCGATCACAAAAGGAGCAGTTTTTGGGAGCTGTGGTTATCTGAAGAAGTGATCACTATAATAGAACATATGGAGGACTTCTAGTGAATACTTTGGACACGTTTCTGAGACTGTAGCCTGCTCAGGTTAGCTACCCTTCACTCTAAGACAAATAAAATGACTTTCAAGGCATGAGAGTGTCACAAGGAATTACCTTGATAAGGTGACTCTCCTACGTCAGTTGTGTCTCAAATGGAGTCATATAAAGAAAAATATGAACCCTCACTCACCTAACCTAGTTGGCATACTTCATTGCGTTGTCTCATTCACCTGACAGTAGTCTGGGGGGTGGATGAGCTACCAGATAAAGCAGGGAGTGCTTAGTTATTAGAGTGTGAATCCCACTTACTCATGAGATAAGGCATCATGGAGTTGCAATTAAAAATCACTTTTGATAAACCTATAATGTATTTATTCTTTATATGTAGCTGGATATTTAAAACAAAATGACAAATGGGGATAGTGGTGATTGATATCTACTTGATGATATCGGCTTGTCATGCTTCTGCTGAATGTTCGGAGGAAGCATGCCAAGTAGGTAGTTTGTAGGTAGTTCCACTTGATGACTGTTTGACTACAGGGGCCTCCCTGTGCTCCACCTTCCATGGGGCCCATATTCTGGTGAATCGGGGTACTTCCCACAGAATTGTGTCATGTACATTGGGTATCTACAGGTATTACGCATGTGTGTGTGGAAGTGCATGAAAGATTGCCTCACTCTATCAGTCTATCGCCCTCACTCTATCTATCTATCTATCTATCTATCTATCTATCTATCTATCTATCTATCTATCTATCTATCTATCTATCTATCTATCTATCTATCTATCTATCTATCTATCTATCTATCTATCTATCTATCTTTCTATTGCCCTCACTCTATCTATCTATCGCCCTCACTCTATCACCCTCACTCTATCTATCACCCTCACTCTATCTATCTATCAACCGTCACTCTATCTATCGCCCTCACTCTATCTATCGCCCCCACTCTATCTATCGCCCTCACTCTATCTATCGCCCTCACTCTATCTGTCGCCCTCACTCTATCTATCACCCTCACTCTATCTATCTATCACCCTCACTCTATCTATCGCCCTCACACTATCTCCCTCACTCTATCTTTCGCCCTCACTCTATCTTTCGCCCTCACTCTATCTTTCGCCCTCACTCTATCTATCTTTTGCCCTCACTCTATCTTTTGCCCTCACACAATCTATCTATTGCCCTCACTCTATCGCCCTCACTCTATCTATCCCCTCTATCTATCTATCGCCCTCTATCTATCTATCTATCTATCTATCTATCTATCTATCTATCTATCTATCGCCCTCTATCTATCTATCGCCCTCTATCTATATCGCCCTCACTCTATCTATCTATCGCCCTCTATCTATCTATCGCCATCACTCTCTCTATCGCCATCACTCTATCTATTGCCCTCACTCCATCTATCTATCGCCCTCTATCTATCTATCGCCCTCACTCTATCTATTGCCCTCACTCCATCTATCTATCGCCCTCACTCTATCTATTGCCCTCACTTCATCTATCTATCGCCCTCACTCTATCTATCGCCCTCACTCTATCTATCTATCTTATCACCCTCACTCTATCTGTCTATCTATCGCCCTCACTCTATCTATTTAAATATCGCCCTCTATCTATTTATCGCCCTCTATCTATTTATCGCCCTCTATCTATTTATCGCCCTCCCTCTATCTATCGCCCTACCTCTATCTATCGCCCTCCCTCTCTCTATCTATCGCCCTCACTCTATCTATCTATCGCACTCACTCTATCTATCTATCGCACATTATCTATCGCATCACCACAGCATCACTCAGCACCACCACAGCATCACTCAGGGGCACCACAACATCACTATGAGCTACCACAGCATGACTGAACGCCACAGCATCACTGCGCCACCAAAACATCACTCAGCGCCACCACAGCAGCAATCTGTGCAACAAATCAACAACAACTAGTTCAAATATGTTCTCTCAATGTTTCAAGCTTTATTACAAATGCCACAAAAAGATGTTAATATTTCACTTCTGTTCTTGGATTTTTGTCACAATAAAATACACTGAACATAATCTTCACAAAAGTTATTTACAAAAGTTTAAGCAATTGCCATTATAAATTACAATAACTTTTATTTAAGCATTAATTATTATAAAAATTAAAAGCCATACATCTAAGTCACGTAAATACAACACTTATTGCATTACAAATGCTATAGGTGTCACATTTGCGAAAGTTACAACTATTAGCATTGTAAATGACAAAGCTATTAATTTTGCTATTTTCAAAATCAACACATAAATAAAAAATGTGTCATTTACAATACCAATAACTCAAACTTTCCTAATGCGAGACCTATTGCATTGCAAATGCTTGTTATAATTACAAGGGTGTGACAACACGGCATAAGCAACAAGTGCAGATTAAACCTCAGGGTTCAAATAAACCCACACACACCGTGAGATTAAACCTGTACTAAACACACAAGCCTCAATACCAGGTACATCATAGAAAGACTGATGGACATAATGAAGCGGACCTTGAGATACATGCATAGCACAGACAAGATAAAGGTCTTGATTTAGAGTTTGGTGAGCAGGGTACTCCTTCACAAGCGTGGTGGAGTACCCTGTCCAACAAACGGATGGTCTGCCTGTAAATACATCGGACGACCATTCCTTTTTAGATCAAGCAGTCTGATGTATTTTTCACTTATTCAGGACCACCAGGGAATACCTGGCAGTCATGATGAGAATTTGTTTTTAAATGAATCCCACTTCCTGTGAGTAAATTAATCAGGGAGAAAGTTCCAATATTGTGAGGGTGATTAGTTATTGGTTTTTAAAAACAAACTCCAGCTTTGGAACCTTGTTTTTGAAAAACACAAAAGTTGGTGAATGGCCGCCTAAAACATCCCCAAGGGATCCAGAGAATTGTAGATCAACTTCCTATAGATGGTTGAGATTTGTTTTTCGGTCAGGGGATTAGTTAGCAGCTGGTCCTCCAGTGGGGATGCATCAGGCAACTTCCCCCCTTACCAGATGTGACCATGCAGAGCGTGACCCACCTGCAAATGTCAGAACCGTTTTTAGTCACCTAATTCAGACTTTTGTTGTAGGATCGTGAAGGACACAAACGCCTGTCCCCTCCACACATCGCTCTAAGCTAATCAATCCCCATTTTGTGAAGCCCTGCAATCCTCCCACTGCACTTAGGAGATCACCATCATACAGTGGAGTCCATTCAGTCAGCGAACCTGGGCAGCCTAAACACTTGGTAGCCTCTCTCCACACCCTTAGCACTGTTTGGGTATGAGTAGGTAGAGCGCACTCATACTTTCTTCAATACAGCATTGGGTTGGGGTAACCTTTCTTGCCCATGGCCAATCTATCTACCCGGTAAGCAGGATCCCCATGGTCCGCAAAAACCCATTTGTTGACTGCCACCAGCTGCGTGGCCCAGTAATACTTGAGAATGCTCCGGGCCGCCAGTCCACCTTAATAAAATCCCCTCTGCACCTTACTCGCCGCGAACCGCCACCATCCCACAACGGGAGCCATAATTCTCAGTCTACCTTTTGAAAAAATATGTCTGGTGGGATCTTAAAGGACGTTTTTGCACGATGTACAGGAGGCCCTGGAGGGTCACCACTTTAAATAGGACCACCCGGCCCAGTAAGGAAAGCGGGAGTGCCCGCAAGTGTGGAGCATCCCAGCAAAGCCGGTCTAATTTCGGAAATATGTTCCTGCCTATGGCTCTCTTGTAATAAACTCGCCCAAATATTTAAAGCCATGTAGTGCCACCCAAACTGTGCACCTAGAGTGCAGCCGCAGGGTCCCTGCCACCAGCAGGAATGTTAAGGGCTTCTTCCAGTTGATCTTATATCCTGAATAATCTCTAAATATGTGAAAAATGTGTAGGATTCGTTCACTCGAGAAGGCTGATTACGTGTCCTACAGCAAAACATCAGCGTAGAGTGAGATTCTCTCATCCCACTTCCGATCAACTGGAATACCTCATATGAGAGGTCCTGGCGAACCTACGCACGTGTGAAGAGTATAGAAGACAAGGAACATCCCTGTCGGAAGGCAAAGACTCGGGAGACTGTATTATTGACGCGCATGCGCACTAGAGGGTCCACATACAAGAGCATGACAGCAGCGCCACTGGTTCAGCAAAGGAATCCCCTGTTGCGTGTAGTACTCCATTAAGATGTCAGAGACATAAGCGCGTTCCCTGGTGTGGCATAAAGCCAGATTGATCAGGATGATCCACTGTGGCAATTACTGTCTGCAGGCAGATCGCCAGGGCCTACGCAAGGACCTTAGTCTCAAAATTAATCAGGGAGAGAGGTCTATAAGACCCACACTCAGTTGCTGGTTCGTCCTTTTTTGGGATGACCACCACCTCAGACATTCTTTGGTCCTCTGGGAGACACCCTTATTTTCAGGCAGTCTGAAACCGACTCTGGAGGCACTCCCTGATTTTATCCATCATGCTTTTATATAATTCTAACGGGAGCTCATTAGGCCCCGTCGCGTGCCCTGTTTGCAAGGTTCTTATTGTCTTATATATTTAGTCTACTGTCAGGTCTTGGTCTAGTGCGTCTCGGTCCTCATTCGTTAGCATTGGCAGGGTCAGGTCTTTCAGGAAGCCTCTCCCATTATTTCTGTCCCCTTGTTGTCAGTGTCCTCAAGGATCACTGGTTTGAATTCATCCTATAGCACGCAAGCTGATTCAACAGGCCGCCCGTTCTCCTTAAAATAGAAGTCTGCTCCATCTCACATACGAGCTTTGAACGTCTTTTAAATATCACTGATCAACCCTTGAGGGTAGGAGGAAGTCCACAACCGGACCATCGAGTTGCACCTCCACCAGCGAATGGTCTGAGATTCCCCCTGCTATGTGCGTAGCTGCTCTAAAATCATCTTTGTTGGACCTGGCCTTGTGGCGTGGTTCCCCCCGTTCCTCAGCAACCCGTTAGCCTAGCCCTGCACCCAGAAACCCCTGGTCGTCCTGTCTCTGTACACCCAAACTCCCTACACGACCCCACCAGCCGGCGACCAGCCCCGCATCCCCGTCCTCCTTCCCGGCCCCGGGCACCCCCGTACCTGCATCATCCCACAGGGCCCCAGCAGCCATTTTCCCTTCCTGAGGTCCCTGACTCCATGGGCCTTGCATCACCCCGGCCCCAGCGAAACCTAGGCTCCGGACGCGCCAGTCCCGGCTGGGCTGTAAAGGGCTCCCCGAGTGAGATAAGACAGGGAGTTTCGATGGCACCTCCGGCCTCCCCTGAGAGACTGGTTTCTATCACACCTCTGGCCTTCCCCTGGGGGCCGGTTTCGATCGCACCTCTGGTATTCCCCGAGAGCTGGCTCCAGACCCTGCTGGACGCATCTTCAAAGGGATCAAAGGGCCAACCAACGGACCTCTCCAACGACCAGCCCCCAAGGCATGAGACCTCTGCCTGCGAGAGTCCGGACATCAAAGGGCCACTGGACTATATCAAGGCTCGCCCAACAACTAGCGGGTAGTTGTATCCTGGACAAGAAAGCCCTGCTGATCTGATCCCGGCTGACCCTTGGGGAAAACTGAACCTTCGAACTCTTCGAGCCCTGCTGACGCTGTCGCGGCTCTTCCTCGTAACGACGGAACTGAAACATCGGAGCCATGCTGACGCTGTCGCGGCTCATCCTCATAAGAACGGAACTAGAACCTCGGAGCCCTGCTGACCTCGTCGCGGCCCGATCTTTAACTCTCAAGAGACCTTCACGGAACATCCTGAGCCCTTCAGACGTGGTCGCGGCTCCTCAAGAACTAACCTCCGGATCGAACCCTGCTGACCTCGTCGCGGCTCGAGGAGTACTCTGGTCCGGCTGGACCATCGACGCTACCAACAAGACCTGAGCCGACTTGAAGTGAGTGAAGCAGCCAATACGATTATCACCTTTTCGTATCCCCCGGCTCGAGGATTGAGAGCTGTGCGCAGGGTACGCTTCGTACTGGCCTAAAGACTGAGACTGTCCCACTTCCCCCTTCCTGAATTCCTGAGACTTTATGATCCTCGATCGCTTGTAAATAAGAGTGCCAATTCCTTTTTACTGTTCATAAAGAACTTGTTACTGAAAACCTACGGTGTGGTGTCCGTTCGTAAGTGTGGTGTGAGCTCAGTGTGTACGATCCTAGACTCTAAGTCCTCCCGGGTGAGGACCTCACGTTAAGACTCGGCATTACTTGTGGGAGAGGTGAGTCACGGGGTGGTCGGGTGAGCATAACCTGGCCCTCTGGGATCGCCCCTTCTTACATTCTTTATGGACAGTCTGGCTGAAAAGATAGTGCAGGCATGCCAGACTACCATGTGTTGCAGACAGGTGCTCCGGTTCTGATACCCTCTTCCCCTCTAGGGGCATTTAGAAGTATCATGAATATAGTATAGGGTCAGCTCTGTCACTCCAGTCACCCCAATGCATGTATGCTCTGTTGTAAGTGTCTTACCCTTTAACAGGATGAGTCCGTCTTGTCTGGGTCTCTTTCCTGTTTCCCGACACTTGAATGGCACGCCAGAAGACTCGAGAGAGCAGTGACCCACCAGCTGGCTTTTGTGGAGCGCTTTTGTCCTGCATATAGTGCTGCATTCTGTAGGGCACCCACTCTGTCTTTTCTTTGCAGTTGCCTGAAGATCAGCAGTCCCAAGATAGCAGTCATACCTGGCCTGTCTGTAAGTGCGGCCCCCTCTGGAGGCCCGACCGTCAGCAATTGAGCCCACACTGTGGCCGGCTGGACCACAGGCGTAAGCTCAGACAGGGTGTTCAACACTGGAGTAGTTGTAGTCCCTCATGGGCATCTGACACAGAGTAGTCAGAAATTCAGCAGCTAAAAGCCCAACACAGGCTTTTCAGGAAGTTAGTAGATTCAGACTCTGTTGTGTTAGGAATTTGGCAAATGCAACCTTGAGCGGGCCTATTGGCAGCACACAATTGTCCTACTGGGCCTCAACAATTATGTTGTTGTAGAGTTTTATTTTCTGCCTTGAACTGTTGGGAGAGTCTTGGCATCCCTCAGACTAGCTGGTCCTGCTGGATGGCTTTCTGACCGCCCTACAGATAACGGGGATGTGTCGGACCTTGCTTCTTCCAGGACAGCCTTGTCATCCTGCTGGATAGTCAAACTCCGTTCCCTTTCTTTCCAGACAGGCAGGCTTCTAGGCAGACTTCTAGGCTCTTCAGGACAGGTACACAGCTTCTCCATTAAGTAATTCAGCCTGCAGGTGATGTCCCTTCAACTTAGATAGACTGTCAGGCTGACACCATCCCTGGTGGTACAGCAGGCACCTGAGTACTTTGTAGAGCACATTATTCCTTGGTAACAGAGGACTTTGAACTGGGGTATAAAAGAGGGATAGATGGTCCCACTTGTATACACAACTGGCAGGCAGGAGGTGTGGTTTACTCTGTCGCACTCTCACATTGCATTTATGCTACGCACACCAATACCCTAAACACGCACTTGATGTTATCGCAAAGTCTGGGCACAGGTATAGAAATGGAGCATTACATGGGTGTGAAAGCCACTCCACTGACCATGATGCTATTGATCCTTACAACAGGGTGCATTGCCATCACCGCTCTAGCTGTTAAACCCATGACAGTCCTCTGCCTTAAATGAGGGCACACTTGGTGTGACCCTCCAGGTCACAGGACCCGTCCTAGACCTCTCATAGCCCCTTGTTAGAAGTTGCACAGTACTGGGGTGGCAGAAAAATCTCATGTAATTGTTTTGTGGTAGATTTATCCCAGTAACGTGCACTTACAAGTTTCACGCCATGGACTGGGGAGTTGCCACGAGGAACATATTCTTCTGCCTGTCAAACCACATGCCATTCACTATTTCATAGTGTTTTTCTGTTTTTATTTACCACTTGTTTTAAGCAGGTGGTAGATATATGCATGTGGTTGGTTGGGGGAGATGGGTGAAGCAGGGGAGGGAAGAGGAAAGCATTTTCTAACAGAGAGAAGAGTTGTATGTTTCCCCCAGTTAGTAAAAAACCAGCATAAGTCTTGGCTGCTTCTGCTGCACTCAGAGTCTTGTGGGTCTTTTTAGTCTAATTTTTCTGTCTGGAAAAAAAATTGTGTCCTGTTTTTCTGCACCCGGTAAATCCAGGCGCAGAAAAGCCTAACAACTGATAATCAGGTGGAATAAAATGAACACATGAAAGTACTCCTTAATTTCATTGCCCTTGATTCATACTCTGGACCATAGTTGAGGGATAGGTCTAGGCATAGTCCTCGCAGCACACAATAGATTTGCGTGTGTCAGAGGCCAGAGCTCAAAAGTCAGGATACCAGATACAAGTAAATGGTAACTCAGGGCAGGGGAAAACGCCTGTTGTCCATGGAGGGGAAATTCCTGTCCCAGAAATTTACATTAAAATTAATTAATAGTATTCTATTTTAAATATCTGTTTGGTGCCAGTCAATATGACTTTAATTTCTGCTTTTGGGATTCTATGTTACAAGTCCATAAGGTACAGGTATCCTTTCTGAGCTTAATAAAATGTTAGAAACTCTACACATCCTCACTCCTACATTCAAGTACTCTCAGGCTACCATTCTACACTCTGCTCTGTCTGAAGAACAGCTCAACATTTTCAAAATTCTGCATTGATATGGCTTGTAAATAATTTGTGGGTGAAATGTACATGTATTTTATGTTACATTTTGTTTAAGAATATATTGTTGTGTTACTCCTCTAATAGAAGCCTTGCAAGCATCCAACACAGAAAGAATACTAGCCGTATCCAAATTATATGTAATAAACTCCTTTATGTGTTTTTTGAGAGATGTTACAAATATCTCGTCTGATAATAAATATCTTGGGAAAGTGAAAGGACGTCTCTCTTTTGCCCTAGGAGCTACTCCAAAAGTGAATATAATCGGATTATGGTCAGAGGAGATTTTTGGCATAATCTGCATATGTCCTGAGCTCATTAGTTCCACCAAAGCCCACTCCAGATCTATCCTAGAACAAAGTTTGTGGTGGAACGAATAATATGTATATCCTGGTACATCTGGATGTAGACAGCGCCATATGTCTTTTACATTATGAATTTTAGCTAGTTCTAGTATTGCTGCTCTTGTTTTGCACATACATAAAGTTAACCCTATCTTCGTTGCATCCTGTTGATAATTTAAAACACAATTAAAGTCTCCCATCATGAGAAGCTCGCCCTCCCATGATAATAATTCGATGTTCAGCCAGTCAAATAAGCAAGGCTCATCTTTGTTTGGCCCGTATATAGCACAGAAAACATACATATTGTCTTCTATCCGCATTTGCGTTATTGTCCATCGCCCCCCCTTGTCCGCTGCCGTCCTAGTGACTTCCCCCCGCAATTGTCTTTTCTTTAATATTGCAACCCCTCTGATTGGTGCATTTAATGTTGTGCAGACCACCAATTCATATCCCAATTGATTCAAAAGTTTTTTATCTTTATAGCAAATATGTGTTTCCGTTAGCATGACCAACTGTGCATCATACATTTTCAGTTCTTGATATACTAAATTTCTTTTAGTCCTATTATTCAGGCCTGATACATTCCATGCAAGACAGCTACAGTACTTAATTTATGTAAAAATTAAAAATCGCTGCCCTTTTCTTATCACTCTTTTTAGTTTTATTTCTTACTAACATCGTTTTGTCTTCCTTTTGACTTGTCATGCCATTTTTAATTTTTCCTCTCCCATCCCGCCCAACCCTCATACCTTCCCTCCCCACAACAAAGCTACTCCCCCCGTACCATAGGAAAACACCCCCCCTTTATACCTGCTGCCGTTGGTTGGGCAGCCTTTTGAGGGTGCAGCCATCCGCACCACCCTCTCCTACTTCAATAAGTGTATCCATCCCAATTCCCCTTTCACAAATAATCAATTTGTCATTTAGTCAAACCTTTTGAGACAGTGATCACATAGAATCTGCATTCGAAATTATTGTGTTTTATACATTAGTGATTCTTTTCAAACTCATTTTCTGCCTCCATAGCCTAGTTAAGCATTAGTATTTTTTTCTAACACATTTTCTGCCTCCTTAACCTGGTTAAGAAAGTATGTATGACCGGCTTTGGTAACTTTTAAACACGCAGGTTCTTGCAGGAAAACCTGAGCCTCTGCGGCTTTAAAGGAATCAATTAATTGTCGTAAGTTCCATCGTCTCTCCATGGTAGACTTACAAAGGTCTGACCTGACAAAAAAAGTCACATCTTCTGTGACAATGGGGGAGTAGGATTTTGCTTTTAAATAGACAGCCTGTCTCAATAAGAAATTTCCAAAATAAATCAAAAACGGGCGAGGAAATTTACTTCCTTTGTTTCTGTTAACCAGTGGTAGTCTATGAACTCTTTGTAGATGAGAGTCCCAGTCCCAGTCTGCGAGATCGGGGAACGCACACTGGAAAAGCTTGACTATGTAAGCCCTGGGGTATGCCCCTTCAGCCCCCTCAGGAACCCCAAAGAGTCTAAGATTTTGTCTTCTTTGGCGATTTTCCATATCCTCGACTTTAGAATGTAGTGCCCGAATCTCTTCATCCTGGCGGGAATTTTTCTGCTCAGTTCTAGTCGAAGTTTCCTCTATCTGCGCGACCCTATGTTGTAGTTCTTCCACATCTTGTGTTACCGTATTCATTTTGTTATTGACTTCCAATAAGTAATTTTGAGTTTTTGTATTGTCTTCCTTAAGTTGCAGGAAATATTGTTGTGCTTCTTGCCGTTGTTCTGTCAGCATGTTTAAAATGAAGGCCAAAGATGGGGTCTCTCCTAATGGTTCCACAGGGGGTAATACCTCCTGCAGCCTGTCTTTTCCCAAATGACCGTTTTCCTTGACTGAAGCAGACACGACAACGAGATCACTTGAATTGAAATCCTTTTGATTGATACCATCTCTGATATTACTGTCTTCTTGGGAGTTCTTTGCCCCCATGGAGTTATCTAGGATTGATTGACTTAAAGGTTCAAACAAGTTTGCCTTATTCAGATCTGGGTCAGCTTGTGTTGGAGTTGGTAGCCCCATGGAGCTATTTCCTGACAGATGTAAAGCCATTGATTTTACCCCTCCTTTGGCTTGGATCCACTTACGTAGCGGGCTATCGTCAATTATAGGTTTGCCCTTAGTGTTAGCTAAAGTTATAACTGAGGAGAGAGTAGAAGGGTTGGTATTTTTCTTGTTTTTCAATTTATTTTTAGCCTTCCCTCTTCCTTTTTTCCGAGACACAGTTTTCCACTCATCTTGTGACAGGCCCACTCCAGTGTTATCCTCTTCATCGCCCAGTTCCTCATATTCATCATTTGATTCAACTAGTTTTATCATTAAATCCCTCTGTACAGTCTTCAAAAAGTCCCTAAGCTTCGTGTACTTCAGCTATAATGAGCGCATCTGTTTCCTGGGTAGCGAGAGTTTCATGAATAGATAAATTATTAATTTCAGCAGCAGTTACGTCTGGCTCCATGTCCGTAATCAATATTATTTCCATACCCTCGGATGCTGGAGCATGTAACTGAATGTTATCCTTTCCCTTATGATTAACCTCTTTGTCTGTTTCAGATTGTTCATCTAGTTTTTCTGCTACCTCTGAAACGAATCCCTGCCAGTAATAGTATCATCATATTCAGTAATCTTAGTGTTGTTCTCAGTGTTCTGCATCATTTTATTGTTAATTTCCTTGTTTGTTCACGTAATAGCATAATTATTTGTATGGTTAGCTGAAACAGCAGGATTTAATATTACATTAGCTCCCTTTGCTTTAGTTAAGTTATCACAAGTTAGCAAAGTGGGCCGTGGTGGCTGTGGCTGTAGCTTACCAGTCATTGGTATACCCTTATCCTTTTTTCTTGAAGCAATCAGTTTCTGTGGGCCAACTCCAGTTTCGAGTCCAGCTCCCACTCTTTCCTTCCCGAGGGGTTTGGCTGGTATCTTTTGTTTTTCTGCCGTCAGTCTCTTCTCCCCCGCGGCATTACCGACAGCTGTGGCTCCCAGAACATCGCTTTCCTCCGTGGTCGCTGCACCCTTTGTGCTCCTGGTGCTACGCGGTGGATTCTTCGGGGCCATAATCTTGACAGGAATCAATTTGTCTGCTAAACACTCCGGCGTCGAATTGCCCCCCTGGGCGTCGGAATTGGAGGCGCTTGTCACGTACCCACGAAATATTGAGCAGCCCGGACCTGCAGAGCCTAGCCAAGACAGCAGCGTCCAGCGAGCCCAGCGAGCACAGCCAGCCTCCGCCCACAGTTCGCGGCTGCCGCAGCCTCTTGCAATCATAAGCCGCATCCGTTTCACCACCTTCGGCAATCGCCGCTTCGCTTTCCGTAAGTGATTCCAAGTAAGTCTATAGCGAGTTCATAGTTTGTAGCAATGCAGGAACGCTTTCAAATTTCACGTTTCGAAATAAAGTAACCTTTTAGCTCATAAGTTGATCGAAGCCGTCTCTCTATCCGTTATCAGTAAAGTAAGGAGAGCAGCGTATTCAGGCTGCACCGGGCGGCGTCCTCAAGCCGCCATCTTATATACTGACGGACAACATCTTACATATGGAGAAACAGTTAGCAGATAGTCTTTGTGCTGGGCTGATGAGCAGATTAGATATCATGCTTTTGGAAGATAAACTTCTTACGTTAAGATCAAAAACCAAGAGCTTTCTTAGAGAAAAAAATAGTTGTAAGATTCTTAAATATAAACTCTCTCAATACGAATGCGGAGATCGAGTAGGAAAGCTCTTGGCATACAAGGTGGCGGAAAACCGAGCATCAACACTAATTAAATCTATAAAAGGCCCTAATGATATCCTGTACTCGCAGCCTATACAAATAATGGAACAATTTGCTTCATACTATGAAAAATTATACACTCCAGAATATGAATCTAGATGACAAACTCCCTGTAAAAGATTATTTAGATCAGGATATCCTTGACAATATGGAGGAGAATTATACAATAGAAGAACTACGTTTAGCTGTGTTTTCCCTCCCATCCAACAGAGCCGCAGGGGAGGATACACTTCCAGTTGAACTTTATAAAATATGCGCGGAAGAAATATTACCCCTCTTCTGCTCAGTCGTGAATTATATTGGTACAACAGGAAAGGCTCTAGAATCTTGGAAAACGGCTAAAATTATGTTCTTCCTGAAAATAAATAAATCACCGACAGAATGTGGGTCTTATCGACCAATCTCTTTAATAAACACCGATGCTAAAGCATATTCCAAGTTACTATCAATGCGATTGGCTCCCTATATGCCATACTTAGTCAATGAACAACAACATGGCTTCGTAGTAGGAAGGGACACCACCACTCATGTCAACATGGCGATTACAGCATTTGACGTAGCCGCAACTAATCTTACCCCACTCGGTATGATTCTCTTGGACGCAGAAAAAGCGTTTGACCGAGTGGGGTGGGACTATTTGTGGAAAGTGCTAGCTCAGTTTGGATTTAAAGAACGGTTTCTGACAAGTGTACAGGCTATTTATAGGGATCCCAATGCCAAAATTAGTTATGCAGGGCTACTGTCACCAACCTTCGCAATCTCTAGGGGGACTAGGCAGGGGTGCCCACTTTCACCCCTGCTGTTCGCTCTCTCAATGGAACCTTTTATTAATGCTTTGCATAAACAAGATAAGATAATTCCTGTTATACATGAAGATAAAACTCTCAAAATAACTGCATATGCAGACGACCTAGCTCTCTATACCACAAACGTAACCGATGCCCTAATTGGAATATCAGAGGAAGCAAAGAACTTTGGCGATATTTCAGGCTCTAAGTTAAACCTTAACAAAACACAAATTATTTTGAATTACTAAGCTGATCATACAATTACAGGAATTTGTGACTCTGCCATGTATTTAGGGGTGAAAATCTCCTCTAAAATTAATGAAATTAACAAACTAAACTACGAACCCTTACTAAAAGAAGTTACTACGGTGCTTAAAAAATGGCATAAAATCCCACTTAATATCTTGAGCCGAATCGATTTGATTAAAATGAATATTTTGCCCAAATTTTTATACTTCTTTCGTTCTATCCCCCTCCGGCTTAATAATATATTTTTTAAGAAATTAGATGGAATCTGCAGTAGTTTTATTTGGAGCTACAAAAAACCTAGAAGGTCAATGGCCATACTAAAATTATCATTGGAAAAGGGGGGACTGGACTTTCCGGACTTTAAGTCTTACTTTTTTGCATCATTTTTAGGTCGGCTCAAGAGCTTACTAGACAAAAACCAAACTTTCTTTTTTTATCAGTTTATGTTAGGCACAAACTCAAATCAATTCTTAGCAAGAGTACATGATCCAAATTTTTTTAAACAAGTGAAATTTAAGACAGCAAAAGATGCTGTAGGGATTTTTAATTTGATTTTGAAACACAGCGATACTTCCTTTTTTCACACAGACCTACCACTATGGGGTAATCCTGGGTTACCTGCTATCTTTAATTATAAGATGGGGAGGGAATGGGCCACTTATGGTGATCTATACGGCTCAGACGGATTCCTCCAGTTTTCAACTTTACAACTGCTTTATAATTTACCTGGTGCTATGATATACAAATATATGCAAATCAAAGATGACTTAATACGGACTATGAAGCTGAAAAAAACTGCCAGCTCGGACATTTTGGGTTGTTTATATACTACTAAAAAGAAGTCGCTAATTAGTATGGGATATAAACTTCTTAGTCAGTATAATGCAGATGACTGCACAAGATTGTCACATAAGTGGACGCTAAAACTAGGAATCAATGTGACACCTCAGAATATCTCAAATGCTTTCGTCAACATCAACAAATTAGTCCACTCCTCTAGTCTAAAATTACAACTATACAGGACGGTCAGTCAATTATACCATACACCACTAAAAATATCCAAATGGTCACAGAATAATCTAAACAATGACTGTACTAAATGCCCTAAATGCGATCTGGTGGCAGCAGACCTTACTCACATGCTTTATTCTTGTCCTATACTTGCAAAGTACTGGAAAGAAATAGAAAATACTTTAATCCAAAAACAATTGATTCATACATCACTCTCTGCACCTATGGTTTTACTCTCTTTACACACGATGGGGAACAATAATACTAGTTGGCTTAATATAGCTCTGTCTTGTGCTAGATTGGTGGTAGCTCGAGCTTGGATTTCAACAAACCCACCCGGTAGGACGGAGTGGTTAAACCTGCTACACAAAATTTATACTATGGAAAAGGTCCTTGCTAAGGGCAGAGGCCGAAAGTCTGTAGTAAAAACTGAAAAAATATGGAATAATTTCGTATAATTCTGAAGGACACAAGTTGTACATAACCTCTATTGTTTCTCCCTCCTCTTTTGCTTGGTTTCTCTGTTTCTTTATTTCTATATAACTTAAATTGGGCCTTGTCTAGTGCTTGCTGTACTTTATGTATACATGATATATCCCGGATATCACTCAAAACTTGTATGTTTAAGAATATGTATCATATATCCCTTCTTTTTTTTCTGACTTGTTTGCCAAATAAAAAAAATTCTATAAAAAAAAAAGAAATGTACATGTATTAACTGTATTTAATTTTAATACTATAGGTAATGGAAATTATGGACGAAGAAAGCAAGATTTAGCACCAGCCAACTAAATGTTAGTGCCATAAGAAGGATTATTTTGAAAAACTGAAGGACATCCAGCATTCTAAGTTTAAACAATTTCCAAAATCTAGGTGTGGCGCGGAAGTGGGAGCTGAGGAAAGTACTATACCTGTAAGTGAAGTCTCTAATTTTGCATTTCATTAACCCAGAGCAAAGTCATATATGTCCACACAGCATCAGAAATAATGCCAGAAAGACCAATCACCACCTCCTCATCTGAAATATTATCAGAAAGACAAATTGCAGCAGCATGACAGAATAACATTCATCTAAAGCATGCATGATCTAAAGCATCATGTAATTCCAGAGAGGAAGCACACACTGCATAAAAGAAAGATATAACAAAAGGTTTCTTCTGCAAACCATCAAAGAAAAGACACTGAAAGAAGACTCCAAAGCTGACATGCTAACAACCAAAAGATTGGAAAATCACTTTTGTTCAACAACCGTTTTTAACCAGTTACGCAAGTTTGAATCTATTGTGTACTGTTCTGTAATTCCATGTAAATCGCCACAACATTATCTGCTGTGCATGAGTGATATGTAAAAACTGATTAAATGAGCACCGTTGTGCTATAGCTAATGTAAATAAATCCTCGTCTTCAGAACTACAATCCTTAACCTTACACCAAACATACAAAGGGTAAAAGGAACTGATGTTCTGCAACTGGTGAGCCACAATAATACTGTGCATGTTCTCAGTTACTGCCATTACGCCAGTGCAAAAAGGTACTTGTCAGTTTAATCATTAAATATCAGACTAACACCTTATCACTGTATTGCTAAGAATCTATACAAATAGATTTGAGAAAAACTTCAGTCACAAAATAACCCAAAGACTGTTATCTGCTAGAAACATTTCGACAGGTTTTACAGGGCTGCATCCAGACATATTTTGCTCAATTCAAGTGTTAAGAAGATTACACACAATTTCTTTTAGAGATAAATGCTGAACATTATCTAAACGAGCCCTACTCTAAAATTGGGTTCACTCTTACCGTGGCATATAAGCAAGAGAAAACTAAATGTAGAGATATTAACTCTAGGAATACACCTTATAAAAACACGGGCTTTGAGAACAAATTCAGTGTTCAAACCTGCCTCAATCAAAGCAAAATAACCCTAGCTGGGGAAAAAAGTTACCTGTGCCAAAAAAGATTCAGCCATTAAATCTCATCTCACTGAATTTGAGAGAATGCACACTGGGAAAAACCTCTCTCAGTGCTCTGAATGCCAAAAAAGTTTCCGCCGTAAAGCTTATCTCACTGAGCATATGAGAATCCACACTGGGGAAAAACCTTATAATTGCTCTGAATGTCAGAAATGTTTCATAAACAAACTCAGTCTCACTCAGCATATAATAACCCACACTGGGGAAAAACCTTATCAGTGCCCTGAATGCCCAAAATATTTCAAAGTTAAAGCACTTCTAACTGCACATGTGCGATTGCACACTGGGGAAAAACCTTATCATTGCTCTGAATGCCAGGAATGTTTCATAAACAAACCCAGTCTCACTCAGCTGCCACCCCAGAACCCACACTGGGGAAAAACCTTTTCAGTGCTCTGAATGCCAGAGATGTTTCAGTGACAAAAGAAGACTCACTCAGCATATAAGAATCCACACTGGGGAAAAACCTTTTCAGTGCTCTGAATGCCAGAGATGTTTCAGTGACAAAAAAAGACTCACTCAGCATATAAGAATCCACACTGGGGAAACACCTTATCAGTGCTCTGAATGCCAGAGATGTTTCAGTTTAAAACACCATCTCATTCATCATATAAGAACCCACACTGGGGAAAAACCTTATCAGTGCTCTGAATGCCAGAAATGTTTCAGTGAAAAAAAAATACTCACTCGGCATACAAGAACCCACACTGGGGAAAAACCTTATCAGTGCATTGAATGCCACAAATGTTTCAGTTTAAAAAGCACTCTCATTCATCATATTAGAACCCACACTGGGGAAAAACCTTATCAGTGCTCCGAATGCCAAAAATGTTTCAGCCATAAATCTGATCTCACTGCACATGTGAGAATCCACACTGGTGAATAACATTATCAGTGCTCTAAAGGTCAGAAAAGATTCAGAGGTAGAGATGTTTACATGCACCATAAGAAAATACACCATCAAAAAGAATTCAGTGCTCCAAATGCCAGAAAAGCATCAATTTTAAACGCAATCTCACTCTACATGAGCAGATGCACACAGGGAAAAAATATTACCAACGCTGTGAATGCCAGAAATTCCTATTTGATAGGCACAGCCTCACTAACTATAAGCGACTCCATACTAATGAAAAACCTTATGAGTGCTTGGAATGGTTTCAAATGACACTAGTGCCAGGATGCCTTTTTGGGAATCGTGCGCTTCATTTAAAATTGGTTTAAAATTGTTGATCTCCAAAAAGGCCTAAATCAATAAATTGAATTGAAATTCAAGTTTATCATTGTAATCCTATTTTTGGAAAAGATGTGATTTATAACCCCATGAGGCGGTTCCTTTCCAGAAAGCATTAAATCCAAAAGGCACAAAGCAGCAAACAAAGGTCAAGCACAATGGTCCCGTATGTTTACAATATTGGATGGTGCAAACACTTCCAACATCCGCTGCTCAAGGATGTATGAAGTACAACAATAGAATAACAAAAAAAGGAAGGTGCACTCAAATAAAGTCAATCAGAGCAAAAGTTCTTTTATAATTTTCTTCTTCTTTATTCAAAATTATATGTTCTCTGTAAGCAAGGCACAGCCAACGCGTTTCGTTCCCTTTTTTAGCCGTGGGAACTTCGTCAGGATTGAAAGAGTTACAACATATATATACATAAATATACATAAAAAGGACACATATACCAAAAAAGAAGTTATTTTCTCATTACATACTGACATGACTATTACAAACAATTCTACATTGACCCAAAGAAAAAATATACATGTTTCTAAAACGCACTGAAAAGAGTGAATTACTATGTATACATTTATAAAAAGGCATCGACATATAGGTCTAACCCGCATAAGAAAGAAGTCACAAAAAGAATCATTTATTTTGAAGATTATACTGAATATCCATACGATGATACTACATGGCATTTCAGCTGTAATCAACATTTAAAAACATTGAAATATAGAAAAAATGAAAAAGTGAAAGAGATATGCAAAGTTTTTCCACGCACATAGGATCAAAAATAATCCCAAATTGATGGAGAAGGGGGGGGGCAGAAAAAGGAGAAGAAAAACTGGAGTTTGAAGGGAAATGGGAAATGGGGAGAAAAAGATTTTGTATCCCCAACAGAAAAGATGAAATGTATATACAGAGTGCAAAAAAGAAAAGGAGAAATAGAAAAAGTAATAACCACAACCAAGAGGCATGCACCACCGGTCATGTGAACCAGTTAGAGAAACAGCCATGGTATAGCATACTCACGCTTACCATGAAATAAGTCAGTTTGCGGAATGTAGACAGTCAAGATTTCCAGTGAAGGACGATGATCTGAGTGGAAAAGTCCTTGGCTATAGAATTTTAATACCAAAAAGTAAAAGAGAATCAATATCCCGGAAGGTCAGTAAGAATAAAAATAGCATGAAGGTTAAGCCTGATTAGACCTATTGCATTCTCGGAATTAAATCTGGCTAATATATGTTATAGAAAGACATTCCCTGCCAACTGTGCCTCTTATTACATCGGTGTGTTGTTCTAACTATTGGTGGCCCTCATTGGTACTCCTGCATGTACCTTTAAGCGAAATCCTAGTATCTCCTGGTCCTTGTAAAATCAGGTTGTAATCATGAATGAATTAATGAAATCCGATTTGGTTATTGCGCAACTTAGCCCAAAGGGCGTCAAGGCGCCTAATCCAAATGCCTGTGATGTCCCAGGAGCATGCTTACTGATAGGCCTTGACAAAACACCATGTTTTTAGTGCCTTTCTGAAAAGGGACAACGAGGGTTGCGCTTTAATCTCCACGGGGAGGGAATTCCACAGTCGGGGGGCCACAGGGCCAAAGACCCTACCTCCCCATCTGACTTTCTTTACACGAGGGATACACAGAAGATTCATATTGGAGGAACAAAGACTCCTGCTGGGGGTATAGCAGGTTAGCAGGGAGCCTAAAGCATCCGAAGGTCCCGCCAATAATGCTCCAAAGGCCAGACACAGAATTTTAAACAGAATTCTGTGCTGGATCGGGAGCCAATGGAGATTCTTCCTGGCAAGAGTAGCAGAAAAGGAATTAGGGACGTCCAGAACAAATCTAGCCACTGCATTCTGCACATTCTGAAGGCGTTGGATAAGGCCCTTATTGATATCTGCATGCAAAGCATTGCAGTAATCCAGCCGGGAGGACACCAACGCGACCACGGTCTGCTTACGGGCCTGAGGGGAGAGATAATGAACGATTCTCCTCAGAATCCTAATCACTCCCCAGCAGGTAGCCACAGTTCTGTTTACCTGGAGGTTCATAGTCAGCGAGGTGTCAAGAATAACCCCGAGATTCCTGGCTGAGTGCGATGGAATAGGACAGGCTCCCAACGAAGGGGGCCACCACTCACTGGACCAGATATCATGGTCCTTACCAAAGACCAGTACCTCAGTTTTATCGCCATTCAGCTTCAAGGAATTTTGAATCATCCATTCAGAAACTGCTTGCATGCAGTTCCTGAAGCTGAACGCGGAGGCACTGGCCGAATGGGCCAGGGACACCATAATCTGTGTATCATCTACGTATGATACCACCTCCATCCCCTGCGATTTTACTAACCTAGCAAGCGGGGCCACATAGATGTTAAACAGGGTCGGACTCAATGCCGACCCTTGTGGAACCCCACATTGCAACGGTTTGGCAGGGGAGAGGAACTCGCCAAGCTTAACCCTCTGCTCTCTTAGTTCTAAAAAGGAGGACAGAAGGCTCAGCGCTGGGCCCTGCAGCCCTATCTCCCTCAGACGAGCTGTTAGAGTCGAGGGAGACAGGGTATCAAAGGCTGCCGTCAGATCAAGTAAGACTAGCAGGGTGGTCTGTCCCTGGTCAACCTTAGTTCGAATATTATTCATCACCACGGTAAGTGCTGATTCCGTGCTATGGGACTTCCTGAACCCATGTTGGGACTGGTCCAGGAACCCAGAGGAGTCAAGGAAAGCAGTAAGATGTAAGTTAAGGTGGGATTCTAGCATTTTAGCAGGGGCAGGGAGCAAGGAGATAGGTCTAAAATTTTTAAGGGTTTTCGGGTCCCGGGTGGGCTTTTTGAGTAGCGGCTTAACTATCGCCTTTTTCCAGGCTAACGGAAAGGTACCTGTAGAATAGCTTTAAAAAATGGAGAAAGGGGAAATTCCACTTGCAGGTGGAGGTGTCTAACACGATGTTTAAGTGAAAAACTACATATTCAAGGAATAATGAAACCATATCACTGTATTCTCGTCCCTTCTCGATGGTAAACATTACCGGGAAAACTGCTCGTGAACTGCTATCTGATTACATCACAACGAATGAAAACATATTTCTCACAAAATAACTGTCTTTGCGCTGAACGTTTTATGTGAACCCTGCCATATATTAGTAATTTCTTCTGCTAAAACATGAAGTGCGTGTCAAATGGTCAAATATAAGAGTGACAAAAACGGTCAATGAACCAATATCTATGAACACAACCCATCTGTGAAAAAAATAATAATAAACAAATTCTTTTACGCGCGACAAGTACAAAATACAATAAACATCAACTGTGGGCAGGGTTCACATAAATCGTTCAGCGGTCATGTGATCGCGACTTGAACCTATCAGAACGCTTAAAACTAGAGACAGTGAACCAGAGCATAGTACCGGCATTCGGATTGGCTGAGAGAACGCGGCGCGCAATACTTTACATTTGGCTGTAAGTCCATTACAAATGTTTGTTGATTTCTCGTATATTAAACCTTTGGTTTGTTTTAGATTGGGGTAATGAATATGAATTCAGGTAATCGCAAATACAGTTATTTTGTGAGAAATATGTTTTAATTGAACATCGTGTTAGACACAACATTATGAATCACTTATATGATGACAGTATTATTTTGATAATGTTGAAATAGTAGCTGTATAGCTCGTTATATTCCTTGTTTTCCTACACAGACCCCCGAGGAAGGGTCGACTCTGACCCGAAATGGATTGGGTAAATGTTGAATGTTAAAGTTATAAACCGTCATAAAAGAACGGATTAACTCAATTTACTTTGAAGAACTTAAGAAAATGAAACAAATACATTTTGTTTGAAATCAAGATAAAGTTATGAGGATCTTATTAATGGAAATCGTAAAAAGTTTGATATAAGACCATTCAGGTCATGGTATATATGTGCACACCTCCACCTGCAAGTGGAATTTCCCCTTTCTCCATTTTTTAAATTTACAGTAGAGTGTTCCTTGAAAAAACACTTAAAAGGAGTGAGTTGCACAAAATCATATCAGAAAAAAAGTAAGAGGAGAAAACAAGATAAAGTAGAGTGCTAGACGGACAACAAGAAAGATTGACCCTGTAGAATAGCGCCATTCACCACCCCTAATAGTGGGTCATGAGTCAAATAATGCTGAGGAGGTTAAAATATTCAAATTGAATTCTAATTAAACATGAAATGTTCAATGTTCAATATATTTCTCTTAGTATTTTAATGTGAGGACTTTATTGCTTAGGAAAAATAATTAGTATTTGTTTTTCTATATGTAGGAAGCATTACATTAATGAAACCACTGTATCCCACCTTCTTTCTTTCCTTTCCTGTTCTTTATGAATGTTTCTATTGTTGAACTTTAAAGATTGCCCGAAATTAAGAATTGTGCTCTACATAACTTTGCTAAGTTATAGTTTGTTGATTTTTATGTACAACTTTTGTCTCTTATGTGTATGGCAACTGATGTTTTGTTTTGCTTTAATAATCAGCTTATGTTTATTAGGTTTTATTATTCAATTAAATGTTTCAAACACAACAAATGGTAGTTGATATGTATTTTCAACTGCAGCATTTTTATTGTATGGGCACTTTCAAAGGGGCCAAAAAGATGGTCTGCGGGTTGACTGAGTACCACATTGGCATCAGCAGGGAGAGGTTTGGGTAGCTGATTGGGGGTACATGTAAAGTTGGAATTAGGGGGAACAACGCATGTACATTGTGTAGACTGTGACTCCTGGAGTTATTGTGAGGAATACTATGCTACCCTGTAAATGATTTCCCTAGTGATTATTATCACGGTGAAGATCCCTCAGAAATAAAATGACTGTCAATGCCAATGGAGGACATCACCTGCCACAGCTTGGACCTATTGACCCAGTCGAATTCTGAGAACTGGTCCATGAAGGCTAGGTATATGGGGCTGGAACGAGCCACAGTGTATTTGTTCAGAACCATGTACATGTTTAAACACTGTTCACAGTGGAATGACTTGGGCGAATGCCGTTTTGGATATTGGATAAAAAGTTGTTTTTATCAACCCATGATACAAGTGTGTCAAGTACCATGCGGCCCACCACCTTCACCACAGAGTCCAGCAGAGAAATGGGCCTATAACAATAGGTACTGTCCCGTTATCCCTTTTTAAATGCCGGGACTATAATCGATAAAGCCCTAGAATTTGTGCGGCCAATCTGGACTGCAGTATTGATGACAGCTGTGAGGACAGGCACCCAGGTTTTTAAGTGGGCGATGTAGAGATATGGTGGGATCCCATCTGGCGCGGGGTCTTGTTTTTAGATAGACCCAGAATACCGGCACTCATCTCTTGCGTGGTGAAAATAAGTTCCGGCTTGCCTTCCACCCTTTCCTGCCCCTCAGTTGGCGGGGTATCTGACTGGAAGATACCCTCGAAATGATGTACCCAATCGTCCTCTGTGATTTGGGCATCCAGTAAATTAGCATTATTTCCAGATAGAAATGGGCTGTTAATAATGCCCCAGAACTTTGCGCTATTATGCAGTTTACAAGCATTCAATAAATCGTTCTAGGCCTCCTCCTGCAGGGCAGACTTGCGAGTTGCTAGAGCAGCCTTATATGCTCTTTGTAGGCCTTTGTCTCGGGGCTTAACACCCAAAGCCTGTCTCAGGTTCATGGAAGCCTGGGAGCACGCCGAGTCAAACCATCGTGGACCTGGTTGCTAATGGTCACTACCCGGGTCCCGTAGTAACTCCCTTATGACAGTAGACATGGATCCAAATGCACCCATGATGTCCGGAGCACTTGCCTCATCATCGAGACAGGTGATAAACTCGCTGCAACACCGAGTTAAAAAATGATTTGTGGAGTAGCTCTGGGACAATACACCCCCACTTTACGCTTCTTCCCGCTTCCACTGTTTTAAGGGGGACACCAGCCGCCCCGCCCACCTTGGTATCCGAGTGTTCGGGTCTAGCCTGTTAAGACACAAATGGGGTTGTGGTCACTGCATTCACTCGCCTGCATAGAAAAATCGGTAACCAGAGAGTAAAAGGGGATAGATACAAAGGTAAATTCAATAAAGGTCTCACACCCTCTCCCAATAAAGGTGGGAATAATGTCTGTTTTCACCGGAGGCAGCTTATTCATTACAGATGTTAGATCAAATTCAAGCAAAATGGAGTTAAGCTCAATACCCTGGGGAGTATGTTCCATGTGTAAGCCTGCTTGTCGTGCACAGTCCATAGCTTTCACTCCTCCTTGCTTGATGTCCCCACATCTATGAGTGTTAAAATCCCCTGTTAGAAAAATGTAGTGATAACTCTGACCCTTCAAGATGCTATCCTGAAGTACAGACCCCAGCAGAGTTATGTAGCCCTCATCCGGGTGTGTAACCCCCGCGTTGCAAAAGTTTGCCAGAAGTAACTTGCTCTTTCCACTGGACAACAACATCACATGTAAATTGGGAGAGGCAAATAGTGGAGTATTATAAGAAACTGACTCTGTATACTGCACCAAAGTGAGGTACAGTGTGTATAGAGTCCAAGGGTCTCCAGAGGTAAGCAGAGGTTAAAGTTAGATAGAACCTTACTCTCTAAAGTGGTAGCTTGGTCGAGCAGTAAGGCAGTATCAGAGGACAGTGTTACGCATTTAATGTACACACTCAGTCAGCAAATGAATTCACACACTCAAGAACTGAACTCTAGGCTAATTGTTTTTGTATAAATAAATATACTATTGTTTTATTTCTAGAACTAAGCAAGCCTGGCACAGGTAAGCATAAAAATACTTTGCAGTAATAATTTACTTGTATGAACACAGTTCAAGTAGGCAGTAGAAATTGTACTTTGTTTCATTTATAGGGGAGCAATAGTATGCAACACTTAACAAATACAGTACATGAAATGAATAGGCTTCTTCAGTATATTGCAGGGAAGTTACTTTTTACGTTACTTTTCTAATTCAGTGCTGGATACTTAGATTCAGCACTGATACATTTCCTAGAAAAAGGTAAGTAATTAAGTGTTGGTTATTCGCATGAGTTCTAAAGAATATTTTCAGTTTTCAAAACGCCACACTTGGAAACTTTTTGGAGCAGTACATTGAAATGAATGGTCTTCTACAATAAATTGATGGTAAGTTACTTTTCACTTTACTTTTCTAACTCCGTGCTGGATACCTAGATTCAGCACTGGGACTGTCTGAGCATACCCTTCCAATGCCAGAAACCGGTCCCCGGAAGCTTGTTTCCTTTCCTGTAAAACAATTGGCTTGGTAGTTTGGTCTGCCCTGTTCCCATGATGCACTGGGCCAGGGACAGACTAATTTGCATGTAGCCAGGTTCTGAGCTGGGATGGTGCAGTGAGCTAAAAAACGGTGATGGATCAAGCCCTGATCTTTTGACTGGGTATGAGTGTTCTGTTTAATTCAGATACTCTGTCCATCACCACCCCCTTTTCTGAATCGTTTTGTCCACCACAAGCGAGGAAGGGTATGCTCAGATGTGAGTCCCTTGCTCACTGCACCATCAGGATTCAAGCAAGCCGGGCCGAAGACGGCTGTAATGCCCTTTTCTGAATCATTACTTACAAAACAGGCAACATTTGTCATTGTTTAGGGTACCTGCTATCAAAGCCTTTATGGAAGGCCTTAAAAAAATTATTTCAACCAGAGTGCCACCATCTCCAGTGTGGAACCTAAACATTGTTCTTACTAGGCTCATGGGTCCCACATTTGAGCCTTTACGCAAATACGAATTACAATTCCTTACATGGAAAGTAGCTTTCCTTGTCGCAATCACCTCTCTCAGGAGAGTAAGTGAGATTCCGGCTTTAACTGTACAAGAACCATTTTTACAAATACAGCGCAACAAAGTGGTTCTTAGAACAAACCCAACATTTCTTCCAAAGGTGATTTCTCCATTCCATCTTAATCAATCAGTAGAGTTACCAGTATTTTTCCAAAACTCTGATTCTGTAGCGGAAAGAGGTCTTCACACGCTTGATGTCAAAAGAGCTTTACTTTATTACATAAACAGGACTAAAGCCTTTGGGTAAACAAAACAACTGTTTGTGGCTTTCTCACCACCTCATAAAGGCAACCCAATTTTCAATGCTGGAATTGCCAGGTGGATAGTAAAATGCATTCAAATATGCTATCAGAAATTATCTTCATTATCATGGTATTTTTAGTCTCTGGGTCTTTTCTGGGGGCATTTAAGTGAAGTGACGCTCCTTCCCTCCAATGGAGGAGCCGCCCGCAGAGACACAGGTAAGACAGGCAATAATAAACAATAATGACCATCGCAGCAACAGTATCAAGAGAGCTAAAGCAAGAACTTGTTCATCAGTAGCACTTGCTGGGTTTTTTTAAGATGCAGGTTCAGAGTTAATTTGGATTTCAGATGGTTGCGAATTCCAGAGTCTCTGGGCAATGCCGGAGAAGGCTACGTTTTCTTCTTGAATTTCTGCGGTTTCAACAGTAAAGACAACATGTTTGTGCAATGTACATCGGGTGTTGGAGTGTGTGGCTTTGTGTGTCATGCAGGCAATTGAAAATGTAATTCTTGCCTTGTAAGGGGGCCAGTTTAGTGATTTCTAATAAGTTGTGATGTGGTTATTACATTTGAATCCAGTAATAAGCCTTGCAGCTGAGTTGAGGGTGGAGCTTTGAAAGAGTTGGGATGCTAGAGACAGGGCGGAAGGTATGTAGATCAGTGTGTTCTGCTGTGGGTTTTCTAAGAATGGCGGTTATCTGTCCAGACTTCACTTTCAATGTTTTTGTATTTCCCATGAAGAAGGCGGCAAGTTCTTAGCGGTTAGGCTGCTGATTAGACCCGGAAAGCAGGTTGGGTATCCTGTTAGTATGCAATTTAAGAAGCTCAAACAGTGTTTTAGGTTGAGCTCTGGCATTGTTTAGCTGTTTCCTGAAGACGTTTGCTTTTGAGCTATGTATGTCTTAGTTGTAAATGATTCTTAGAGACCTCAGGTACTGGAGGTGTTCAAGCGAGGAGGAGAATCTCCATGACCATCCAGACAATCTTAGATTGCATCTTTCAGCGTTTAGACTACCATTGTACCAAGGTTTTGAGTCTTTGGTGGGTACTCCTTTTAGTTGGAGGGGTGCCATAGAGTCTAGAATGTTTGTCATTGAATTAGTGTAATGATCAGTAAGGTTCTGGACATCTGGCATGTCTTCGGGAGGGGGTAGTATGTAATTGCTGATAGATGTCAGTTCATTCAGGTTTATGTTTCGAGGGTTCCTTTTTCAGTGTCTGTTTTTTTATTTGAACGTTTTTTGAGGACAGTGATTTTTTATTTTTTTTAAAGCAATTTTTATTGATTTTCAACACCCACACCCACTTTTACATGGCACGTGTTCATCAATGGAAGGCACAAAAAAAATACATTGCATGATTATTCAGTATCCACAGTGGAGACAACATCAATATCTTTAGTCTATGACACATTATATAACATCCTGTTCACCTTATTTATCAAGGACTTCCTCAATATATGCATTTGATGTCATCCCATGGTGCAACGACTCCTCAACCTAGTGCCTCCCACATGCTCCCGCCCTGCCCTCCCCCTTCCCCTTAACTCCCCCCACTGGTGTGCTCCAAACAACATAAACAAGAATAACCGAATGTCTTTCCGTGCTAGGGAATGTAGGTCTCTGATGTCACTTCAGCCATACTCCCAGGTCCATTAGTTCTGCCCCCGCTCCCACTCGCCGAAGGACTATTCACACCTATCTACGTTTTTCGTGGCCGGACAGCGTCCTGAGAACCCTCCAATGAGCCTGCGTCTGAATCCGCCTCCGAATGCGTCAACAGCGCCACCAATACTTCCGATGCTTGTGCGGTGTCCATTGCTTTGTCGGCATTCACTCTCCTGGCTTGCTGGATTCTAACCGTGCTCTCACTGGCTGCCTATTTCGCAAACTCCACCATCCATCGCTCCACACTAGGGCCCTGCCTGGATTTCCACTGCCTTGTCAATTCTCGATTAGCCAGCACCAACCCTCAGTCCATAAACTTGCTTGTGATCTTAGTGCGCTTTGTGTGTGAAAACCAGTACAATATACACGCCCCCATGTCAGATTCCACCTGTCTGTCCGTTTCCCCGCACAAGACCTCCATCACTGCCTCCTAATACGTTTCGAGCTGCGGTCAACTCCACATCATATGTTGGAAATCCGCCGTTCTCGTGCTGCACTTGGGACAGCATGCAGTGTCTACGTGAAAATATTTAGCTATCCGCTCTGATGTAAAGTAGGACCTATGTACAAAGTAGAAATGAATGAGCTGAAACCTGGCATGTAGTGTACTTTGCCATGCCCTTTCAACTACTCTGGTTCATGCCATCTCAGGGATATCCTTTCCCAAGTCCGCTTTCCATTTTCCGCGCAGCTGTGTCAGTGGCTGCAATCCCTCCTCCACCATTCGCCTGTAAAGACATGTCACTGATTTCTCCATCCCCGCTGCCATTACCACATATTGGCACATCAAGGACGTCTGAGGCTCCAATAGCCCTTTTCCCCAGTATTTCTGAATCGCAGCCAGTAGAGCTGCATGCAACAAATAGCCACCTCTAGGCAGGCCATAGCTGTCCTGCAATGCCTGGAAAGGCAGGAGGGCCCCTTCCTCGTATAAGTCCCCAATCATCTGCAGTCCTAAATCTTCCCACTCTGCCAATGCAGACCAGTCCCCCCCATGTGGGAAGGCCATGCACATGCCCTGGGGAATCTCTGGCACATACAGGCGTGGAACACCATCCCTACGTTTGTATCCGTTCTATCTTGCTCTGAGTGTTTTCTCTTCACTGGTCAAGGAATTGAGTCGCAATCGTTGTCCAAGTACCACAAATGAGAGAATATGCCTCGGTAGCCATCTGTCCTCTGGTCCATCTGGCCCCCTAAATTCCCTAGCCACTGCCTGTGTAAGCCACTGCAGATGAGCCGCCAAATAATACCCTTCAAAATCCGGGACCGCCCATCCTCCTGCGCCCCTAAACCTCATCATTGTGGCCAGAGCCACCCGCCGCCTACCATTTCTCCACAGAAACCCTTCACCATGGACCGCAGTGCCCTAAACACCGACCCCGGGATCTCAACCAGCCAAAGGGACATGCGCACTATAAACTAGTGCACAGGAAGCCCACCACTGCTGCCACTCACAAGGCCCCGCCCCTTCCTGAGTCAGGCCGGGTTGCCGAAAAATTAAATGGTAATACATTATCTTCATTCTCATGGTATTTTTAGTCTCTGGGTCTTTTCTGGGGGCATTTTAAGTGGGGTGATGCTCCTTCCCTCCAATGGAGAAGCCGCCCCAGAGAGATACAGGTAAGACAGGCAATAATAAACAATAATGACCATCGCAACAACAGTATCAAGAAAGCTAAAGCAAGAATTTGTTCATCAGTAGAACTTTCTGTTATTTTTTTTAAAGATGCAGGTTCAGAGTTAATTCGGATTTCAGATGGTAGCTAATTCCAGAGTCTCTGGGCAATTCCGGAGAAGGCTCGATTGTACGTTTTCTTCTTGAATTTCTGCAGTTTCAACAGTAAAGACAACGTGTTTGTGCAATATACATCGGGTGTTGGAGTGTGTGGATTTGTGTGTCATGCAGGCAATTGAAAATGTAATTCTTGCCTCGTAAGGGAGCCTGTTTAGTGATTTCAAATAAGGTTTGATGTGGTTATTACATTTGAATCCAGTAATAAGCCTTGCAGCTGAGTTGAGCGTGGAGCTTTGAAGGAGTCGGGATGCTAGAGACAGGGCGGAAGGTATGCAGATCAGTGTGTTCTGCTGTGGGATTTTTAAGAATGGCGGTTATCTGTCCAGACTTGAGGCAGTCTGCTATACTGCCTTGAATTAATAAATCATTTACTATTTGGTTCCAGAGTGGGAGAAGAGGGGTTTTAATCTCACTGAAGAGATTTGAAGGAAGCGGATCACTGAAGTGGTTTGATGGTTTAAGTGTTGACAGGATTTTTAGTGTGGTCATTTCTTCAAAGGATTTGAATGAACTCTATCATTTGAAAAATGGAAAGGAGTTGTAGCAAACACTTTATATCTAATGTGGCATTTCCTATATGACTAGATGGTCAGAGGACTATTGAAGTTGGCAATGCGGTGGGTTCCAACCCACCGCATTGCCAACTTCAATACCATCTAGTCATTTGAAGTCATTTGAAGTCTTGTTCATGTTTATGTTTTTTCTAAATGTTGTCCAATATATGTCATAGTTATTCAGAGTGATATAAATTCCATGAATTGAGTGTAAAAAACTTATGAGAAAAATATATATGAAAAAAAGAAATTGAGAAAAAATATAAATAAATGAATACTATTTTTAAAAAATGTGCTATTTATTGACATTCTATCTTATCACGTTTACTGCTTTAGTATAGAGACTCACCCTATAGGAAAGATATGAAGTGTTTGCTACAACTCCTTTCCATTTTTCAAATGATTATTATGCCCTACGTGTAGCAAACTCATTAATTGTAGGGGTACCCTGTTCTCAAAAATGTGAATGAACTCCACACAGCAATATTTTTGGGTGTGTGTGCAGGAAGCTCAAGCCACATGGGTGGGGGGGCTGATATGTGAAGGTGTCAGGGGGAGGTCCAATGTAGTCTTTAAGGGCCAGATGTAGGTGGCCAAATACCGACCGGTATTTGGAGTTTCAGAGGTAGAGGGCCTTAAAAATTACTGAATTGGTAAATTTACCGAATCGGTAAATTTACCGAATCGGTAGATTTACTGATTCTGTAAATTACCGAATCGGTAATTTGAGATGTAGGTGGCACTGAAAACAGTGCTCCAGAAAAGACTACAGCGGCTCCAGAAAAGACTACAGCTCATCCAGAACACCTCGGCAAGACTCATTTTCGACATCCCCCGCCACAGCCACATCTCTGCCCATCTGAAGAACCTGCACTGGCTCCCCGTCAGCAAGAGAATCACATTCCGACTCCTCACCCACACACACAAGGCTCTCCACGATGTGGGCCCCAGGTACCTCAACAACCGCCTCGCATTCTACACGCCTACCCGCCAGCTCCGCTCCTCCAGCCTCGCCCTCGCCACCGTCCCACGTATTCGCAAAGCCAACGCCAGGGGAAGATCCTTCTCCTACCTTCCAGCCAAGACATAGAACTCCCTCCCCACCCAGCTCCGGCTGACACAGCACCATCTTGCCTTCAGGAAGCAACTCAAGACCTGGTTGTTTGAGCAGTAGCGACCCCCCTCAGCGCCTTGAGACCCTAACGGGTGAGTATCGCGCTCTACAAATTTCTTGATTGATTGATAAGGATTCATTATTTACCACCAACTATTAGTTGGTGGTAAATAACGAATACCTGTGTATATGCAAATCTGTGCATGTACACCTGTGCCATGTGGCACATATACATGCCTTAAGGGCATGTATGTGTGTCACATAGCAGACAAGCCTGAATCAGGGGTGCAACAGGGTGTCAAAGTGACACCCAGCCACCCTTGACTATTCGGTAATTTTACCGAATCAGTATTTATCGATTCGGTAATTGCCTCAAGGCCCATAGGAATCAATTGCAATTACCAAATCAGTAAATATCGATTCGGTAATTACTGAATCTTAACGATTCGGTCAATGTTACCTAATATTTACCTACATGGCATTTACCGATTTGTAAATACCAAATCGGTAACATACAGCCCCCCCCCCCCGCATACACACACTCACGCACACACATACACAGAGAACCCCCTCCCCCCCCCTTACACACACATCCCCTACCTTGTCTCGGCGTCTTCGCGCTCCCTTACCCCCGCTCCTCTGGTGCGCGCACCACTGGTTTCGATTCCCGCGTCGGCTCCTCTGGCGTGCGCGTGCACCACAGGTTTCTATTCAGTGTTTATTTCAACAGCCAATCAGGAGGCAGAACTCCTTGAAGACATGCTCCCTCTCTGGTCCGCCATCATTTTAACCACGGACGCACCCCAGCAAAAACGGCAGACCTTTGTTGCTTTGCTTATTATTTCCGTAGGCAGCTTTTGGTTATGCAGCCCGTCACGTACAGAGACACCCGTGCGAGTACTTTAAACGTGACTTGTCTCTTTAGTTCCTCCCAGCAGCAGGGACTAACTACAGTATCATTACCCTTTGTCCTGTTTATCTGTTCCCTAGAGGCTTTTTTCTTGGTTTCCTACTCGTGTTTAGTGATGGTTTCCTTTTCTTTTGCAGAGCATTCTTGCTCTGAGCTTAGCAAGGCTGTTTCTGTAAACAGGGCTGAAAATCATGCTGTATCTGTCACATTTACAATGCCCTTTGCCCCAATTGTGTTTTTGTTTTAATTTCTCCCTCAGGCCGACTGCTCTGCTCGGTTCCTCTCAGTGCTGCTTGGCCCCACCATCACAACCTGCCTGGGCTCATTCACTTCTGCTGACAGCCCCTACGCCCTCTGCCCAGTTTTTTGTTTCTTGTTTCTTGTCGCTCTGTGATTAGTGAGCGTGGACGGTGTTACCAGCCACTGAAGAATGGCGTAGGTCGTGGACTATTAAACTCAGCCAAGTAGGACCCCCCTGGCTAGTGATAGATAAGTTTGTGCCGAAGGCTCTGTTGCACATTAATCAGTTGGAGGGGACAAAGCAGATTACTCCGAGGGCACCCCAGGATGGAAAATCACATCTGGAACATGCTCCCAGTGATCTTAAATTACAGATATGTTCAGCTTCCCGGAGACTGGGCATGTATCTATGGAAATTATACAAGCTTCAATTATGTGTGATGGTTTCTTGGCGCACAGGCTTTGCTTTCCAATTCACTTGCTGCATTTCGTCAGTGTGGACGTTGCTTGTTTACACAGTGCTTAAATCGCATTTCTCTCGTTAACAGCTGTTGGTGGAGAATAGAGAGGTTGAAGTTTGCGCGCTGCCTTGCAGCCTCAGAGGTTTATTTTTCTTAATGGAGCTCCACTTACAGCTGCCCACAGGAGTGCCCCTAAACTGACCCACAATTTACTCGTGGAAGCCCTGGCAGTCAAACCCCAGCCCGCCCACTTGAGGCTGCAATAACCATCAGGTATTGGAAAAGCCATTCAGGCTAGAAATTGGGAATTCTTTTCAAATATTGCGTCTTACTCAAGGGCCACTTCATGCATGTCGCCAGGTGAAAGCTGTGCGCACAAAATATTTTATGTAATCTTTCAGACAACTACATCATCCCCTGAAAATACCTTAGTTTTAAAATAATGGTATCAAGCAGATTTTTTAATTTGAAATCAGCGAGAATAGATATGCAAAGCCCTGAAGTTTATAGCCACATAATGAAACACAATGATTCATGGCATGCTTATTGTAGGCAGATTTCAAAATGGTAACGAGCAGACTCTGACGGAACTCGGGATACCTCGCAGCATCTATTTGTGGTGCGTAATGGCAGCTGACAATCTCTGTACAACAACGTATGAGTTTCGAAACTAAGTCAATTGGAGCTGCTAATTATGAAACCATGAGCTTCATTACAGGCATGCCAACCAATCAACAAATTACGGCTCTGCAGAGGTGCATGTTTCTTAAAAACTGACATCATCCCGGAAACTTTAAGGTAGGGCTACGAGTGCTCTGCAGCTTGTTTTTCACTCCTTGTCTTCCGTTTTAAGACTGTGTTTATTTTGTGTGTCTTTCTGAGTACACGGTGAGTAGAAATAATAACTCATAATCCACATTTGTAGCTGTAGAAGAAGCTCTTCTTTACTTTACAGCAATGCATGTGTCTGTCCCTAAGCCGGCAACTTCACTGATATTATCGGGCTGACAGGCCTTTCCCTGCTGTTTCTTCACCGGCAACTCACCTCTGCATGCCGTGGATCTGAAAGAGTGGGTGAGCCCACTCGTGAAAACTTTTGCTAGTAAAGCATGCAACAAATGTTAGCGGGACTCCCGATACATTTATAGGAGTGGAGGTGGACCTTCACGAAGGCTGACGGCAACGTGTGGTTATTCTTCGCAGTATAACTTCAGTGGACCTCCTTTAAGGAGGTTCTTTCCTCATGCAAGGTAATCTGGTTCTTTGCACACCACACCCTTGTTCCTGTTTGAATTTAGTTCACCAGCCTACACCTCGTTACTAAAATGTCATCTGTTCTTAGCATAAGGCCTACTAATGTACAGCGTTTAGATCACTAAAGGGTTTGCCCATTGGAGTAGTGTGGGTATGGGACGCTGGTAGTGTCTGTTGTCTTATATATCGGAAGATTGTAGTTATTTTGGAATTTCCCATTATGACACAGTTATCTTTTGGCATTTTTAATTTATAAACCCACACAATATATTTGTTTCCTATTTACCTCAGTGTGTTGGTTTTGTAAAGCACGTCATACCCTGCAAGTGCTTCCAGCAGGGTGCAAAAGCAGCAAGGGGGACTAGAATTAACTCCATGCGCACTAATGTAAAGGGCATAACCAGCTGCTGTGTATAATCGAAGCACAGTAGCTATCTTAGCGAGTGGAAGTTTAAGCTATTGGTGATGCAAATTATAATGCAATGCCAATAGCCCATACTTTCAGTAATGCGAGACCTATTGCATTGCAAATGCTTTTTTTTGTTGCTCTAGCCCTGCCACCTCCCCCTGTAGTATGTTTATCTAGGGACCTGTATCGATACTCCTATTCCTGACCCTTGTAGTAGGACTTGGCAGTCAGGCAGTCAGGCCGGGACACGAAGGGACCTTGGGCTCTTCACTGGTCTTACCTGCACTCTTACCTGAAAAAGTAATGGCCATTCCAGGCTATCAAATGCCTTTTTTATATCCACCGATAAAATCAAGGCCTTCACTGTCGGCTCCTGGCAGTCTTCCAGGATTCACAATAAGCGCCTGACATTGATAGCCATGCTGCATTTAGGGATAAAACCTGATTCATACTGGTGCACTAACTACGTCATGTTCGGGAGTAGGCGTGTTACCAGGATCCTACTCAGGATTTTGTAGTCGGTCGCCAACATTGAAAGTGGGCGGTAGGCCTTCACATCCGCTGCTTCCCTACCCGGCTTCAGGAGGGGAATGATATTCGCCTCCCTAGTGGTCCCAGGCAGCCTCCTCACTGCGAGTGCCTCCTTATAGACTACTTGCAGTCGCAGGGCCAGAGAGTCCAGGTATTTGGATTAAAATTCAATAGGCAGGCCATCCACCCCAGGTGTCTTGTTGCGGGCCATTTGCCTGATCTCGCATCTGATCTCGCCCACCGTGATCTCACCACCCCACGAATCTCCCTGCTCAAACTCGGCATCGCAAGCCCTTCCAGATAATTCCCTCTGCATTCACGGCCAGCTGAGTGCGGTATAAATCGGCATAATACTCTAGGAACCACCGATTAATCCCTACCTGTGTGTGCATCAACTCCCCTGAGGCCGCCCTCAAGCCTAAGATCAGTTCACCCCTTGGTAGTGGGTTGGCCAGCCATGCCAGCAGAGCGCCCGATTTGTTCCCCTCCACGTGTATCCGTGTCCTAATTTCTTGTAATCGAATGAGCGTAACCTCTTCATCTGCACTGCAACAGCTTCCTCTCCTTCTCTCACCTCAGTGCCTGCCCCGGGTTTCCCCGGTCTGTTCCTCTCTGCTCCCCTCAGTCTGCCCTCCGCTGATTCCAGGTCTGCCAGTAACGTTTTCCTGACCCCTGCCACCTTGTTAATGCAAACGCCCCTGACCACAACCTTAAATGCATCCCATTCTATTACCGCCAATGTCGCCATCCCTTCGTTCTCCTCACAATATCGGGCAATGCCCACCCCCAACTCTTCACTAAAGACAGGATCTTCCAGCGCCTCCGGGCGGAGCCGCCAGGTCTGTATAAGTCATCTCTCTCGGCTCCATCGTATCCGCACTAACAACGGATTATGGTCAGAGATTGTTCTCGCTAAGTACTCACTATCTGTCACCTTAGCATGGATGTCAGGGGTGCACAATATGGCGTCCAGTCGCACATGCAGGTTATGGATGCTAGAGTAATAAGAGTATTTTAGAGAAAGAGTGGTCCTTCGATAGGAAGTGCAGAAGAGACAATAACATAGACCTTAATAGGTACTATAGATATTCAATGCCCAGCCGGATAAAGAATTTTTAATTTGCAATTGGTCAGTAATAGTTTACATAAGGAACAACACAACACAATGTAGGAGAAAGCAAAACAAAACACATACAACACGAAGGGTTTCAGGAAACAAAAGAGCATTGGCTGCTTGGAATAATCATAGAGTCAAGCAAGCTAGCCAAAACAGTGACCACATTCTTCATATAAATTGCTAAACAATGGTACTGTTTTTTAAAATGTCGATGACGTTTCGATCCCTATCTCTTAACATACAAGGATCATCATCAGGACTAAAGAAATAATTGCCTGGTATTTTTACACAATGCTTTGTAAAAGCGGTGATGCCATCCATAGGGTGAAGGATGACAATCCTGCAGTGATGGATATACTGGGGTAGTCAATAAGGCATTTAGAGTGGAGGAAAGCGCTGTAACAGCTTCACTTCGGGATTCACGCGTCAGCTGCTACGATGGACGTGGCACATTGACGCCTCTCAGCCATTGAGCGATAAGGATTTTCCCCATCGTAGCAGCTGACACGTGAACTCCTCGTGATCGCTTCAACCATGCCAATAGTGCAGGATCAATAATGAAGGTCATAGAGCTGCAGCCCGGTGATAGCCAGGTTGCGTACTTCACTTCAGAAGAGTGCAGGATCAATAATGAAGGTCACAGAGCTGCAGCCGTATGATTGCCAGGCCGAGCACAAGGTGTCTGTTCATTAGATACAAATTAATAATGAAACTCTCCGACCCACATGCTGTGTGATAGCCCGGGTGAACACGCAGCTTCTCTTCAGGAGAGTGAAGAATCATTTATAAATGTCAATGAGCCGCATGGTGTGTGATATTCAGGTTGAGCACAAGAGTTTTCTGCAGAACAGTACGGGCTCATTAACAAAAGTCACAGAGCCTCACACTGTTTGATAGCCAGGCAAAATCACCATTTTACATTCTTGGACAACAATTTCTAGATGGCTAATGAAGCCAAATTTTGAAATGATTGTTCCACAAAAGAAATGAAAAACAAAAAGATTGATTGCACAAAAATAATATATAGCTAGAACCAATCACAATGCTATACAATGTACACAATAATTACTAGCTTTTACATGTTAAAAAGAAATACATGTTTTTTGATATTTAATAGAATTAAAAAAATGATTTGGATTTTGGCATTTGACTGCTGATTGTAAAGAAATGAGATTTCGCCCCTAAACTCAACATAATTTGTGCTGTCAGCAGGGAATCTGATAGAGGAGGCAGTAGAAGGGGGTCCCATCTAAACAGTGTGACTGCTGTCAGCAAGGAATCTGGCAGAGGTGGCATTAGAAGGGGTCCTGCCTCGACAGTGTGACTTCTGTCAGCAGGGAGTCTGGCACAATGAAGAGACAACGCTTGAAATGAATGTCTAGAGTCTTCCTCATCGGGAGTTGTGAGGGGTTCGATGTGACACTGTTAGTCAAATCTTCAAGGGGAGGTCACAGAGACTCAAAGCCAATGGATTTCAATGTCGAGCCTGTTTATCGCCACTTAATCATCCACACTGATCGTAATAAGTGATTGGATCAGGCCCTCTCCTACCAAATTGTGTTTAGTATGTATTAGTATTGTTTTTATCTATGATTTTCTACTGTACCATTCAGCGCATTGATGTTAACTACGATCCCATTGCACTTGTTACTTTCTTATATGATTAGTTGATGTTTGTTCTTCCGTATATATCCTTGTATGTCTTTATGTTTTACTGTGTGTAATTTTGTCTGGAAACAACCAATAAAAACTTGTTTGAAATCATAAACCACTAGGACAGCGGCTGATGTCAAACTCTTGAAGGAGGAAGAGTCACGCTCCCTAAACCGCTGCAGTCAGAGCTGAACCTAGGAAACCACCCAAACTTCAGGCAACTTGGCCTCCACTGGTTCTTTTCGTCTGGCACCGCCAGAACCTCCTTTAGGCTTACTTCAAGAAGTAGTGGGTTTGAAACTCTGTGAATTGGATTACAGTCCGTCTTTGTGTAAGTAGCCATAAAGTTGTAGGGTGCTCAATAGGGTTAGCATTAGAGTTGGAATAGGAATGTCCCCTGCATTTTTTTCGGAGTTCTATTAAGCTCGCACTCGACCCGAAGGTATCGGGGATCATAGTGCTTTATATGAGCCCCAGTTGCGTTACAGATGAACACATTCATTTTTGTTAGGCACGGGGATATTGAATGATTTGCCCAGAATCACAGGATGTCTCACGTGACGGATCTGAGTGCCATGCATGAAAGTATAGAACTGGGAATTTTTGAAGAATATTATGTCACCAACAGATAGTTGGAACGGTGCACTAATATACCGTCCCCCAGGAACTAAGACCAATTTTACGGAACAACTGATGGATCTAATTGCTATACATGTGCTCTTCTCAAATTAATTTCTTTTGTTGGGGGATTTTAATTTTCATGGTGAAAATCATACGAACCCTGAGGTTAATAAACTCCTCTCTACTCTTGACATGATTGGACTCACCCAAAGAGTTACAGGCCCAACTCATTCAGCTGGCCACTCGCTAGACCTAATCTTTTCTAATATTGATCATCTAACCTGTAACCTCCCAGACTCTCTCACTGGGACCGATCATTCAATGATTAGGTTCTCTATCCAACAGCCATGCCCCAAGAGCTCAGACTTAAGTGCAGGGAAAAAACCTTGGCAAAATCTTTCTGTAGAAGCCTTTAATGAGAATGTTCACCTGAAATCACCAAAGAAGGATAAGGATGCTCCTACGACGTTGGATGAATTTAATACCGCATTTGTGACAGTTTTGGATTCTCCCTAGTGTCTACCATCAGATCCCTGGTGCACTTCGGAGCTAAAGATTGAAACATCTAAATGCAAGAGATTGGAGAGACTTTGGCGAGTTAGTAAAGACCCACAAAACATACTACGGTTTGAACAATTCTTGTCTAGCTGTAATCTGAATTTAAAATCAGCCAGACGTCTATTTATTATTAACCAAATTGAACGTGCCAGTAATGTATCAAAGGCCCTTTTTAATATAGTAAAAGACTTCGTATCTCTTCATGTCTGTAGACAATTGCCTATGGAAATCCAAGATTTTTGTAATTCGTTGGCAATCTATTTTCAAGAAAAGATAATTAATATTTATGCTAACTTTTCATCGATCACCTCTCAAGACCTTGAAGCCTCTACTCGAACCGAGGCCTTAGAAAAAATGGCAGCTAGCACCTTAGATTGTTTCGAGTTAACCACGCTTGAGGAAGTTTCCAATGCTCTCTCCTTCTCAAAATCTGGCTCACCCCAAGATATTTGTCCTCCAAAGTCAATGGCCCTATTAGCCACTCGTTGCGTGCCAGCAATTCTAAGTATCAATATTTATTCAATACACTCGGGTACCATTCCAATAACATGGAAGGAAGCATTCGTAAGTCCAATATAGAAGAAACCAACTGCGGATCCCCGAGAACGAAGCAACTACCGCCCTATTTCTTTGGTACCCTTATTGGGCAAGTTGCTGGAAAGTATAATTAACAAGCAACTAAGTCTATGTCTGGAGTCCAAGGAAATTCTGGATGAATCTGGGTTTCAAACGGGCTTCAGTACCGAGACTGCCATGCTCGCTGTAACTGACTCGCTCAGACAGGAAATAGACATTGGAGGATACTGATCCTTCTAGATCTCTCTGCGGCTTTTGATACCATCTCACATTTAGTGCTCGCGGAAAGACTAGCTTCCTGTGGCATTCAAGGGACAGCCTTGAGGTGGTTGCAGAACTTTGTCAGACAGAACGCAAACTAGCATGCTAGGGCCATATCTGTTAGAAAAATTTGTAGAACAGCTAGGTTTTGAGATAATTTCATATGCTGATGATACTCAGCCTATATTTTCTATTGGCCCAAAGATAGAAGCAGAGAAATTGCGGTTCTCCAGCAGAATGCTTGTAAACTCTAGCTGGATGACACAGAACTGCCTCCAGTTAAATCCTGGAAAAATCGAGGTCATGCTAACGGGGAAACCCTCAGCTAGCTGGTCTGATGAATGGTGGCCCTCACAATTGGGACTAGCTCCTGTTCCTAAAACATGTGTTAAGAATCTAGGCCTAAAATTAGATCCGTCTTTAACCATGAAAGACCACATTGCTGCCACTACTAGCTCCTGCTACTATAGTATGCGTTTACTCTGCAAAATTCTTCTCTACTAGCCCACTAATCACCGCAGAACCTTAGTTCAAGCCATGGTCATCAGCCAATTAGACTATGGTAATGCTCTGTTGACGGAAGTGGGAGAGACCCTGCTTACTAAATTCAAGTGATTCAGAACACGGCGGCCAGAATGTTACTGAACCGCCCTGCTGGCTCCTCTTCTGCTCCCTTGCTGAGAGAGTTGCATTGGTTACTGATCCGCCCTGCTGGCGCCCCTTCTGCTCCCTTGCTGAGAGCGCTGCATTGGTTACTGACCCGCCCTGCTGGCGCCCCTTCTGCTCCCTTGCTGAGAGAGCTGCATTGGTTACTGAGCCGCCCTGCTGGCGCCCCTTCTGCTCCCTTGCTGAGAGAGCTGCATTGGTTACTGAGCCGCCCTGCTGGGGCCCCTTCTGCTCCCTTGCTGAGAGAGCTGCATTGGTTACTGAGCCGCCCTGCTGGCGCCCCTTCTGCTCCCTTGCTGAGAGAGCTGCATTGGTTACTGAACCGCCCTGCTGGCTCCCCTTCTGCTCCCTTGCTGAGAGAGCTGCATTGGTTACTGAGCCGCCCTGCTGGCTCCCCTTCTGCTCCCTTGCTGAGAGAGCTTCATTGGTTACTGACCCGCCCTGCTGGCGCCCCTTCTGCTCCCTTGCTGAGAGAGCTGCATTGGTTACTGAGCCGCCCTGCTGGCGCCCCTTCTGCTCCCTTGCTGAGAGCGCTGCATTGGTTACTGAGCCGCCCTGCTGGCTCCCCTTCTGCTCCCTTGCTGAGAGAGCTGCATTGGTTACTGACCCGCCCTGCTGGCTCCCCTTCTGCTCCCTTGCTGAGCGAGCTGCATTGGTTACTGAGCCGCCCTGCTGGCGCCCCTTCTGCTCCCTTGCTGAGAGCGCTGCATTGGTTACTGAGCCGCCCTGCTGGCTCCCCTTCTGCTCCCTTGCTGAGAGAGCTGCATTGGTTACTGAGCCGCCCTGCTGGCTCCCCTTCTGCTCGCTTGCTGAGAGAGCTGCATTGGTTACTGAACAGCCCTGCTGGCTCCCCTTCTGCTCCCTTGCTGAGAGAGCTGCATTGGTTACTGAACCGCCCTGCTGGCTCCCCTTCTGCTCCCTTGCTGAGAGAGCTGCATTGGTTACTGAACCGCCCTGCTGGCGCCCCTTCTGCTCCCTTGCTGAGAGAGCTGCATTGGTTACTGAGCCGCCCTGCTGGCTCCCCTTCTGCTCCCTTGCTGAGAGCGCTGCATTGGTTACTGAGCCGCCCTGCTGGCTCCCCTTCGGCTCCCTTGCTGAGAGAGCTGCATTGGTTACTGAGCCGCCCTGCTGGCGCCCCTTCTGCTCCCTTGCTGAGAGAGCTGCATTGGTTACTGAGCCGCCCTGCTGGCTCCCCTTCTGCTCCCTTGCTGAGAGAGCTGCATTGGTTACTGAGCCGCCCTGCTGGCGCCCCTTCTGCTCCCTTGCTGAGAGAGCTGCATTGGTTACTGAGCCGCCCTGCTGGCTCCCCTTCTGCTCCCTTGCTGAGAGAGCTGCATTGGTTACTGAGCCGCCCTGCTGGCGCCCCTTCTGCTCCCTTGCTGAGAGAGCTGCATTGGTTACTGAACCGCCCTGCTGGCTCCCCTTCTGCTCCCTTGCTGAGAGAGCTGCATTGGTTACTGAGCCGCCCTGCTGGCTCCCCTTCTGCTCCCTTGCTGAGAGAGCTGCATTGGTTACTGAACCGCCCTGCTGGCGCCCCTTCTGCTCCCTTGCTGAGAGAGCTGCATTGGTTACTGAGCCGCCCTGCTGGCTCCCCTTCTGCTCCCTTGCTGAGAGAGCTGCATTGGTTACTGAGCCGCCCTGCTGGCTCCCCTTCTGCTCCCTTGCTGAGAGAGCTGCATTGGTTACCTGTAAGGAAGAGATCCTTTTTCAAAATCTGTTGTCTCACTTACAATGCGCTGAATGGCAGAGACCCTTACTATCTACAAAAGAAACTCACCTTTCATACACGAACAGAAATCTCAGATCCAGTACTCTAGGCCTTCTACAGGTTCCTCGTATACGTTTGAGTCAGACTGGTGGAAAAGCTTTTTCGTATCTGGCCCCAAGATACTGGAATAAACTATTGCTGTCCCTAAACAAAATTTCCATTTACAGCACCTTTAGGAAACAACTAAAAGCATTCCTGTTCTAACTCTGTTCTGACTTTCAGTCCTCGGGCCAAATTTCTAGGCGTGCGCTGAGATGCCCTCGGGTGAGTCATGCGCTACAGAAATTAACTTAACATAACAACATAAATAACATGCCTGAATGTAGCTAAACCAGAACCCCTAAATGTGCGCTGCCAGCTTTGCTCAGTTTGACTTCTAATTATTATAGCAGCGCTCCAGCACTTGACAGCTCAGGAAGCCATAAAAATGTGTGACTTTGCATTTCAGTACGGTGATGCTGCATTGGCGCTAGGCAGCTAAATTCAGCACCAGCACAGGGAGACATGCAGGGCTGCACCGTATTCTTGTAAATATGGTGGTCCTGCATTTCAGAAGTGGAGAGCGTGGCGTTAAACCAAGGAGGCCAACGCTGTGCTCCACCACTTCCTTGTAAATATGCTCCTTAATGTCAACATCCTGACCTATTTAATCAAGAGACAGAAAATCCTCTTATATCAGAGGATGCACCACCTTGATGTAGCATTGCTCCAGGACACACACCTGTCACCTAGTGAACATATTACATTCAGAAGGGATTGGATGAGTACGGTACTACGTGCCAGCGGGATCCAGACTACCCTTACACACCCATCTACTCCTTTGGAACATGGGGAGAGTGGGTTGGACATCTTATTTCACAAATCCCTGGGGGTTTCCACACTGCAGGCATGGCGGGACCCCCGTGGGCAAATATATTTTTGCCAAGGTTCAGATTCTCAATGAGTCTTTGTGTGTGGGCTCTATCTATGCCCCAGCGACTGAACAAACTCCTGCTCTCCTTTGGACAGCTGGGGTATTCATGAGGGGGGTGCTGGAATATGGAACCTTGACAAGTCCAGAAACCAAATGACCAGGCAGCCCCGAGACCGGTTCATCCTCTCTGACATTATTGATGATCATGCCTTGATGGATCCATGGTAATTGGCGCATCTGAGGGACGCGGACTATACTTTCACCTCCTGCGTCCATTGTAAACGTTTACGTCTTTATCCTCACAAACAGTACCTCTGATCATGATCTTCGGCAACTCGACCATAATCTTCGACTGTTGCAAACCCTTCAGGCCCATTGGCGTATGTATACAGCATGGTACAAAGCTCCTGAAGACAAGCACAGACGGTGCCAATATCTGAGCCAGTACTTGGAGGAGAACGCTGGGTCCATCTCCTCTGCACAGGTGCTGTGGGAGGACAGGAAGGCCTCTGATGATTTGGCTGCCTATAAGTGCCACTGTGAGACATAACAGCGTTGGTTGACTGACTTCACGTTTCACCTGGCTCAGATGTATAACGCATTGCTGACACCTGCTCTTCTCAAGGAGCTGCTTGGGGCCAAGTATGATCTGAACTCTCCTTACACAGAGGAGGACCAGATGGATATGCTCTGTGGACGATATAGTAGGGGACGGTGAGTTGGCTCCCTTTGCTACTCTCATGCGTGATTATGGGCTGCCACAATCGCATCATTGACGGTACTGACAGTTCATGCCGAGCTTGCCACACATTCTAGGTGCTCCCCCTTACATTCTAGAGACTGACCCAATGTTGCATTATATCCTGATGTGGAAAGGATTCAAGGACACTATGGTGGGATTGTATGTTACCACTATGGACAGCCTTTTTTCGAGCACCACTGCCCACACTTTATGCTGTTTGTGGGAGCAGAGGCTGTGCCTCTCACTCTCTGAGCAGGACGGCCACGACCTTTGGAAAGCCCACGGCAGTTTCCTCCAGGAGGTCAGGTTGAAATTCAGTTATTTCAAGTTCCTACACCACTGGCACTGGAAGTTGGAGTGTGTCCCAGTTCACCCTCATAGCTGGCATAAGAGTTTTCATTAACGTTATTATTCTTTGAGGAAGAGCAGTAATCATCTGCTCAGGTTTAGCTCCACCAGTTTGTAAAGCATCCGACGCTACGATGGCAGCCCAATCACCACCTAATTCATTCTGATGATTTTCCTGACGAATCTTAGCCCATACCGGTTGCGGTACGACATTGCCGAACAACATATCGATATCAGCAAGATTCATTATCGTAGCATCTACGAGCTGCGATAATTCCTTGTAATACCCTGTAGGATTTTTGCGGGGGTCAGGCAAAGATTGCTTCACCTGCAACACTTCCGAGCGTTTCCATGGGAGATGTATCCATACTCTCTGGAAATGCGGTGGAATAATGGGGTTAGCAGTAGCATCACCTGGCATCCACACTGGTGGAACTTCGCGCATAGGAAATTGGCCAGACTCATCTGACTGCCATGTTTTTGAATCAGGGAGGTTGGCCGTAACCGGGGTCTGCTGTCACAGCGGGTTGCAGGCAATGAATGCACTCAGTGCAGATTCAGTCAGGACTCGCCAACACCGCTCGCTGCCCAGACGGAAGAATCATCCAGCAACCTTGAAAGATTGAGTTTTCAACCAGGATTTGGACTATGCCATCCTAGGAAAGCTAGAATCACTGTTCTCATCGACAACCCCGTCCTGATGAGGATCCCGAACAACTGGGATCGAAACGCCGTCGACTAGACAGCTCGAATTTAACGACGCATTCCACATCTTGTGCTCCCATCATAATAACTTTGTTTCGAGTAATGATTACTTGTCTCTACCGGGGCCATTATTTGATGTTGTGAATCCTGTTTAATGCGTCGCCACTGCTGTTGTTTTTAAAACACTTGCACACTCACATGTCACTGATTGTATATAGCACCTGCACCAAGTGTCACCGGGTTGTCACACGATCCACTCTGTACAGTGCTGCTTTAACTGTATTGAACCTCAACAACCTTTGGAAATAATACCACTTTCTATGAAAAACTTTTTGACTCCTTGGCTTTTCCTTTCTTTGTAATGCTTATTGCATACATCTTTAAAACTGTCTCTGCATAATACCTGTTGGGAACTGTTCTTATCCACATATTGCACCCATCCCAACGTGGTTTATGGGTTTTCTCCTGTTGTTTTCATACCCATGATTAGGTCAGGCACCGAAGGGAGAATTATCGAGTCCGTGGACATTTGAGCTCAACACCCTGCCGCGTCGGGAATCGAACCCTGGTCCCGGGTCTGACCTCTGCTTCAGGGTCTGCCTGCTCTAACCAGTGAGCCACACTTCTCTATGTTGGTTTGTAGTGCAAGGTCAGTTCCTTTTAGGTCAGTTTTGCCCAGCAGTTCCTTAACTATTGGCACATTTGTCTCCTCCTCTACACCACGTTATACTATCCTCCCTTTGTCCGTTCTTTCGGCATCTTTTCTCTCTGGATCTGTCTTCCATCTCTTTACGCACTCCCATCCTGCCCTTTTCTGTCTTGTCTATTACAAGCAAAAGACACAGTACATATGTGTGGACACACATGCACACAGGGCTAGCTTTAGGGTGGTGCAACCGGTGGAGCCGCACCTGGTGCTGACCTTGGGGGCACAGTGTTTAGATGTAACTTATGGGTTCACAAGCATCTGCTGCACAGTTTCCTGTGCTGGAACATGTGGTCAAAGTGGAAGATAGCTTTTTTTTTCTCTTTCCTCTGTTTTGTGTTTTTCTTTTCTTGACCCTTTTTAGTTTCCTTTACTGTTGTGCTGGTTTTTTCTCTTTTTCAGATGTTGCAGTGCCTGGGTCCTGTCGGAGGAGTGTGATGAGTTCTGAGCCACCAAGTAAGTCCTTATCATCCGCACAATTTGAAATTGTGAATTCCACTGAGCTAACTGGACACAGCGTCAGCCTACAGTGGCATTTAAAGCACTGAGTGCAACAAGGTCAATTCCTTTGGTCAATAAAATGTCCCTTCCTAGATCACTGGAAAAAGGAATAGATGAATAGTTTAAGTGAGTAAGGGAGTAAGTAACATCTAATAATTCATTAAAAGAATTACAAATATCTCACTAGCATGCCAGCCTGTTTCACAGAGAGTGTAAATTGAAAGTGTTGGCTGCTTCTGAGAATCGGTGGCGCAATATATGAGCAACTTGAGTTTCTTTCTTTCTTTTTTTTTAAAAATTTTTGTAAACCTTTATTGTGCATGAATAAAAGAACAAATACGGGCCCACAACCATCAGGCCGGCCACGATACTTTTGGAGCACAAGTGCGAGCAATACAGTTTCTCAGTGGCACCACGTTACGAAACGACAATCAATTAACGTTACACTGAATATCACTGTGTCACCGAGAAGCAGGAGCATTGAAGGTTAATTTTTAAGGGTTTTTTTTGGTTCCAAATATAAAACAATGAAGAATAGTAACCAAGGAGAACTGAGTCCGTGCAATCGCTTCACAACATGAGCAGGCAACATCATTGCGTGAAACCAACAGTGGAAGCTAACACCCCCCAGGCAGTATGGCGGTTCAAGAGTAAAAACAACAGGATCATCAGCCAGCATTTGTGCACCATGTACATCGCCACCCACCCCCTACTAATCCCATTCGCGGACCCAGAACAGAAATAAGATAAGAAAAGCGCAGATAAATAGAGAGAAAATAAGGCCCATAGAAACTAAAATGGAGAAAACTAAATCCCCAACCCCCCACCCTACACTCATGCAGAGGCTACGGCCTACCCCCCCCCCCCCCCCCCCCCGGCAGTGTGCCTGTCGCCCAATAAGGAACCCGAAATATAGAGACAAAGAAAAGGAAGAAAAGAAAAGAGAACTTTTTAATACCCGAGGAGGGCCAAATTCTAGGTCTCCCAGACTCCCCGGCCATAAAATACCCTCTACCCTACGTGTAATAGCAAAAATAGAGATCATCAAGCACAGAATGAAATAGGGAGAGACATCGCTTAGCACAGCAGCACGCGTTGAGGAAGTATCCCATCCCGAGTCACCACCAGCCCATCAGACACAATTCGTAGGAAAAAAGCCCCCCTAGCCCTGGCCAGATCGCAAGCGTCCCCCCGAACATGGCTCCGGAGAAGGACCCGCCCCAGATAGAACAAAGGGGTAAGATGGCCGCACTCGGCAGATAGAAGATGCCCAAAAACAAAATGGACACCGCCAGTCACAAGCAGTTACATCGATCCAGAGGAGTGGCGTTCCCAGGTCCGCCTGATGTTGCAGAATACAACGAAATGAGGTCGTATCTTGCATGGCGTAGGCAGTCAAGAGAACCAGTTGCTGCGTCAGCGGAGCCATGAGCAAGAATAGCGATGCTGTGGGCGAGATTGAAAACTTTGGCAGGATAGGAAACACTGCAGCATCGCTGGGGTAGGCTGACAACAGTCCGCTAGCATTACCACTGCCAGAAATTCGCTCCATTGTACATTCGCGCGGCAACAATGTATCTCGGTCAGTGCAAAGTGGGGGCCGATCGGTGCAGCGAGGAAAATAGGCAGACGATACACACCCTGACTCGAGTGCGGCTTCATCCAGCTTCACGCCTAGCGCTCGAGAGCTCTCACACCATTCTGCCCTCAGTTCGGCAAGTGCGGCAATAACAGAGGCACAGGTGAAAACAGACCGGTGGTCCATTGTATCCACAATTCGGGGTGCAGCACATTGTTCCACACTCCGCTCTAGTCCATGCAGGGCGACCCAGTCAGGAGCCGAGGTGGAGCCCACCAGTACCTCAGAGGAGACGGCCGCCATGTTCATTCCAGCAAGGGGTTCACAAAAGCGCGTAGGCGAAGTATACAATGAGCGGTTGGGGTACAATCTCCCGGTACAGTCTGGGCCCGCTACCATTGGGCGACAACCAACGAAAGTTCCCCCTCGTGCAGCTCTAGGCAGGAGCAAACTCGGAGGTGAGCCACAGCAGCCGGATCCACGCCGATAATGAAAAGAACAGCGCGGCTCACCTCAGCGTCACACAAAGAAGGAGCAGCAGAATAGACTCCCAATCGGTCGACGTTCACGTTCCACTGAAGGGGCTAGTGCAGGTTCCTTCACAGCAAGTAGCTTGGCACCGGATGCCCGCTACGCCCCTGATCGATCAATCCATGGAGCTCCAGCCGTCTCCGGCGGTGCACAGTGACACGGGTTCCGGTCCCAGGGCTAGGCAATTGTCGTCAGGTCAGCACCTCAATATCACCGGCTAGCAGGCAGGCAGGGACACCGGAGAAACATCCTCGACAACAGCGCGCTTTCTTCTTCCTCCCACGGTAGCGCTATCGCAGGAGAAAGGACAGGATAATGTTGCAGGAGACAAAGGCTCGGGGAGCCGGGCGACTACACGTCCATCTCTGCCGCCATCTTGGCTCCTCCTCCCTTGAGTTTCTTTCTTAAATATGCACTATGTTTGCTCCCCCATCATTGATTTCCAGTGATCCCAAGCTCCCGATCTGCATTGTTACACCACTATCAGAAATGCAGCCTAATCTGGTTTCCTATCTTGTTTTTGTCAATACTTTCTTTGTGCAAAGTATAAGGTCATACATATTTTTCTTTGTGTTAATTTACAATCCCTGACTCCGTTTCTACAGGTGACTGAAGCATGAACAGAAAAAGTTTTAAATTTAGTGAAACACAACGAAAAGGATTATTTCAAGTAAAGTTCAAACATTCTGGAGCTCTAGAGAAGAAACCCTTTCCATGTGCCTGGAATGGTGAGGAACTTGGAGCGGAAGAAACTGGTGAATGTGAAAGTTGTCAAATCCCTAAAGTAAACTGACCATAAATGTTTACTGAGTGTCAGTAACTGAGATTGAGGAGAACATTGGCCACAATTGATGCTCACGCAGTGCGCATGGGAATACTCAGTGTTGTAAATTCTGTTTGATGGTTTATGAGAAAAGCTTTATAGACCCAAACCCCAACAGATCAGTATCGGTAGATGTGATGTGACAGAACTGTGAAGAAGACTAATATCCTTGGTTTACAAGCGCAAGCTTTTGTTTCCTTCTCCTATGATTCAGAGGAGAGAAAACATTGTTTAAAAGAAAGTAATTGTAAATACGCTTTCTCAGATGTCGTTACAGCAAAGACGCTGGATTATCATTTCCAATATAGGAAGTTTTCCCGACCAGCTCTGTCTCTTGGGTTGATCCGAGTGGTTTCCAAGTTTCCCAGACCTTCAAAGTCGATCATGTACATGCCTTAGCCTTAGCCGGTAGGTGTAAAAAGCATGTACTGGCACAGAAAGCTTAAAAGGGGCCAATGTTGCGCGATTGATAATACATAAAACCACCCAGGCATGCCCTAATCATCTGTCATCACTTGTATGAACAAATACACTTATCAGGCAAACACTGAACCTCAAAGACCTCGTCAGTGCTTTTAAAACTCCTAAATCAAATGTAATAAACTGGAGTCACAAAATCACCAGGTATAACTTGGAGAAAATGAATCCACGAGGAGCATCTTAATAAACACCAGGGGCTTCTCAGTGTAAGTTTATAAGAGAAGTTAGATAGGTCCCTTTAAGGTAGAAAAATGATCTCCAGGTAAAAACTATAATTAGTTCAATACAAATGTTATGAAGATCATCTGCAGCGCATTTTATAAGTTAATGTTGAGTGTAACATAAACAAGTACAGACTCTGGAATCAGATTTAGTCTTAAGATGGCATGTATCCAGGACCAACCCAAATTGGAGAAACAAACCACTTGAATACGAGCAAAGAATGTGAAAGCAGCTTTAGTTTTCAATCCCACCTCACTAAACAAAAAAGAAATCACACTGGACAAAATCCCTACCAGTGCCCTGAATGCCAGAAAAGCTTCAGTCACAAATCCTCTCTCATGCAACATGTGAAAACCCACACTGGTCAAAAAACATATCAGTGCTCCACGTGCCAAAAAGGCTTCAGTTATTGGCGTAGTCTGATTCGACATCAGGGAACTCATACTGGATAAAAAACTTATCAGTGCTCTGAATGCTGGAAAAGCTTCAGTCGGAAATCCAACCTTACTGTGCATGAAAGAACCCACACTGGGCATAAACCGTTTCAGTGTTCTGAGTGCCCAAAAAGTTTCCATCAGAAATTCAGTTTAACTGTGCATGAGAGAGTCCATACTGGGCTCAAACTGTATCAATGCTCTGAATGCCAGAAAAGCTTCAGTCGGAAAATAACTCTCACTAACCATGAGAGCACTCACACTGGGCAAAAACCTTATCAATGCATAGAATGCCATAAACGATTCAGTCTGAAATCCAGTTTAATTTATCATGAGAAAACCCACACTAGGCAAAAACCTTATCAGTGCTCTGAATGCTGGAAAAGTTTTATTCAGAAATCTGAGCTCTCTCGACATGAGAATACTCACACTGGGTATAAACTGTATCAGTGTTCAGAATGCCAGAAAAGCTTCAGTCAGAAATCCAACCTCACTGTACATGAAAGAACCCACACTGGGCAAAAACCTTATCAATGCTCTGAATGCTGGAAAAGTTTTATTCAGAAATCTGAGCTCTCTCGACATGAGAATACTCACACTGAACTAAAACCTTATCAGTGCTCTGAATGCTGGAAAAGCTTTATTCAGAAATCTGAGCTCTCTTGACATGAGAGGACTCGCACTGGGCAGAAACCGTATCAGTGCTCTGAATGCCAGAAAAGCTTCAGTCAGAAATCCAACCTTACTGTACATGAAAGAACCCACACTGGGCAAAAACCTTATCAATGCATAGAATGCCATAAACGATTCGGTCTGAAATCCAGTTTAATTTATCATGAGAAAACCCACACTAGGCAAAAACCTTGTCAGTGCTCTGAATGCTGGAAAAGTTTTATTCAGAAATCTGAGCTCTCTCGACATGAGAGAACTCACACTGGGTATAAACTGCATCAGTGTTCAGAATGCCAGAAAAGTTTCAGTCAGATAATAAATGTCACTAGACATGAGAGAACTCACACGGGGCGCAAACCTTATTAGCTCTATGAATGCTGGAAAAGTTTCAGTCAGAAATCTGGTCTCACTCAACCTGCAGGAACTTACCAGGAAAAACCTTGTAATTGTTCAAAATGCCAGGGAAGGGTCTGCTGGAGATTAATTTGATTCAACATGAGCAAATCCACAGCGAGAAAGAAAATTGTCAGTACCTTCAATGTGACACAATAAATGTAAGCTTTCTACATAAGAGATACAATGTGGGAGAAAAAAAGGTGCTCACTGTAAACCCTGGGGGGAGGTTTCAGCATCGCAAAACCTTCAGATGAAGCAGCCACAAAGACATCAATCCATTGATTATCCTACAAACTCTACTGAGAAAAGCACACAGCAAGGTATGGAAATGCTTGTAATAACTTACTTCCTTAGTAACTATTTGTGGCCTCATTCCATTCAGTGTGTTTTGCTCCCTGAGTGTTTATAAGCCGTGGCTCTGACCCACAAAGTCCTAGAGGCCACGCCCCTAGGATCAAGAACCCAAGGAACTTCAAACTGTTTCCAGCCTTCATGAGCCTCAGCTGGAGGCTGCAGCAGGAGTCCCTTTGTTGTAGGTCTCTAAGGGACCAACGTCTGTTCATGTCTGTATCACTTAGGGCCAATCATTGAAAAAAACTAAAGGTGATAGAAGGACTGGTAGTTAGTGTTAGCAACATCCCGCCACATCATTCTCTAGTCTTTGTACCACTACAGACAGGGCCAACTCCACACAAACCATTCTTGGCTCCACCATAAATAGTCCTAATGACTTCTGTTCTGAGGGGACACAGCCTCGCATTACAAAGATCCACTTTAGCGACCTCTTTCCATGTTCTTTTAGCTACAAATGGAACCTGCTTCCCATCTGCTGAGGACAGGTTCACCAGTTTTACAATCACATCAGATACACCCAAGAGAGTCTCACAGATAATCAGGCCTAATCATTAACTACTATAGGACGACTAAATCATAATAAAATGCTATTCACAAACTATGTGCAGTCATTCTTCCGCTCCTATCTTTTTCTTTGTGGAGTTGTCTGCCTCGACTGCTTAGTTTCTGCACATGTATACTTTTGTGTGGTAAATGTGAGAGGGACAGAGGGGAGTGGGTGTAAAATGTGTAATATTTATGAATAAAGGGGAGGGCTAAGTAAGGGGTAAGGAGGAATTTAGGGAATCACAAGTACTCACCCACAAAGGAGTAAATCCATTGCTGTTTATAAACCACAACTCTAAAGTCACTACAGCCATAATGTACCTAAAACAGTTCTAAATGTACTCCAGCTCCAAACCGGAGTAAGGGCAACAGCACACACAGCCATCCACTGGAACAGCAACACATTCCCATAAATAATAATGGAGCTAAGGACATGAATTAAAACCCCGTAGGAAATCATGTTTAAATGAAATATTTAAAACTAGTTAAAAATCTAAATAAATGTAATTCAATGGCAAAAAATATCTAAAAAGAAAACAAAATTCATTATTTTATAATGTTTTAATAACATCTGTTTGATTAAAACACTAACATAACATTTATTTTTAGATAAGCATAATTACATAATTAATGCTATACATCACATTTAAAAATAATTAATACATATTATAAATGTTAATTTAGGTGGGACACATTTAATTGAACCTTAAAACAAATATAATCTATATTTTCAAATTGGCTGGAGTTTTCCCTGTGTAGAAAATATAAAGAATGTTTCAATTGTTCATTACACTTGTCAAAAATGTAATATTTTTATGTTAAATATATGCAAATTGTATATACTTTAAATATAGAACAAAGTAAGAAATGCTACAGTAATAACTTATATTTTAATTAGATATGTAATTCATTTTAATTCATTTTAAATGTAAACAAAAAGTTTTTTAAAGATATGTTTAAAAATCCCAACTAGGTAAAATCATCTTATTTTCTTAATATGTACTCAGAATTACTGAATTGCCTTACCTCTGTTCAGAGGGGACACATCCTTAAAAATTCATGTATAGAATTAATTGAAATATTTTTTTTATAGTTGCAATATTTTTAAAATTAAAAGATTAACATATGTTATCACAAACTAAGTAATTTTAAAGTAATTTTATAGCATTCTTTTGAAGGTATATGTAGTTTTATAAGGCAAAATACATTATTTTATCTTTATTTTCTAATGGGCTCGATTTTTAAGTCTCTCCCTCCATTGTTTTCTAAGGGAGGGTGTTGCATTACCAGTGGTTGGCCATGTGTGGCGCTGCACTTTCTATTGCTCCACTTTGGATGTAGTAAGTTTCATTTGTACATTTTACTCCACCTCTGTTTAAGCATGTGCAGACGAAGAAGTCCACACTTTTGAGTAACTTTATACTTGTAATGGTGAGTAGCTAAAAACAGCAAAGTTACTCTAAGAGCATCCTTGCATGTATAGATTACTCAGAGGTGTAAGATACAATTGTGAATAGCCTCGAGGCGTCCATCTCGACCCGAGAGTTTCATTTTTGTGGTAATGCTAAAGTGGACGCAGCGCTTGGGCTGTTAATAGAGTGAATGAGATGATCCTGCACGAACACCAGAGCACTCTTCCAATGCACTTGTTTGGCTGAGGAGCTGCAGCAAATATCTTGAAGTAATTTTCCTGGACTTGCTACTTCACTCGGCCTCCTGAGGGACTCTTGTAGCAGCTATTTGATACTGTAGTAGTAAGGTCAGGTACTTTCTCCATTTTGTTAACCATGTTATCATGATTTGATTTGGATATTTTCCCTTCTCATCTTCCTTTTACCTGATGTTGTTGTGCTCACCGTCACATTGGTGCTGAAATCTCATCTGCTGTTATCTGGCTCTGAGGGGCTTTTATTCTTATACAATGAACAGTTTTTACTCTCGCTGTACGGCTACAATGTAAGCACGAGAGCCCAAAATCTGAGATCCCTGCACCTTGAGCTTCCTTTATTGGTATTCTACCTTCACACGTGGATAACTGAGATAAGGGTTTGAAGTGTTGATTGCCCTTTGAACCTGCTGTGATGTAATTTGACGGTTACAAGTTTCATGTTTGAACCATCAGCGTGAGCTCCAGTACGCTGCTTGTTCTCGCACCACGTTCCGTACTTTCACTGGGATCATCAACCTTGAACCATCTCCATAACCCAGAGCTCTGAAGTCTTTCCAGCTGTTGTAACTGCCTGAAGTTTCACGCATTTTGATGGCCGTAAATTGAGGTTCAACTTGATGACCCAACTCTATTGATAATGTGAGCACTGTAAGGTAATCACAAACAAGGGCTACATTGAGAAATAATAGGCTTACAAGACACACCAGTGGTTATGTAGTTAGTTGTTGGTTTTCAATTTACGTTAAATTGCAGTAATTCTCTAGTTACTTTTTTCTCAGTTCATCATTTTCTATCACTCTTTGCGCTCCATCAATTAAACATGTGAGGTTTGACGTAGGATATGTTGTTAGTGTTCCTAGACCTTGTCACAATCCCTTTGTCCTCGAGTTGTCAGTATGTGTTTTGTCTTCATGCTGGTCCAGGATGGGCCTTCTCCAGGCAGAAGGCGTCGTAATAGGGATAATAGTTCAGACATATATGAAATTGTCAGAGCTGCAAATTGTGTTAGAAGAGAGCTGAAAATGCACCTCTGTAAAGATGATCACACCATGACACATTACCAGTCGTCTCTCACTCTTAGAAACCATCTCCCCTCTAATCACACTAGACTGTTTTCACCTTGGACCATGTACAGAGCTCTGATGCCTTTCAGTGATAGTCATGGTATGTTAATAAGACATATGTATATATATATTGAAACATGTTCACACTTGAGTAGCACTCATATCTCTTACAATGTGGGGTGGGGAGCTATGTTCTGCATATTGGTTCATTTGTGATTTCCTAGCTCTGTGCTTAAACTTAGCAGAAGCAGCACATAGAAACCCAGTAAATCGAGGTTCATAAGATGGATGGCACAGCATACCTTCTCTCGGTGTTTAGATGTTTTCTATTACAGCTTCCCCTGGGTATGGTAGGCAGGGCAAGGCTGAAGACGCTTCTCTGCACCACTCCAGGAGCACGTCACGGCAAACAAGGGTGACTTCTGGCATGAGGGTTCCGTTGTGAAGCCCGTCCAGTATTGAGAGGCACATGGAGTGTCTAGTCAGACCTCATCCTGTATAGGAGTAAATGGCTCAACAAGAGTATTACCGCCTCAAGAGGGGCACAAGTCGTGTCTAGTCTGACCCTCGCTTCATACAGGTGTTAACAGAACCCAAGGTGTATTGACACTTTAAGGCGAAGTACAAGTTTTACCTAGTCTGTGCCTCACCCGATGCAGGAGTAAAGGGAACTATCAAGAGTATTGTCACCTTAGAGGGACAAATGATGTGTCTAGTCTTATCCTCACGTGGAACAGGTATTCAGGACAAAAGAAGGGAAATGCAACCTTTCGGGCCGGGGCTCACAAGTTGTGTAGTCGAATCCTCATCCCGAACAGTAATTAAGGACTCCAGAAGCAAAGGGCAACCTTCTGGGCAGGAGCTTCCAAGCTGTGTTTAGTTTGAACCTCACCCTATAGAGAAGTAAAGAGCACAACAGGGATAGTGGCACCATAAGTGGGGGGCACCAGTTGTGTCTAATCTGATCTCACCCCATACAGGAGGAAAGACCATGCTGCAGATTGTGGGATCTAGCAGCCAGGTCTACAGAGTTTAGTTTCTAACCCACAGGTTGAAGGAATTAGTTGGGTGCATCATCACTGAGTTAAGGTTAAATCTAGCCCGCACAACCCACTGAGCATTCCTGAAAGTGTCGGACTCGCGCCCTCTGGGTTAGTAACAATCCCCTATTCAGGGACACTTCCGAGGATCATCAGAACAGGGTATGAATTGTGACATTTATTTTAAAATAGTTATTTTAAAATTCCTGAACTTAGTGCTCACAATGTTGTATGGTAACATCACAGAAGATAACAAGCATTGGCATAGCCATTAGGTCTCGCCTTTGGGACCTTATAAGTGTTTAGCCATGCAGTGCACTATCCTGGGTGCTGTGCTGTCAAGGATTGAAGAGCTATACAATTACTGCACACTGGGTCATACAGTCTGATTCAGGAATACATGTATGCCGCAGGAAGCATATATGGACACATTCCAAGGCTTTTTAATGCACACAGAAAGACATATGCCTCGATGCATGTCAACAGCACCATAACATTTTGTGTGCAACTTCATCACTAGAGTACTGAACTGCCTGAAGAATTAGCGTCGCGGGCAAAGGATGCTTAAAACAATAAGATGACAGATCTAACACCCCTCCCCTTGAAAACGATGCACCGAATTTACAAAAGCCCAAGTATTTGAGCAGTGCATGAACCTTGCTATGTGTGAGCTCATGGACTGCCACCTTCACTGTATTGTATTGCAGAGTGCAGTGAAGGGTGCTGTCAGTAGTATCAGAAGAGTGTGAGGGTGCTGTTAGTAGTATTAGAATAAGGAGTGCTGTCAGTAGCATTAGAAGTGTGCTGTCAGTAGTACCAGAAGAGTGGTGTGCTTTCAGTAGTATTACAGGAGTGTGAAAGTGCTGGTAGTAGTATCAGAAGAGTGGCATGCTGTTAGAAGTATTAAGAGTGTGAGAGTGGTGTTAGTATTATTAGAAGACTGCTGTCTGTAGTATCAGAAGAGTGGTTTGCTGTCAGTAGTATTAAGAGTGTTAGAGTGATGTTAGTTATGTTAGAAGAGTGCTGTCAATAGTGTTAGAAGAGTGAGTGCTATCAGTAGTATCAGAAGAGTGTGAGTGCTGTCAGTAGTGTTAGAAGAGTGGTGTGCTTTCAGTAGTATTACAGGAGTGTGAGAGTGCTGATAGTAGTATGAGAAGAGTAGCATGCTATTAGTAGTATTAAGAGTGTGAGAGTGATGTTAGTAGTATTAGAAGAGTGCTGTCTGTAGTCTTAGAAGAATGGTTTGCTGTCAGAAGTAATTTCAAAAGAAGGGGGGACCCCACATCAATACACGGCAGGTAGACGGGGAACAGAACAAATTTAAGAGCAGAAGGAACCTGCCGAAGGGATATTATGGATGGCCTAGAATAGGTCCAACATTTGTGTATCACTCTGAGCCCAAGGGGGTATTTCAAAATATATTTTATTATACGTTATGACAATTCATTCTTTTTTCTTTTTTTCTTATTCTCTTAAACAATTTAAGGTTATAAATACACAGTAAAATACATTCCTAGAATGGAATAACAAGAATGCTAGACAGGGCCCATACTCACGTAGTTACTCTCACCAACACTCACACACACATTCATAAACAGTCATACTTCACTTCACACAGTTGCCAACGATGTATAAGATGAACAAGAGACAAGGTGGTATACATTCACAAAACAGGTTTTTTGTAGGTTCCAGAAATGGAACAAGCGCCGACGCGCGTTTCGGTGTGTCGGGCTACACCTTCATCAGGGCGGAGGGGAGGGGGCAAGAGACAAATGGGGGCCACAGGTGATAACAGGTTTCCTGTTGAGGTAATACATTAGAATAACATTAGTCAGGTGAATATCCAAAGGGGGGTTCAGAGTGATCACATTTTCAATAATAGAGATACAATTTTACCACAAAAAACAATACGAGTTACACTCCAGGAGTTAACGAGACTAGATGGCCCGCATACAATTAGGACTCGCACCCACAGAAAACAGTTCTGAATGAGGGGGGGGCAGGTAGATAAGGAGGGGATCAAGAAACGTGGTAAACATACTTACAGGGTAAAGAATAACACATGGGGGGGGGGGCAGGAATTTTAAACCTGAGGAACAGGAATGGAGTGGAGCATTTTTAGGGTGAGGTCTAACACTTACCTCTAATAGAGGTCACACTACAATTGGATTCTAGAATGGAAGGAGGGAAGGCACATTCCTCTCGAAGGCTCCTGGGTCATAGATTAGGGTAGTGGACAATCACTCCTAGATGTAAAAAATAAATACAGAGGCTAAAGGGTTGAGAGCTAGCTCATAAGGGTAGAACGTTAGGCGAAACGTGGCCAGGGGGATACAAAGGAGAACGTCTTACCTACTAATTCAATACGGTATACATGTAGTTTAAGTGATGCGCGCCGTCTTTGATTCCAGAGGGGATTCTCTCCTAAAGGTGAAGAATAAATGCAGGCGCTATAAGATGAGGGACTAGCTCCCCAGGGTAGAGCGTTAAGGGAGTGTGGCCAGGGAAGTACAGTGAGCAGCGTCTTACCTATTCATTCAATGGGGTGCACCTGTCGTTAGAGCGATGCACGCCGTCTTTGGTTCCAGTGGGAGGTTCGCGGGAGGTTGGGGCAGGTAGCGGGAAGTCCGCTTCTCTTAATGGGCTCTCGAGAGGCGGAGATGCTAACGGGGATAACGTCTCCTATAGTGAGAAAAAATGAGCCCCCTGCGAGGACCATTTAAGGAGAGTCCTAAAATGTCTGGGCTATTAATCTGCTTGATTTTTATGCGACAATTAAGAGAGATGCTTATCCAAGTAAGCAGACTACCTGAAGGGCGTCCCTTCCCATTAGTATGTCTCTCCGCAGGCACAAAATATGTAACGTAGCCAACTTGATGGAGTGGTTCTAAGCTCCAGATCTCCTGGAACAGGCAGAGATTGTGTGCCTCCACTAGAGAGTTGCATTGAGAGGTGCTAGGTTCCAACTAAGGATTGTCAGTGCACCCTTTGGATCATGACCATCACTCTTTTCAGGGCCCAAAACTTTATTTAGAGGCACAGTCACTGATGTAGATGTTAACTCAGCGTGACTAGCCACTGGTACAGAGATGGGGCTGGGACTAGAGATTGTAGTTTCCATTAGGATATTCCCTTCCACGTGTAGTCCCAAATCTAATGGCGAAGTATTGGTTTCCTCAATATTAAGTCAATCCACTTCATCCAGTGCGCAGAACCTGTTCCAGTGTGCGTACTGTGATAGGAATGGATCAAAAGTAGGGGTACCTTGCCAGGGGGATTGCCTTTGCAAAAATCTTTGCTGGGGAACTTGCTGGTATGCCCTGTTCATAGGAATTCTGTTTCTTGGGATTTGCCTTTGGTACATTAACGGATAAAAATATGAAAGGAGTAAGGGATGGATCTGTGTGTTAGAGCCACAGGTTGGTGTATTGCATATATAATTTACCGCATCCATGTCTCTAAAATTAATGGTTATAATGTCCCCTGCTATTGTTTTAATGCGTCTACCTATCCATTCCCCTCGTCTAACCGCTAGTATTTCTCCAGAGATGTTGGGGGGGTAAAGGTCTATTTAACTTCAGCCATTGTACGCATTTGTTCTTTAGTTCAATTTGCGTTTCCCTTTTTCCCTCCTTCATCGGTGGTACTCCTGTTAGCACGACCACAAAGGGAAGGGCTTCAGGGGGGAGATTAATTGTCCTGAAGCGTGTCAACCTTGTCTTCTCTACTTGATTTTTTGACTGGGTAGTGTCTTTGTTTGTTCCCTTTCCTAGATGTTGTCCAGTTTTGACTGCCAAAGATGGAACATTACCCAATCCGTGCCCTTGCTTTGGTGGAACTTGTGGGTTGGTAGTAGGTACAGTAGGCTTCAAGGATACGGGAGCTTTCTTCCCAGGCAAAACATTACTTTGAGTTGTATCCTTTGGTGTGACTAAGGGTTGTTTAGCTGTAGTGACCTTAGCATTCGGGATGTTGTTAGCGGTACCCCCTTTTGCCCCCCCCTTTAGTTGGTGAACTGTCCTTTACAGATTGCCTAGTCAGGCCCATCCCTTTGTTGTTTATTAGGGACGTCAGCCTGTCAATTTTTGACATGAGTGGTTTAATGTGGGCAATGATAGTATCTTCGAGGTCTGCCTTAAGATCAGCTACCATATTTGCTACCCAGCAAGGTATTCCTGGTGTAAGATTAGGGATTGGGGCAACAAGATTATGATTTTGCGTAGTGCTCTGACCCTTTTTCTTCTTCTTATGTACTAGGGGATCACTAGATTTGTTTGACTCTAGATTGCTTAAGGATGACTTTCCTCCATCCCGATGGGTTGTTCAGATTGATCTGGGGGGTTCTGCATCTCTTAGTGGCTCAGTTGGAACTTGAGCGCACAGAAGGTCAGCAAAGGAGGAGGTAACACCAAGACTTAGATCTAGATCGTCAGTGGGATCTATAGTGATTGCTAGGGGGTCTGTAGCTATATCTTGTGAATCGTGTACAAATATTGTAGGTGGTAGCGACATCCTTCTTTCTGTGTTGGCTATAGCAGTTGATACCACCCCTATAGTCAATTGCAGTGAGTGTAGGAACTGGCTGGGGGGCAACCGCCTTCTGCTTAGTGCTTGACCTTAAAGTAGGCATCCTGGTCGATTTGATAGTCTTTCTCATATCGCACAGAGAAGGGATAGGTAGCGCCTAGAGATTATATATTGGACAAATAGAGCTGGCAACGGACCACCCACACACGGGGAAGTAGAGAGAATCTGGGCTTCCAATAGTATCAAGATAAGAAGGGTACCTTCATCAATGGTATGCAGCAGTTAGGGGGGTGGCCCAGCCCAGCCTCTTCTGGCCTTGGAGGGCCGTAGAGGGCCCGCCCTTTGCCCGGGCTTTGCCCGGCGCTCTCGCGACGCGGGTGTGGAGCCTTGATTATAAGCGCCGCCTGGCGCGCTGGTTCACTGTCGCCCTTCCAGTCCCGGTGCAAGGGCAGCTGGGTGTTGAAGTTCTGCGCCCTCTCGCTCTCCCTCACTCGGCGGCTGCTGTTGGTCTGCAGCGGCGGAGGGGGAGCGGTGAGCACACACAGGTCCGGGGTCAAGGAGGCAGGTACTAACGGGCAATAGTCAAGTCAAGTCAAGAGATTTATATAGCGCGCTACATACCCATAGGGTCTCAAGGCGCTAGAGGAAGGGTGGGGAATTACTTGTCGAATATCCAAGTTTTAAGTTGTTTTCTGAATGCTAGGTGGTTCTGAGTAAGGCGAAGGTGAGTGGGAAGTGAGTTCCAGGTTTTAGCTGCCAGGTAGGAGAAGGATCTACCTCCCATGGTGGTTTTGTTGATGCGAGGTACAGTGGCAAGGGCTTGGTTGGAGGATCGTAGCTGACGGGAGGGGGTGTAGAAGGACAGTCGTGTGTTGAGGCATTCGGGTCCAAGTTCGTAAAGTGCTTTGTGTGCGTGGGTTAGGAGGCGGAAGGTAATCCTCTTATTTACTGGGAGCCAGTGGAGGTTTTTCAAGTAACCAGATATGTGTTCTTTACGCGGGATGTCTAGTATGATGAAGCGTTCTGGATGCGTTGGAGTTTTTTCTGGAGTTTTGCGGTGGTACCGGCGTATAGTGTGTTTCCGTAGTCCAGTCGGCTCGTAACCAGTGCGTGGGTGACCGTTTTTCTAGTTTCGGTGGGGATCCAGCGAAATGTTTTTTTGAGCATGCGAAGAATGTTGAAGCAAGATGATGAAACGACGTTGACTTGTCTGGTCATCGAGAGTGAGGAGTCCAAGATGACGCCCAGGTTCCGTGCGTGGTCTGTCGGGATGGGTGCTTTTCCAAGGGTTTCTGGCCACCAAGAGTCATCCCAGGCGGCGGGGGAGGTGCCTAGGATGAGGACTTCTGTTTTGTCTGAGTTCAGTTTCAGACGGCTGTGCTTCATCCACTCGGCTACTTCTTTCATTCCTTCGTGTAAGTTGGTTTTGGCGGTGTTGGGGTCTTTGGTGAGTGATAGGATCAGTTGAGTGTCATCCGCATAGGAGATGATGTTGAGATTGTGTTGGCGAGCAATGGCCGCAAGGGGGCTCATGTATATGTTGAAGAGGGTGGGGCTGAGTGACGATCCTTGTGGCACGCCGCAGATGACTTCAGAGGCCTCTGACTTGAATGGTGGGAGGCGGACTCTCTGGGTTCTTCCGGTGAGGAATGAGGTGATCCACTCCAGTGCTTTTCCTTGGATTCCTACGTTTCTGAGGCGCTGTAGAAGGGTGCTATGGCAGACTGTGTCGAAGGCAGTGGAAAGGTCGAGGAGGATGAGGGCGACTGTGTCTCCATTGTCCAGTAGAGTTCGAATGTCGTCTGTTGCTGCGATAAGTGCGGTCTCAGTGCTGTGTTTGGCTCTGAAGCCGGACTGTGAGGGGTCGAGGGATTTGTTGGTTTCGAGGAAGGAGGCGAGTTGGTTGTTGACAGCTTTCTCGATGACTTTGGCCGGGAATGGGAGAAGCGAGATGGGGTGGTAGTTTTTGAGTTCGGTGGGGTCAGCTGTGGGTTTTTTCAGAAGGGCGCTGAGTTCTGCGTGTTTCCAGCTTTCCGGGAAGGTGGCGGAGTTGAAGGAGCAGTTGATGACATCTCGGAGGTGTGGTGCTATGATGGAGTCTGCTTTGTTGAAGATATGGTGAGGGCATGGGTCCGTGGGGGATCCTGAGTGGATGGAGTTCATCAGGCGGATGGTGTCCTCAGTGGAGATGGGGTTCCAGTCATTGAGGATGTTCAAGGGGGGTGAGGGTGCGGCAGAAGGTTGGGTGGGTTGGTCTCCGGGTTGGAAGTCGAAGCTGTTGTGGATGTCTGCAATTTTGTTGTGGAAGAAGGAAGCTAGGGAGTCGCAGAGGGCTTGAGAGGGAGTGATGTTGTTGGAGTTGGCTGAAGGGTTGGTAAATTCTTTGACGATGTTGAATAATTCCTTGCTGTTGTGGGCGTTGTTATCTAGACGGTCTTTGAATGCGGCTTTCTTGGCAGACCGGATTAGTTGGTGGTGTATGCGGGTGGCGTTTTTGAAGGCGTCCCTGGTGCTGGTGTTTGGGTCTTTTTTCCAGGCCTTCTCGAGGGAGCGACAGTGTTTCTTCGATTTCTTAAGATCATCGTTGAACCAGGAGGCGTTTTTGTTGCCTGGTTTGCTTTGACGTTTTTACAACGGTGCTAGGATGTCGGCGCTGTTGGATATCCATTGGGTGAAGTTAATGGCTGCTTGGTCGGGGTTTGAGGAGTGGACAGGAGGGTTTTGAAGAAGCGATGAGGAGATCTGGTCGATGGTGATTTTATTCCAGTTTCTTCGCATGGTGGGTTGAGGATGGTTGTGGATTGTGGTCTTATTGTATGTGAAGTGAACGCAGCTGTGGTCCGTCCAGTGAAGAGCTGTGGTGTGACTGAAGGAGACATGTTTGCTGGAAGTGAAGATAGGGTCGAATGTGTGACCAGCAATGTGGGTGGGGGAAGTGACCAGTTGTTTGAGTCCGAGGTTGGCAAGATTGTCCAGAAGGGTGGAGGTGCTGTTGTCATTGTTCTTTTCCAGGTGAAAGTTGAGGTCTCATAATAGAATGTAGTCCTCTGAGGGGAGGGCGTGTGGGGTGATAAAGTCAGTGATGTCGTCATTGAATTGTGCACGGGGTCCTGGAGGCCGGTAGAGGAGGGTGCCTCTGAGTGTGGTCTTGGGGTCGGTGTGGATCTGGAAGTGGAGGTGTTCGGCTCTGGCGAGGTTGACGTCTGAGCTGGTTGAGATGCGGATGGAGTTCTTATGGACGATAGTGATGCCTCCTCCTGTTTGCTCGATGCGGTCCTTACGGATGATCTTGTATCCTTCCGGGATGGCAATGGTGATGTCTGGGGCTGAAGAGGCATTCATCCATGTTTCTGTTAGGAAGGCGACGTCCGGTGATATGGTGTCAAGTAGATTCCAGAGGTCGATGGCGTGTCTGTGGACCGAGCGGGTGTTGAGCAGGATGCATTTTAGGTGGTTGGTGTCGGATCTCTGTTTGGTGTTGGTGGATGAGGAGCTGGTTTTGGTGCCGTCGAACTTGCAGGAGTTGCAAGAGAAGGGTCCATGGGTGTGTCCAGGAGCTGCTTGGACGCAGTTGGGGGAGCGGCCGGGGTTAAGGGCTAGGAGGGTGGAGGCGTCGTAAGTAATGCGGGGGGATGGGCAATGCGAGGGCCAGGGGGTCTGGCGCTGGGCGCGGTCCAGGCGCGGACGGGCGTAGACGGGCTTACCTTTGGCGCACCTTCGGCGCAACTGGGGCGCGACCGCTGCGCGTGAACGCTGCGCGCGGGAGCATCTGTCATGTATGGATGGTGGAGGGGGCGGGGGCGAGGCAGGGTCAGCTGGGAGGCGGGCGCGGGGTGGAGCTACGGTCAGGGAATCACCACAAACAACAAAATGGCTGCAACTACAGAGAAATCGAAACTGGCCGAGCCTGGGGGATGAACAGAGGCACAACCGGGCACAAAGTGAAGCGCCAATCAGAAAAAACAAAGAGCAGACTTGGCAGTACAGCACAAATATTGCAAAACGCACAATGCACAAATTTAAAGTAACAAGTATGACGAGCAAAGCAGGCAGCGGCAGTAATGCGGGGGAAAAGGTCGCGCTGAGGGCACAGTTGTGAAGCGCTACGATACCACGGAAGAGCTTGTAAACGATCTCTGGTCACGGAGTCAGAAAGCCTTGGGAGGGTGGGGGAGCGACCTCTTCCGACCAGGTCAGGAGAGGAATCCGGTGGCAACTATGGGCGAAAATACACTGAATGCGTCCCTCGCTCCACCGATGTGGAGCCTTGATTATAAGCGCTGCCTGGCGCGCTGGTTCACTGTCGCCCTTCCGGTCCCGGTGCAAGGGCAGCTGGGTGTTGAAGTTATGCGCCCTCTCGCTCTCCCTCACTCGGCGGCTGCTGTTGGTCTGCAGCGGCGGAGGGGGAGCGGTGAGTACACACAGGTCCGGGGTCAAGGAGGCAGGTACTAACGGGCAATGCGGAATCCGGTGGCAACTATGGGCGAAAATACACTGAATGCTTTAATTATTTGAAGAGTGTGACAGTGCTGTTATAGTATTAGTAGAGTGACCTGCTTTCAGTGGAATTAGAAGAGTGTGAAAGTGCTGTCAGTAGTATTAGAAGAGTGGCATGCTGTTAGTAGTATTACGAGTGTGAGAGTGATGTTAGTAGTATTAGAAGAGTGCTGTCAGTAGTGCTAGAAGAATGGTGTGCTTTCAGTAGTATTACAAGAGTATGAGAGTGCTGGTAGTAGTATCAGAAGAGTGGCATGCTGTTAGTAGTATTAAGAGTGTGAGAGTGATGTTAGTAGTATTAGAAGTGTGTGAGTGCTGCCAGTAGTGTTAGAGGAGTGGTATGCTTTCAGTAGTATTAGAGGAGTGTGAGAGTGCTGATAGTAGTATCAGAAGAGTGGCATGCTGTTAGTAGTATTAAGAGTGTGAGAGTGCTGCTAGTAGTTTCAGAAGAGTGGCATGCTGTTAGTAGTATTAAGAGTGTGAGAGTGCTGGTAGTAGTATCAGAAGAGTGGCATGCTGTTAGTAGTATTAAGAGTGTGAGAGTGCTGCTAGTAGTTTCAGAAGAGTGGCATGCTGTTAGTAGTATTAAGAGTGTGAGAGTGCTGGTAGTAGTATCAGAAGAGTGGCATGCTGTTAGTAGTATTAAGAGTGTGAGAGTGCTGCTAGTAGTTTCAGAAGAGTGGCATGCTGTTAGTAGTATTAAGAGTGTGAGAGTGCTGGTAGTAGTATCAGAAGAGTGGCATGCTGTTAGTAGTATTAAGAGTGTGAGAGTGCTGCTAGTAGTTTCAGAAGAGTGGCATGCTGTTAGTAGTATTAAGAGTGTGAGAGTGCTGGTAGTAGTGTTAGAAGAGTGCTGTGCTTTCAGTAGTATTACAGGAGTGTGAGAGTGCTGGTGGTAGTATCAGAAGAGTGGCATGCTGTTAGTAGTATTAAGAGTGTGAGAGTGCTGGTAGTAGTGTTAGAAGAGTGCTGTGCTTTCAGTAGTATTACAGGAGTGTGAGAGTGCTGGTGGTAGTATCAGAAGAGTGGCATGCTGTTAGTAGTATTAAGAGTGTGAGAGTGATGTTAGCAGTATTAGAAGAGTGGTGTGCTGTCATCAGTATTAGAAGCATGGTGTGCTGTCATTAGTATTAGAAGAGTGACATGCTGTCAGTAGTATTAGAAGTGTGTGAGTGCTGCCAGTAGTATTAGAAGAGTGGTGTGCTTTCAGTAGTATTACAGGAGTGTGAGAGTGCTGATAGTAGTTTCAGAAGAGTGGCATGCTGTTAGTAGTATTAAGAGTGTGAGAGTGCTGGTAGTAGTATCAGAAGAGTGGCATGCTGTTAGTAGTATTAAGAGTGTGAGAGTGCTGCTAGTAGTTTCAGAAGAGTGGCATGCTGTTAGTAGTATTAAGAGTGTGAGAGTGATGTTAGCAGTATTAGAAGAGTGGTGTGCTGTCATCAGTATTAGAAGCATGGTGTGCTGTCATTAGTATTAGAAGAGTGACATGCTGTCAGTAGTATTAGAAGTGTGTGAGTGCTGCCAGTAGTATTAGAAGAGTGGTGTGCTTTCAGTAGTATTACAGGAGTGTGAGAGTGCCGATAGTAGTATCAGAAGAGTGGCATGCTGATAGTAGTATTAAGAGTGTGAGAGTGATGTTAGTAGTATTAGAAGAGTGCTGTCAGTAGTATTAGAAGAGTGGTGTGCTTTCAATATGAGTGTGAGAGTGCTGGTAGTAGTATCAGAAGAGTGGCATGCTGTTAGTAGTATTAAGAGTGTGAGAGTGATGTTAGTAGTATTAGAAGAGTGCTGTCTGTACTATCAGAAGAGTGGTTTACTGTCAGTAGTATTAAAAGTATGTGAGAATGCCGTTAGTATTTGAAGAGTGTGAGGGTGCTGTCAGTAGTATTAGTAGTGTGTCGTGCTTTCAGTGGTATTAGAAGAGTGTGAGATTGCTGTCAGTAGTGTGTGATTGCCAGTCTGTGAAGGGTGCATGAGTGAGAATTTGTAGATTTGAAGAAGAAGGGGTGATGTTTTTGAATAAAAAGAAATGGTTCCTAGTAGATACTGGGAGATACGGAGGTGTCAAGAAACCAGGTGAGCCTATAACAAAGGGCCTATAAGATAAAAGAGGACTGGAAGGGCGGGGATCTTACTAATGAGGGAAGGAGGGAGCTGCAGTTTGTACCTCTCTGCAGAGTACTATTCAAATATGGTGCCACAGTTAACAAAAGCTATTAAAATAAACACACATTAGGCCACACCGTTGTTACGGAAACCTGTGAAAAGAGATGTCAAAATCCAGTTGAAGTGGCAGCTTAGTGGGTTAGATCAGAAAACCAAAAAACAACCTGAAGCTGCTAACAGAGTTTACGAATAAAACGTGCAAAAGCGTCACAATAAATGAAGAGGTAGTGAGAACTATAAGAAAGTCAGAGTAAAACATAAATTCACTTCTGTAAATACAAACAAGACTGGTTCCGGGTCTCAGCTGACAATGCAACGCATCAGACTTGGTTCCTTCACAATATTTTAAAGAGATACTGCGGGTGACCCAACTCCATGAAGCACACACGGCGTCCGCTCCCTCTTTAAGGCAGCGCTATACAGTATGTATTTTATTGTTGAAACTGTTCAGTTTTAGAACTTAAGGTGGGGGGAGCAAATCTGTAGTTGGAACTTGATAGAAGGCTGATTTATATACTTATAGAGCCTGGGATTCTTGCAGAGCTGACATCCGGAGAGAAGGTTACTGAATCGCTTGTATATAAAAGCGGCAGCAACTGGAACTAGGAAAGGCCTCTGAGCCAGCAGGGAAGCGGGTGAAAACACTGCAGGGGAGAGTGGGAGGTGAGGTAGGCTGGGGGAGGGTAAGCTGTTTTCAAGCACTCGTGCTTGCGGACCGAGGAGCGGCACACACGGCCATGCTAATTGAAAACAGATGGTCAGAGCGTCGCTGCTCGCTCCCGCAAGGTGGATGCCACCAAAAGCACTAGTGTGCTTGAAAAGGAGCTGACCGATTTCTAAAGGTCATCTCCTAGACCCGCGCATGCGCACAATTTATAGCTCAAACACCCTCACTGTGCTATCTCTAGGCACTGTGCTGATTCAAGTAGAATCAATAAATAACCTACCTATTTCTCGAGGTTCTGTGGTGGTAAGCAGACCTGGGACAACAAGATTTGTAGTCTGTCTGGAATTGCTTGTCAGCTGTTTCAAGGGAAAAGACATTGTGTTTATTCAGAGACAAACATTGCCCCAGCACCATTCATTGCAGCCTGAGTCTCGGAGGAGTCTTGCTGCATGCTTCTCCATTTAAGGTGAAATTTGGTGCCCGGCCATCTCGATCTGCGACCCGGGGGAAGTTTCTCTCTGAATCAATGTTCAGTTCTGGAGTTCAATCAATCAATCAATCACTTGTAAAGCGCACTACTTACCCGTGAGGGTCTCAAGGCGTTCATAGCAGGTATTTACCACTGATTCTTATTTTATGTTTTCAGAAACAAACAGGGATCTTAAGCACTAGATCTAACCCATGAGTACTCACAAACCTTCTCTTGGGGGCCAAATTTATAGTGTGGTTTGTGACCGAGGGCCTCACCAGTGGGGGCGGGGTCAGAGGGGGAGAGGGTGGGGCTACAGCACACAAAAAACTGTGACAATGAGGTTGAACACAGGCCCCTGCAGTGGACGCCTTCGTCCACTGAGCCACCAGGGCCCTGCATACACACATCTTTTTTTCTCTCTCTCTCTCTCTCTCTCTCTCTCTCTCTCCTTCCCTCTCTCTATCTCTCCCCCTCTCTCTGTCTCTCTCTCTCTCTCTGTCTCCTTCTATATCTCTCCCTCCCTCTCTCTCTCTGTCTTCCTCTGTCTCCCTTTGTCTCACTGACTCTGTCTGTCTCCCTCCCTCCCTCTCTCTCTCTCTCTCTCTCTCTCTCTGTCTTCCTCTCCCTGTCTACCTCCCTCTCTCTCCCTCTATCTCCTCCCTCTCTCTCTGTCTCTCTTACTCTCTCTCTCTCCCTCTGTCTCCCTCTCTGTCTCCCTCCCCCTGTTGCCCTCCTCCCTCTGTCTGTCTCCCTCTCTCTCCATCTCCATCTGTCTCTGTCTCCCTCTGTCGCTGTCTCCCTCCCTCTGTCTCCCTCCCTTTATCTCCCTCTGTCTTCCTCTGTCTCCCTCTGTCTGTCTCCCTCTCTGTCTCCCTCTACCTCCCCCTGACTCTCTCCCTCTGTCTCCCTTTGTTTCTGTCTCCCTCTCTCTGTCTCCCTCTCTTTCTGTCTCCCTCTGTCTCCCTTTCTTTCTGTCTCCCACTCTCTCTGTCTCCCTCCCTCCCTCCCTCTATCTCTCCCTCCCTCTCTCAGTCGCCCTCCCTCTCTCTCTCTATCTGTCTCCCCCCCTCTCTCTATCTCCCTGCCTCTCCCTCTGTCTGTCTCCCTTACTGTCTCCCTCTCCCTTCCTCAGTCTTCTGCTGACTCCCTCACTCTGTCTCACTCTCTCTCCCTCCCTCTGTCACCCTCTGTCTCCCTCCCTCCATCTCCCTCCCCCTCTCCCTCCCTCTCTCACCATCTACCTTTCCGTCTCCCTCTCTCTGTCTGTCCCTGCATCTATCTGTCTGTCCATGTATCTGCTTCTATCTGTCTGTCCCTGTCTCTGCCTCTATCTGTCTGTCTGTCCCTGTCTCCCTCCCTCTGTCTCCCTCTCCATCTCTCTGTCTCTGTCTGGCTCTGCCTCTATCTGTCTGCCCCTGTCCCCGTCTCTGCCTCTATCTATCTCTGTCTGTCCCTGTCTCTATCCCTGTCTGTCTCAGTGTGTCTCTGCCTCTATCTATCTCTGTCTGTCTCTGCTTCTATCTGGCTCTGTTTCCCTCTCTCTCTGTCTAACTCCCTCTGTCTCCTTCCATCTCCCTCCCTCTGTCACCCTATGTCTCCCTCCCTCCATCTCTCTCCCTCCCTCTCCCTGCCTCTGTCTCCCTCCGTCTCACTCTCCGTCTCCCTCTCCATCTCTGTCTGTCCCTGTCTCTGTCTGTCCATGTCTCCCTCCCCATATCGATGTCTGGCTCTGCCTCTATCTGTCTGCCCCTGTCCCTGTCTCTGCCTCTATCCGTCTCTGTCTGTCCCTGTCTCTGTCTCTATCTCTGTCTGTCTCTGCCTCTATCTGTCTCTGCCTCTATATGTCTCTGTCTCTATCTGTCCCTGGCTCTCTCTCGGTCTCTCTCTCTGTCTGTTTCTCTCTCTCTCTGTCTCTATCATGGTATATCTATGTCTGTCTCTACCTCTATCTGTCTCTGCCAGTCACGCCCTGTCTCTGCCTCTATCTAGCTCTGTCTGCCTTTGTCTCTATTAAGCATGGGCGAATTTTGCGAATCTGGCGTTCGCGAATTTTGCGAATTTGCGAACTCGCGATCCGCAAAATCCACGAATTCTCGCGAATTTGCGGATTATTTTTCTGCCAGTTCGCGAGGGTTTGGTACCAGTTCGCAATCGCAAACTTACTTGTCGGCTCGCAACGGTCGCAACTATGTTGTTTCTACGTCTGGTTCATCATTACAGGTTCCCAGCACCCTCTGTTTCACCACTGCCACCCTCTGTTTCACCCATGCCACCCTCTGTTACATCAATTCCACCCTCTGGTTCATCATCCTGTAGATTATGGGGGGGAAAAGCAAGCACACCTGCCCTGCTTCAACTGACATGAATTAATTTGGGGTTAGTTTATTAATGTGTCACTGTTTTAAAATTCCAGGTCTGGCCCCTGCTTCCTTATCAGTAATTTGCTTTCTGTTGCAGTGCAATTTTTTTTTCCAGGACCTTTGTGGCCTACTTGTAGCTATTCTATGAGCCTGCTGTGAGGGTCAGAGCAGGGTCATACAATTGTTGCAACTAGCAACTGAACTCTGGAGGGGCCCCAGTCAGGAAGCACTACAGGGAATGGTTACTAATGATGAGTTTGAACTCCTGCCGAGTGCTTTCAGTTTTGCAAAACTCGTTTTTCTGCAATTTCGCGGGATTCGCGGGGCGCGAACACGCGCGAGATCGGATTCGGAAGCCGCGAATTCGTGTAAATATGCGATTTGTTTTTTTGCGGCGTGTTAGGTCGCAAGGTTTTGTGCGTTTTCGCGAGCCGCTTGTAGCGCAAGGCGCGAAGTTACCCTTGCGGTCGTTCAAGGGCGCGGCCATCTTGTTTGCGTGGCGTATTTCCGTTTCCGGGCGCGAAGTGTAATCTCGCAAAGTGTGTGGCTCACCAGTACAATTTCGCGAGTGTTCGCAAGGAAAATCTCGCGCGAACTTACCCGCGCGGTTGTGAACGGGCGCGGCCATCTTGTTTCTCATTCATTGCTATGGTTCTGGGCATGCTCCTTGTATCCTCTCTAAATCTCTGCCATCCTTTGCTTGTTTGAAGTTTTTTTTAATCTATTTTACTTATTATCTATTCCTCTATTTTTCTAGCCCTATATTTTTGTGTTTACTGCTACTTTTGGTTAATTTTAAACTACGTTTAAAACTCTTTTCTTTTCTTCTCTTCCCTATTCTATTTTCTTCATTCCTTTCCGCCCAGACCATGGTGAAGGGAGCCAGGAAGCATCCCGAGAAGGGTCCCGCACCCCGTGCCCAGCTCCCGTGCGGGCGTTTGAGGGGGGAGCAGGTCGTACCCAGGGAGATCTTTAGCCCGGAGGAGGTGGGCGCACTCATTTTTTATGTTCAGTGCCGCCTCCCCAGGACCATCATGGCAGGCGGCAGGATCGGTGCCGGGTACGGGATCCGGGGGCGCCGGAAGCGGTGGGATAAGGTGTGCCGGGCCATGTACCACCACTCTCGGGTCTGGCGCACCTACAACCAGGCCACCCACCGCTGGACGGATGTCCTGACCTGTGAACGAGATCTGCTCGACCTGCTTGGCCTTGAGATCCCCGGGCTTGGTGAGTAGTAGTAGCTATTTCTTTACTACTCTGTTTTCTCCTGCTGTGTTATTATATTGCAAATTTTTGTTTTTTACCAAGAGCAATAATGCTGCTCATTACATTGTAGGTAAATTATATTTCAAAATCTTCTGTGCATTTCAGGTGCACTGCTCTCCTTCTCAGTAGTGTTGCTACTATGCTTATTTGTTTTAGATTTTGTGTTCATTTCATTGGCCTGTGAAATTATGTATGAGTGTAGTTTAAAGAACTGCGTAATGCTACACACTAAGTTTCAGATTTTTAATTACCGGCGCATCCCTGCAAAGTAGCAGGGATGCGCCAGTAATTGTGCGCCACGCCACCATCACCCATGGTGCTCCGTATTTACAATGCGGCGCACCATGGGCCCAAAACGTCACCAAAGCGTTACGCATCTGTGCCGTAAAGGCGGCGCATTGCTGGAGTTGCGTCGCAACGATGGCGCAGCTCCATCAATGCTCTGGGGTGCCCTATCTCCCCAATGCTGCGTCAAGCCGTACGTCTGCTTCAAGCAGGCGCAGGGTTTAAGTCACGCATCATTGTCGTTAAAGTGAGTGATTGAAATCTTGTAGATTTCCCTCAGCCACTTTTAGGATGCGTTCCTGCGCAGGAACGCCCTCCCTTGCGCCGGAACACCCCCTGATGGCGCAGGGCTTTACAACGTGATGCATCTCCCATATGCGTCACGTTGTTAATATACGCCGCACCATTGCGCCTCTTTTGTGCTGCCGCTGCGTCACAAAAGTCACGCAACAATGGAGCAAAAGAGCCGCAAGGGGCTTCTAAATCAGCCCCTACAGACTCAAGTCCAGTCCTTCCTTTGTACACATGGCGATAAGAAGAAATAGTGGTGGTGGATTGAGAGTATTTTAATGACTGGTTAATGTAGTAGGAAACTTTAGTGTTGTCGCTGATCTGCAATCACGATGGACTTTGGCTGTCACTTCGCGTGCTGCGGACTGCTGCCTGCCAATCCTAGGCAAACCTTTTTAGTACTTTGTTTAGTGAGTTACATAAGAAGTTTCCAGTTCGACGGTCCGCAAATCAAGCAATACTAATAACGTAGTAGACCACCTGAGATTGGTCAATAATATATCCCGTGGAATAGTTGTCTATTTGCTATTTCGCCAAAATATTTTGTTAGTTCTTTTGAAATGTTTGATTTGGTTGACAAATATCATCCATGTTTTCTGTTTTTCTTTCTTTCATGTTGTACATCAGCTTCCCCCAGGGGCAAGAGGAGGACACAGGAGGAGGAGGAGGAGGAGGAGGAGGGTGCTGTTCAGGATGCAGGCCAGGATCGGGCAGACGAGGGCTCCTTTGCTGGCCCCAGTAAGTTTTAATTTTAATATAGAGTATTTATTTTTTCCTAGCGTTCCTCATTCGATTTTTTCTAAATCGTCTTTGATCTTCTTGTAGACTGGATCTAAATTCTTATCCTGCCTCGACTATGACTCCGTGTGGTATTACTAGATTATTCTTATTAGTCTGTCTGTGTAGCTAACTAAGATTGCACATTTGGCAATTCCATTGGACTCCCATTCTAGTCAGCAATAGCTCTATGCACTGAGTGCAGTCCTCTGGGATTGTCCATAATGTCTTTTCAAGTCTTCTAAATGTTTATGCTTTGACAATTGCCAACAATAAAAAAATGAATGACCACCAAGAAAGAATAAGATACTACTTTACTTTTGGTTTGGATAGGAGGACAATCCATTCTACTACTGTTGCAGGGACAAATCTGCACAAACAGAACTATGGACACTAAATAATGCATTGCTTAGCTTATCAATTATAATAGGTGCTGTTAGACTTTCCACATACCTCAGTGATAACAGACTTTGCAGTTGAACCACCAATCTCCTTACTGACTAGATAGTGTGGCAGAGTCATTTAGCTCCCAAAGTCACCGATGATTGATCCCCAATGATGTCAGAGGCACGGACTCATGCTTGCAAAAATTCCAAAACCTTTAGCTCATCCACTCTAGTCTGGAGGACTAAAAACCACAGAGTCTATTTAAGTTTAAAAGCTTTATTAAAAGTAAACACATTTATTAAAATCAAGTTTGTCATAAAAGTAAACGTTTAACTGAAAATGGAAAAGTGCTTAGTGCTGACGATTAATTGGACACATTTCTTGTGGACGAGCCGAGCTCTCACCTGGTTTGAACTTGATCCAGCTCGTGTTCTTAGAAGTCAAGCTTCTGTCCGTTAGGAGAAAAAGTGGTGCGTGTTAAAAATAAAAAGCAAGCATTCATCAGTTGTGCCAAAAAGTGCAGCAAGACAACAGCCTTCCCTGGAAAAAGGGACATTTTTACTTTAGAGTAGAACGTCACAAATTATTAAATTGTATTCTGTCTTTTTCAAATTTCTTTCTTCCTCCTAGACCAAATATTATATAGTAGTGAGTGGTGTATTCTAACATTATTAAATGTACTTTGTAGGTGCAACATCTGGAGGCGGGGCCAGCGCGGAGGTGGATGTGGCATTGGACGAGGACAACTCTGGGGAGGAGGCGATGGGAGTGCCGGACAATCCTGTGAGGGTTCACACGTTGGTGGCGGGCAGAGGTAAGCTATATATTCCTTACTTATTGAGATTGAAGACTGCAGAGTGTGCTTTCTGCACGGGTGTATTATAAATCAACCAGGTAGTAGCCTCCTCTAAATGTACTTCGACTTAGCTGTGAAGTTTTTGGCGAGAAGAATCCCAATCAGATCTGAGATGAACTTGATGGATGGGATGAACGGAAAGCGAAAGAAGGGTGTAAGTAAGTGTGGAAGGACGAGAAATGTAATAATGACTGGCAAAGAAGAATGATATGTGTTTGCTTGGTCCCCGAGGTGGCTGGGAAGGAAAGAATATGGTATGGTGCATGGCTGGGTGAATGATGAAGCAAGGATGGGTGAAACAGAAACTGTATGTGTGCATATACTTTGAATGGATGGATGCCTGGATCATTCATGGTACTATCTGACTCTTAGATAGCATATGTGTATCTAGAGAGAGTAGACGGTCACTGGATGAACTAAGTGTTACTTTGAAGAGCATGTAACACAGCACCCGCACGTCCGTTCCAGTGTAGGAAAGGCAAGGAAAAGAAGTTGTAATTTTGTCCAAATACTACCATGAATAGTAGCAGTAGTTTGTATTGCAACTGCAAGCACAGCATATATCCGGTTATTACGATGGACACTCCCTACCTCTCTTAATAACTTTAGTTTAGTAGTAGTACGTCATTCATGTGTGGGTGTATCACTGTTCACTCAATAATAAGCAAAGCACCTAAAGTCATCCCATATGTCATCAAATACATCCCATGTGAAGTGATAGATAATCAGATTATTTAGCTTCTTCATTTTCCTTTTCTAATACTCATTTGCACTGTAGGGTGAAAGCTAAATTAATTAAGCAGTAGCCCTTTTAACAGAGTATTCTCAGTGCCACCCGTAATAGAAAAGTAAGAGCTTCACCACCTGCATGTACTGGACCGGTACAGTAACGCAAGTCTGTCTCACTCACCATGGTGTGCGTCTGTTTTTCTCGGGTGCAAGTTCACTGCGCTGGCATTATGCCGGCTTTCATAAGATAACGTACCAATTTTCCTAAACAAGAGAGAAGAAGAAGAATAAGACTGGTGTACTGTCATAGTCGACTGTAATGGAAGTCCATAGTGCTTGTAGAATTTGTTCCTTAAACTCCCACTAATGTTAGAGCAAGGATGAAGAAGTCGGAGGTTACATAGATACTGTCCTCAATAGTTATGTACTGTGCTTTCAATTTTCTACTTGTACTGTGACACAACTTTCTGCTCAATCATTTTGTGTTAATCTTAAGGAGCATTGGTTACAGACTATGTCTTTCTTTCTTCATATAGTTGCTCCTTCCAAATCCAAGAGACCATCAAGGAGGAGGGAGCTGGCTCGAATGGCCCGGCAACGGAGGCTGGATGCCACTGTCGCTGAATATCGGCGGCTGGTGGCCCTGGAGGAGGAGGAGACGCAGTCTGGTACTACAACAACATCCACTGGGACAGCTGCATCCTCCTCCGTGCGGGCTGCCAGCCAGCGCAGTGCTCCAGCGGTACGGAGCCAGGCTACCAAAGCCAAACGCCACTGCCGAGCAGCAAAGACAGCAGCTGCCCCCCACAGGATTTGCAAGGCACGCCGGCGCCGCTTATCCCTCAGACTGTCCTACCTGGAGCAGGAGGTCCTAAGCTATAAGAACCTGGTGGAGGGCCTCCGCTTCGAACATGCCACCCTCCGAAAGGAGCATGATGCCCTGGCTGTCAACAGCACCCTGCCGTAGTGTCCCTTGCCCCTTTTTTAGAGTCTTTTGGGGGGTGGGAATTGGGAGTCCGGTTTTTTGGGGACTTTTGAAGGACAATCGTTGGGGTTAGGGAGGGTCTTGCGGGAGATTATTTTGTTAGGGCTATAAAAATATACTTTTTGAAACTTTATCTGACCATACCTGTTTTTTACTGCTTTTGAGTCTGGTGGGTGGGGTTTTAACAGTAAGTTTGTTTTCCTGAATAGTCCTAGGACTTTAGTAGTACTACCGCCAATCTCTCGTCTCTCCTAATTCTCCATTATACTACCTCGGCTCCAACCAAACGCTTATCTTACCTGTAATTTCTGTTTGAAAGTAGGGCTAGGCCCAGGGCTGGCTCCACGGGAAATGGCGATTAAGGTTGCAATCCAGGGCGGATGAAATATTTTCCTCATTGCGGTGGTACTAGTGGTGTGACACAGTGGCAGTTGCATGGCTATGGAAAAAAAGAAAATGAAACCTGGTTTGTCCTTACTGTAGCATTACAACGGTACGATAGAGAATATAGCAGGTGACAGTACACTAGACTACAACAGTGCCACAATGTAGCCTACCAAATGGTAAAGTATTGATAGTATAACTTGTACTTGTGTAGGATTTCTTTGACATTGGCTACTACTACAAGAAATAGTACTGAAGCTGAGTAAGTCTAGAATATATCCTCGGATTCCTTCACCAGCCTGTTGCTATGACCTTATCCACCCCAGCAAGTGTGTGGAATTATTGATGTCATTTAGTCACACATCAAACAAAACCACACAGCCCGGGGGAAGAGGGTTAGGGTTTGTAAAATGGATGGGAATGGGGGTTTCTTTTTGAGTAGGTTTTGTTGAGAGAGAAAAAAAAGCACAGCATGGACAAACAATAATTGAACATAAAGAAATTTTTGGGGACAAAGCTAACCATAAATCTTTTACGTGACATAAAGGAAGTGCATGCACTACTGAATGCATTGTTACTGAAAAGTAAGTAGTACTTTCGACAACCGTGAATGACAGAATGCGACAGTACAGGGCTACATTAAATTAGGTTTAAAAAATAGCCGAAGTAAAACCTATAGAATGCTGTAGGGATCAATTTAGAAGCAGAGACAGATCCAAGAAATGCAGTCACACACACTCATAGAAGAAAAGAATGGATACTGTATCTGTATTGTTGTAGTTGTCCTGTTGAATTTGGTAAGTAAGTTGCATGCAGCAAACAATTCCTCTTATTAGCGGCACTCCTCCATTTCAGCTGACGCTTCGTTCATCAATGTTCGTGACCAGAAGACACCCTGTAAAAAAAGCACAGCATGGACAAACAATAATTGAAGATAAAGAAATCTTTGGGTACAAAGCTAACCATAAATCTTTTAAGTGACATAAAGGAAGTGCATGCACTACTGCATGCATTGTTACTGAAAAGTAAGTAGTACTAGAATGCGACAGTACAGGGCTGCAGCGTTTTCACTTGCCTATCTCTGCACTCAGAGAAACACTTCTTACATTAAATTAGGTTTAAAAAGTAGCCAAAGTAAAACCTATAGAATGGCTGTAGGGATCAATTTAGAAGCAAAGAGAGATCCAAGAAATGCAGTCACACACACTCATAGAAGAAAAGAATGGATACTGTATCTGTATTGTTGTAGTTGTCCTGTTGAATTTGGTAAGTAAGTTGCATGCAGCAAACAATTCCTCTTATTAGCGGCACTCCTCCATTCCAGCTGACGCTTCGTCCATCAATGTTGGTGACCAGAAGACACCCTGTCCACTGCCTGCCTGGCAGATGCTGAATTGCGGCTCACTAATGTGAAGCCTGACTCCATCCTTTTTTCCCCATTGCACAGACTGAAACCCGGCCTGTAATTATTGAACGAAAAACAGCACTGATAAATAAATATAAGGTATGTACGCTGTGTAGTGCAAAAAGTCACACTTTGATGATCCTAATAGACAGTACAACATTTTTGAAAGTGCGTACTCTGTCTGAGTCACCTTTTGAAGGATAAATAAGTATGGGCAAATTAATTTAGAGGATCTTTCCCCTCAAGCTAGGTGTACTGTAAACTGTGTTTTAGAACAAAATTAGACCTTCCCAGCAGTGCTCCCACCCAGACCCTTACTAAAGCCAGTCACAAAAATGTAGAAGACCCCCAATCAGATCTCCAAAAACGAGGCCTAGCTGAAAACTTGTGACAAAACGTACTTCGAAAGAAAAAGTAGGCTCAAATACCCCCTTACCCACCGTGGATTGTATTCAAACCACTTGCAAGCAAGCAAAAGTATCCATAGCCAGCATCGCTCCAAGACTCGAAAACCCCCCCACCCAAACACATGCAATAGAAATACTGCTAACCCTAACCCTAAGTTAAGAATAGTGGCAGAGGCTTTCTTTAACTATGCCAAATTCCCCCTTTCCCACCATGGATTTTCTTCAAATGACTTGCAACCAAAATTACACATTCTCACGAGTGCTCTAAGACCCCAGAACTCAGTTGCAAAAATCTAGAACACCCCGAAACACATGCAATCCTGCTGCTAGGGCTAACCCTAACCAACCCTAAGTTACAAAAAGTGCCAAAAGGCCTTTCCTTATGGATTTTGTCCCAACCACTTCTATCTGGTATTAGACCTTCCCAGGAATGCCCCAAGACCCGCCAACCCACCCGCCAAAAAGCACAACACCCCCAAACAGCCCATTGTTTTGCCAATTTCCCAAATCACTCCGCGCGCGCTCTACAGCTAGGCCCTAACTCCCCTCTGCCACCATGGATTTGCTTCAAACCTCTTGCAAACTAAAGTATCCATAGCCAGCAGTGCTCCCAGACCCCGAAACCCACCCACAAATACCAGGAAGCCCCCCAAACCGGCCCCCGAAAACGCTACATTGAGCAAAATATCAGAAATAGCAACAAAAAAAATCAGCGTGGATTTTGTCCCAACCACTTCTATCCGGTATTAGACCTTCCCAGGAATGCCCCAAGACCCGCCAACCCACCCACCAAAAAGCACAACACCCCCAAACAGCCCAAAAGGAAAATCTCATACTTACAATATTTCTCCGCCTTCGGTCCAAACGCGCTGTGCAGCTAGGCCATAACTCCAGTTTTCCACCACGGATTTCCTCAAAAGTAAATGCAATCAAGATTAGAGTGTCCCAGCAGTGCTCCCAGACCCCAAAACTCACCCACAAACACCCGGAACCCCCCCAAAGAGCTCCTCAAAGGCAAGCAAGTCAACAAAAACACACAAAAAATTCCGCCTCTGATTTGGTCCAAACCACTTTTATCCGGTATTAGAGCTTCCCAGCAATGGCCCCAGAGCCGTCAACTCACCCGCAAAGAAGTAGCACACCCCCACAAGTGCTGAGTATAGAGGAGCATGTTCTTCTGATTTTGTGAACCTGAGGAATGCAGACTGCGGCACCTTCAAATCAATAAGCAAACAAGTGAAGACAGTTCTGCTGATGGGCTAGTTTTTGTGATTAGGTGATTAAAGTTTGAATTATATTAACTGTGCACAACAAAGAAAGACAGACACACAGGAATAAAAGTGAATAAGGACGAAAAAGAAAGTTATTGATTCATTGTCTCATTTTCAGGGCTCGGTGTCAGGGTCCAGGAATAAGAATAAGGCTTCTTCATCATACTCTGCGAATTCAGGCAGGGTGAGCTCAGTGTAACCCCCTGACAGAGAAGAAATTCCCTCATCTACGTTGCTGTCTACCTCGTCTTCATCCGGCGTGCTTTCTCGTACTCTGTAATCTGGTGGTATGAGGTGCTGATTCATCTTGATCATTGTTAACCTCTCCACATTTTTGGGCGAGAGGCGGCTCCGTTTGGGAGTTACAATGCCACCAGCAGCACTGAAAACACGTTCAGAAGACACGCTTGCCAGTGGGCAAGACAAGTAGTTTAAAGCCAGGTTGGAGAGCTGTTGCCACAATTCTTTTTTCCCATGCCAATACGCCAATGGGTCAGCATTAACATAGACCTCTGTTGAGTAATTCAGATAGTCCTTCACCATCGACTCAAGGTCCTCCTCCAAGGTTCCTCTACTTTGCTTAGCTGTTGCTATGACCTTCTGAGAACCAAACCCAAGCCGAGCTAGCCAATCCTCTTCAGCCTCCAATGTTACTGTTGTGTCTGGTGCAGATGATCCGGTTGCCGGTGTCTTTAACGGCTGAGAGGTCACTTGTGCCAAGCCACAGGTGCAGAAGTGGATTGTTTTGACTGGGGATGGCCTGCTGATGCTGATGTACTGCCTTTTCCTTCAATTTTCTGCCGTTCTCTTTCAAACCTCTTGGCTGACAAGGCTAGCCAACGTTTGTACTTTGTAACATCTTCATCAGCAAAAGGAAAGAATGCTGGGCCTGCCAGCGCCTTTTTGTAGCGTGGATCCAGAATAGTAGCACAAATGTAATGCTGGTTTGAGTGGATCATTTTAAGACGTTCATCACCTTGTAGACGCTCTAATGATTTCTCCGCCAAAACAAAAACGTCTTTGTTTTTTTCATCTTTTTGAAACACAGAACACACCTCCTTCAGTTGGTGCTCCAGCATGTACAACAATGGGATAGCTTTTCCCAAATTACAGTCCTCCTTGCTGACTGCACGCGTGAAGGCCTCAAAAGGACGAAGCATGCGTGTCAGGCTTTTAACTATGTCCCATTGGTCCGCACCCATCCTCAGGTCCTTCTGAGCTGTACCCTGTGTTAAGAAATAGTGATCGAGTACCGTATACTGCTCATACAGACGCTCAAGCATGTAGAAGGTTGAGTTCCAACGTGTTGCCACCTCCTGGATGAGTGCTTTCACTGGCATTCGACGTTCATGTAGCAGGCTCCTCAGATGCTTCCGGCCCTTAAAAGAATGGCTGAAATGGTTGCACATTTTTTGGCAGGTCTCCACTACCTCGTACGCTGCACTGTCTTTATCACTCAAGAATTTTTTGACAACCAGGTTTATACAGTGCGCCAAACAGGGCACTCTGAAATAGTGACCCAGCTCCATGGCCTTAACTACATTGGCGCCATTATCCGTGGAAACATAACCAATCTGGCATTTTTTGGGGGACAGCCAGTCAAGGACCTTTGTCTTAAACTCATCCAAAATGTTTTGTGCTGTGTGATGTTTCTCCAAACCAAACATGGCTAGTGTTGCTTGTTTCCGAGCAGCTTTAAAAACTTGGTCCGGGTCAACACCTGCGTTTAGCTTTGCTTAAACCCCTGAAAAAGAGACCCAGTGTGCAGTGATGCACATGTAATCAGCGCCTGCGCCACTGGTCCACATGTCTGTTGTCAGATGTATAGTGTGAACAGCACTCTTCTGCAAAGCTGCCCCAATCACTTCCAGCACATCTTCATGTAGTGCTGGAACCGCAACTCTGGCAAAATAGAACCGGCTAGGAACCTTCCATTTAGGGCAGAGCGCTACCACTAATTCTAGAAAACCAACACCTTCTACAAAAGAAAAAGGGAGAAGGTCCAGAGCTAGCATTTTAGCCAGCTTAGTGTTATACAGACGTGTCAGTGGGTGGTTGCATTCATATTGCGCTTCTGTAAACTACATCTTTTTAATGTTGCCCTGGACCAAGCATTTACGGGATGATGATGATGATGATATCTTCGACCCAGTTACGCTCGCTGATGAACTTTTTCGCATTGGTGTCTCACTCTCTCCCACACTCTTAGTGTGGCTCACATGGGGTGTGCTGCTGACAGGGGTACTGGGTGTAAGTGAAGTGTTTGACACGTCTTCTTCCTCCTCGTCATCATCAGATGAAACATCAACGTTTTCATTACGTGCAATTCGGGCTTCCTTGATCGCCTGTAGGTGCGCAAACCATTTGACAGCGTGCTTTCTTTCGAGATGACCTCTCTGGCCTCCGGTACCATAGTTGGAACCAAACTTACCACGACTAACTACCAACTTACAAATGCTACACATGGCGAAGTTTTCCTTTTTTTGAGCAAACACTAAAGAAGTCCCAAACTGCGGACTTGAAATGTCTTTGGGGGCCGGAGGAGGCGGCGATACTGGTGGTGGTGGTCCTGCTGCTAATGCCAGATGAAGTGGAGGATGTGGATTGCCGAACTTCAGTACGTTTTGCACTTTCACCACCACTAATTGAGGTCGAGGTGGATGGAGGTCCCTTCTGGCGACTAAGAAATATGGAAGCGGTAGGTGTTGGTGTACTAGTTAACTCCAATGATTGTGGTGTTTCTTCCATTGCCTCCTCGTCGACAACATCATCACGCTCAGCAGCTTCTTGGGCTAGGGTCAAAATGTCTGTTTGCTGCATGCCCGCTGGGGCTGCAGTGATCTTTATGATGACTGGTTCGTTGTCGTGAGAGCCTTCATCAACAGCAGTATCCGCCACTTCTTGTTGAGCCTCATCACCCTCCATAACTATGAGTTTTTCGACGACCTTCCTTTTACGCTTAAGTAGCTTTGTCAGATCATGGTGTGCCTCACTCTCAGACGGCAGTGGTGCTGGTTCCCAATTGTGATCCGTATCAACAGAAGGAGGTGTGCTTGAAGAAGATGTAGACCTCGCCCTTGATCTCTTCCTTGCTAGGGGTGTGGAAGACAATGAATGATCATCAGGAGGAGTGGCTTCCTCAAATGATACCTCGCCTTGATTGTCGATTTCCCGATGTGCCCCTACTTCGGGAGGAACAACTATTGTGGGCACTTGTGACCCTCCATGCACCTCTGCTTGCGCATCTCCTTGCGCTGCCTCTCGTTCCACTTGTACTTGGGCTTGTACTTGCACATGTGGTTGTTGTTGCGGATGTGGTTGTTTAACACTCGTCAGATGAGTTACAACAACCTGTGTTGATTGAGGGACATTGCTGCTACTTTCTTGCGATGAGCCAACATCACTGGTCGATGGTGATTGAAGAAGTACACTGGCTGCCTCTGCAGCACTCAAGGACTTGGACTTAAGTTGGCAAGGTGGTGATGGTGGCACTGAGCCCCATGGAGCGGGGGTGCGGCTCCCAGCTTGGTCCCCAACAGAACCCGCTGCTGCTGCAGGCGTACTTTTTTTTTTACTCCCAAAAAATGTGGCGGGCGGCACACCAGTCTCCTTGGTAACTTGCTTCTTCTGCTCCTTACTGGCAACTTTCTTGCTAGAGGAGCTACGGGGAACTTTTTTTTGGGCCATCTTCTTCAGAGCAGGTCAGAACAGCAGGCCGCAGTTGCACGAGTTGCAGAGTTGTCTGTGGCCAGACGTGACGTCGCGTGACGTTATGCTGCACACACACACCGCTGCAGGACTTCTTCCTGGCACTGGTGGTTCTCTTGAGTCTTGTGCACCTAAAAGCAATGGAAGACAGAGGAACATGAGTTCAGTTATACACCCCAAAAAAATAGAAAAACACAGAAAAATCAGCACAATCCCATGCCCTCCATGATGTTTAAATTCAAGACACCCCACAGAAAGACTAGGCCCATGCAACACTCACTACCCCTGGTGAAAAGGCCACAAGTACAGCCCAAAAAAATGAAAATCACTGAAAAATCAGCACAATCCCAAGCCGCCCAGCCCCTCCATGATGTTTAAATTCAAGACACCCCACAGAAAGACTAGGCCCATGCAACACTCACTACCCCTGGTGAAAAGGCCACAAGTACAGCCCAAAAAAACGAAAATCACTGAAAAATCAGCACAATCCCAAGCCATCCAGCCCCTCCATGATGTTTAAATTCAAGACACCCCACAGAAAGACTAGACCCATGCAACACTCACTACCCCTGGGCATAAAGGTTGAAAACTAGGCAAAATGGTTGCAGGCCTAACAACACTGCCTGCATTCAAAATGGCCACTTGCCTCCCAGCACATGGCCAGGGCCTGAAGCATCACTCAAAATGGCCCCCAGCCACATGGCCTGTCCCCATGAACACCCCCAAACATGAACACCCCCAAAAATCGAAAAACACAGAAAAATCAGCACAATCCCATTCCATCCATGCCCTCCATGATGTTTAAATTCAAGACACCCCACAGAAAGACTAGGCCCATGCAACACTCACTACCCCTGGTGAAAAGGCCACAAGTACAGCCCAAAAAAACGAAAACACTGAAAAATCAGCACAATCCCAAGCCATCCAGCCCCTCCATGATGTTTAAATTCAAGACACCCCACAGAAAGACTAGGCCCATGCAACACTCACTACCCCTGGGCATAAAGGTTGGAAACTAGGCAAAATGGTTGCAGGCCTAACAACACTGCCTGCATTCAAACTGGCCACTTGCCTCCCAGCACATGGCCAGGGCCTGTAGCAGCACTCAAAATGGCCCCCAGCCACATGGCCTGTCCCCATGAACAACCCCAAAAATCGAAAAACACAGAAAAATCAGCACAATCCCATTCCATCCATGCCCTCCATGATGTTTAAATTCAAGACACCCCACAGAAAGACTAGGCCCATGCAACACTCACTACCCCTGGTGAAAAGACCACAAATACAGCCCAAAAAAACGAAAATCACTGACAAATCAGCACAATCCCAAGCCATCCAGCCCCTCCATGATGTTTAAATTCAAGACACCCAACAGAAAGACTAGGCCCATGCAACACTCACTACCCCTGGTGAAAAGGCCACAACAACAGGCCAAAAAAAAGAAAATCAGAGAAAAATCAGCACAATCCCAAACCATCCAGGCCCTCCATGATGTTTAAATTCAAGACACCCCACAGAAAGACTAGGCCCATGCAACACTCACTACCCCTGGTGAAAAGGCCACAACAACAGACCAAAAAAACGAAAATCACAGAAAATCAGCACAATCCCAAACCATCCAGGCCCTCCATGATGTTTAAATTCAAGACACCCCACAGAAAGACTAGGCCCATGCAACACTCACTACCCCTGGGCATAAAGGTTGAAAACTAGGCAAAATGGTTGCAGGCCTAACAACACTGCCTGCATTCAAAATGGCCCCTTGCCTCCCAGCACATGGCCAGGGCCTGTAGCAGCACTCAAAATGGCCCCCAGCCACATGGCCTGTCCCCATGAACACCCCCAAAAATCGAAAAACACAGAAAAATCAGCAAAATCCCAAACCATCCAGGCCCTCCATGATGTTTAAATTCAAGACACCCCACAGAAAGACTAGGCCCATGTAACACTCACTACCCCTGGTGAAAAGGCCACAACAACAGGCCAAAAAAACGAAAATCACAGAAAAATCAGCACAATCCCAAGCCATCCAGCCCCTCCATGATGTTTACATTCAAGATACCCCACAGAAAGACTCAGTCCACCCACCACTGAGTACCCCAGGGCAAAAGGCCCCAAAACAGCCCAAAAATCGAAAATTCCAAAATTGTAGTTGCAGCAACTGTAATGCCCCAAACAAACTTACTTGTGAAATTTCTAATCCAAAAGTGATCCAAAGAAAGTCAAAAAGGCCTCAAATCCAAATATCCAGCAGCATCCACAAAAAGTAATCCTTCCAGCTCCAGATCCAAATGAAAAGTGACCAGGAGATGGACAAAGCACGGGGTGGAGCCTGCTGGACAGGAACAGGAAGTTGGAGACTGTGGGGCACTTCCTTCCTCCCACTCCCCCTCCCCAAAATGGACTCCTCGCAAAAAAAGTGCAGGCAAATGTCAACCTGAGGAGTTATTCAGAGAAAAATCATCATTTCCAGTAGGTTTATGCTGCTTGCTGGTGGATTTCGTGTGCAGAATTGCAAATTTTGTATTTTCGCGAGTGCGAGATTGTTCCTGCTCGCCGCATCTACAAGGTCGCAATTGCGAATTCCCGCGATACGTGAACACGGCCTACTCGCGTTGACAAACTCTCGCTGTGCAAGGTGGCAAGCCGCGATGACGTAATCGCACTCGCCAAACTCCCGCGGGATCCCGCAGCAAGATCTAAAATGGCGCAGCACTCGCAAAATATCGAGAAAAACAACTTGGCAAACGCTGAATGACGGTAAGTAAACGCCGCGCGCCGCAAAAATCCGCTGCGTGCGAATTTGCGGATTTTGCTGGAAATTCGCGAATCTCGCGGATTGGGAATTTACCGAAAATCCGCAAAATCCGCGAGCGATGGGGATTTTACGCCCATGCTTAGTCTCTATCTGCCTCTGCCTCTATCTGTCTCTGCCTCTATCTGGCTCTGTCTCTATATGTCTCTATCTGTCTCTGTCTTTATCTGTCTCTTCCTCTATCTGTCAGTCTGTCCCTGTCTCTGTCTGTCTCTGTCTATCTCTGTCTCTATATCCTTGCTGCCCTCGGTCACCCTCTGCCACCTCACCTGGCGCTCACTCCCTGCTGCCCTTCGTCACCTCACCCGGCTCTCACTCCCTTCTGCCCTCTGTCACCTCACTCAGCATGTGTGTCAGCCCGGCTGGGACAGCTTCCTGGGCACACACACAACCACACAGAGTACTTCACAGGTCTTTAAAAGACCATTTACATGTTAATGAGGCTTTGTTGTGTTTCACCTCTTAGCACCCCTGCATCTTCACTCTGACTATCGTTGCTGGAATCGCCCGCCCTCCACAGAGCAGAGTCTCTCAGAGTCCGCACTGCTGCAACCGGCGGTGTTTGCTGACACTGTAAAAAAAACACAGGTACAATGTCCAGCGGCCTGCGTGCCGTACTTTGAGTACCTGTGATCTAACCGGACTATACTGGTTGGACGCAAAATATGTCACCTATGTAAAAAAGCCCCTAAGCATTTGCGTCCTCTTTTGCTCGCGTTTACTTTACGAGTGTGTACTTCTAAAGCCTGAAGCTGTAGATACCAAGAGGATGTACTGTGGCTAAAATGGAACCTGCGCTGCTTGTGTTTAAGGACCTCAAACCTTCTAGGAAAATAAAGAAGGCTAAAGCAAGTGGTTAAAATAATAATAATTATAGAATTATGAAGGGGAACAGTCAGATTCAGTGTTTATGACATGTCTGTGATAACTTCTAAACTAAGCAGTCACTGAAGGTGTTTTTTATAAGCTTGATTATCATGGCTTAGTGACACATTTAGAGAACAGAAGAATATGCTAGAAGTGCGCATTTGATGGAATCAGAGTTCATTACGTGTTGCGTGTTTAATAAGACATATTTTCATGCCGAAATGAAAGGGGTCTCTTCATTTTAGGACACAGGAACACGCCAGGTGCAATAAGGGTACTGCCATCTTACGGGGTATGAACGGTCTGTCTAATCTGACCCTCCCTTCGTGCAGGAGTAAGGGGCACAAAGAATAGTATTGCCACCTTAAGGGGGGGTGCACGGTTTGATCCTTACCCCTTGCAGGCACCATGGCACAATAAGGGCACTGCCACCTTCGGTGGGCCCACTGTTTGTTACTCACCCTGTACTCCAAAGGTGCATGATGTATGTCATCTGGTCCTGCTCATGTGCAGGCGTGAAAGGCACAATGAAGATATCGCCACTTTGGGGGTGCACAGTGCGTCTTGTTCTTTAAATCCTCAGGAGCGCAATCTTACTATACGTTGGGACGCTGCAAGATGGTGGAAGAAAGAGAACAACAAAGGCCAATCCCATGGCAACTGGAAGGACCAGTCCTGCCCCCTGTGAATAGTAAGAATCTACAAATGTTCACAAGTGAAAGGTTGTGAGAATCTGCGCATTCTATCCTGGAAGTTTAGGGGGTTAGCACGCCCACAGCAAAAGGGAACCAGAGGAATTATTACTCAAGGATGAAATGTGTCTTGGGAGAAATAGCACCTATGCACACAGTGACAATTCTCCAATGCACGAATATGTGCACTCGTAAAAGCATGCCGATGTACAGAGTTACTATTTGGTGCTTGCAAACTTTCACTGTCGTTCTCCAAACGTACCGCTGGGAATGTCATGTGACATCACCCACAGCTCCTGTTCTCTTGGCGCCAAAATCTACACAGCAGACATTTAAGCACCCGGGGGACAAAGAAGCTGTGAAAATCCACACACAGGGCCAGACTTATCAAATAGTTGTGTCATCTTTGCGTCATGCAATGGTCTGCAAGGGAGACACAACTACTGAGTAAGATTTATCAAGCCGCGCAAGGTCACAGCGCATGGCCTTGCGTTGCTTGATAAATCTAAAGTAACGCAACTCAGCGCAAATCGCTGCGTTGCGTTACTCTACCCCAGAGAGGCGTTCCATGGGTGGAGCAGGGGTGCTTCCACGCATCCACCCTTGGTGTTTGGTGCATTGCTCTGACCCAGAGAGGCGTTCCATGGGTGGAGCGGGGGTGCTTCCACGCATCCACCCTTGGAGTATGGTGCATTGCTCTGACCCAGAGAGGCGTTCCATGGGTGGAGCGGGGGTGCTTCCACGCATCCACCCTTGGAGTTTGGAGCATTGCTCTGCCCCAGAGAGGCGTTCCATGGGTGGAGCGGGGGTGCTTCCACGCATCCACCCTTGGAGTTTGGTGCATAGCTCTGCCCCAGAGAGGCGTTCCATGGGTGGAGCGGGGGTGCTTCCACGCATCCACCCTTGGCGTTTGGTGCATTGCTGTGCCGCAGAGAGGGGTTCCATGGGTGGAGCGGGGGTGTCTCCACTCATCCACCCTTGGAGTTTGGTGCATTGCTGTGCCGCAGAGAGGCGTTCCATGGGTGGAGTGGGGGTGCTTCCACGCATCCACCCTTGGAGTTTGGTACATTACTGGTAAACCTGGGAATGCGTCAGAAGCCTACCCCTCCCAGGTGAGGTGAGATGGGGAACAAAGCTTCGTTTCTCCTCGTTACTCCCTCTTCCTGCCGGTGTTGCACACACAGAAAGGAAAATGTCTCAGAGGATTGTGTTTGTGCAGGAAAGTGCTTACAAAGCAGGCTTCCTTGCACCGTGGTGCAGGGTTGCCTGCGTGGGGGCTAGGCAGCACATTGTGCGCCAGCAAAGTGAAACGACAGGAATTTGCTGCATAATGTTAAATACGGCACATTCCTGCCCTTTCCCTCTCCCGCAGCACGCCAAGGGTGACTTGCTCCTCTGTGCTGCGCTGCATAAGTTTTTTCTAATGCTTATTTTTCATTTTCCCCATGGAGAAAGCCCTTCCGCATGCTCACCGAATCTGGGGGGATCTGTTGTAGGGTGGGACAGCTCTAAATTGATAAATGCTCACAAACGTACAGGCTTGTGGGTATTCAGAGATCTACAAAGTTTAATATGCCGTGTATCGCCCACTCCCCACCCCGGCTCTAAGGAGACCTTGATCCCACTGCACCAATAATTTAGACAGAAATGTAACATCTAAAGCACCCACTCTCTAGGAACTAGAATTCTTCATTGGGGTTAAGTTGTTAAAAAATATAAAATCTGCCCTCAATTTTATATCACAGTTTAAGAGATGGAAAGAGATGGATCTGTGAAAGAACAGCTCGACTGGACTTCTGCTCTCGGTGGCAACTTATGGGAAAAGCAAGTTATTCCTTATATTCTGCATTAGAACAAAGAATGAATCATGAATATAGCGCACACTGCCCACAAAGGGCTCTTGACGCTAGTCTGATTTGTAGCTCTACGGTAAAGTAGTGCTTCTTAAGTACTGATTAAATGCTGCACATGAAGGCAAGAGTCACCTGAGACAATTGTGGCACAGAAGTGAAATGAAATACCAGTATTTATAAAGCGCACAGCTACCTCCGCAGTGGTGTCCCGGTGCTGGGAGCCCCTGGGAAGATTAAGCAAGCTATTGCCCAGAGTCACATGGTGCAGAAGGGACCTTGAACTGGTAAAGTGGGGATTAAAGACAAGACTACATATAACCGCAAGGAAGAACCCTGTGTCGGAGGCAAGTTGAGACAGTGTCCCTCTTAAATCATATTAAGGGGTCAGTGTGAGAGCACAGGAGGGGCAGTCGGTCCAATCTCATGACATTTGTGCAAAGCCAGACTGTAAAGAAATGTAGATTCTTGAAAATGACTTTGATGCTGACTGAAGACCCCTATGGACATAGGGGTAAAAAACACACAAGGGGTGCGGTCGGTCTGTAAAGGCTAGAAAGTGTCAGTATCCTACTTAGTTAGTGTGTGTGTAAGTAAAAACTACTAAGGGTGACAAAAGGGAAAAGAAAGTGTTGAAATTGGAAAAGAAAACCCATCAGCCCACCCATTGGCGGAGCATCATCATCCGGGATTTTAGAATACCAACTGGTATCCACTAGGTGCCTCACCTTGGAGTATTGTGAGGGAACTCTAGTATTGGATCCACCAGTGATGGAACGCCAGGCAGCAGTGTATCATGAGCTGTGGGAAGTGGTAAGTTGCAGTGCTTAGAAAAATGTGCAAGTGAAAGGTGTTAGATTTAAATTGACTAGCATGGTGCCTAATGACTAATTTTATTAGGGTGGTCACCATGGTGACAAAGTTAAAAGCAGAGTGTGGATGGTAGAAAACAAATATTACCATCCATAGGTGGATCAATTGGTCGACATGTTTCAGCCAAAAAATGGCTTTCTTCAGGACCTATTATTGTAACACTACTGCAACTGTGTAAAACAGTGAAAGTTACGTACCATGCGGAAACAATAAACCTACCATTTGTTAATGTACTTAGTGGTATGCTCTGAAGTCATGGTTTGTCAAAAAAATCCGCTCCTGAAACACAAATAGTAAATACGAACACACATATCAAAAAATATGGAAACAACATAACAACATATAATAAGACATATGACAGCCAAGGAGTCATTCCTCATTTTGTGTTAATAATATAATCACTCACCTTACTTGGGAGTGGCCTCACCTCGCCTGGCACTCGCTCAGGTAATGAGGCCCCGCTCTGAAGAAATTGGAAAAAAGGGGGACAAAGGTAAAGATACCACAACATCAACTTATGTATGGTATAGATCCATTTCATGAATCTCCTAGTGTTCAAAAAGTGGGCAAAAAAACAAAAAACAGCGTTTTTTGTTCGCCTAGCCATTCAATGATCTACACGATGTAAAAGCATTCATCAACAGGTTGCAATTCTATAAAAGAAAACTTCAAGATAAGGTTTGCAGATTTTTAGTCATAAGCTATGGAGAGGAGGTTCTCCAGTTGAAATATATAGCTTTTGCAATACAAAGCTTCAAAACATAATTTGGAATATGTAGTTGTTGAAATATAAAGATTCACCTGTTCCTCAATGCTGGAAGAAACGGGTAAAAGCCTCCCATATGTTAACCTATAATTAAGGGGTGCCTTCGACGTATCTCAGCTCTTTCCATAGGCAATTCAAAGGAGAAGTTTATTCCTAAACAAATTTTTTTTTAAACTTTTTAAAAAAAAATCTTTATTTGTTATCATTTTCAAAAATAACAACAACATTACAAGGGTATTTCATCATGTGTTCCATATAAGGTAATATTGAAGCATTGCACAGCAAATCATAACAGTTAGTGGTATGATAATCATTGCATCAACAGTGGAGCAATCAGGCACATATATATGTTGCAGTCCATATAATCAGGCATGGCAGAGACGGGTATACGCAACTTAAACATAACATAGTGGCATCTAAGGCGCTTCACATGACTAGAGAGCCAGCGTTATAACAAATGTAGGATTCGGATTATAGAGCACTAAGCAATGCACCAGCAGGATTATTTATGGCAGACATTTTACAGCATTGAAATATTTATTCCACCATCTCCCCATCCTCAATGCCGCACGTATCATTACACACAGAGTCCCCATCGCCTGTATCTTGGGAGATCAGATATACGGTCAGCGGTCCCCAAATGTCTTTCTGTCTGCAGGAAGGTGGCTGTAATTCAGCATAAAGCGCATTCTGCGCCTGACAGTATATGACATCATTAAGCCAGTCCTTGAATTTCAGGGCCCTGCCCCGTCCCCAACGACACGCCACTCTTCTCTTCGCCAGTAAAATAGCTATATCCAGGAACTTCCTACACGTTTTGGGCACAGACATTGTACATCCTAATAAAAACAACAGAGGATCATCATTCATACTTACTCCCACCATAACTTCCAAGGCCTCTTGCACCTGTTGCCAGTTCTCTCTGACACCAGGACATGCCCATGCCAAGTGCAAAAAACCGGCATGTTCCGCATGACATCGCTCACATCTATCATTATCTGATAATCGAAATTAAAAAATTTTTAAGTGGTGTGTAATATAGTCTTAGGAGATATCTATAATGAATAATCTTGAGCAACTAGCAGAAATCCTAGCAGTAATGTTACAACAATAGACCCACTGCACATCAGTGATCTCAGTACCCAGGTCCTCTTCCCAGTGACGTCGAGCGGACCCTTCAATGCCCCGTCGATGTTCCTTAATCTGACTGTAGATACCCGATACTAGGTGTGAGCCATCTTGTGAGCCTAGCATGAAATGTAGTAGGGCCAAGACATCAGGCTCCTGCGGGAAGTCTGGTAGTATCTCCTTCATCCCCTGCCGTAGTCTGATGTAATAAAAGGTGTCAAGAGGAGTAGGACCATGATTCCGGAAGAACTGATCCAATGTATGAAATTGGCCCTCAGTAAAGAGGTCACCCCATGTGTGTATCTGAAGTCGACGGCACAATAAGTGGAAACCCTTCTCCTGAAGTAGCGGCAATCTGGGATGGTATGTCAAGGGCATCCTCGCCGAGTATAATAATGGGGAACCCAACATTTTAACTATACGCCGCCATGCGTCAAGTGTACACGTGATTGTCGTGTAAGGGGTCTCAATAGCCGTGACTGGGGCCTGTATAAGGCCACTTAAGGGAAGGGGATTAGCCACCCAATCCTCCACCGCCACCTGTGGCATGAAAGGCGTGGGTTTCATCCAGAAGTACGCATAATGCACTTGAGCACTCGCATAATAGGCCTCAAACTCAGGGAGATCAAACCCACCTTTGTCATAGGGTTGCGTCAATACCGTCCATCGCAGTCTTGGTTGCTTGCCCCCCCAGAACAGCCTGATCAGCTCAGTACGCAGCGTTTTGGAAAAAAAAGCACCAGGATAATAAGGAATATTTAAAAACAGATACAAAAAACGAGGCAAAACCACCATTTTTATAAGGGAGGCTCTACCCGCAATAGATAAGGGAAGGGAAATCCATCTATCAATCGTAGCCGTCAATTTAGTAAAAGCTACTCCATAATTAAGTCTAAGCATCTCATCTTGATCTCTGGACACTTGTATGCCCAGGTATCGGAGATCCGAATGGCACCATTGTAATGGAAAGTCTAGTGGGAATTCTACCACAGCGTTGGTAAGAGGAAAAAATTGGGACTACTTCCAGTTAATCTGTATCCCTGACATTCTACCAAAGATGACAAATTCTCGCAGCAAGGGGTTAAGTTTGTTAAGAGGATCAGTAACAAATAACGTCATGTCATCCGCGTACAAAGACACGGCAATCTGACGCTGAAAGCATCTAAAGGCACTGCTAGGGTGGAGCTGTCGAAGTCGGCAGGCAAGTGGCTCAATGGCTATGGCAAACAGGAGAGGGGAAAGTGGGCACCCCTGTCTGGTGCCACGGGTAATATCAATCGTGGGGGGGACAGGTGGCCATTAATCAGTACCTTTGCAGTCGACAGAGTGTATAATAATTGCACCCAGGAAATTAATATTGCAGGGAACCCCATTAGGCGCAACACCTCGAAAAGGTAGTTCCACTCGACCGAGTCGAACGCCTTGGAGGCGTCAAGGAAAATCGCCGCTACGGGGAACTCAGGAGCCACCGTCTGGAGTAGGGAGAATAAAGTCCGTAAGTTATAAGTGGTGGAGCGTCCCGGAACAAATCCAGATTGATCCAGCAATATGATCTTTGTCATCAATAGGGACAGTCGGGTGGCTAGGACTTTAGCAAGGATCTTAGTATCACAATTTATTAGGGATAGTGGGCGATATGCATCACACGAGGAGCGGTCTTTACCAGGTTTGAGGAGAGAGGTGATCATAACTTCATGCATCGTACGGGGCAGCATTCCTACCTCCAATGCATCCTCAAATACTTCCCGAAGGACAGGGCCCATAATGTCAACATAGGCTTTGTTGAACTCCGCTGAGAGTCCATCCAGCCCCGGGGTCTTGCCATTTTTAAAGGACATTATAGCGTCTCTAATTTCGTCCAATTCAAATGGAGCACCAAGGAATGTCCTATGGACATTTCTGAGCCAGCATAAGGCGATCTCAGCAAGAAAGGCATCATATTGTACATCTTCAGCATTTTTGGTGGCATATAACGTAGAATAATGAGCGGTAAACATAGTCAATATACCCTCAGTGTCTCTAATCCCCCATCCTTCCACGGTGGTGAGTTCCAGCACTGTGTTATTAAAACGTGGAGCACGAGTAAGTGTCGCGAGTGGTTTCCCAGGCCGATCACCCTCACAATATCTCCTAGCCACCCAATGTTTACCTCTAAACTTTGCTTCCCTTTCAGCTTCTTCCTCATACTGCGTCAGTTTAGTACGAAATGTGGCATGTATCTGTGTCCCTGCACCCTGTGCCATTCGCTTCTCAAGGTCTTTCAATTCGCGCTCGAGGGAGTGTAACGTTCTATGAATGTCTCGAAGGACCCCAAAACTTTTGGATATACAATATCCACGTATCGTCACCTTAAAGGCCTCCCAGATAATTTCAAAACTATCAACAGTATCCCTGTTACTGGGGAAAAAGTCGGCGATTTCCTCCCCAAGGTCCATCCTAAAGACTTCGTCCAATAAGGCCATAGGCTGTAACCTCCACTGGGGCCTTGGGTTATCCCATCCGGGCATATGCAAATGTATCAATACCGGACTATGATCCGAATATGTCCTGAGTAGATGTGTTGCTCTGTCCAATCCAGCCACCAGTCCCCTTGACAACAAAAAATAATCTAACCTCACCCATGTGTTTGTAGCAGACGTGAAATGAGTGCCTTCCTGCCTATGGGGGTACAGATATCTCCAGCCGTCTGTCAAGTCACCTTCCTCCAATAGGCCCGTCAGGGCCTCTCTGGACCTAGGCTTGTACACTGCAACCCCGTCAGCTCTGCCCTGAGTAGGTCGGAGTGCCACATTGAAGTCCCCTCCCCATATAATATGTAGGGATCCTGTATCCATGACCTTGCCCCAGAGTATCGTGAAGAAGGACGGTGTATCAATGTTAGAGGCATAAGAGTTCACCAGGGTGACCGATTCTTTACCTATACGACCCCATATAATTACATATCGTCCAGCAGGGTCTAGTACCTCTTCAATCAACACAAACGGGACATTGCGCTTGATCAATATAGCTGTGCCCCTGGCATAGGTGGAGTATGAGGAGAATGATCGAGTAGCGGCCCATTTACTGGCAAATTGCGTGTGAGATCGATGGGCCAGGTGTGTCTCCTGAAGCATGGCAATATGAACTTGATGACGCTCCATATATGCAAGCACATTGCGACCCTTACGGGTATTATTAAGGCCCCTGATATTCCAAGACATAATTCTAAGGTGAGATTCTTTCCCCGTCTCTGTCATTGCACCAATTGTGTTGTATAACGATAATATGCCTCATGCCCACTGCCAAACTCATTTCTCAATAAGTAAATCAAATCCCCACATGGAAAAAAAAACAACCGTTAGCAATGCCCTTCCCCCCTCCCACTGCGGCATCCCAATCATGCCAGCACCATCCCTCCCTCCCCCCTTCCCTCATAAACAATAACATCCATCAATGCTGAGGGGTATTCCCATCGGGGTACACATCTAGATGGCACATGATCAACCCTGCCATTACGCTGGAGATCACGGCTCGTATCGATCTCCAGAGTTTGCAGGGGTGTCCGGTAAACAACATGATATCAGCCGTAAGACCCCTCGTCCCCAGAACCTGTAATGCGCAAAGACACTGCTGACAGACTGAAAACATTAATATAACAAGCATACATTACGTTCTTGCAGTGTCCTGGACCTTCCCTAGTAGCAACTTCTCAATGGGTGCACCTCCCCACCTCCGGCGTAGGGAGCTATAGCAGTAAGCCTGACCGTGCTCACTCTACCCCAGACAGGGATTCGTCTTCATGTTCATCATCTGCAGCCTGATCATTCCTCCGCTTCTTCCGCGATTTCAAAAATGTGTCCACAGATTGAGGCGTGGTGTGGAATGTTTGCGTTCCTTTCATATGTGAAACGCAATCGTGCCGGGTACAGTAGAGCATAGTCCACAAGAGCCACTGCATATCGGCAGTGCGTCGGCAGCACCATGATATTAGCCAGCAATATTAACAATTTTAAGGCATCTAGGTGGTCAGTCAGCGCAGGATAAATGAAGGATCAGGTACCGGACTGCGGGAGCCTCAGATAGCAGCGGCCATTCCGCTCGTGCGCCACCTAGCGCCCCCTTTATTCCTAAACAATAACATGACAAGATGTGAAACTTTCTACAGCTCAAATGGATAAAGTATTGTTTAGTGGCTGGATTATGGGCCAGGAGCAGAGGGGCCCCCTGTTTATGATGCAGGCCCTGGTTTTTGGGCTGACAGATTGTGGCCTCTTTAGAGACAAATATTCTTCCTGAGTTGTGGAAAGGGGTTGATCCCCCCCACCTTATACTGAAAAATAATCACCTGGCCCCAGTCGCGAACCATCAACTTATCGCATTGCTGGATGCAAAGGCTAAAACTGTGCAGACATTCTGGAAAAAGAAGCAGGAGTGCGGAGAATGGAAGCCAGCTGGTCACCTTCACACAAACCAGCTCACGACCGCACAGGGATACCTCTGGTCACAAACTCGCCCTGATTACGCTCGCGGAACTGTCTTGAAGTGATCTGTCTGCTTGATTTCAGAGAGGGCAGTGTCCAGTGCCATTGATAGGGGGCGCTAGACAGGGGACTCCAGGAACCTTGATGGAAACTCTGCAGACTCTACGGAGTAATATCTGGGTGTGGTTTAAATTAGACTGGAACAGGTTCACTACCTCACATGACACTTTCCGGTTCAAGTCTAAAGTGGGGGTGTATTTGGCGGGAAACATATTGCCAAAACACAATGGTGCATGGAGGGGTGTGCCTTGATAAGGTTGACACCTTCCGATATTTGGGCCTCTTACACGAGAAGCGGAAGGGACACAAATGCCACTCATTTTTTTTTTCCAATTATTTTTCTTTATTCAACCAGAGATTTTATTAACACCAGGAGGTTAATGTAGTCCCACAAAATACATTACATTCAATACATTACATACAATACAGTTCAACTAGCATATATATGTATATATATTTTGTACCTACTGGTGGTCGTTAGTAGGTAGTTATAGTTAGGACCAAGTTTCCATAGGAAGAACATTTTTTGTTTTGCGTATAACTTTGGCGTCGTTTGATGAATCTTCATGAAAATTTCCAAAATAATTCTTTGTTCATATCAGCTCCTATGTTGAAAGTGTGGGGGTGATTTGTCAAGGGGGAGCCGAGAATAAAGGGGGTCCCAAAATGTATTTTCTCCATTCAATTACCATAGGAAACTTTAGACAAGGCTACAGGTCAAACGGGTGAACGGAAATACCCCGCTTTTGTTTATTTGGTGTAAATCTGTTCATTAATTTTGGAGAAATATCGAAATTTACAGACATCGAAATTTGGGAATTCTGCCATCTGATTGGCTTAATACCTGCTTGCACAGCAGATAATTGACACTGTTCTCTCCTGTGTAAAATTGCCATTCCATGATTCAAAACCTTACCAGAGTGATCATTCTTCATGTAAACTATTGCTTTAACTGAGCAGATGGTGACTGGTGTCTGGTACTGATTACCTGCACTACTTTAATTTAAAAGAAAGAGCATCTGCACTTCTCAGCACTGCTTAATACATTTAATCGGAGATGCAGCACTTAGGAGGAGCGAATAGGTCCTATAGATAATAAGTAGCAGCACTTTTACTATGTTTCCATTTAAAATACTGCCTATAACATTTCATAGGTGTACGTCACCCCTCCAACTACATCACTCTATCAGCACTGATTGCTCGCCTCTTCTGGACAAGCCACCTACCAGCTCTTGGGTCTACAAGGTTCTCCTCGATTGCCAATCGCCTGAACTGGAGCTGGCGTTCCGCTGGTAGCAGCTGGTGCTGGGCTTCTCTTGACTTTGGCGGCTCAGGGCTGCATTAAACAGTTGACGGTCTGCAGAATCCTCAGTCGCAGCTGCCACCTCAGGTAATTGACAAGTTACAGGCTCTGGTTTGTGCCTTTTGAAAATAGTTTCGAGTTTATTTTATTTTGCATAGTTATTGAAAACCATTGCAACATTTGCTTAAACAAATATTAAAATTATTGTTGTACAATGATAAAAACTATAAAACGGGGACCAAAATTACTATAGAGAGAAAGTTGGCTATGCAGGCGATGGCAAGGTTCATCTGTTCGCAAGATAAAGTGCAGTGCATTTGCTGTTCCTAGCTGGTACTGTGTGTAGGCGGGTTAAGTGCCCTATAGAATGTATGTTTATTGTTGTTAGTTCTTGCTCAAAAATTGTTGTTCAAGAAAAGTGCTGATGCTCAATCCTTTGAGGGAAGCCAGTCCTGGGTTATTAGTTAGTTGCACCACTAGGGCTTCTTACCTGTGTGGCTTATTTATATGGCTATTCCAATAATAAGTGTTTTTTTTGGGTTCAGTCAGCTTTAAGTATTTTACTAGTCTGCAGTTCAGCTGCGTATTTCCCGGATTAAAGCAAGCCAACCCTGCTTGTCTCCTGGTGCTGATACCTACCTGCTTAAGGCGATCTTTTAATAGCAGTATCCGTTCTTGATGTAGATCCTTACAGGGTCAGATTAGGTGTTAGATGTCTCCTAGCTCGGAGTTGCACAGCCTGCACGTGCTTTGGGTTATGGCCCTCAGCCATGGTGGAAGATGCTGGATGCGCGGGAGGATACACAGTCTATGCTTTAAGAATTTCATTTTTATCTCTTTGGAGTCATTTGTAAGAGTTCAAGGTGATCCAGGCATGGGATCTACCTGCAAAGGTTAACTTGTCCTCACACCGCAATTTGTTTTCCACATTTCCATGCCAATTTCTTGAAAGCTGAATGTCCAAGTTGAGTGTTCCAGGGATCAGTAAGCTTGGCACTTTCCAGCGATGTCTGAAGATATCTCCTTGCTTGGCTTGGCAAGTATCCCTGTGCTGGATTTCATGCCACAGAAGTTGGTTCAGCGTATTTGGAGTGGCGTTTCTGATTTTGTGCCAACAGATAACATAAGACCCTTTTGAAAATAATACAGCACAGAGCTCGTCTGGATGGACACAAGGACCCCCCCATTCCTGCAACACACATGAAGAATGATTTATTTTATTTACATCAAAGGCCCGCCCAGACGGAATCTCTGCCTAGGGGTCAGGGCTGATGAGACAGCAGGGGGCACAGCAGGACTTAAAAACACTCCTGCCAGGTGCCAGCGTGAGCGCAAACTCCAGCAGAGCAGCACTGAGAGGTTGAGCATGGACAGGAGGCCCTCAGTCAGAAGAACTCAAAATAATATAAAAAAATATAGTCAGTGCTTTAAGTCAGTAAATAATCAAGGGACATCTGAATGGAGCACCACCCTCAGCAACACCACCCTGAGCCTGGAGAGCAGTGAACAGAGCTACAGGCTCGGAATTTGTCGGGCTGTTAGTTTTTAATACTTCAGTGAGCCACGCAGCTGCCTCTCCTTGATGACAGTCTATGACCTCTCTTCTCCGAACCGGTCCGGTCGCAGGGCGGCATGATGAGGCACCGTGACCAATTCGGCACAGGCAGCCGCGCGAGCAGTGGCTGCCACTTAAACTACACAAACAATTTGTAACTGCGCCCGTTTGCACCGCGGCCCCTCCCGCCTCAGGAGTAACTTAACTTCCTGTCTCCCCTCAAGAGATAGACACACTGTTGCAGTTCTGACGCCATGTCACGTAAACGCAGCCACCGCAGTAGTGAATCCAACAGCCTGCTAACACTCGGCAGCGCATACTTACCTCTGCGCAGTGTGTAGAGTGGGACAGTTCAGCCCATGTCTGTTCAGTGCTTTATTTGAGCGGCTCTGCCACAGATGCGCCACCCTGGCCAGCGCGTGGTCTGCACTCCCGCTGCTTGCTCCAATGACTGCTACTTTAACATAATGTACTATAGCCCGGTGATCACGAGGAAGAAGCGGCAGCGCTATGATGCTTGACTTTGTATTTTAGTGTGGTGATGCGGATCCCCGCACTAAAATGCGTTAGTCTAACACCTGATGTGTGACACTTGCTAGGGCTGAACCTGTGCCACATTTTATTTGATCTGGTTTAAAATTCCATGGTATTTTCCTCTGTTTACTGTGGATTGTAAAAACCTGCAAATAAATTATTTAAAAAATAGATAAGCTGCCCACTTTAATTGCAAAACTGACCGTAATATGTTCATTGAAATACAGATATATTCATTGAAATACAGACTGTCGCTTCCAGTTGTCACCTTTCTGTAAATACTCTTGAGTCCTTTACGTCAGTGTTTGGAAGATGCTCATCTGAAGTGAAGCTATAAATACTTTTTTACAGCAGCAGCCAAGTGTGTGGCCCTGTATTTGAACTGTCTGACCCTTAAAAAATTCACGTCTGTGACATCTGAAATCCCAGGTCTTTACAGGTATAAGTGCTTGTTTATGTGAAATGTATTCACTACTGGAGCCTGGAGGCTGCGGTTCCGTCAGCGGCCACCAGAGGGCGCTCCTCGCCTGCTGATGAAACCCACTGAGCACACATTGGATGAAAGGGAGAAGGGTTTCCTCTTCTGGGTCAGCGGCGGCAGAGACAGCATCAGCAGCAGTGGTGACATCACTTCCGGCCTCTACTGGTGTGTCCAGCCTGCTGCAGAGGAGGAAGGAGCCCTGTCTGGTCGGCAGTTACCTTCATCTTCAGACCCTCACAGACCCCAGATCTGCCCCTGTCCCCCCCTCAGACCCCAGATCTGCCCCTGCCCCCCTCAGACCCCAGATCTGCCCCCCTTCAGACCCCAGATCTGCCCCCTGCAGACCCCAGATCTGACCCCCCTCAGACCCCAGATCTGCCCCCCTCTGACCCCAGATCTGCCCCCCCCCCTCAACCCCCAGATCTGCCCCTGCACCCCCTATGACCCCAGATCTGGCCCAGCCCCAGGAGGAGGAGAGAGCCTGGACATGTCTGCACGGGTCTCTGCTCAGGTAGGAGATTGTCAGCACCTTCTGCTGTGTTTGTAGAAATAGACTGAATAATCCTGGAGGGAATCTCTGCAGGAGCCGGGCTGAGCTGGGCTCTTCTATCCGGGGGCCACTGGGGCTGAGCTGGGCTCTTCTATCCAGGGCCCCTGGGGCTGAGCTGGGCTCTTCTATCCGGGGCCCCTGGGGCTGAGCTGGGTTCTTCTATCCGGGTGCCCCTGGGGCTGAGCTGTGCTCTTATATTTGGGGGCCCATGGGCTGAGCTGGGCTCTTCTATCCGTGGGGCCCCTAGGGCTGAGCTGGACTCTTCTATCCGGGGGCCCATGGGGCTGAACTGGACTCTTCTATCCGGGGGCCCCTGGGGCTGAGCTGGGCTCTTCTATCTGGGGCTCCTGGGGCTGAGCTGGGCTCTTCTATCTGGGGCCCCTGGGGCTGAGCTGGGCTCTTCTATCTGGGGCTCCTGGGGCTGAGCTGGGCTCTTCTATCCGGGGGCCCATGGGGCTGAACTGGACTCTTCTATCCGGGGGCCCCTGGGGCTGAGCTAGGCTCTTCTATCTGGGGACCCTGGGGCTGAGCTGGGCTCTTCTATGACATCATCAGACTTGATAGAATTGATAAGACAGGGGGAGGGATTGCCTGTATACATCTTCTATCTGAGCGGGTAAAGCAAGTGATTCCAAAAGGTCATTCACTTACTGACCATGCTGTATTTTAGTACCATGTGAGGTAAAGAATCCTCTTTCCCTCCAAAGGCGGCCAAAACTATGGGCCACCCCAAATGCATATTTGCTGTCGGTGAACACATTCACTCTCTTCCCTTCAGCCAATACACAAGCTCTAGTCACGGCTATCAATTCAGCTGCTTGGGCTGAATTCTGCCTAATGCGTGCTGTCTCCACAATCGAATGCAAAGTGGTAACAGCATAGGCTGCAGTCGTTTCACCATTGGGGAGCTTAAAACACGAACCATCTACCCATAGGATCCCATCCGGGTCCAGGAGCGGCGTATCTTTTAAATCGATCCTACCTTTTGTCTCCTCTTCTGTACGGAGAAAACAACCATGTTGCTCTTGAATGTCTTTCTCCACTGGGATTGGCAACAATGTAGCTGGATTTAGGGTATTACATCGCTTGATGTGCACGTGACTAGCCAAGAGCGTCAGCTCATACCCCGATAAACGGGCGCTCGTAAGATGCTGAGTTTTTGCACTGTTTAGAAGTGTATCAACTGCATGTGGCACCATGACAATAGGCGTATTGTCTAGCACCAATCCAGCAGATTGGCGAATAGAAACTGCTGCTCTACCTTTCAGACAACTAGGTAATGCTTTAGCTACAGGGTCTAACGTAGCCGAAAAATAAGCACATAGGCGTTGTTTGTCACCAAATTGTTGTGTCAAACCTGACAACGCGCAACCTTCTCTCTCGTGCATATAAAGTGTAAAAGATTTGCTGTAATCCGGAGTACCCAACACAGAACACAAGGAACTATGCAAATCAGTAAAACTTTTCTGGCATTCCTCTGTCCAAGGGAGAGGTTGGGGTGTATCTTTAAGAGTAAGTGCTAACAAAGGTTTCGCTAACAAATAAAAATTCGGAATCCATTGTCTACAGTAAGAGGTAATTCCTAAAAAGGCACGCACCTCTCTCCCTGTGTGCATGGTACAGACATTTGTGCAATCGCTTGGATTCTTTCTGGGGTCAATTGCCGTCCCTCCTTCGACAAGAGATGACCTAAGTAGGTAACCTCTTGGCGACAATATTGTAATTTAGAGGGCGAAACCTTATGATGAAGGTCAGACAAGTGATGCAACAATGAAACAGTAACTCGTTTACAAATTTCCTCCGAATCAGCAGCAACCAGCAGAACATCTACGTACTGAATAAGGGTGGCACCTGGAGGCAAAGTGAAAGCATCGAGCTGAGTTTTCAAAGCCTGACTATAAATGGAGGGACTTTCACAATAGCCTTGAGGTGCGCGCTGGAACCGGAAGCTTCAGCCTCCCAAAGAGAAGCCAAAAATATCCCTACTTTCCTCAGCAATGGGAATGCTAAAGAAAGCATTCTTAAGGTCAATGACCGAAAAGCAGGCAGCTGAAGCAGATATCATCGTCAATAAAGCAGTGATATCTGGGATGACAGGAAACTGGGGTACAACGTGCTTGTTGACCTCCCGGAGATCAATCACAAAACGATAAACAGGTGGCTGGGAAGAGTCAGTATATTTAAGGACAGGAAGAACAGGTCTATTGCACACATTTCCTCTAGTCTCTTCAACCACACCTTTCTCAATCAAATCATAAATCATAGCCATCAGCGCTCTCTCACCATCACTCGAAATTCTATACTGAGGAATGCGAGGTAACCTAACATTGGACTTGAGGGTGACAACATAGGGTGGAATCTGCAAGAGACCAACATCATTGGGGCCTGAAGCCCAAAGAGTAGCAGGCAGGGAACGTAATTCAGAAGGGAGTTGGTCTCTAGACAAATATGTCGGGGACATTAATCTCTTGCCTAAAGTAAGATGTACACCAGAAGGAGAACAATGCAGGGTCTTTAACAAGTCTAACCCCAACAAATTCTCACCACAACCAGTTGTCAAAATAAGAGGAGCCTCCAAATCATAAGGACCAATGGAGATAAGTAAAGGAAAAGAAACTGGGTTACGAACTGGGGCGCCAGAAAATCCTACAGAAACATTTGTTAAGCCAGACAAAGGTGCCCCAGGGAGTTTAGTGTGGATGATAGAACTCTTCGTTGCACCAGTATCCAGGAGAAATGATTCTGACACACCAAGCGCAACGACATCAACATAAGGCCCATTTTGGTCCACTGGAACTGAAATGACTCCCTCACTTTGTCTACGGCTGTCCTAGCTAGAGAAACCCTGATTCTCATCTTCCATATAATAATCGTCATTATAATAATGGGCAGACTGAGTATTTTGCTGATCAAAATAATTCATGGAATTTTGAGGCAGAAAGGAACGTTGATCCTTGTACATGGTACTGTGCCCCCTCCCCCTAGGTGTTGACTGGAAGCCACCTCGGCCTCGCGGCCCAGGCGTACCACCAGCACGCTGCAATAATATCGGGCAATTATTCTTGAATAACTCAGTTACACTTAAGACCAAAACTTAAATTAAAGTGAGACAAAAGTCTAACTTTACTACACATAAATACCTTTTGTGAATACCAAAAGTTGCAAAGTTAGACTTTCGTCTAAGTTTACATTTGTGAATCGGGCCCTAAGTGCGGGCCTCTCCCAGGCTGCCAGTTCACAAGTGCCTGGGGGAATGTGCCTGCCCATTGGAGCGCTTCACTGGTGACGTGGCAGTGGTGCTCATGCTGAGGCCCCGGCTCAGGGCTGCTGTAAGTCCACCTGCATGAGAGTCTGCTGGCTGCAGACATAAAGTCGTCCGAGTTGTCACTCTGATATCTGGCGCTAGGATGCAGCAGACACTTGACCTGACTATGGCAGGCTCAAGCACACCAGGAAAGAGTACATTCACTGCTGCTGCCTGCTGCAAAGCTAGTGGCCCTTTGGGGAAGTGCTGGAATGTCTGCCTCGCTGTATTATGAGTAAGCGTGGCAAGCCTTGCCAGAACATATCAACAGGTAAGGCACAGCCTCATGGATCCACTTGTGCCTTACGCTGTCTGCAGGTGATGGCAGTTATGTTATCAACATTTGAGGACCAGCTACGCACGCCGATAAGACACAGGCTGACTCAGCTTCTAATAATAATTTTGGATTCTTTTTGCCTTCCCCAGAACCCAGACTAGAGTAAAATCGACAACATAATGCAAACGCCCCCCTCCCCAGGATTGGGGCTATAGGACATAAATACCGGTTGTGGCAGGTACTATTCTGATAGAGCAAGCCACGACCCGACTGGAAACCGAAACCGTCCCTGGCCTCGGCACCCTAACATATTTTTTTTCCTGTTCCCATGTCCCTTCCCCTCGTGTTCTCCCTCATCCTCCTTCCCTGATCATCTGCGGGATCTTCTGAGCCACATCACCTCTATCTAGAGGGTTTATTTCATTTACTGTTTTTCCTGTTTTCAATGTCTTCTCACAACTTCTAGTTTACACAGTATCTTGGACTCTGCGGAATCGATAAACTTTCATACCTATTATATGCTCATTGTATATGAAAAATCAATAAAGAATTGAGGTATTTAAAAAAAGACACAGGGAGTGGTGTTACTTAACATTTGACTTTGACAAATCCAAAGGTAGAGACATTACTGAATTTATAGACATGATCAGCACACATGTAAAGTGATGAAATTGCAACCAAGTCTCACTAAAATAAACATTCAATTTAACATTCTACTGAACTGTGTGCAGTAGTCATGGTGAAATATGAGAAACGTTTGCCACCAAAATGTGGGACAGAGGGTCTGCTCTGTGCAGAATAGTCATGTGTGAAGTTCTAGTTAATCCCCATAGTTTGGAAGAATGGGCCAGGTTTGAGTGAGACTTCAGACCGACCTCCAAATGTGTTAGTGTCACTCGTGATGAGTGAGGCTTGAGGGCTTGGATGTAGGCACGGCCGAAATAATGTCACTGTCGAGGCATTCCCGGCGTCTCGCATGACAATGCTACAAAGAGCTGACACACTTACTAATCAATGGTGTATTGATGACTAGCGTACTGTGATATAGGGGCCTATGTGAAGGAGTAGAATATTTTCGAGTAGTGAAATGCCCCTCCACTGTTCCTCAGACCAGTAACACCCACTCATTTTTATGATACAATGTAAACTGTGTGAGAAACATCTGGTTCATACTTGGTTGCCCTATCGTAGGAATTAATTGTTTCAAAGATATATTGCTTTCTTTTTTGTCAGTGAATCTTTGTTGAGAGAGGATGGTGGTTACTGGAAACAAAAAAACAAAGCCTGGAAGAGACCACTATCTTAATATTTTAGGAGACAGTTGTGCTCTTAAACTAGAAACTCAAAACCTAATTAGAACCTACATTACAGTCTTGTTTGAGGATATAAAACCGTATCAAATATAAGGAATAAGCCACAGACATAGGAAAATTAGAAATAAGCTCCTTCAATTGTCGCTTTGACACATGACCTATGCCTCATTGTCACTGATCTGGTGTCTTAAACTCCATGGTATTTACCTCTGTTTACTTTGCTATCTAGGACGTTGTGGATTTGAACAACTGCAAATAAATTATTTAAAAGAATAAATAAGCTGGCCAGTTTAATTGGAAAACTGACTGATATTCTGATATATTCATTGAAATACAGATATATTAAATGAAATACAGATATATTCATTGAAATACGGACTGTCGCTTCCAGTTGTCACCTTTCTGTAAATACTCTTAAGTCCTATACAACAATGTTTGGAAGATGCTCATCTGAAGTGAAGCTATAAATGCTTTCTTACAGCAGGAGCCAAGGGTGAGGCCCTGTACTTGAACTGTCTGACCCTTAAAAACATTCCCGTCTGAGACATCTGAAATCCCAGGTCTTTACAGGTATAACTGCTTGTTTATGTGAAATGTATTCACTGCTGGAGCCTGGAGGCGGCGGTTCCGTCAGCGGCCACCAGAGGGCGCTCCTCGCCTGCTGATGAAACCCATTGAGCTGCACATTGGATGAAAAAGATAAGGGTTTCCTCTTCCGGGTCAGCGGTGGCAGAGACAGCACCAGCAGCGGGGGGGGGGGGGTGACATCACTTTCTCCCTGTGCTCTGTGTCCAGCCCGTTGCAGAGGAGGAAAGGGCCCTGTCTGTCCGTGTTTGCAGTTGCCTCCATCTTCAGACCCTCACAGACCCCCCCTCAGACCCCAGATCTGCCCCTGCCCCCCTCAGACCCCAGATCTGTTCCCCCGCAGGCCCCCAGGAGGAGGAGAGAGCCCGGACAGGTTGCTGATCAGGTAGGAGAGCTGCCAACTCACTTGGCTGCAATTTATGAATCCAGCTCTTCCTGCTGCTGAGGCTGAGTGGGGAGCGGAGGAGGTGAGGCCTGCCCAGGGGTGCAGAGGAGGAGAGGCCTGTCCAGAGGAGGTGAGGCCTGTCCAGAGGAGGGGCAGAGGAGGTGAGGCCTGTCCAGAGGAGGGGCAGAGGAGGAGAAGCCTTGAGATGGGGTTCAGAGGAGTTGGAGCCTGTCCAGAAGGGGTGAAGAGGAGGTAAGGCCTGGCGAGGGGGCAGAGGAGGAGAGGCCTTTCCAGGGGTGCAGAGGAGGTGAGGCCTGTCCAGGGGTGCAGAGGAGGAGAGGCCTGTCCAGGGGGGCAGAGGAGGTGAGGCCTGTCCAGGGGGGCAGAGGAGGTGAGGCCTGTCCAGAGGAGGGGCAGAGGAGGAGAGGCCTTGAGCTGGGGTTCAGAGGAGTTGGAGCCTGTCCAGAAGGGGTGAAGAGGAGGTAAGGCCTGGCCAGGGGGCAGAGGAGGAGAGGCCTTTCCAGGGGTGCAGAGGAGGTGAGGCCTGTCCAGGGGGCAGAGGAGGAGAGGCCTTTCCAGGGGTGCAGAGGAGGTGAGGCCTGTCCAGGGGTGCAGAGGAGGAGAGGCCTGTCCAGGGGAGCAGAGGAGGTGAGGCCTGTCCTGTAGTGCAGAGGAGGAGAGGCCTGTCCAGGGGTGCAGAGGAGGCGAGGCCTGTGAGGCCTGTCCAGGAGTGCAGAGGAGGAGAGGCCTGTCCAGAGGAGGTGAGGCCTGTCCAGAGGAGGGGCAGAGGAGGTGAGGCCTGTCCAGAGGAGGGGCAGAGGAGGAGAAGCCTTGAGCTGGGGTTCAGAGGAGTTGGAGCCTGTCCAGAAGGGGTGAAGAGGAGGTAAGGCCTGGCCAGGGGTGCAGAGGAGGTGAGGCCTGTCCAGGGGGCAGAGGAGGAGAGGCCTTTCCAGGGGTGCAGAGGAGGTGAGGCCTGTCCAGGGGTGCAGAGGAGGAGAGGCCTGTCCAGGGGGGCAGAGGAGGTGAGGCCTGTCCAGGGGGGCAGAGGAGGTGAGGCCTGTCCAGAGGAGGGGCAGAGGAGGAGAGGCCTTGAGCTGGGGTTCAGAGGAGTTGGAGCCTGTCCAGAAGGGGTGAAGAGGAGGTAAGGCCTGGCCAGGGGGCAGAGGAGGAGAGGCCTTTCCAGGGGTGCAGAGGAGGAGAGGCCTTTCCAGGGGTGCAGAGGAGGTGAGGCCTGTCCAGGGGGCAGAGGAGGAGAGGCCTTTCCAGGGGTGCAGAGGAGGTGAGGCCTGTCCAGGGGTGCAGAGGAGGAGAGGCCTGTCCAGGGGAGCAGAGGAGGTGAGGCCTGTCCTGTAGTGCAGAGGAGGAGAGGCCTGTCCAGGGGTGCAGAGGAGGCGAGGCCTGTGAGGCCTGTCCAGGAGTGCAGAGGAGGCGAGGCCTGTCCAGGGGAGCAGAGGAGGTGAGGCCAGGGGTGCAGATGAGGTGAGGCCTGTCCAAGGGTGCAGATGAGGTGAGGCCTGTCCAGGAGTGCAGAGGAGGTTAGGCCTGTCCAGGTGGGCAGAGGAGGTGAGGCATGTCCAGGGGTGCAGAGGAGGTGTGGCCTGTCTAGCGGCGCAGAGGAGGAGAGGCCTGTCCAGGGGTGCAGAGGAGGTGAGGCCTGTCAAGGGGTGCAAAGGAGGTGAGGCCTGTCCAGGGGTGCAGGCCTGTCCAGGGGTACAGAGGAGATGAGGTCTGCCCGCTCCCGCCCAGCACCAGGGCCCAGCTCCGCCGGTCTTCTAGCTCGGTACCGGGCCCACAGGGGGGGTCCGCTCACCACCACAGCTCCGCGACTAACTCCGGGACTCCCGTGGCAACCACAGACGTGCCAGCGCACGCACCAGCAGGACTGTGGCTGTTTGGTACCGTAGCGGAGCGGTTACCAGCTACTCGGAGGATTGCTGTGTTTGTTCCCGGGTGTCTCACGTCGGAGACGCGGAATCCTTGTTCTGGAGTACCCGGTTTGCATTCCTTGTCCCGTAGCGAATTTGAAAGCGCGTCCCGCTTTGTTAGCGAGACGCAGTTGAAATACTTTGATTTCTCTCGTGCGGCAGCAAAGAGAGTCCTTCGTTTGGGTTCGTTTGGATTGGGGAAAAGATTCTAATCAGTTTAGGCATCGGATTTCCGCGGCCGCTGAGATCCAGTACGGGGTTTTTGTCTATCCAACGAGCAACAAACGCCGAGTGCGGGAGACCCTTGCAGGTTTGCCATGTCTGCGGATTAATAAGGGTAGCTCGTGCTCTGGGCGTCCCAGGGATCATCTTGTGGCGCGTCTACATTAAGAGGTACTGTGTGCTGGGCTGTGTTCGTCAATGATTGGAAACTCATTCTTGAACTATTCTTTGTTTTTCTTTGCTTCACCTCGTGTGTCCTTTTGTGTTTACTAACTTTGTGTGGCGTTCAGCACCTACTATGGAGTTAACAGAACAGTGCTGCATTTGATTCCAAGCGGGCGGAGTACCGGGGACATACCTGGGGCAAATCCGGAGCAGAGAAAGGTGCTGCTGGTCCTGCACGAAACCCTCTAAAGGCCATTGAGAACTCACGGGTGTCTGTTTTCCCCCCTCCCGCCGCCGCAGCTAAGATCTTCGCGGCCGCAGTGCGGAGGAGGGGACTACACCCTCCACAACCCTCAGCGCCGGCAGCAGAAGCCGTGCACAGCCATCGTTGCCCGGAGGCGCATAAAGTCCCACGTGGACAGCTGGGAACGGGACGGGCCACAAATCTAAGGCTTTTGATTTGAAAAGATACGCTCATCCCAGGTATCGACAAAGTGTTCAACAGAAGGTGGAAAAACATCAAGCGCTGAGTGAAATACCGATCAGACCATTGCAACAGTAAGGCGCATATAATAGCAACTGATTCTTCCATGGCTACAAAACCCAAAACCCGTTCCACAAAAAATAAACCAGGTACACCGGCGAGACCGAAGAAGGCAGGGGTTGAAAATGCTACCTCGGCTCCCCTCAAGGGTACCCCAACTGTAATAGACTTAATGTTAAAAAAGGTGGCAGGGGAGATAGAGCGAACGGAAAGACGCATATCTATGTCATTAATAACAGTGCCACTCTCACCCACGCAGGCGAGGGACGGGAACTACAGCCAGATTTCCAATAGAGACACACAAAATGATTCAATTGAAGAGGTCCCATGTGCCCAGTTACCCAGGGAGGATGAATCTCTGTTAAGCACAGGGGAAATCTTATCCACAAGGAAGGAGGCTAGAAAAGGGGGGACGAAAAAGATACAAAGTCGACGCCGGAAGCTCCCTGCTAGGAGTAGTAAAGTAGGAGTTTGGGAGGATGTGCCCCCCACTCCAGAACCTAGGGCCCATTTGGTTCCACCAGGCTGGATGAACGACATAGTTCTAGATCTGCAAAAGCACCTAGAAACTTTCATAGTTAATCAAATGAAACCCTTGATTAGTAGACTGGATAAAATAACGCATGAAATCCAGAAGCAGGGTAAGGCTAAGGACACACAAACCGCAAATCTACTAGTTAATTCCAGATTAGACCCCACTGCCCCACCACAACAATCCCGACAGATAAATAATTGCGTGAGCAATGCTCAATGCAGCATCGCACAGGTACATACTGAACCTAATACACCATCAAATGGGGCGCAGAAGGAAGCAAAGAAAGTGCAGGTTACTGGGGGTAATGACATAACATCAAGCCAGGGAAACCCCGTGTCTAGGCCACAAGGACCCCTCCGTACACTAAACCATGATTTTGAACACTACGACAGACACCAAGCCCATCTTCCATATGTCAACCTCCCGCCGGAAGCCAGTTCGTTTACAGTTATATTCACAGGGGTCCCTGAACTTAGGATAGGGCAGAGAGAATCCCAGATGGAACTGAAGGGGAAAATTGTCAATTGGTTAAACTTCCATAGACCATTGCAGACTGAAGAGGAGGGGGAAATCCCAAATGTTAGAAGGGTAAGCTGGGTGGGCAGTAGACGAAAAGATAGAGAAGGCAACTGCGTTATTGCAAACTTTAAGAATCCAAACTTAGTACAGTATATACTGGAGAATCACAATAGGAACACTACGAGCACAATTAGGGCAATGCCATTAGGTTTTTTCTACCCTAGAAAACTGGTTGCCTATCCCCCAAACCTTAAACAGGGGACTAGAGGAAGGATTGTGGATGACCACTGGGTAAGGCATAGTGATAGCAGTGCGCAGTACCGCTCACACCAAGTAGGCCCCCAGTGGAACAATAGATATACCCCCCTTTACATGTTAGACGGGAATGAATGACTAGGGCTGCCATGTAGGGCTGAAGTGGGTATAGACAATAGGGGGAGGACCAAGGACCTGGCACTTATGGAGCAAAGAAATGCCCTAAAAATGCAAGTATCAGTGGGCCCCGAACACAATACTAGAAGGGAGGGGTTTGGGTTTCAGGCTAGTCCATCGCACCAGGGTCCAATGGAAAGTGATGCCCGGGATGATAATATAGGAGTTATTTCCTGGAATATAGCAGGGATAGCGGGTAAATTTGAAGACCCAGATTGGAGAAAAGAACTTCAGGGCTATAGCATATTAGCCTTCCAAGAGACCTGGGCAGTGGACCCGGAACTGTACCAACTAGAAGGTTTCAAGTGCTTTTCTGTCCCAGCACAGGAAAGTAGAGCAGGGAGAGCAAGAGGTGGGTTATCCATTTATGTTGACATAACTCTAGAAGGTAAATGGACAGTCTCATACTGGACGTCGCATACCCTGCAGGCACTTAGTTTCAAAGGTAGAGGGCAGAAAATACAGTTGTTTAATTTTTATAATCCAGGGCCCTCACAAGGGGAACACGTAGCACTATTGGAATTAAGCAACAGATTAAGGGAAAAGACGGAACAGAGAAGCAAGGGGGGGAGTTCAATCATTCTATTATTGGGTGATTTTAATTGTCACCTTTGTCCAAACATTCCCACTACACAAATAGATTGGGATGCCTGCCCACTACGAAAGGGGCCGCATTTTGAGCATACACAGGAGGGTACGTTACTATCCACTATGCTAGATACCTACTCACTAGTCCATACTTTGGACATGGTAGCCCAGGAGAAGGAGGATTTATATGTTCCTACATTTAAAGGCAGAGGTTGCTCCTCAACGATTGACTACATAATCATCTCTTCTTTTGCTCTGTCAAAAGTTAAGAAGGTAATAACAAAATGGAGCCCCTTTAGTGATCACAATCCACTAATCATAGATCTAAACCACGGGGGCCGTAGAATTAATAGCATCAAAAGGGAGGGCAGGTTGCACCCTGTAGCTCAAGGAAGGCGCCTTAAGTGGACCAAAATAAACCCGCAGCAATTCTATAAAACACTAATAGTGGAAGGCGGGAAATATGTGGAGGAGTGTTTAGATCTCCAAGTAAAAGGCCCAGACCTAGTAGCCTCTTTTGAATCCCTAACAAAATTAGCGAATAAATTGCTGGAAATAAAAGGCCCCATTAAGAAACCAACTCATCCACGTTGGTTTGATACAAATTGTTCCAAAGCACTAAGGAACCTAAAAAAAGCCCTCAAATGTAAGCCAAGGGATACGGCATTAGTGGCCAATTGTAGACAAATTTACAAAGCTAAAACAAAGGAGAGGAAGCAGGTACTACAGGCAGAGGTATGGGCAGACCTGAGAGAGGCAGGTGAAAACAGGGACTATTCTGAATTTTGGAGAATTGTGAATAGGCCCTGTTTTCAGGATAACACTGCCCCAGTTATTAGTGCAAACATCCTCCCTGACCAGTGGGTTAGACACTTTGAGGGCCTGTATAATAACATCAAGGGGCCCACACAAGAGGGATTGTGGGAAGGTGACAGGAGTGTAGGCCTAGCCTTTACACTTGAAGAACTCAAACTAGCGATACAAGGACTCACACCCAATAAAGCACCAGGCCCAGATGGAACACCGCCGGATCTGTATAGAAGCAACATAGACCTATGGGCACCTATCCTAACAAGGGTCCTAAATGCGGCGGTTAGGTCTGGCCTTCCACGTTCCTGGTCCACCGCACTGATAGTACCCATTTTCAAGAAAGGGAGCCGAGAAGATCCTAAATGTTACAGGCCGATCTCCCTAATTGATGTTTCAGCAAAAATCCTAGGGAGGGTGATATTAAATCGGCTAACGGAGTGGACCGAGGAACACCACACCCTAGTGGATACTCAGTATGGTTTTAGATGTGGTAGATCAACTAGCGACCAGTGTTTGAACTTATATTTGCTAACTGCCAAATATACCAAAGCCAGTAAGGGGACTGTTTATATGGGGTTTATGGACCTGGCAGCCGCATTCGACAATGTCAACAGAAGTAAACTTTGGGCGATGATGGTCACGATGGGCATGGAAGTGGAGCTCATCAACATCCTAAAAGAGCTCCATTGGAACACTACGGCGAAAGTGAGATTTAGCCCAGAGGGGGGATGTACGGAAGCTTTCCCTTGCTTAGGAGGAGTAAGGCAAGGTTGTATCCTTGCTCCGTTTCTTTTTTCCTTATATATCAATGGCCTAGAAAGCTTCCTCATTTCCCTTGCCCAGGATTGCCCAAGAGTAGGATCGCGGCAAATCCCAGTACTTTTATACGCGGACGACGCGGTGCTGCTGGCCCGTACACCGAGGAGTCTACAACACCTGGTAAACGGTTTTGTGGAGTTCATGGCCAACCTGGATCTTGCAGTAAATCTAAAAAAGTCTTTTGTCATGGTGGCCGGCAAAAAACCAGCCAAGAAGCCAGTGTTCAAGATAGGGACACATACTCTTGAAACGGTTAACACCTTTCCCTACCTGGGCCTTTTGTTGGATAGCGACATGCACTTTAAAGCGCTACTGGAAGAACATTGCTCAAAGCTTATATCCTCCAATGGGGCAATTTTAAGTTTTGCAAATAGACTTGGTCGGTGGTGTCCTGAACAAATAATGACGCTCTATGCCTCGATCACCACGTCAAAAGCAGTATATGGAGCTGAGGTGTGGGGATTCAAGGACCCGACAAAATTACAAATTGAAGAAGACAAGTTCTTCCGTAGAATCCTCAAAATTCCAAAAACCACCTCCTCACTCATTGCACACCAAGAATTGGGGATGGGATACATCTCGGACGAGGTGAAGATTAGGCCTATCACCGCTTGGATTAGAATATGGACTAACCCAGAGGCTGAATTATCCAGGGAAATTGCAAAAGACTGTCTGCTAAGGGACAATGCACTCCAAATCCCCTGGTTGAAATATGTTAATGTTAATCTGACAACTATTCACCAGTCTCATTTGTTTCTTGATCACGCTTTGATTACAAACAATTGTAAAATGACAGTGAAGAAACTGTTACTAGAAAGCTTTGCAGCCGCCAGACTAAAAACAGGAACACTTAAGAGATCAGTAACAGCGCACAATCTAGTAGACAACGGGGTGGGCATGGAACCCTATCTGTTTTTAATGTATAATCAACAGGACAGATTTTTAATGTGTCGTTTTAGGCTCAATCTTTTACCTAACATTTTAGCCTATCCTTCGGGGTTTACTGTTACGATTGAGCAGAAGGGTGCCTGCGGCTGCGACAATAGGTCTCCGCAGGACACCCTTCATTTTGTACTTTTATGTCCATTTTATCAATGGCCTAGGCGTCGATTTCTGGTCCACATACTTAAAAGTCAGAAAATACGACATGCGAAAGCAGCCCTGTTGTTTCTACAAAAAGCAAATGATATGTATACCCTGTGCGCTATTTCAAGTTTTCTAAAATTAGCTGCTAGATTAAGAAACACAAGAAATTAACCTTAGCATGAACTTTATCGTTGAATTATGATCCATGTACAATATGCCCAGGCAATGTTTTTATCTAATCTCTTTTAAATAGGAGTAATGTTCAGAAATGTAATTTAATAATATTTTAAGTACTGTTTATCATGTATTTTTATGATGATTTTTAATTATCGAAATAAAAACTGAACTGAACTGATGAGGTCTGTCCAGGGGTCAGAGGAGATGAGGCCTGTCCAGGGGTGCAGAGGAGATGAGGCCTGTCCAGGGGTGCAGAAAGGGAGAGGCCTGTCCAGGGGTGCAGATGAGGTGAGGCCTGTCCTGTGTTTGGGTGGTTCATAGAAGGTGGGGCCTCTCCAGCAGGGATGCAGTGGAGATGAGACCTGTTTGTCCAGGCAGGGTGGTCGAGAGCTGAGTTTAAGTTTGTTAATTGTTGTTCCAAGAGATTTGTGGAATGAGTGTAAGTTGTTTGTAAACTGGCTAATTGAAGAGCCACAGAGTGAAGCGCCTCCAAATATTTTATTATATATTACAAGAGATTATTGCAGATTTGCAGACAATATTGCAAAGTCGAAGACCGGGTAAAAAGAGGACGCATCATTTAGCGTTGCGTCCAGATGTTAGTGCACATGTCCAGCAAAATGTGAGGCGCTGCAGACCAACATTCTGGATGAGATTTTGTTGTAACCAAAGTACTCTAGTGACAATTTTATTACTAAGCAGAAGAAGATCAAAATAAAAATAATGATGGCTCAGACAAAATTTTTCCAAACATGTGACGAAAGTGGTTCTCACGGATTGTATTCTTGTTTTGATTCTGGGTTTGTTGCTGGTGTGAATTTGGATATGCACGGCGTTGGTGTGCAGAGTAATGATGTTCAGTATGCGCAAGGAGGAAATGTTGTTCCACTGGGTCAGGGCCGGACTGGGAACTCAAACCAGGCCTGACAATTTTGACGGACCAGCTCCCTGCCTCTTTTGTTGCTGGGGTGATATAGCAGCACCACAGCAAAACCTGCCCCCAGTGACCAATATGTTTCCCGGCACTGAACAATCGGTCCCCACTCTTATAGCTTCCTGGGGAAACACCGGAAGCCCGTTCCAGCCAGTCCGGCACCGCTCAGGGTATAGGTTTTACTAACAGTGGTAATTTAAATACCTCAAACACTAATAATGTGCAGAATAAGACACGCTCCTTGAGATGTTTGCAGGAACCTGGGAAACTGGAACATGAATCAGATGGCACAGAATGGGATGTCTCAGTCAATGGTCCCAGCCCAACTGGCCTCTGTGCCGAGCATGCAGAATCAAAGGCAGATATATTGGAACACGCCTTCAGTCCTGATAGTCCCACAGCCCAATGCAGAATAGAACACCAAATTCTCAACAAATGAGAAATTTCCTAGTTATCACAAAGGAAAGTTTCAATTCTATTAAGGACACGGAGGCGAGGGTTATGCATGACCTTTCTTCATTTTATTAACAGCAAGTTAGAAGAAACAGAAAAAACACAGGGTGCCAACTACATATCCCATGAGGCACAACAGTAACCATCGGAGCCAGTCCACCAATCATAGTCCAGCCGAATACATAAAGCAGCTCACTCGACGAAATCCATCCTCTTTCGTCGCTGAATGAAGTTAAGTCGTCCCCAGATTAATCAGTCTTCTGATCAGATCCTAGGGCAACAGAAAACGAAGAGAAGAACCACAGAGCAAGATAAAATGCAAATGCAAAAGTACTATCAGTAGCATAACCAAAAGAGAAATAGAACGTGCAAATGTACAGAACAAGATCAATGCACAAAATACCATAAATATAAGAAAACATTACTCTCCTTATATGTAGAAATACTAAATCCAGCAAGACCTCCAAGCATAAGGGAGGGAGGCTCGAAAAGCCAGGGTGGGATAATCCTAGACTCCGTGTCCTTAATAGAATTGAAACTTTCCTTTGTGATAACTAGGAAATTTCTCATTCTATGTCAGGAAGCAGGGGCGAGGATTATGAAAGTTCAAAGCTTACTCTCCACCAGCGCAACGGCTTCATGAATTGGTTTAATAGAATTTCTTAAAAGTAGATTCTGAAGACCAATCAGCTGCATTCATAATGTCCCCAAACTGCAACCGACCTGGGCATCCTTGGAGGCCATTGCTCCCCTAGTAGAATGAGCCCCAAAATGCCTGACGTCAATACCAGATTCAGTCATAATCCATTTGACCCATCTAGCAATGGTAGGAGAAGATACCGCCTGAAACGTTTTTTTAATGGCAATCAGAAGTTGATGTTCACCCGGAGGACGAACCTCCAAAGTCATATCTTCATAAGATTTTAAACATCAAACAACACACAATTTCGGAGAATTTGGAAAAGCGGGATAGATTACTGACCTCGTACTCGATTTAGTTCTCCTGGAGATGGTAAAGGTAACACCTTCTGGGGAAAAAACACAGGCAGAAATATCAAGGGCCCTGACATCCGACACTCTCTTACAAGAAATAAGACACAGGAGGATAGCAAGTTTAGCTGAAATCTCTTTTTGGGAAAGGAAATCATTATCTTGCCAGGATAAAAGTAGACGAAGTACCACATTAACGTCCCAGAGGCCCAGGTAACGAGGCTCCGGCGGACGTGAAAGACGTATGCCTTTCAAAAGCTTACAAACCAATGGGTGCTCCCCAATCGGAGCCCCATCCACGAGAGAGTGACCAGCAGAAATGACCGGCATAAAAGAGTTGATAGTGCCATAGGCTAATTTCTGATGAAAAAGTTCCAATAGGAAGTTCACAACTTCTGCAACGCAGGCGCCCACGGGATCCAGGTGTTTCGCCACACACCAACAAACCCATCTTCTCCAAGCTGATCTGTATCGCTTGGTAGTGCCCGGGGCCCAAGCCTGCTGGATAAGGAGTTCAGCTTCTCTTGAAAGCGAGACGTCAGTCCAACGTCTCCTGAAATCCCCCATGCCATAAGATGTAGATGGCCTTGGAAAACCAGGGTGTGAGGAAGTCCCAGAGGGTCTGAGAGGATGTTGTTGAAAGACGGCAACCGAAGAGGTCTGTCCCAAGATAATTCCAGAAGGGACGGAAACCAAATCTGGGCTCTCCAAATTGGAGTGATCAGAGAGGCCCTCTGTCTGCAGACCTGGGCTGCAACCCTTTGGATGAAAAGGAAGGGTGGAAACGCGTAAGCTGGTATCCCCGACCAATCCTGAAGGAAAACGTCCACTGCCTCCGCTCCCGGATCCGGTGTCCAGCTGAAGAAACGGGGAACCTGAGCGTTCCATCTGGATGCAAAAAGATCAACTAGGGGAAGGCCCCAAAGGGACACAATCTGAGAGAACGCTCTGGGATCCAGTCTCCAATCGCTGGCATCCCTGAAATTCCTGGAATTCCAGTCTGCCACACAATTCTGATCTCCCGGGAGATACTCCGCCGTCACCGAAATCTGACGTTGGAGGCAGTAATGCCAAAAATCCTTGACGAGATCCGCCAGAATCTTGGAATGAGTATCTCCAAAGCGATTGATGTACCTCACCGCCGTCGTGTTGTCCATCCTGTGAAGGACACAACAGGACACTCTGTTGGTCGTGAAAGATCGAATGGCAAAGGAGCCCGCTAGGAGTTCCAGGCAATTGATATGGAGAAGGAGTTCCTCCTACGTCCACCGACCTCCCACCGATAGAGAGCCGCATCTGGCACCCCAGCCCAGGCGACTGGCATCCGATTCTATCACTAGATCCGGATGGGATCCATAGATCGCTCTCCCATTCCAGGCCTCCATATGGTCCATCCACCAAAGAAGTTCCGCCCTGGCCTCCGAGGAAAGGGAGATCAGCTCCGAGTAAGTGAGACCCCTGTGCAGGTGGGAGGCCTTCAACCTCTGCAGGGCCCTGTAATGTAGAGGACTCGGAAAGATGGCTTGAATCAAGGACGTAACAAACCAACAATCCTGGCCAGCTGTCGCAGGGATATCCTGACTCTGCGGAGAACCTGTTGAATCTCCTTCTTGATCTTTGAAATCTTCTGAGAAGGAAGATTCAAGGAGGCATCCCTCGTGTCGATGCGAAAGCCTAGAAAGATCATGCTCTGTTGGAGAACCAGGTCCGATTTCAGGACATTGATGGTGAACCCCAGATTCTGTAATAGGGATATTGTAATCTGTAAGTGAAGGAGAAGATGATCCCTGGATTGATCCATGAGCAGCATATCGTCCAGGTAAATTATTAGTCGAATACCCTTGGTGCGGAGATGTTCCACCACAGGACGAAGAAGCTTGGTAAAACACCAAGGAGCTGATGAGAGGCCAAAGGGAAGGGTTTTGAATTCGTAAGTTTGACCCTTCCACTGGAATTGCAGGAACCTGCAATGGGGGGGGGGGGAATTGGAACTGACAGATACGCATCTTTGAGGTCTAACCGGACCAACCAATCGTTCTGGAGAAGAAGGTCCCTGAGCAGATGAATTCCCTCCATCTTGAAGTGCCGGTAAACTAACCACTCGTAGAAGGACCTGAGATTGATAACCGGTCTGAAGCCTTTTTCTTTCTTTTCTACCAGAATAATATTGCTTAAGAATCTGCATGGATGAAGATGGGAGAGAGTGATAGCACCTTTTGAAAGAAGATCTAGAACCTCGTGATCTATCAGATCGGTCTCTGAGTCTAAAAAAACCAAAGGGCGAGGATGAGATGTTTGGATGGGGGACCCGTAGAACTCTATGTGAAACCCTTGAACTGTCTCTAACACCCAAGGATCTGACGTTAAATCCGCCCAGTTTGCTAGAAACAGAGAAATCCTGCCCATAGAGGAACAGGAGAGCGGATTTTCAAGCTTACCATTGAATCCTCGTGCATTCTTGTTGCCACCACTGCCTCTGCCTTGTCCCTTGCCTCCACGGGAAGGATAGAAGGTTCCTTGTCTGCCATCGTTCCATCCATTATTTCTTTTTGCCTGTGCTCTATTGGGACCTTGGTTTAATTGTCGGCCGGAAGAGCGACCCCTGCCTCGCCCGGCCCCCCAAAAACCTTGTCCAGGGCAGAAAAGGTGGCTACAAACTTTCCTAGCTCCTTAACGAAGGGATCACCAAAGAGCATACCTTGAGCTACTGAACCTGCCTCAGAGGAAGACATTTCTCCTAATTTGGAATCAATTTTCAAAAGTAGGGAACGGCGACGATCGGCGGAGAGGGCACAATTGGCATTACCCAAGAGACACATTGCCCTTTGCGCCCATCCCGCAATATCGTCCGTCGGGAGAGGAAGGCCTGACTCTCTGGACCGTTCCGCTAACTCAATGATTTTAGTTAGGGGTCCCACAACATCAAGAAGCTTGTCCTGACAAGCCTGCCAGGAACGATCTATCCCCTTTTTTAGATCCTTCATGTATTTAGCAAAAAATGTGCAGAGCTTGGGGTCCAACTCTGGGGTACTAGCAACGCCATTGGGAAAAGACGGTCTAGGGCATTCTGACCTAAGGCGGGATCTCACCTATTGAGAAAGAGGCTGCCTAATCTTTGCGGCAACATAATCCGCCGTCTTCTTATCAGGTACCCAATCAGAACTCTGAGGTCGAAAGATACAGGAAGGGTCAAACATATCCGCATGAACCTGAGCTCCATCACCAACATCAGAACAAGAAGAACGTGGACACCAAGACCTGCCCGAATCAAACATATCGTCGGAGGAATTGTCATCATCTTCACCCTCTCCGTCTTTGGGAAACCCTTCATCAGGGTCCAAGTCTGGGGTGGACTCACCCAGAAAGAAGAGTTCTCCCAGTATATTTTTAGGTCCAGAGGGGGGAGAAGAAGATAAACTAAGCACAGGAAGTACCTGTGATTAGACCTATATTACTTTATCACAAGAATTTATCAAAAAACATTTTTATAAAGATGGATGCTATAGAAAGAGAAAAAGGCTTTTAGTTACTTTGAAGACATTATTTTATTATTTTTCTTTTTATCTTTTTTGTTTTTTCAATTTGACTGTTTATACATAAATACAATTTATTTTGTCACATAGAAACATAATCATAAATAACAAGCTTTCAAAAGAATTTTTGTAAATTTCATAAAGTGCAGTTGAAGCGAAACACCCCTAACAACTTATCATATCCTATGACCATTCATTCCCTCATGCATACCTTACATACCTCTGCATTCACTACTTTTTATAAAAACAAATATAGACAGATAAACAAAACTTTACATAGGACCAAAGCAAAAGACTAACAGTTGGAAGGTGCCGTGTTTGACGTAAGGTTTGACATAAGACGTCACTAAGAACTAACAGTATGTTCTGGACTCCAAGAGTTCTTGCGCAAATCAAGACAAAAGCAGGGGGAATTCCCGGGCTGCTGTAGGCTTGGATTTGTTTAAAGAACACGTTGTACTTTCTAGGAATCCATGGGAGTAGCCTTGCCGTATTAGGACTGCATTGTCTATGACTAAATATGGACATGATTCTTATACCTTCATAAGGATATGTTTTGTTATAACCACATAAGGGCCTGAATCAGGAATATTTAATTAGGGTCCTAGATCGATTCACAACACCCACTCCACGTATTATGTCAATCATTACTAAAAATACTAAGCAATAGTAAACATATAACGATGCATGTGTTTTCCAACCCACCCCAATATACATTGATTGCATTTGAAATGGTATATGGTATATACACGAAAAATGAGTATTATACTGTACGTTTCTTAAGCAGTTGTATCATTCAGATAATGCATATATAAATGCATATATAAATATCGGCTGAATGATTTGCGAAAATTACATTTATGAAATGGCTCAGAATACAGAAAAGAAGGTCGAGACCATTTCATCACATATTTATACAATACTATACATATGCTAGAGGCTGAGGTAAAATATTGTCTCTAGAGTTCCTAAAAATAGAAGCTCTGTTCTCTAAGAATAGTTCTACTTTAAGCAGAGTACCATGTGCCAAAAAAAAAGGAAAATATTTTGGAAATGTAAAAATAATAATTTCATTTTCAAGGGAAAAATAGTTCCAATTGTTTTCAGTAGTGTTGTTTATCAAAACTGAAGGCCGAAGTTCAGGGAATGCTGTGTGCTCGTTGTTTTAAAAGTTATTCTCGTTGCTAGGAGAGAGCTTGTGAAAAATTGGTCTACAACAGTAGGTGAAAGTTTGACCAAGTCCGAAAAAGCTGAAATTGTACATATGTGAGAGTGATTGCTATCATCGATGTCTGGATCAGCAATGCTCTCAGAAGGTTGTACCTGTGTGGTGCTGCGTTCATCTCGTACTTCACCGCCACCTACTCGTAATGGTGAAGTCTCAACGAATGCCGTCATCAGAATAGGTAGCCGCTGGGGACAATACGTTGCATGAGTCGTTACCGGACCGAGCAAAGTATCGATATCCATTGGTACTGCTGATGGTAGTGTAAGACAGATGTCCAACACGCATTCTTCTCCGCATAGTAGACATCGAAGCACAGGTAAGATGCAATCTTGCCAGATTGGTCTGAATGAAAGAAAGCAGGTTGCACTTAGATCTCTTAGCCGGGCTAATCCGAGCACTTTAGTGATTTGGTCCCGGTAGCGTATTGCTAGGATCGTTTCTTCCATTGTAGCTAGGGTTTTGTCTGTGGCTTGGCTTGCCATATCGGAGCAGAAGGAGCAAAAATAAAATTCCTGCTACGAGTCCCAAAAGAAGAGGCAGGCCGCCAAATAATGAATGCACAAAATTCGGGAAGATGTTCAGGACTGCTTCAAATGGTGCTAATAGCCCTGAAAAATTGTCTTAAATACATGTGCGATGCCACTGGTATCAGACATGTTAAAAATCTGACCTAACACTTCTGCGAAATGTACGTGGCAATTTGTTGATAATAGGGAGTGTATCTCTGCCGCTGTCCTTGCAACCTGCAGATCATACGTCTCTTTGGACGAGGATAAAGGCACAGTTGTCTGTAAAAGAATATACTTCATTCTGCTTAAAGTATCAATTCGAATAGAAGAGATATTCAGAGAAGGCCAAAGTGTTGCCTCCATGTCTGGATTGCTGATAGGATACAATACTTGCATACAGCAAATGACCCTGGATGTGACGGTTACGATATAGGCTTTTCCGAGCACCATGCCACAACAGCTGTGGTCACTTATTAGAATGTAACTGCAGTTGGAAAGCTGTCTGAAAAAAGGCTCTATCTGTGTTGCAGGAGTGCCGTGCAGATGACATGAAAGGTTATTCGATGAACCTTCGCAGGCTCCATGCAAGTTAATACCTTGACACATAAGTGTGCCGCTTAGTGATTGTTTACAATTGTTACCACTAAGGAATACCTCTTTATTTCTCCCACTCCAACATCTATGAGTGTAAGGTAATTTCCAGGTTGATTTGATGTATCCTTTACCCAACCTTTCATACAGGCCTGCTGGTATATATTTTTGGCAATACTTAAACTGGAAAGTTGTTATCGGAATTGTAATAATTCCGTGTATTATCCATTCAATGACAGGTCTCTCTGACATTGTCAATGGTAATCTCTCAAGTTTTTCAATGCTGAGAATCGTATAGTCTGCTCCTTTTTGTGCCAAACTGAATTGTTTATCAGTAAGGTTAAAGATAGAGAATAATGACGTTGTGTTGATTAGACGCCATGGCACGTAGCCTGAACGCAGGTTTTGCAACGTCCAGCCTAGCTGTACAATAGAACGTAATTGGGACTGACCATGTAGTACAACAACAAAAAGAACTTGAGGGTCTAGAAAGTCAAGAAGCGGCCACAACAGAATATCACACAACACTATCACGACTATTATTGAGGACCATGTAGTAACATTAGCAAGTCCTGCTCTACTATATCAATAGCAGATGATACAATACTGTCCAATGAATAAATCCTGGAGGACAGAGTCGTTAACCCATTGTCCACTACAGAAAGTGATTTTTCCAAATTTATACGATCAATTTCTCGTATTTTTTCTGCAGTTTCAATTTGATTACTTTCTAATCTTCGTTGTATGCAGCGTATATACCGGCGTATATGAAACGTTTTTGACGCTGTTTGCGAGGTCCCATTATGAAATCTCGCAAGTCAGCACCGTCTTTAAGTAAAGTCAAGTGTTGCTTAATTTCTGGCAGTGTGGATTTCTGTAGCCATTCAAGGCAGAGTTTTCCTACATTATATTTTGTAACTATCCCTGGATGTTGTCTCTGGGAATATCTTGGGTCTGACCTGTTCTGTTTGAACCCCTGTGTTTTGTTCAGGAATCTATCTTGACAGTTATTAGTGTCTGTGGGCCAGATCAACCATTTTTTCCAATCAGGATTTGTTCTGTTTTGGTGTAAAATATGGGATACGTCTACCTCCATATCTGTAGTACTACTATCATCAGGTATGGGTGTTGGAATAGACGCTTTGTTTACATCTTTAATCTTGGCTAAACCAAGACAGGTTGTCTGTTGAATGGTGTCATTCAGGAATATCATTTGTTCTGGGATCGCGCAGGCTCTAAATAATGCTTCTAGACCTTGTACCTGCCAGTCTTTTGTCCCCCAGATAGTTTTTGTTTCAATGTTATTTTTCCAAAATTCAAAACCAATTGTAGACATTTTATCATAAAATGTTTCAGAATAAATCATTTTAGTATTTGTCAACATTGTTTTCATTCCTGTCTTATTTGTCATTTATAAAATAAAAAGTTTCTGGATCACTGTTGTTAAACCCTGAGAAGTATGTGAATTTCTCAAAAAATGTTTTCGAGCTGCCCTTCGGCAGTGTTGGACAATGTTCCCATTGATTATAAGTTAAAACATTTCTAGGTTGAGCAGATTTATGCAAATAGTGATGACCATAGTGGTTAAAACAGTACATTTCTTCATAGTTCGATGAACCCTGTAAATAATCATGTTCTGTAAATTTTGCTGACATTACTAAATCTGACATCATATTATTAATATTTTCCCAATCATCAGAGAAAGTACTTGGTGTCACATGCAGCCTGATTCATCAAGCCGAAATCGGCTCGCAAAGGGCCAGATTCTGAGAATCTGGCCCTTTGCGAGCGCTTTTTTTGCATTTGGGATTCATCATCCCAAATGCAAAAATCGGTAATAGCGATTTCGCTATTTTGCGATGGATTACATTTAAGGAATCTCTATTTGAGATTCCTTACATGCAATTCATCATCCATTTAAAATTTGGCACCCTTTAAATCGTTATCTTATTTGCGATTAGCAAATAAGGAATATTCCCCATTCATTCCTATGGGCCTTTTGGCCCATAGGAATGAATGGGGAGTTATTCCTTATTTGCGATTAGCAATTTGCTAATCGCAAATAAGGAATCAGTAGGAATCGCAAGAAATGTTGCTATACCTACATGAATCCCGTTTTGCGAGTCTGGAATAGCGATTCCTTATGATTCGCTATTTCAGACTCGCAAAACCTCCCAATGATGAATCAGGCTGAAAGTCACTTAAGGAAACCTTAAATTGATGAGGATATTTCAAGAGCTCAATCGGGCCATAGATGTCATACTCCATTTTGTCCCATGCTACCCCACCGGGTATTGGATTGGCTGTGATGTTTACTGGTGACAGTTCTCTTTTCTTGATGTGAGAGGATCTGTGAGGCTTTAGGACCAAGTTGATGTTCTGACTTGCTGTGTCCATCGTACTATATTTTCCATCAATAAATCTACCCAAACATAAAACCATGATGAGCCAAAGGAGGAAGAAAAGTACACCTAACACAATCCAAAATTCAATACATGGTGAAACCAGATATGTTTCTTTTAGTTGGTGAAAAAGTTCAGTTATTTTTTCTTTGAAAGTTTTTGTTGCTGGCATTTCTTCATGCTCCCTTGGATTATAAGAAAAGTCATCGAAGTTGACGAAGTAGCCAGATGCAGTTCTGTCAATTGTTGGAATTGTTTCCGGATTTTCATTTGTCTTTGCATTTTGTTTTTGTTTCATTAGCATAGTCTGAAGCTACATCATTGTAGACTGGTGTTTCTTGGCGAACTGTTGCAGTTTGGGTTTCAAGAGGCACAAGTTCCATGGCGTTGTTGCATAGTCCATTTTTGTTCACTGTAGGTTTATCAAAGGTGATTAGTCTCTCAGTTTGAACCTCTTGGATTGTAGCAAGATTTGGTCTTCTTGGGAGTCTACTGGGCCTAATACTTATTACTGGCCACATGATTGTGGTTTTACCAGGTCGATGGATACAACTCTGTTCTCCTTTTTACCAGCAAGGGGCGGTAGTATTACTGATCTTGTTCCGCTGATTGCTAAGACAGGTACTGCTTTTCTGTAAGAAGGCCCAAATACCTTCTTCACTGCTATCTTTTTTCTGACTAAATCCCCAATCTTTGGAATCCAGACAGGTCTTGCTGGGAGAGGTGGTTTCTCTTCAGTGGCTGTTGGTTTTAACTTTATGTTACTAAGACTTCTTCTTGTTTCATTTAAGTCCTGTAAAACAGCCAAACGATCTTTGATATCAAAGGCTTTTTCTTTCACCACTGAAGTCTGACAATCTAAGTCCTGGACTTTCATTCTAGTGCCGAACAATAGTTCGTAAGGAGTGATACCTTGTAGAGAATTTCTTGGCAGATTGTTAAGACTAAGTTGGACACTTATTAGATGTTTGACCCACCCATCACCCGAACCTAATACCCTCGCTGTTATAGATTGCTTTATGTCACGTTTTTTTCTTTCCACTACCGCATTTCCCTTAGGATGGAAGGGACTAGAGTACCGCAAAGCAATGCCCATGCTGGCCATGGCCTCTTTGTAAGCTCGAGAGCTTAACGCAGGACCCTGGTCAGAATGTAGCATGCCGATTGCGTATATGCCGATAAAGACTCACAAATCTTTTATAACAGTTCTGGCGTCAGCCGAGTGCTGGTGTCTACATCTTAAGGGAATCTAGTCTTAATAATTATGGCATCGCTGATATCTTTCTGGACGTTTGCGTATAGCTAGCCTTATGCTTTCTAATAGTTGTATCTGGGCTGGTTTCTGGTCCGGTTCACATCTGCGATCTCTATTGCAGTTGTGACAAGCCATTGCAAAGTTCAAGTTCAGGAATTTGTATAGCGCACTACTCAACCAGAGGGTCTCAAGGCGCTTGTGGGAGGGGGTGCATTATTTATCGAATGGCCAGGTTTTAAGTTCTTTTCTGAAGGAAATGTGGTTCTGTGTGAGGCGGAGGTGAGTGGGGAGAGAATTCCAGGTCTTGGCCGCCAGGTAGGAGAAGGATCTTCCTCCCATGGTGGATCTGTGGATGCGCGGAACTGCGGCGAGCGCTTGATTGGAGGATCTTAGTTGGCTGGTGGGTGTGTAGAAGGACAGTCGTGTGTTGAGGCATTCGGGTCCTAGTTTGTAGAGGGCCTTGTGTGCGTGGGTGAGGAGACGGAACGTTATTCTCTTGTTGACGGGAAGCCAGTGGAGGTCTTTCAGGTGGCCGGTAATGTGAGCTTGGCGAGGGATGTCCAATATGAGTCTGGCTGATGCATTTTGGATGCGTTGGAGTTTTTTCTGTAATTTGGCTGTGGTTCCGGCGTAGAGGGTGTTTCCATAGTCCAGTCGGCTAGTGGCCAGTGCGTGGGTGACCGTCTTTCTTGTTTCGGTGGGGATCCAACGGAAGATTTATTTGAGCATACGAAGTACGTTGAAGCAAGAGGATGAGACGGCGTTAACTTGTCTGGTCATCGAGAGGGAGGAGTCTAGGATGAAGCCTAGGTTACGTGCGTGGTCTGTGGGTATGGGTGCTGTGCCCAGGGCCGATGGCCATCATGACTCGTCCCAGGCAGAGGGGGAAGATCCTAGGATGAGAACTTCCGTTTTGTCTGAGTTAAGTTTTAGGCGGCTGTTTTTCATCCATTCGGCTACTTCTTTCATGCCTTCATGAAGATTGGTTTTGGCGGTGTTAGGGTCTTTGGTGAGGGAAAGGATCAGCTGGGTTTCGTCAGCGTAGGAGATGATGTTGAGGTTGTGTTGTGGTGCGATGGATGCGAGGGGACTCATGTAAACGTTGAAGAGGGTGGGACTGAGTGATGATCCTTGTGGTACTCCGCAGATGACTTCGGTGGCCTCTGATTTGAATGGGAAGTCGGACTCTCTGGGTTCTCCCGGCGAGGAACGAGATGATCCAGTCCAAGGCTTTTCCTTGTATTCCGACATTGCTGAGGCGTTGTATGAGGGTGCTATGACAGACTGTGTCGAAGGCGGCGGAGAGGTCGAGTAGGAGGAGGGCAACTGTTTCTCCGTTGTCCAGTTGCGTTCGGATGTCGTCTGTTGCTGCAATGAGGGCGGTTTCGGTGCTGTGTTTGGCTCGAAAGCCGGACTGTGAAGAGTCGAGGGAGTTGTTGGATTCAAGGAAGGCGGCGAGCTGGCTATTGACGGCTTTCTCAATGACTTTGGCAGGGAATGGGAGGAGGGAAATGGGGCGGTAGTTCTTAAGTTCAGAGGGGTCTGCTGTGGGTTTCTTCAGGAGGGCACTGAGTTCGGCGTGTTTCCAGCTTTCTGGGAAGGTAGCGGAGTTGAAGGAGCAGTTGATGACATCACGGAGATGGGGTGCGATGATGGAGTCTGCTTTGTTGAAGATGTGGTGGGGACAGGGGTCGGTTGGCGAACCTGAATGGATGAAGTTCATTAGGCGGATGGTGTCTTCAGTGGTGATTGGGTTCCAGGCGCTAAGGTTGTTAGAGAGCGGTTCGGGTTCGGAGGTGGGTGGAGTGGACTGTTCTTTGGAAATGTTCATAAAGCTGTTATGTATGTCGGCGATTTTGTTGTAGAAGAAAGAGGATAACGAGTCGCAGAGGTCTTGGGAGGGAGTAATGTCGTTTGAGGCTGCGGTGGGGTTGGTAAATTCTTTGATGATGTTGAAAAGTTCCTTGCTGTTATGGGTGTTGTTGTCCAGTCGATCCTTGAATGCTGATTTCTTGGTGGATCGGATCAATTGGTGCTGTTTGCGGGTGGCTGCCTTGAAGGTGGTCAGGTTGTCAGTGGTTGGGTTTTTTCTCCATGTTTTTTCGAGAGTACGGCATAGTTTCTTGGATTTCTTAAGGTCATCGTTGAACCAGGGGGCCTTTTTGCTACCTTGTTTGATCTGGTGGTTTTTCAAGGGTGCTAATTCGTCAACGCTGTGAGTGATCCATTGTTTGAGTTTGGTGGCAGCTTCGTTTGGGTCCGATGAGAGGGCGGGAGGGTTTTGGTTGAGCGATGTGAGGAGTTGGTTGGTGGTGATTTTGTTCCACTTTCTTCGAGGAATAGGTTGTGGGGGGTTGTGAATCGTGGTAGTTTTGTAGCTGAAGTGAACACAGCTGTGGTCCGTCCAATGGAGAGCTGTGGTATGATCGAAGGAGATGTGTTTGCAGGAGGTGAAGACAGAGTCGAGCGTATGTCCGGCTACATGGGTGGGGGTGTCAACAAGTTGTTTGAGTCCGAGATTGGCCAGGTTGTCCAGAAGGGTGGTGTTGTTGCAGTCGTTTTTCTTTTCTAGGTGGAAGTTGAAGTCTCCCAGTAGAATGTAGTTCTCGGAGGGGAGGGCATGTGGGCTGATGAAGTCAGTGATGTCTTCTCTGAATTGTTTACGGGTTCCTGGTGGTCTGTAGATGAGGGTGCCTCTAAGTGTGGTCCTGGGGTCGGTGTGGATCTGGAAGTGGAGGTGTTCGGCGGTTGCAAGGTTATCGTCGAAGCTGGTCGTGATTCTGATGGTGTTCTTCTGGACGATGGCGATGCCTCCTCCTGTTTGGTTGGTGCGGTCTTTTCGGATGATCTTGTAAGCGTCCGGGATGGCTATGGCGATGTCGGGTGCTGATGATGCGTTCATCCAGGTTTCTGTAAGGATGGCGATGTCCGGTGACCCAGTGTCGAGTAGGTCCCAGAGTTCAGTGGCGTGTCTGTGGACCGAGCGGGTGTTCAGCAGGATGCACTTCAGGTGGTTAGAGTCGGAGCTGTGTTTGGAGGAAGTGGATTTGGTGTGGGTCTTGATGCAGGCGAACTTGCAGGAGTGGCAGGCGAAGGGACCGTGGGTACGTCCTGGGGCAGCTTCGTAGCATTGTGGTGTGCATCCGGGGTTAAGGGCTAAGAGGGTGGCGGCGTCATACGTTATGCGGGAGGAGTGCGGTTTGCGGGGGCCAGGGGGTCTGGCGCTGGGCGCGGTCCAGGCACGGACGGGCGTAGACGGGCTTACCTTTGGCGCACCTTCGGTCATTGGTCTAAATTTACCTAAGCGCCAGCGACCTTTAACAATCGTGCACGCGTGATAGTAAAGTTGTTTGTCCACAACGTAGTGTTGTGCAAATCTGTCCATGTAGATTACACAGGAATACTGTTCTAGAGGCAGAATTTCGATTGGCAGAGGATATTCCTGTTCATATTCTAGATGTTCTAGTTTTTTCATTTTCGGATCAAAATAGTGTTTCACGTCTTCTGCAGCAAGAGAATTTTCCCATTGTATCCATTTTCGATCTAATGCCACAGCATTTAGATTGTGTGGGCTTGTTAATGCCTCAAGGGCTGATTCGGCTGTTAAAAAAGATATGTTTCTCCCTTGGACTAGGGCTCTTTCTTTTGCTACAGCAGTTTGAACCCAGTTAGAATTTTTTCAGTAGAACTGAATTTCATTTCCGCTTGTGTGTACAAATGTGATTTGTAAGCTATTGGTACCGTTTCTCCCTCATTAGAGGTCAGGTACGTGAATCCGCATCTTCCTGGGATGACTCGGATTACAAGGTTGCGTATGTTTTCGCGTGTTTGCAGTTTTGTTTTTGTTAACATGTCTGTTTGTAATGATCTTAAGATTTCTGTGTGTTTTTGAGTCCAATTATTTTGTTTGAAATCAGGTTTTATTAATTCGTAGAGAGGTTTAACCCTCTCTGCATAATTTAGAATGTATGTTCTTCCGAAATTCAGAAAACCTAGTATTGATTGTAAGTTCTTCAGCGTTTTTGGAGCTTGGAGTACAGCACACTTCTCTAAGAAGTTGTCTGCTAGGCTTTTGCCTTCACTTGATAATTTTTATCCTAAAAACAGGACAGTTAGATGGGCAATTCGAGACTTCTTAAAGTTGAATTTGTACTCTTCAGCTGCGAACCCAAGTATGATGGTGTTCACTCTTTTCAAGTGAGTCTTCAGGTCGCCGTCTGTAAGATAGATGTCATCGACATATGACAATGCTTCATCATCATATATTTGTAGTAACTCTGTTACCCTGGCTAAGAATAATCCTGGGCTATTCTTGAATCCCTGTGGGAGTCAACAGAATTGTTTTTGTGACCCCATTGTTGAGAAAGCGGTCAAATACCTGCTTTCTGGTGCAATGTTTTGACAGAAGAATCCATTAGAGATGTCTAATGTCGTTTTATATTTTTTGCGCACAATGGTATTCATTAGTGCGGCACTGTGTGAGTTTTGTACTGCAAATGTTTTGCAACATGAGTTAAGGTGTCTGTAGTCCAAATCTAGACGATATGAATCGTCTGGCTTGGAGACAGGAAACAAAGGATTGTTCATTTGCGAGGTGCATGTTTCAATCACCCCCTGATATTCAAGTTGATCTAAGATCTCCCTGACTTGTTTTTTAGCTTCTTGCTTAACAGGATACTGCCTTTGTGCAGTAGGTTGATTTTTAGGTCTCGCCTTTTCCATTCCGAAGGAATGGAAAATGGAGAGAATTCAAGGGCTCAAAATACTCGTCAAACCAAGGGTTTTTTGGTGTGTTTTTCTTCGAGTTCACGTGAATCACGTGACCAAACAAGCACGCGCATCAGCCTCCCTCCCTCCCTCCTAATTGCATTTTATTCACGGCCGCCACCACATCAAAGGGCTTCTCTCAGCGCGTGCTCTGCGGCTTCTCCTCCCCTAATTATTCATGGCTGGCCGGTGGCTGGCCGTACTTTCAGTTTCCCGGCCGCTCTTGTTCTTTGTTTACCTAATTCCGTCCATTTGCAGTCCCTCGCCTTTCATGTCTTTACGTAAACAATACTCGACATATTCCTTCTCCCGCTTTCTCCCTGGTGTTCTTTTTCTGCGTCCCCATTCCTGCCTTACCCAGTTCCCATCTCATTGTCTCCTCTACTACCTGTTCATATGCCCCTCGTTTCCTGCCCCCTTTACTCCTTCCTCCCCCTCCCCTTCATCTCTGGCTCTTGCATATGCAGATTTGTCACCGTCAGCTGTGATGAATACCATTATTTCCCCCCTGTCTGTGTACAGTTGGCTCGCACACAAGTCCCTTCATGCCTTTGCCTCCCAGGGGGAAAGCTGGAGCCAGCCTGGGAATGGCATCTTTAATAATGACAGAAGTTCCTATTGAAATATAGCTTGCCACGTCGCCATGGCTTTATATCCTGGGCTGGCCCACTGAATTAAAAGTAATATAACACAATTGCCAAGGCTGCAAAAACAGAAGTGGCAGAGGGGAATGGATCTTTTAAATAACGCGAAGGGAAAAGAGATTAATCTTGCCCATTAGAGCACAGGACACAAAAGGATGGTTTAATACCCTGATTGCCACAACCCTCTCCCAGAACAGCCTGTTATTAAGGACCGGGAGTAACCTGCCCCTTATATACCAGTGGGAGAGTGAAACCATGCCAGCAAGCAAAACAAGTCATTGAATGTAATCGTTCATGATTATAATTGCCGAGAAAAAGAGAATTGTCTGTGCTCACAGTGTCTCCTCCAGCATGCGGTTGCAGTCGCCATCTCTCATCAATTTACTGGCAGCTCATATGGGACTTTAAATTGTTTCGCCAGGAGTTCTTAATAAAGCATAAGGCGTCCAAGGATCAAAGGCCTAAGTGTAATATTACCATCAGGTACCGTTTCATTTTTGTATTTGGCAACAGTGCGTGTAGATTGAATCAATAGCGAGCATGTATTACTATTAAACCTTTTGGGTGTGATTGTTTTAACACTTCAACCGTTTGCACGTTGTGTGTCAGGTGCTTGCACAGCAGGCACCCAGGCCAACTTGCAACACTCTGTTTTGCATAAGTGCTTCGTGCAGCCTCATCACACACAGTTGCACACTGTACTAGTTGTGTAATGTGCTTATTGCAGCAATGCCGATATAAATACATAGGGAAGTCAGCCTCACAGAGTGAAAATCGTTCCCTTGTAAGGATCATGTGATTAGGGTAAGCAAGATACAGAGCTAACACTGCACTATTTGTATCCTGATGAGCGTGGGCAGGCAGGCTGCAAACACTGCAGGGATTGACGTAGACGAACACACGCAGCATTGTTATTGTATCATGTTAGAATAAACGCAGCTTATCTATTAGTATCATGACGCTAGTGTAAACACATCACTGTGTGTCTCACGTGCTTAGTGCAGCAAGGCACATAGACATACTTATGTCAAGCAACCACACACACTCTGCGGGCAACCTCACAGCCTGTGTATGGTTCCTCATGTGCACCTGGCCTGTGGTTATGGAAAGCAAACACGTAGGTCACCCCAAGGACAACATGTTTGTAGCATGTGATTTACATAGACTGATACACAGGCAGGATGTTAACACCGCACTATTCGCAGAAGGAGATTATATAAAAGCACTCTCATATCATTGGCATGTGGTCCGCTGACAGATTCTAAATTCTCTGCTATGTGTGTCCATACTGTGCTCAGGTTGGGTAGACCTACAGGCCTCCTCCTAAAACTGCATTATTTATGCCATATGTGCCATATGCATAATGGAGACCAACTCCCAGATTTACATTAAACACTGCCCTGCTTGTATTATGTTCTCTGCTCAGGCAGACACACAGACAGGCTGTAGGCTGCAAGCAGTAGACTATTAGATCATGCACTTTTCATATCATGTGTGTAGTCCAGGCATTGATACAAACTGGCACCAAAGAGAGTTGGCGCTGAAATGGTGACGTCGCATTATGCTGGCACCGCCCTGCGCTCTAACAAATGGGCCCATGTGCTCCTGCCCTGCACCATCTGCTGGTGGCGTCCTAGGCAGCAAAGTGGAGTTGCCTCACACACCTGCACTCTTTGTATGAAGTGAGGGGAAGTTACATCTTAAGGCGGGAAGGAGTGCAACACCTCAGGATTTCCTGTTCTGAGAAACTTTGCATTCGAGAACCTATTGTCGCGTGACACTGTTCCCTTACTTGCACCTTCTTGTGACTGCCTGAAGATGCTTATCAGTATTATCTAATGAAAAGACCGACAAGGAATCTAGCAGGCCCCTGCTGCTTCACACCCTCATCGCCGCTCCGCCCCCTCCCCTGCCTGCCGTTAACTTGTGTTATATGTTTTGAAGGAATTATAATTTCGAAAAACCCGTCCAATGGACTGAATTCATTTTCGGCATTGAAAAAGACGGCCTTTAAACCTGGGGACCGGGATATCAAACTCACTTCTCTTCAATGGACTCGCTCATACAAAATGTATGTTAACTTATCACTTATCGTCCATCAACTTAAGATATTTGTATGTTCATTACTAAGGGGCGCCTTAATCGGTAGGGGAGACGGGAGGGCTGCAAACACATACAGCAGAGAGAGGGGCCTCAAATCTGCAGGAGCGCACCCCCGGAAGCTTGGCTGCCATAACTTAGTCGAGCATTCATTGCACGCTCATTTCAGCAACGCTACCCTTGTGCTGGGCTGCGCTGCAATCAGAGTGGTTTACGGGGGGTTTCCAATGCTCCCCGCACCACTCACAAATAATTGTAATACTAACCAAATTATATAAATAACGCATTCTATTTAAAAATCAACGAATATCTTAAAAAAAGGACAAGGTATCTCGCTCTCTTCCCGCCTCCCTTCATACACATATGCCACCCCATCACCCCTTGCCCCGGATCTATCCTCACCCGCTGTCCTTCTCTATCCTCCATCTGCCCCTGGGATTCCTCACCAGGATTCTGCCTATTCCACCACCACCGCTCCTTCAGCAGCTTTTCAGCGGCGTCCGTTACCAGGGCAACAATCAGGTTGAAGGGCCGTGTGCACTGTGGTTGTGCCAACATGTAAGCTCGAGTAAGTACGACCCAGGCTTAAACTTATATTGAAAAACTTCAATAGCGAGTGTCTTCATATTTTTGAATGTGTATATTTATTTTACATTTCATAATGTTTGATTCTATTCCTTTTTTAACTGCACAGCGTTTTTAATATTTGCGAACAGAAGTGTTTTGGTTGTTACTACGTTTATCAGAAGGCTATACTTTTGTCTTTAAAGATGGCTTCTTCGCTGATGTCTGACTTTACTTTCTGCTTTATGCAAACGTGCCATTATGCATTGAGCATTTTTGTATTGCCATTGTGCAAGCGCATACAAATGTATTTTTTTTTTATTCATCACACACCCTCACATCCTCTCACCCTCACAAATCCTCACCCTCACCCACCGTCACACCCTCACCCACCCTCACACCCCCTCACCCTCACACCCTCACTCACCCCTCATCCTCACCCCCCTCACAACCCTCTCACCCTCACTCAGCCTCACACCCTCACCCTCACACACTCACACACCCACTCACCCTCACCATCACACCCCCTCACCCTCACACCCTCACACCACTCAGTGCTACAACACATATGTGTGTGTAGGTGCAAATGCAATGTTCTTGGATTTTCTTCACAATAAAATACACTGAACATAATCTTCACAAAATTTATTTACAAACGTTTAGGCTATTGCCATTATAAATTACAATAACTTTTATTTAAGTATTAATTATTTACAAAATTAGAAGCCATTGTTATTTGTAATATCAATACATCTAAGTCACGTAAATACAACACACATTGCATTACAAATGCTATAGGTGTCACATTTGCGAAAGTTAAAACTATTGACATTGTAACTGACAAAGCTATTAATTTTGCTATTTTCAAAACCAACACATAAATTAAAAAAGTGTAATTTACAATACCAATCGCTCAAACTTTCCTAATGCGAAAAGTATGGGCATTGTAAATCACAAAACAAAAAAATAAAATGTCATTTAGAAAACCAATAGCTCAAACTTTCCTACTGCGAGACCTATTAGCAACGCCAGTGCTTGTTTAACTGGATTTTATGGTGGGGAGAATCCTCACCCCATCCTACATGATTTTTATATAATGCAGGAGCTTGTGCCACTGCCCATTTTCTTGCCAATGTGTATTTTTTATGAATTGGAATATTATTTGAGAAGGCAGGCATAATTATTTCTTCGCCATGAGGGCACTCCCTGACAAACTCTGGTGGCTAGTCTTTCTCAGCTAACAGGATGTCATATCCTTTCGAAAGGTTATCCCAAAAGAGACCCCTTACTTTCCTAGTTTTGTCCCCCTCTATACGTAATGTTATTTCGTATAACTTATGGGGTTTGCTAACTCTGGTGTCGGCAGTTTCCACTTGAATGTATTCATTCATGTTCACTGTCTCCAGAAGATTCATCAGGATCTTGCGAGCTATGGTCACTTCTGCTGCGCTGTCTAGCATTGTCTGGGTCCACTCTCCGTTTTTCAGTTGTGTCCTCAGAATCCTCTGCATGTTTTATTTTAACACTAGCTACCTTCTTCTTTGGAAATTGTAATTTTTTACTTTGATGAGCAGGTTCCTTGTCTTTGGACTTGACGTGCTCTTCTTTCTGTTCTGACCGTCCTCTCCTTTCCGATTTCTGTGAGGAAGTCTGAAAAGATCGAGAGGGACGTGTATCAGTGTCTTGATATCTGCCCGGTTTTTTCAAATTATCCCTATTCCTAAGGTTTATCTTTTCTCAGAGGGCTCCCTCTGGGTAGACTTGCCTCCTCGTTCTATAGATCTATCTCTTAGTTGAGGAGACTTTCCTCTGGACTGGAATCGTTTTTCTCTGGGAGTGGATTGTTTATTACCCTCCCAACTCTTTTTTGGAGTGTTGAGATTATTTTTAATAAATCTTCTTTCAGGATTGTCAGTTAGTTGGGGTTTTACTGGTTTCCCACCCAAACTATCTCTACCTAATTCTTCATAGGATTTTTCTATGATTCTGGCAAGTTCAAATGGTTGTTCTGCTATATCTGTTTCTTTAAGTTTCTGGCGGATCGCCCCAGATGCTGCTTCTCCTTTTATGTTGGCTAGTAGTATAGCCGAGACTTGCTTAAAGTCTTTCAGTAATTTTATACCTAGATTTAAAGCAGGCTCTGGACCGTATTAATTTTGAATTTGGCTTAGTACGTCTGGTATAACCGCCATAGACAGAACACCATGTGTTTTTGTGTGAATTGAAGCAAAGACTGTGCCCCAAGTGTCACAGTCCTCCACCTGTGGAGCAATCCCCATTGGAAGCCAGATAGTCAGAATTCTGTGTTTCTCATAAGGTGTAGTATCAGGAAATACTGCCTCTATTTGAGTAATTTTCTGAGCTAACCAGAATGTAATCTGTTCCCGTTTTGCAGGAATTTTGCCAATCGCTGATTGTATATTTTGTGGAGTTATCTTATTCATGTTCCCCTGCTGCGGGGTGGTCTGTGGAATTTTTATTGCTGGTTGAACTGTTGAAGTCCGCATTACATATTGGACCAATTGTCTATGTATTTTAATTAGCAGTTTTAGCTGAGCTAAAAACTCTCGGTCTGACATCTTTTCAATGTCAGGATGTGGTGTGTAGCTGGCTAGAACCGGCCACGTGGCTCCTGGTCTACCTAGTGGACCGAGCCTGGTGATGTGATTTTGATGTTTTAGGGCGCCATTAAACCAGAGCAGGTGCTCTTGGTAAGTTAGTGGGATTTCAACGTCCTAGAAAGGAGCGTATTCATCTGGAGGTTCCTCTATTTTGTAATAGTGGAAGACTTGTGTTACAGCGTGTGCTGCTGGAAAGTGTATCCATAAATAGAATACCTCTGTTTGCCGATATTCATGGGCCTCTACCACGAATATGACTGTAACACCTCTCGATGATAGTCCATTTTCTATGAGTTTAATAGTTATGGTTCTTCTTACATTGACCGGAATGATTATAGCATTCGGGTCTTCATCTTGAAGACTTGTGTCCTCAGTTAATAGTTGAGTTGCTAAAGCAGCTTCTCTTTCTTCATCACTTTCTGGCATTTTTTGTGACAGAAAGTTTTTTTTTTCTTTTATGCAGAACAAGTTTCAAGGGAAACCAAGATTAGGTGCACAATATTTTGGAACACTGTATCCTTCAACGTTGACTAAACCAAAAACAAATACATAGGATTCTCACCCTACTATGTTTCGGCAGATATTAACCTTTTACTCACTCCAGACGTCTATTGGAGTTTTTTACGGGAAAAAGGGGTCTGTGTGAAAAGCACGACTGAGTTACTCTAGCGTCTTGCGTCAGATTATCGCCTTACCAAACGTTGGGCACCATGTAGTGTAGTTCCTATTTTCCCAATAGGCTCTGCGCATTGGAATAATATAGACTGCAGTTTAGACGTAGGACTGAGGTTATCTAGGTCTCTAGTGACTATATTAAACTTAATTAATTTTGCCAGCTAGCTCAGAGGTCACTAGAAACTACACTACATGGCGCCCCACATTGGGCGCCATGTAGTGTAGTTCCTATTTTCCCAATAGGCTCTGCGCATTGGAATAATATAGACAGCAGTTTAGACGTAGGACTGAGGTTATCTAGGTCTCTACTGACTATATTAAACTTAATTAATTTGGCCAGCTAGCTCAGAGGTCACTAGAAACTTTCTTTAGTGAACAAGGAGGTGTTAACTTCCCTGAATAGACAAGAAGGGATTAGTTTCTGACAACCGTATAAACATGACAACTTTGCTCCCTCAGAATAAGAGTGTATCTCCAGAGTCGGGTGAAAACAATAGACAACTATTTCACTCAGTCAATCGTGCATGCTTTAGTTTCACCAGAGTGCAGAGAAATAGAGAGACGGGCGTTTTCAATAAAAGTTGTTATTTATTGAGCAGTCTTCTTTCTCATGCAAGAGAAATGAATTGCCACAGTTGCAATACTTATCATAAAGTAAATTGCGTACAGTAAAAGGAGTATTATGAAATAATACTGTAAAAGCATTGATATGGTTTCTTAGCCATATGATACTTTAAAATGGTTAAAATATATACATACATAAAAACATTGACTAACGTACTCAACTGGTGCTTCTAATATACGCCTACCCCGGTGTACCTGACCTAAGCCTAATACGTGAGAAGGAGTAAGTGAGTAGCAGTTTAAGTTAAGTTGGTTGTTTTGCCAAGAATCTGAATCAAGAATTCTCTTAAGGTTTTAGTCAGCTCCGTACCTTGGTTTTTAGAATGAAGGAGGTATTGTATCTCTCTCTCAGGACTCGATCTCCCAGTAACCCGCAAGGGTGACTGGAAACACCGCAGTTGGATTTCTCGGCAGGAGAAAAGACACCGTCTCTCTTAGTGCGTCAATGGGAGGGTCGGCTTCCTTCGGCTCTCGCATCAGCTGGGCTTCGGGCAAGTAGATAGCCGCTCTGCTCCAAACCACCCCCGTGTATTTGCTTAAGGCAACGTTGGTATATTTATACCTGGAAGGTGGCGTGTTTGATGTAAGGTTTGACATAAGACGTCACTAAGAACTAACAGTATGTTCTGGACTCCAGGAGTTCTTGTGCAAATCAAGACAAAAGCAGGGGGAAATGCCGGGCTGCCGGAGGCTTGGATTTGTTTAAAGAACACGTTGTACTTTCTAGGAATCCATGGGAGTAGCCTTGCCGTATTAGTACTGCATTGGCTATGACTAAATATGGACATGATTCTTATGCCTTTATAAGGATATGTTTTGTTATAACCACATAAGGGCATGAATCGGGAATATTTAATTAGGGTCCTAGATCGATTCACAACACCAGAACCAGTCTTGAACACATGCGCAGACAATTTGTTAACGCTGTCCTGCAGAGGGGCAAGCGCCTGGGCAATGACCGAAGAAAGGAGCTTGTCAACCTCTGCAGGAGTGCGTGCCTGGGGGGCTGCACCTCAGCAGAGTGAGCTGATACATAGTCATGGTCAGAAGGTGACTGCATATTTAATGAGGGCCGGGCACCCATAAACAGATACACCCTACTAAATTATAAAAGGCTCCCCCCAACACGAGTGCCTCTAGAAACAGGTGAGTAACCAAAATGTTAGACTTCAATGTACTACAGAAGTGGCTGTGAAGACTTTCACATAAAATCAAACTTTTTTTTTTTTAATACAACCAGGCCACGTTTATTATTAAAGGGCAAAGCCCGTAAAACAGACCGCCATGCGGTGTCAGTGCTGGGGGGGAGGCAGAGCAACACAACAGACGAAGCACCAGAAGCCTCGGAGTGTTTCACCACACGTGCGCGAAGAACGCTGTGGTGAAGCTGAAGCACCGGCCGCGCGTCTATGGAAAGACAGCACCGCACGGCGCACTGGCTAAACAGAGAGGCTCAAGCCAAGCCTACCGCGTCAGCTACACAGCGGGAGAAACCCGCAAGCAATACAATATAAATAAAATTTGTCACACAAGAAAACTGCCCCCGCAAGTCCCAAATGCGCAGTTAAGAATATGCAAAGGGACTTAACTGAGGGCAGCAATGAAGAAAGAGGACGGACTTCGTCGAGGGAGCTGCTTTATGTATTCGGCTGGACTATGATTGGTGGACTAGCTCCCATGGTTACTGTTGTGCCTCATGGGATATGTAGTTGGCAGCCTGTGTTTTTTCTGTTTCTTCTAACTTGCTGTTAATAAAATGAAGAAAGAACATGCATAATCCTCGCCTCCGCTTCCTGACATAGAATTCAGGATTTCAACAAAATCATTTAGAGATTAATAAGGATTTTCCATAACTTGCATCTACACTAGGAGTTTCTACTGGACTGAATCAGACACAATGACAGCGCCTGAGACGGGAGAAGGATTGCATGCTTGGTGCAGTCCTAGAGGTCACCCAGAGTGGCCCTTTTGTAGAAGAAGTAAATGGGAATCCAGCATCACTTTTTTAAATTTTTTTTAATTTCTTTTTTATTAAGTAATGAAACAAACACGGTCAGTAAGTTACGTTCAGCTTGAGTCCGTTACATCACCAGGAATACATCCGAAATTTATACATTACTCACATTTATAGCAAAAAGAAAAACAGTTTAGTCCATGTCTTCCGAGCCGGTCTGTGGGACATGAGGAGGCTCACATATGTTTCCCCTAAAGTCATTCCAGCTTGACCATACCTCTCCCCATTTGCGGGTGCATCCTCTCGCTGTATATACAGTCTTTTCTTGCAGCATGCACCAATCCATGTCGCTTTGCCAGTCTGTCAGTTTTGGTGGATTGGGGGCTCCTCACAGTCTAGCAATGTTTCTCTTTGCCACCATCTGCCCAAGTGTCACCCAGATTTTCCCCTTTGGAGGCAGGTCCGTGGGCTCCCAAATGTTCAGGAGACATCTCTTAGCCTCCAAACGGATCTCTACTTCCCATACCTCCCGCATGCACTGCACCACTCGTCTCCAGTATCTTTGCACCTTCGGATAGTCCCACAGTATATGGAAGAAGGTGCCTGTCCCTCCACATCCCCTTCTGCAGAGCCCTTCTCCTCCCCTCCCCATCGCTTGTAGCCTAGTACATGAGATATACAGTTGGATTAATCGCAATCGGGCCGAAATCGCCACCTCCCTAGGGGAAGCAAGAGCATACATCCATTCTTCCTCATCTATCTCTAGCCCGTCAGCGACCCATTTCTCTTTTAGGGGAAGGAGCGTGTCGGGGGGGTTGTTGATTAGCTTTTTGTATGTGAAAGAGATGGCGTGGTCTGTAATGTGTCCATCCAGTAATCTGTCTTCGAGTGGGGAGGTCTGAGGCAGTGTAGTCTCTGGTGGAATGTTCGCCTGCAGAGAATGTCGCACTTGCATGTACCTGAAGTGTTCGGTCTGAGCTAGGTCGTATGTGTCCTGCAAGTGGGCAAACGTGTGGATTCCTTTAGGGCCCCAGATGTCTCTGATTTGTGAGATTCCTATCAGGTCCCAGTTACGGAACCCCTTGGTGTGCCACAAGTTGCCAAGTTTTTCGGAGGCCCATAGTGGAGTTGACATAGTAAGGACATCTGACCACCCTAGTTTCCGCTGAGCAATGTGCCATATCTGTACTGAGTGTTTAGTTGGTCCCGTGAGTTGGTGTTTACCCGGCTTGGAGTAGAGTGCGACCTCATAATTCCCCCCAGGAAGTAGCCATCTGTCCATCCCATACCCGGGGTCGTTCCCGTCACTGTATGTACCTTGGTTGATCGCTGAGAGGTGGGCGGCCCAGTAATATTTGCGGATGTCAGGGAGGGCGATTCCACCGTCGTACCACCCCAGTGTGAGTTTGCGCAATGCGATTTTAGGCGCAAATGCCCATAGGAGGTCACGCAGCGGCGCTTCAACTGCTGCAAAATACGAGTTGGGTACTAGGTCTGGATAGTTCTGTAAAGCGTAGAGAAATCTTGGCAGCGCCATCATTTTAAAAAGGGCCGCTCGGCCCAGCAATGACAATGGAAGTTGCCGCCAGGATATAACGTCGCGTTGGAGCCGTCTTAGAGGTGGCAGTAGATTTCTTTCGTACAGTAGAGTCTTGTCTGTGGAGACAAAGACTCCTAGATATTTTAAGCCGTCCTCCACCATTGTTATGGGACAAGTGGCAGGGAGCCTCGGGGGGTCCCAGTGGAGTACGTAAAGGTGGGATTTGCTCCAGGTTATCCGAAATCCGGAGTTTCGTCCGAAAATCGTAAAGATATCAAGCGCCGCCATGACAGATCTACGCGGTCTGGAGAGGTACAGAAGGATATTGTCGGTGTATAGGGAGATCTTGTCCTCCCATCCCTCCGTCCATGCTATCCCTTTGAGGTAGACGTCCTGCCTTATCCAGGCCGCGAGCGGTTCAAGGGAAAGCGCGAATAGGAGGCGAGAGAGAGGGCAGCCCTGTCTAGTCCCTCTCTCAAGGGTGAAGACCTCGGACGCCTTACCATTTACCACCACCTGGGCTAGCGGTTCAGTGTAAAGGAGACGGATCCAGGATATAAAATTCGGCCCAGAGCCCAATTTATGAAGTACCGCGATCATGTAGGGCCACTCTAGGGTGTCAAATGCCATAGTGGCGTCAAGAGAGACCACCACTGCATCTTCTTGCAACCTATGTCGTTGCCCGAGTACCCCATTAAGACGTCAAATGTTGAATGCAGTGTTGCGGTGGGGCATGAACCCTGATTGATCCAGATGGACCATGGCAGGCAGGACCGATTGAAGTCGATTTGCCAGTATTTTGGCCAAAATTTTGGGCTCCGCGTTGAGCAGCGAGATTGGTCTATATGAGGCACAGGACTCTCTAGGTTTCCCCTCTTTAGGTATTGCCACTATAGTTGCTAGGCGTTGGTCTCGTGGCAACAGTCCCGCCTCTTTACTTTTTTCGAACATGTGTTTTAGGTGGTTACTGAGGGCATCCGGCTTTAGCTTGTAGAGCTCTATTGGGAGGCCGTTGGGTCCCAGGGCTTTTCCCGGGCGGAGGTCGGCTATAGCGCGTTGAAGCTCAGTGACCTCGAGTGGGCTCTGAAGGGTTTCTCGGTCTTCCTCCGACAGACAAGGCAGTCGGATATCTGTAAGGAGGGCTACCGAGTCCTCCTCTGGGCGATCGGACTCCCGGCTGTAAACCTGTTTATAGTGTCGTGCAAATTCAGCCACTATCTCCCGGGGTTCAGTTACAACAGTCCCTGAGGCCGCTTGTATTGCCGGCACTACTTTATTGGCCTGTTGTTTTTTATCGAACCATGCTATAAGTTTCCCAGCTTTGTCGCCCTGGTCATATAGCCTTCCCATCTTATGTATGGCTGCTGTTTTAGCTTCCTGGGTAACTAGTTCTCTATATTCCGTTGTTTTTAGCTGCAGTCGATGTTGTACGTCAGTCGCCCCAGTTTCACGCGCTTCCCTCTCTAACACCGCCAGATCTGCTTCCACTGCGGCAACCTGCTTTTCTTTATCTTTTCGCTTACCTGCGATGGCCGACAACGCCTCCCCCCTGATCACGGTTTTAAAGGCCTCCCACAGGGTGACTGGGGAGTCCACCGACCCTACTTATCGTCAAAGTATTGGGTAATTGACTTAGATAGCTTCCTACTAGTCTCCTCATTCTTCAAGTGCCAAGCGCTTATTGGTGCGACGCAGCACTCACGCCGAGTCCTGAACGTTATATGGGTAATAACCGGCGAGTGGTCAGATATGCCACGGGTGAGGTGCGTGGCTTCTCGTACCGTTGTGTCGTGTTGTAGTAGAGTGAGGATGTAGTCAAGGCGGGAGAATGAGCGATGTGGCCCGGAAAAGAAGGTGAAGTGAGTATCCGCTGGGTGCAGTAGCCGCCAGACGTCTGTGAGCCCGAAGGCTTCCAAGAAGTCCGCCAGCCACTTCTGCCCCTGTGGTATGTCTCTGGGGGGGGTGTCTGTCCAGGGTCCCGACACTACAGCATTATAATCTCCTCCCATTACCAATTGACCATCAGGGAGGGAGAGAAGCAGTTTGCCCAGATCTGTGTATGCTTGAGTCTGGAGGCCAGGTGGGATGTATACAGAGAGCAGGTTCAGGTGGTAACCTCCCTATCTGCCGGACACCACTGCAAAGCTGCCCTGAGGGTCTGACTCAGTGTGATCTATGTGAAGGGGCAGTGAGCGACGCAACAGGATCCCTACACCCCTGGAACCTGAGGTGAAGCCGGAGTGAACTGCAGGGGTGTACCCCCACCTATTGAGGGCCTGACATGTGTTCCCAATGAGGTGTGTTTCCTGCAGCAGGACTGCATCCGGCTGGTACCTTTTAATGAATCTCAGGACTATGGTGCGCTTGAGTCTGTCTCCTAGCCCGTTGACGTTCCAGCTCAGAACTTTGAGGCTTTTTTCCCATCTCCTAGCCATAACCGTTGCTGTGTGACATGACTTGTTCCTGCATTCTGGCGCCCGGGTCGATTATGCCATTGCGAACTACACATGACCGTAAAACCTTCCCAACTCCCCTACCCTCCCAGCTACCTCCCCAACATTCATGTTTAATACAAACATTGATCATTACAGCATTGGTGGAGCCCAGCATTACCAAACTGTTCCCGACCCCCCCAGCCCTTCCCACCCACATCCCCCCTCCCTGCAGCCCTGCTTTGCGGGTTTAGAACTACCCACATCCCCAATTAGCAGAGTGCCTTTCGCCCCAGAGACACACCCCAAAGAGGAACCTCCAACAATGAACAATCCACCCTCCCCTCAGATGGACCTGTCACGTGAAGCATGCATTGGCCCGGCCCCACCCGCCGCCCGCGCCACCCCCCCCAACGTCTAAGTGAGGTAGTTCATAAGTCCTGCAACTCGGAATTCCAGTGTCTATGTTTGGTTATGATGTCATATGGGCAACTAACCCCCTGGGTCAGAATCTAAGAGTCAAAGGCAACAGATCAATACATTAAAGTGACACTTATCGGCTCTGTGAGTCTCGCGAAGGCCGTCTTCGGGCGTCCCTCTGCTGTGTCGTTCAGCTCGGACTTGCGGAGCGGGATCTCCAGGAGCGTTGACTTTGGCCATCTCGTTCAGATCCCCCGGCCGCTGAGCCCAGAGATGCGGTCTGAGTGTCTCTCCAGTTCTAGGCCTCCGCACCCTCGCCCGTCACGGCCACCTCCTTGTCGATCCATTCCTGCACCTCCGACGGCGACGTGAAGAAAAAGGACTTTCCTCCCGTGAGAACCTTGAGTTTGGCGGGGAAGAACATCATGTATTTGATACCTTTTTCTCGGAGTGCCCCTTTCACACCCGCAAAAGACCTCCTCTTGCGCTGGACCTGGAGGGTGAAGTCGGGAAAGAATCGAATTACGGCGTTCTCTTAGAGTAGATCCCCAGATTGTCTGGCCGCCTGAAGGACAGCGTCTCAGTCTCTGTAGTTGAGGATTTTAGCAATAATTGTCCTCGGTGGCGTTCCCGGTTTAGGTTTGGGGATGTGCGCGCGCTCGACGGTAAAGATTTTAGACAAACGTTTTGGCTTGAGGTGCTTAAGGATTAAATCCTCAACGAACAGCTCCACACTGGGCCCCTCCAGGTCCTCCGGAACTCCAACCAGGCATACGTTACTTCTTCTGGCCCCCCCTTCCTGGTCGTCCAGCCGTATCGTCATCTGACGGTGTCGATGGACCAAATCATTGACTCTCTTTTCCAGATGCTTCGTAGACGCCCGCAGGTCCGCAATGTCGGTCTCATTAGCCTTTGTCTTTTCCGACGTTTTATTGAGGTCAGTCCGGAGAAGGTTCACCTCTATGGCCATCTTGTCAATTTTAGTTTCAAGGGTGGTGCCCAGTGCCTGAATAGCCGTCATAATGCTGGCCAGCGATGGTTCCTTTGGACTCTGCTGGCCGCTCGCCGGTACCTCGGTCCGTGGCGTACCCCTCTGTACTGTGTATTTATTGAGATTGTTCGATTGTGCGGGCGGACCCTGCTTAGGCCTCATGTTGAAGCTGGCGTCGAGAAGCAGACCCGTGGGCCGGGCGGTGTTCTGTCGTCACAGTGGGTCGCCGGCACGCAATGCAATAGCTGGTAAAATGGAAGCACTCTGTGCTCGTCCCTCCAGTTTCCAGCCCCCCAACTGGGCCGACGGTCAGGAGAGGATCACCAGGGCGGATAGGATAGGTCCGTGGTATTAGGTAGCGCCTCAACGTTCAGGCAGTGTGAGGCGATCGGCGTGGACACCAGGGGCCATACTACCCAGCCATACGGCACCTCAGTGGACCACAGGCAGAGGCGGAACCACCACTGCCGCGGCAAAGGCAACACGATCTTCGGGCCGGGGCTCCGCCGGGTCCCAGTCACTCCGCCAGGCCAGTTCGCCACTTACACAGTATCTCTGGCGCCGCACCAGGCATCCGCCACCTCCTCAGGCCCATGCGCCGCAGTCTCAGGTCCGCCGACAATTCGCCGGGGGCCCCTCGGCCCAAAATGTCCTGCCCTTACAGGGCGCCATGTGGAGGATGTCGGGCGCGCCCCGGTGGGTGAAGTCGGCCACTGGTAGACTGGCCGCAAGCTGGGGCCGCAGTTCCCTGCACGCCGCCCCCTCACGTGGCAGGAGTGTCCAGCCAGGGGTCTTACCGGCTCTGGGCCGAAGGTCCGCGGCCCATGCGGCCTCCCCCCAGCGCGCTCCGTGAAGCAGAGGCTGGGCGCCCGCCGCAGGGCTAAGTTCGTCCCCACCAAGACTAGGCCTCAAGCCGGGGCCTCTCGTTGCGCGGCACGCCGGCCGCGGTACAGGCACGTTCCGGGGCCTCTCCCGGCCCGCTCTGGCGGGAGCCGTATCTCGGTGCCGGCGAGACGTAGAGGAGCCGGAGGCAGACCGCTGTGCGCGGCGGGGTCAGGGGAACTTGGGGACACTGGTCATCCACGCGAAGCAGCGGATTATGTATGGCTGGATTGAGGCTGAGGGCTCGGGCCGGCGGAGCTCCGGGATCAGGCGGCCATTACAGCCGGCGCCAAGCCACGCCCAGCATCACTTTTAATCATTAAATGTGCTACCCGTTCCACAGTCAGACTGACAGGATCTCCCAACCCACCCCTCTTGGGAAAGGAGTCCAAGTTGTAGGCATTTCTAATAAACAACTGATGAGCTGTCAGCAAATGTTCCCGTACAAATTGGGTCAATAATGAATGGCCAGAAACTTGTTAGGGAATAACTATGTAAATTGACTTGAGCAATTTACTGTACACCGGATGGTGTTGGTATTCAAACACAACGTGAAGACTCTAAATTACATTCAGCAACTCGAGAGTTAATTTGTTTCCAGGCTTTACATAAGAGTATTTAAATCCAGATTTAAATTGCACAGTAAATCAAGAGGCTTGGAATTTTACAGGAAAGAAATGTGAATTGATTGAAAGTGCAGAGCCAGCTTAGATCACGGTGAAACCGAATGCAGTGTGTCCACACACTCCTCAGTACAACCATACACGTGAAGCAAAGGAGGGCATATACCTGTCATTGATAACATTTTTAAGCAAGGCATTCTAAAAGAAGAGATATGGAGCCCATGTAACTCTACTATCACGGGAATTAAATAAACAGGTAGAAAAAGGAGGATAGTAAAGGACCTGAGAAGAATTAATACTATTGTTGTCCCATGTTGCTGTATTGTATGGTAGAACATGCAAGATCCAATGCCAATCTCCTGCTTTAAGGTGAAGAGTCATAATTAATTATTCATTTTGTAGGTGTGTTTTATTAAATTACATTTTGTTGTGCTATGTTTTCATGAACATTCATTAGTTGTTGTCATTTTTACCTCATCATGAACCATGTCAATAATGTGTTCTCTCTGTCTAAAAAATTATAAAATGTACTGTTTTGGGATATTTGTTGCAATTGTTTTATTTTACCCTTTTCCAAAATGCAGTCTACATGTCACTCCTCTTACTGATTTTGTACGTAAGAACTTTTCCTTGATTTTGAACTAAGCAGATTCTATGTCAGTTTGCTATTTGATATTATAGAAAAAGGTTTTATTATTTCTTAGCACACATTTGTTTTGGTGGAGTTGTCTGTTGACTGTACATCTACAGTTATATCGGAGTCTGGCTTTTAATATAATTTAGAGGTTAACTGTATGTGATCCTTCTGCAAATATTATGATGATTATTTCTCTGACTAAGCAACCATTACTTTAAATCTTTAATATGACCTTACTGCTTGCTGTAACTCCAAAGCTAAATGCAAGTGCCTTTACCAAGGGAACGGTCCTTTAATGGGCAGTTTTGCCTGCTACGGCTGACTATAAGGTCATTACACTGTTTGCCCCATGAGGGCAGAATGTGTTAATTAATAAAATAAAGGTGTCCCAGAGACCGAGGGGGTCGAAACACCTCCGGTACTCCGAAACCTTTGTTTCACAGTTGTTGCTGTGAATGTGAAACAGTTAACAGCCGCATGTAGGACCACAGGGGTGAAATGTTGAACAGTCACAGCAATAGCTGTGAAAGGAGGCTGAAGTCAGACCCTGGTTCTGCCTGGGCTCGGCTAAACTGTTTTCATCATTCAGTTGAGCCGGGGAGATACAGGAGCTGAGCAGAACCCCCCCTCTTCCTTATTAGATACCAGTGTCACTACGAGCTATATAGGAGGAAGGGGGAAGGCTCCTGTGTGCCCCGCTGCAGGCTCTATCTTCTGCCTTCTCCTGCCCAAACCATATATTTCAGAGGCAAAGGCTGTGTATGAGGACATTGTAATGTTGAGAGCAGCGGGCCTATATCAGGTTGTATAGGCTGCTGCTGCTCCATTGTCTTCAATGGAGGTCTCAACATTTCAGTGTTCCAAGTTTTGTCTCGTGAAGGATTTATTTATGCTGACCCCCGCATCATCCCTTCAGATAAGTTATCGATAAAAAGCACCAACACGTTGATGCTTTGTTGCTTCCATTGCTCAGCATTCATACTCTGCATCAGCTTGAGCTTGAATTACTGTTGCCCAGAGAGCATGGTTTGTTTAAATCTAGGACTCTGGTTCACTGATTTATGAACGGTGGGCAGAATTATGTACAAGGACATTAACATACCTTTTCAAACCAGATTGTTTTAATTTGCAAGTTTCATGGTCTGTAAATGTTAGGATGGGGGTTATGAAGACGTGGACCGGGTTGTTAGGGTTTGTTCTCTGAGACTGTGGGTGCACTCTATATTCACAGAGACCTTTTCCAGCACAGGATCATGGCTCTTGAACCAAAAAAAAAATATGTATTCATAACCAGAGTTGCTTGACAATGGCATCCAGAGAACAAGAGATTCTTTTGTTTTGTAAGTTCAGGACGGTTATTTGTAAAATGGGATGAAGTGTGATTGTCGTCTGATGCAAAACCATTTCTTTCCTTCCTTTCAAGGTATTCTGGGATGAGCAGGCAGTGCAGCGTGGGTGCCACCCTCGGAAGAACAAAATATAACATAACTGTCAGGTAAGGATACCTATAACTCTACATTTCCTTTTCCCCTGTTTCTTCTTTCTCTATTCCCTTTCTTGATCTCTGTTTTTTTTGTCTCTTCAGCTTCCACATTTGACTCCCTCTGTACACTATTCTTGTTGTTATCAAACTTCTGATAATCACCTGATGGATCCACATTCCTCCTGGTACATGTTGGGAGTGTAGTGCAGGTCCAGTTCATTTTAGGTCAGTTTTACCCACCAGTTCCTTAACAATTGGCACATCTGTCTCCTCTTCCAGACCACATGATACCATCCTCCCTCTGTCTGTTCTTTCTGCGTATTTTCTCTCTGGATCTGACTTCCATCTCTTGGCGTCCTCCCATCCTGCCCTTTTTTGTCCTGTCTACTACAAGCAAAAGACACAGTACATGTGGGTGGTGCGACCGGTGGAGCTGCACCTGGTGCTGACCTTGGGGGCACTGTATTTAGAAGTAACTTACGGGTTCACAAGCATCTGCTAAGGAGTAGGGGTGGGAGGAATTTGAGTAGTCGCGCTACACAAAGCTTGGCGAAATGGTAAAAAATCTCTGCGAGCACGCAAAAGTTCTGCAAACACACGGAATTGCTTGTTCCGCCCGTTCGCATTGCTTTTTTCCTGTTCGCGAATGCTGTTTGCGTGCTCGGGGAGAAATATCTCGCAAACAAGCATTTTGAAAGCGCGAGCAAGCAAAAAATTACTCAAAACCGTTGAATCGCAGAATTTTTGGCAATTCTCTGTTCTCCGCAGAACGCAAAATTACCCAGATTCCGCAAATTCCACAAGCGGAATTTACCACCCAGGCCTACTGCGGAGTTTCCTACGCCTGATCCCTGTGGTGAAAGTGGAAGATAGCCTTTTTTCTCTTTCCTCTGTTTTGTGTTTTTCTTTTTTTTACCCTTTTTGGTTTCCTTTGCTGTTGTGCTGTTCAATAAAATGTCCATTCCTAGATCACTGGAAAAAGGATTAGATTAACAGTCTAGGTGGGCAGGGGAGTAAATAACATCTAGTAATTTATTACAAGAATGACAAATATCTCACTATGTTCCCAGCCGTTGCCACAGAAATTGCAATTTGATAGTGTGGCTGCTTCTGAGAATCTGTGTTTCTTTCTTAAATATTTACTTCTTTTGCTCTCACATCCTTGATTTCCAGTGATCCCAAGCTCCCGATCAACACTGTTTCACCACTATCAGAAATGCAACTCAAACTGATTTCCTATCTTGTTTTTGTTAATGCTTTCTTTGTGCAAAGTATAAAGTCACAAATATTTTGTCTTTGTGTTCATTTACAATTTTTGACTCCATTTCTACAGGTGACAGAAGCATGAACAGATAAAAGAAGTTTTAAATTTAGTGAAACACAACGAAAAGGATTATTTCAAGGAAAGTTAAAACATTCTCGAGCTCTAGAGAAGAAACACATTCTATGTGCCAGGAATGGTGAGGATGTTGGAGCGGAAGAAACTGGTGAATGTGAAAGTTGTCAAATCCCTAAAGGAAAATGATCATAAATGTTTACCAAGTGTCAGTAACTGAGAGTAAGGAGAACATTGGCCACAACTGATACCCACACAGAGCACTTGAGAAAACTCAGTGTTGTAAATTCTGTTTCATGGTTTATGAGAAATGCCCTCCCCAACAGATTAGCATCCGTAGACATGTTGTGATGTGACAGAACTGTCAAAAAGACTAATATCCCCGATTTACAAGTGCAAGCTTTTGACTCCGTCTCCTGTGATTCAGAGGAGATTTAAGATTGTTTAAAAGAAAGAAATTGTAAATGCTCTTTCTTAGATGTTGTTTCTGCAAAGATGCCGGATTATCATTTCCAATATAGGAAGATTTTCCCCCACCAACTCTGTCTCTTGGGTTGATCCGAGTAGTTTCAAATTGTCCTGTAACTTCCAAAGTCGATCATGTACCTGTCTTAACCACTGAACACAAACGCATATACTGGCCCAGAAAGTATAAAAGAGGCCAGTGTTACACTATTGATAATTCATAAACCACCCTGGCATGCCCTAATTACCTGCCATTACTTGTATGAACAAACATACTTAACAGGCAAACACTAAAGCCCAAAGACCTTATCAGTGCCTTTAAAACTCCTAAATCAAATGTGATAAACTAGAATAACTAAATGAGACTAATTAAACTAGATAGAATTCACCCGGGCATAACTTGGAGAAAATGAATCCATGAGAGGCCTCTTAATCAATACAAGGGGCTCCTCAGTGAAAGTTTATAAGACAAGTTAAATCGGTGACTTTAAAGGTAGGAAAATGATCTCCAGGAAAAAACTATAATTAGTTAAATACATATGTTAAGAAGAGCATCTGAAATGTATTTTAGAAGTTAATGCTGAGTTGTAACAAACAAGTACATGACCAGAAATCAGAGTCAGTCTTAAGATGGCATGTATTCAGGAGCAAAGCCAACTTGGAGAAACAAACTACTCGAATAAGAGCAATGACTGTGAGAACAGCTTTAGCCATCAATCCCACCTCACTAAACATGAGAAAACTAGCGCTGGACGAAAACCCTATCAGTGTCCAGAATGCCAGAAAGGCTTCACTCGCAAATACAACCTTACTGTACATGAAAAAACCCACACTGGGCATAAACCGTATCAGTGCTCTGAATGCTGTAAAAGATTCAGTACCAAATCCAATCTCACTTTACATGAAAGAACTCACACTGGACAAAAACCGTATCAGTGCTCTGAATGCTGTAAAAGCTTCAGTACCAAATCCAATCTTTCTTTACATGAAAGAACTCACACTGGACAAAAACCGTATCAGTGCTCTGAATGCTGTAAAAGCTTCAGTACCAAATCCAATCTCACTTTACATGAAAGAACTCACACTGGACAAAAACCTTATCAGTGCTCTGAATGCTGCAAAAGTTTCACTCGCAAATCCAGTCTCACTTTACATGAAGGAACCCACACTGGACAAAAACAGTATCAGTGCTCTGAATGCTGTAAAAGCTTCAGTACCAAATCCAATCTCACTTTACATGAAAGAACTCACACTGGACAAAAACCATATCAGTGCTCCACGTGCCAAAAAAGCTTCAGTTTTCGTGGCAGTCTGATTCGACATCAGCGAACTCACACTGAACAAAAACCTTATCAGTGCTCTGAATGCTGTAAAAGCTTCAGTACCAAATCCAATCTCACTTTACATGAAAGAACCCACACTGGACAAAAACCGTATCAGTGCTCTGAATGCTGTAAAAGCTTCAGTACCAAATCCAATCTCACTTTACATGAAAGAACTCACACTGGACAAAAACCATATCAGTGCTCCACGTGCCAAAAAAGCTTCAGTTTTCGTGGCAGTCTGATTCAACATCAGCAAACTCACTCTGAACAAAAACCTTATCAGTGCTCTGAATGCTGGAAAAGCTTCAGTCATAAATCCAGCCTTACTGTACATGAAAGAGCCCACACTGGGTATAAACCGTATCAGTGCTCTGAATGCCAAAACAGTTTCTATTACAAATTAAGTTTAACTCAACATCAGAGAATCCATACTGGGCTCAAACCGTATCAGTGCTCTGAATGCTGTAAAAACTTCAGAAGCAAATCCAATCTCACTTCACATGAAAGAACCCACACTCAGTATAAACTGTATCAGTGCTCTGAATGCTGTAAAAGCTTCAGGCAGAAATCCAACCTTACTGTACATGAAAGAACCCACACTGGGCTCAAACCGTATCAGTGTTCTGAAGCCCAGAAAAGCTTCAGTCATAAAATAACTTTCACTCACCATGAGGGAACTCACACTGGGAAAATACCTGATTAGCTCTCTGGATGCTGAAAAAGTCGGAAATCTGGTCTCACTCAACCTGCGAGAACTTACCTGGAAAAAACCTTGTCATTGTTCTGAATGCCTGGGAAGCGTCTGCTGGAGATTCAATTTCATTCAACAAGAGAGAACGCACAATGAGAAAAGAAATGACCCGTGCTCTCAATGTGACAAAAACTTCAGTTGTAAATGTAACCTTTCTACATAAGCGAGCTAATGTGGGAGAATAAAAGGTGCTCACTGTCAACCCTGAGGAGGAGCTTTCAGCATCGCAAAACCTTTACATGAAGCAGCCACAAAAACATCAATCCATTGATTGTCCAACAAACCGTCTACTGAGAAAAGCACACAGCGAGGGATGGAAATGCTAGAATTAACCTCATTCTTTTGTAACTATTTGTGGCCTCATTCCATTCAGCATGTTTTATTCCCTGAGTGTTTATAAGCAATGACTGACCCACAAAGTCCATTTGATACTGAACTTTGAGGCCACGCCCCCAAGGGTCATAAATGCATGTAACCTCGAACTGTTTCCAGCCTTAATGAGCCTCACCAGAGGCTGCAGCAGGAGTCCCTTTGTCATAAGTCTCTATGGGACCAGCATCTGTTCATGTCTGCGCCACTTACGGCTGATCATTGAGAAAAACTAAAGGTGATGGAATGACTGGCAGTTGCTCTTAGCAACATCCCGCCACATCATTCTCTAGTCTCTGTACCACTACAGAACAGGCCAGCCATATGCAAAACATTCTTGGCCCACCCTAGATAGTCCTAATGACTTCTGTTCCGAGGGGACATGGCCTCGTATTACAAAGATCCACTTTAGCTGCCTCTTTCCATGTCCTTTTTGCTACAAATGGACCTGCTTCCCATCTGCTGAGGACAGTTTCACAAGCTTTACAATCTCATCAGATACACCCAAGAGAGTCTCACAGATAATCAGGCCTATTAATAAACTACTATAGGACGACTAAAATACAAGAAAATGTGATTCACAAAGTATGTGCTGTCGTTCTGCCTCTCCTTTCTTTTTCTTTGTGGAGTTGCCTGCCCCGACTGCAGAGTTTCCGCACATGTTTATATACTTTTTGTAGTAAATGCAAGAGGGACAGAGGGGAGTGGGTGTAAAATGGGAAATATTTATGAATAAAGGGGAGGGGCTAAGGGAGGAGCAAGGAGGGGTGTAGGGACGGACAAGCACTCACCCACAAAGGAGTAAACCCATTGCTATTTACAAACCACACCTCTACAGTCACAACAGCCATGATGTACCTAAAACAGTTGTAAATGTACCCGAGCTCAGAGTCCAACATCGCACATGGTCATCCACTGGAACTGCAACACACTCCCATTAATAATAATGGAGGTACGGACATAAATTAAAACGGCCTTAAATGAAATAGTTTAAACTAATTAAAAATCTAAACAAATGTCATTCAAGGCAAAAAATATCTAAAAAGAAAAAAATATTTTACAATGTTTTAATAACATTTATTGAATTGCAACACTAATATAACATCATTTTTAGTGAAGTATAATTACATATGTTATAATTAATGCCCAAAATCAAATTTCTGGTTATTTCAGGCAATCAGGTGACACCACGTTGCAGATATTTTCTTATTTTCAATCCAAATAACAGACTAACATGTCCACCACTCAAAATAATTTCAATTTTCACTATACTAATTCAACACTAATCCTTTAATGGATTCCTTAGTAGTGTGCTACTCTCCGAAAAAGCGCTTTGATGCCTCGTATGGGGTAATAAGCACTAGCTGGCAGATGCATCAACGTAGCCTTTTGCTATTCCTAAATAGCGATTTTTAAGGAATCGCTATTTAGGAATAGCAAAAGCCTATGCATGTAGGAAGCGCTATTAAAATAGCGATTCCTAAACATTCCTTAATTGCTACTCGCCAATTGCTAGTCGTAATTAAGGAATGCGGACCCATTCATTCCTATGGGCCTCCAGGCCCATAGGAATGAATGGGAGATTGCGAGAAGCAATTAAGGAATGCGGTCCCATTCATTCCTATGGGCCTCCAGGCCCATAGGAATGAATGGGAGATTGCGAGTCGCAATTAAGGAATGCGGTCCCATTTATTCCTATGGGGCCTCCAGGCCCATAGGAATGAATGGGAGATTGCGAGTCGCAATTAAGGAATGTGGTCCCATTCATTCCTATGGGCCTCCAGGCCTCCAGGCCCATAGGAATGAAGGGGAGATCGCATGAGCGATTTGCGAGTACCAGAGGGTGCAAGGGTGTCAAAATGACACTCTGTTGCACCCCTGAAATTGATCTCTGCACATATGTTGCACACACATAGGCATGTGTGTGCGCAACATGAAACTTTAAAAATGCACAAAAGTGCTTTTTTCAAAGTTTTAGCAAATTACCATGAAGTTCAACTTCATGGTAATTTGCTACTCCTATTAGCAAATTCGCTATTTTTTTTACTTTCATGCATTGCATTTAAGGAGTTTCAATTTGGGATTCCTTAAATGCAATCGCAATTTAAGTAATCTCAATTTAGAGATTCCTTAAATTGCTATTTTTGCATTTGGGATGATGCATCCCAAATGCAAAAATACTGGTCGCAAAGGGGCAGATTCTGAGAATCTGCCCATTTGCGACCGGTATTTACTTTGATGCAAATGCCTGTAGATACATGCAATTACAATACAATACATTTAAAAATTATTAATACATATTATAAATGTTAATTTTGGTGGGAAACCTTTAATTAAACCTTAATACAAATATATCTTCTATATATTCAACTTGGGTGGAATTTTCCCTGTGTAAAAAATATAAACAATATTTAAATTGTTTATTACACTTGGAAAAAATATTTTTATGTTAAATACAAATGTAAATGTTATAAACTTTAAATATTGAACAAATTAAAAACTCACAGTTTACTTAGAGATCTAATTGATTTTAAATGTAAAAAAAAGATTTTCTCACAGATCTGTTTCAAAATCCCAACTAGCTAAAATCATCTGATTTTCTTACTACGTACTCCGAATTACTGATTTGCCTTATTCACCTCTATTCGGAGGGGTACATCCTTAAAAAATCATGTATAGAATTAATTGAAAGTATTTTTTAATAGTTGTAATATTTTTAAACTTAAAAGCATAACATATTATCATGAACGAATTAATTTTAAATATATGAAATTTTATAACATTCTTTTGAAGGTGTGTGTATTTTTAAAAGGCAAAATACATAATTTTATTTTATCTTTATTTTCGAATGGGTTTGATTTTTAAGTCTCTCTCTCCATTATTTTCTATGGGAGGGCTTTGCATTACCAGTGGTTGGCTATGTATGGTGCTGCATTTTCTATTGCTCCACTTTTGCCGAAGTAAGTTACATTTGTAAATTTTACTCCACCTCTGTTTAAGCGTGTGCAGATGTGCAAGTCCACACTTTTGAGTAACTTTATCGTAATGGTGAATAGCTAAAACTAGAAAAGTTACTCTACGAGCATCCTTGTATGTATAGATTACTCACAGGTGTAAGGTACTTTTGTGAGTAAGCTCGAGGTCTCCAACTCAACCTGAGTGTTTCCTTTTTTGTGGTAACGCTAAAGTAGACGCGGGCACTTGGGCTGTTATTAGAGCAAATTGGATGTTCCGGTGTGTTTGTTTGACTGGGGAGCGGCAATAAATACCTTGAAGTAATTTTCCTGGACTTGCTACATCACTCGCCTCCAGAGGGCCTCCTGTAGTAGCTATTTATCATTACCGTAGTAGGATCAGGTAATTTCTCCTTGTTCTTAACCATGTTATCGTGATTTGCTTTTGTATTTTCCCTTCTCTTCCTTTTACCTAATTTTGTTGGTTTCACCACAACATAAGCACAGAAATGTACTTTACTTTTACCTGGTTCAGGTTCTTATCCTTTGTATACATTTTTATACGATGAACACCTTCGCTGTACGGCTACAGTGTGAGCACAGAGAGCCCAAACCCTGATATTCCTGCACCTTGATCTGCCTTTATTGGTATCCTTTCCACTTTGATAAGTGAGATATGTGTTCGAATCGCTGAACAACCTTTAAACCTGCTGTGATACAACTTGGTGGTTACAAGTTTCATGTTTGAACCTCCACCGTGAGCTCCAGTACGCTGCTTGTCTCACACCGCGCTCCATGCTTTGGCTCTTATCATCAACCTTGGACCATCTCTATAACTTGAAAGCTCCGAAGACTTCGCAGCTGTTGTAACTGCCTGAAGTTTCATAAATTTTGATGTCTGTGAATTCAGGTTCAACTTGATGACCCAACTCTACTCTGCGGGAATTTTGCACTTCATGACACTTCTGCGCATCTTATCAGCTTCTGGAACTGATTTAGCCCAAAACATCGCATCAAATTCCAGTGTTGATCATCATCAGAAATTGGACTTACCAGTGCCCCTCGAGCATGGCTAGCGAGGTCCCCTACTTTTTTGTATGTGACTTCCTGATGGATTCAGTGGATCTGCTTTTTTTCTTCATTTTCCTTTTTTGTGATTTTGAACACACAACTAAATGAGTCCTTTATTTCCTTTGTGACAGTTGTTTTTGCTAATTAATAACCCTTAAACTACTGACCTGGTTTTAATTTTCACTCATGAGTAATTATTAAATACTCCTGTTTCTCTAAACTTTGAATTTTGAATTTCTTTGTCTCTTTTTTCTACATTGTATTGACATTTGTGACATCAACTGTTTTGATTTACCTTTGAGCGTGGCCTTTTTGCTCAAGCCATATTACCAAAAGCGAGCTGGTGTCATTTTAGTGGAAGACACATTTACCTTTGCCGACCATAGTAGGGAACAGCAAAGCAGGCTGATTCCAGGAAGCAGATCACCTACCTGACAACGGTTACTGTCTTAGGTGGCATCTGCACCCACTGTAGATGCAAAAAGTAAAGATTATGAGGAAAGCTGTTGGTATCTGTGCCCCCAGTATTTGAGACTGCCACCCTCTCTCGAACAGTTGAAAGAGCTAAAGATGCACCCGTCAGACATTGATGTCTCAACAACTAAGACCGCCCACTCATGTCATACAACGGTCACACTGTTACCTGAGTCACTTTACACTGTGATGTGTACAAGCATTTTACGTAAACAAGTTGTGTTGTGCGTTGTGAACAGCATCACCCCCTTTGTATGTAAATGAGCTTCTGTCGCCAGACACCCAAGGCTCCCATCTCTTCTAGTGCGGATGATAACGTGAGCACTGTAAGGTAATCACAAACAAGGGCTATATTGAGAAATAATCAACTTCCAGGTCACACAGCTGTGGTTATATAGTTATTTGTTAGTTTTCAATTCATGTTAATTTCCAGTAATTCTCCAGGTTACGTTTTTCTCAGTTTATCACTTTCTATCGCTCTTTGCGCTCCATCAATTAAAAATTTGAGGTTTTTCATAGGATATATTGTTAGTTTTCATCGACCTTGTCACAATCCCATCATTCTCGATTTGTCAGCATGTGTTTTGCCCCTCTGCTGTTCTAGGATGGGCCTTCTCAATGCAGAAGGAGCTGTAATAGAAATAATACATCAGGCATATATGAAATTGTCAGAGCTACAAATTGTGATCGAAAAGAGCTGAAAATGCACCTCTTTAAAGAATATCACATTGTGACGCATTAACAGTCCTCTCTCACTCTTAGAAACCATCTCCCCTCTAATCACATGTTGACTCTCTAGGTCTTGGACCATGTACAGAGCTCTGATGCCTCGCAGCGATAGTCATGGCATTCTGATAAGACATATGTGTAAGGTGAAATGTGTTCACACGTGAGTATGGTAATGTTATTGGTATTTGTATAGCGCAACTGATACCCTGAGGTGTCCTGGCGCTGTGTGAAGGCCGACAGAGGATTGAAAGGCGTGGGAGAGGATGGCAAGATCAGTTAGTAAACAGCCATATTTGTTTTCAGTGCCTTCCTGAAGGCCAGAAGATTGGTCAGGCTTCGCAGATATAATGGCAGAGCATTCCATGCTCTGGCCACATTCCCAGTGAAGCTTCTTCCTCCCCAAGTGGCTTATTTTACCCTCGGGACATTTATGAGTCTTGCCTCTAAAGACCGCAGTGTTCTATGAGGCGTATACCAGCGTAATTATTGTTTTAAAAATTCTGGTCTGGTTCCCTGAAGGGCTTTAAACACCAGACAGAGGGACTTAAATTGAGTGCGCTTCCTAACCGGCAGCCACTGAAGTTTTTTAATTTTGGCTGAGATTGAGTCGAACTTTGGCGTGCCTGTAAGGAGTCTGGATGCTGCGTTCTGCAGTATTTGAAGTTTGTTTAAAGATGCTTCCTGGATTTTGAGACATAGACTATTGCAGTAGTCTAATCTGGACATTATTAATGCAGTGACGGCTGTTTGTTGCGCATCTTTGGGAAGAACGCATCTCTCTTACAATGTGGGGCGGGGAGCTATGTTGTGCATACTGTTTCATTTGTGATTTCCAAATTCTCTGTGCTAAAACTTAGCAGAAGCAGCACATAGAAACCCTGTGCATCGAGGTTCTTAAGATGGATCGCACAGCACACATTCCCTCTGTGTTGAGCTGTTCTCTATCACAGCTTTTCCCCAGTATGATAACAGTTTCTTAAGATTGATCGCAGAGCGTACCTTCTCTCTGTGTTTAGCCATTCTCTATCACAGCTTTGCCCGGGTATGATAAACAGGGCAGGACTGAAGGCCATTTCTCTGCACCACTCCCAGAGCCCCTCTCCAACTGTTTGCCATCGCAAACGACAGCGATTTCTGGCATGATAGTTCCACTGTGAAGCTAATTCAGCATTTGGAAGGGGCACGTGGCGTGTCTAGTCTGAGCCTACTCCTGTGTAGGAGTGAATGGCACAAGAGTATTGCCACCTTAAGAGGGGACCAAGTTGTGCTAGTCTCACCCTCACTTCATACCGGAGTAAAGGGCACAAGAAGGGTATCGCCACCTTAAGAGGGAGTACAAGTTGCATCTAGTCTGATCCTCACTGCATAGTGGAGTAAAAGGAGCTATAAGTAGTACTGTCACTTAAAAGGGACAAATGATGTGTCTAGTCTGATCCTCACGCCGAACAGGAATTAAGGGCACGAGAAGTGAAATGCAACCTTGTGGGCAGGGCTTCCAAGCTGTGTTTAGTTTGAACCTCACCCTATAGAGAAGTGAAGGGCACAACAGGGATAGTGCCACCATACGTGGGGGCACATGTTGTGTCTAGTCTGATCCTCACCCCATACAGGAGTAAAGACCATGTTGCAGATTGTGGGATATAGCGGCCAGGTCTACAGGGTTTAGATTTCTAACCCACAGGTTGAAGGAATTAGTTGGGTGCACCACCACTGAGTTTAGCAGTCTGCTTTAAATGTAGCCCGCACAACCCACTGAGTATTCCTGCAGGTGTGGGGCTCGCGCTCTCTGGGTTATTAACAGTCCCCTCATGTGTTCAGGGACACTTTCAAGGTACATCAGAACTGGGTATATATTGTGTCTTTTATTTTAAAATAGTTATTTTAAAATTTCTGAACCCAGTGCTCACAATGTTGTATGGTAACATCACAGAAGATAAAAATGAGACGAAGCTAAGCATTTCCAGAGCAGTGAAAACCTGTAAAATCATTATCATAATTTATAGAGCAAACACCCTCACTGTGCTATCTCTAGGCGCTATGCTGGTTCTAGTAGAATCAATAAATAACCTACCTATCTCTCGAGGTTCTGTGGTGGTGCGCAGACCTGGGACAACAGGGTTAGTTGTTGGTCTGGAAAAGCTTTCCAGCTGTTTCAAGGGCAAAGACATTGTGTTTATTCAGAGGCAAACATTGCCCAAGCGCCATTCAGTGCAGCCTGAGTCTTGGAGGAGTCTCGCTGCTTGCTTCTTCATTTAAGGTGAAATCTGGTGCCAGGCCATCTGGATCTGTGACCCGGGGCAAGTGTCCCTCTGAATCATTGGTCAGTTCTGGGGTTCATAGCTGGTATTTACCACTGATTTTTATTTTATGTTTTCAGAAACAAACAGGGATCTTAAGACTCTAGATCTAACTGGACTATACTGGTTGGATGTAAAATTTGTCACCGATGTAAAAAGCCCCTGAGCATTTGCGTCCTCTTTAGCTCGTGTTTACTTTACAAGTGTCAACTTCTAAAACCTTGAGCTGTAGATATTGAGAGGATGGACTGGATTTGTGGCATCCGTGAGGTGCCGGGTTTTTAGGGACCCGGTGGTGCCAGGGGTAACACCCGGGGACCTCTGAGTTCTCCCTGTTATGGACCACAGAAACACGGAGTCTTCTAGTTGAAGTCAGAGATCGAGTTTTATTGGCTGCAACCAAGTAACATGTGTCCTAGAAGTACGGCAGCACGGGCCGTAAGTTCTCAGGAGACTGTTCGTTTTTACAGAACCAGCCTTTTCCTTATATACATAAATAACAGCTGTAGGCAAGAATTCTTGAGTTTATGATATGGCTATACACATATTTTTGTAACAATACAAAGAGCGAAGTCATGCTGGTCAGCACATATTTTATATGTCCAGTTTGTGATGGATTACTCTGCCAGATCCAGAATTCCCATCAGATATCGATGTAACACCAGTAAGGTCGGGCATCCTCCCATCATAAAACGGGTCATAAACAAGAAGCATGGACAGGTGTATGTGTATGGAAAACATGGTCTGTATGTAGTGAATGGTTTATGACATGTTGTGCCTAGATGATATCTTGTTCGACCACTGGGCGAGGAGCTGCCAAAACAGGTTTGGCTGGAGGCAGTAGAGTCAGCTTCGGCCAGGTCATGGGGATGTCAGCTACGGCGGACGTGTCCTTTCAGATCAAACTCGGTCTTAATCGATTGACTATATGAGGGCAAGCCATAAGATGGATGCCGTTTACAAAATGGAGTCTGAGGGTTCAGGACGGAAGCTACGATTTAAGGGTGTTAGCATCACTCAATTGTGACGCAAATGCATAGGGATAACGTCCTAATCATTACCGGTCGGTAGATACCAAATCCGTCATGGTACGATGATATTTTGAACACGAGTGTTGGACCCCTGAGCCGGTGTTACAGCAGGCGCCGAAATTACAGTACCACAGACCCTCCTTTTGCCCTCATTTTAGGCAATAACTCACTCTAATCTGAGTCCAAATCAGTATTGATGTATTCATGGAGATGCTGCTGTAGCATCATTCTGTTGCTCAATTCGTCCCTTGATACAGGCTTCCTTACACATGAAGTAGCGCAGAGGCCACATATTGCAGGAGCGCACTGTACAAACAGGCAGAACATAAACAGAACGGCTAAGATCATCCCGATGAAGATCAGAGTTTTCCATCCCCAGGCAGAGATCAGTTCCCAGAACCACCCTAGCAAGGACCAGTCCCCTTTCTCTAAGTGAAGGGAATCAGAGATTTTGTGCAATTTGGAGATGGCCTGGTATACTGTCGGAGCATTATCGGGGATGAAAATGCAACAACTAGACTGGATCACTCTACATACACCACCACGGTCTGCAAGTATGACATCTAGGGCAACCCTGTTCTGAAGGGTCATAAGTCGATCCGACTGAAGCTCAGCTGTCAGGTTGCTAAGGGCACCGGCCGTTTCAGTCACGGCGGATTCAACTATTCTCGTTAATTGTCAAATGTTCCTGCTGTTCACCATGGGCCCCCAAAATGGCAGAAAACCCTTTGCGAAGTCTCCAAACTCCTGACCCGCAGTGTCGTCTTGACTCACGACACCCCTAACTGTCCTTGTCCGATGGTAATCTGCCCCGGCCGTGTAGGTGGGTGGCAGCAAAAACGAGATAAAACATGTGCCCGAGAAGTCAGGGGGCAACCATGTGTAGGCTTTGTCATGGCAGATGAAATAGGTGCCTTTAGCCGCCAAGAATGGAGGGGAAGTTCGGGAGGCAAACACATACGTTTCCGTGCATCCGCTCTTCCCCAACTGTGCCTTGGGATCCCTGCCAATACCTTGCAGACACAAGTGACCTCGGTGGGGTACTATCCAGACTGGGGAGGATTTCTTTGTTTTCTGGCTTTTATTCAAAGAGATCCCGGATTTAGTCACATTCCAGCGACTGTAGGGAGCGAGTTCATCTTTAGGAATCGTTTGATACGTGTCAACATCCCTACTCATATTTCTTATCCCTACCACTAGTGCCTTGTTGCTGGAATCACTCTCTGCGTAACGGGGCGGGTACGGTTCTAGGGCGAACAGGAACATGGTCTGGAAAGCCAACAGAGAACCGTAATAGCTGAATGGTAGGATGAAGTAAGGGATGCCCTTATCTGCAGTGTGTGGCATGAGACCGCATATCCAACAATTAGTAGTGTTCATCACAGATTGGTGCTGGTGGAGGAGTTGGACAAATGAGTTGTTTACGAATTCTAGTCTTCTGGCAGACTCGTGTTCAGGTAGAGGGTGAAAGGAGTGTAAAGAAACAGTTGGAGGAGGTGTGGACTGAGTGTTGTTTACAAAGGTGATTTGAAACGTGGATAAGGTGTAACCAATCAAGAACATCATTATGCTACATATCATCAAAATACATATTATCAGGAACTTCTTCCTGGCCATCACAGTGCATATTCTTCTTTTAAAGTTCATGTCTTTAGCAGGTCTCTCTACCCTCGGAAACTCCATCCTCTGGTTGCTGCCCGCGGTGGGAGGTTGCTTCTGCCAAGATGTGCGCTCTGTCCGATCCGGGGTAATTCCCTCAGATCGACCAGAACCGTTGACCTAGGCGTCCCTGGCTGCACTCCTCAGACTTCAACCGCGGCCCTAGCAGCAGAACCGGATGGCGGTTCGAAAATCAAAAATGAGCTAGTTCCCTGGGCGAGAGAGCTGTGAGAATCAAAAATAGTTCATGGGGAAAAAGGGGGAAATCGTATTAGGTTCGTTATGTCAGTTCCTTGGTCTTGACCTCAGATTATATCGTTCTTTTCCAGGTACGGTGTGGTCTTCAAACAATGTTTCAGGTTCTGTAGTGTCCAACTGCATCGACGGTGGCACAGATCCTTGCAAAATACAATAGCTTTCTTTGTCGGTACCAGTTCCCTTTAATCGTGCATCGCTGAAGTGGACAAAACGAGGTATGAACTCAGTTTCGGAGTCAGCGACTCCTTGCCGGACCCATCGGTCATATGGAAGGGGGAACGGGACCCTTTTACAGTGGGCGCCGTGCACCCAATATTTCTACCCGTGGACACGTACTGCAGAGCGGGTAGACAGCAAAACCTGGAAAGGTCCGGTCCAGCGAGGCTCCTCGTTCTTTGTTCGTCTGAAGTTCCGAACCAGGATCCAGGAGCCAGGTTCGATGGAGTGGCCTGGATCGTCGGACACCGGTGGAGAGGAGCTGTGGACCTGTTGATGTAAAGCATGCAGTTTAGTTGTCAGTTCATGTAAATAGTCAAACAGTGCAGGGTACTCTATTTCCCTGAGCTTTCTGGGCCTCGGTACTCCCCATATATTTGCTGGGCGCCCGAACACGATCTCGTGTGGGCTGAGTCCTAATCTGGAGTGGACAATCATCCTGGTAGACAGGAGTGCTAAAGGCAGGGCGTCTGGCCACTTGAGGCCTGTGCTGGCTTGGATCTTGGCCAGTTTCAATTTTAACGTGCCATTATAGCACTCTACCAATCCTGCCGATTGGGGATGATTCGCAGCGTGAAATTTTTGGTGGATGCCTAGACACTCACACACTCTCTTCATCACTCGTCCCACAAATTCACTTCCATTATCACTCCAGACAATTCTAGGCATGCCGAATCTCTGGAAGAATTCCCTGACAAGGGCTTTGGCAGTTGACAATGCAGTGTTGTTCTTAAGGGGGTACGCTTCCACCCACCTGGAGAAAGCGCAAACGACAACAAGGACATATTTTAGGTTATTGCACCTCTCCATGTGAATGAAATCGAGTTGCAGGACCTCGAACGGATACGCTGGGGGTGCAAAATGACCAGCTGGGGTTGGGGTTCCTTTACCGGAATTGTGCTTCAAACATACCATACAATTTCTGACCAGATTCTCTGCACATTTTGGGATACCACTATTCTGCCATACTGGGGCCAACAGTTTACATATTCCTTTCACACTGATGTGTGCCATTCCATGGGCCATCGTTACCACTGCGAGCACATAGGCGTTAGGTAACAACCATCGCTGATGTTCTGACAGTTCGACCCAACAACCATTCGCATCTAACTTACCCTTGCTTTCTCTCCATTCATTCACCTCTTTCTCGGTAGCGTCAGCTTGTATAGACTTCACGCTTTCAATGGTATCCTCACACATACCCACATCAGGGGTCCATCTAGCAGGACCTACGACATACATCAGACTCATTGTGTTCCTTGCAGTCTCTTTCGCGACCTCATCGGCAAATGCATTCCCTCGACCAACATCATCCCGGATTTTCCTATGCGCGCTGCACTTTATAATCGCAACCTGTAGGGGCAAGGTGAGTGACTCGAGAAGGTCGTGTACTAGCTGTCCGTGTTGAATTCTCGCACCGTGTGATGTCAGGAACCCACGTTCATGCCACAATCTTCCAAAACTGTGGGCTACGCCAAAGGCGTACTGACTATCAGTGTACACATTTACTCGTTTTCCTTTCGCCAACACACTTGCTCTTGTGAGTGCGACTAACTCCGCTGCCTGTGCAGAATTCTGGGGAATGCGAGCTGTCTCGACAATTGTGTGTAATGTTGTCACGGCATATGCTGCAGTCGTATCACCATTCGGCAACTTGAAACATGAACCATCAACCCATAAGTTATCATTACATTCAGGGAGGGGAGTGTCCTGTAAGTCTACTCTCCCTTTGGTCTCTTCCTCTGTCCTAAAACAGCAATCATGTTTGTCGACCTCATCTGTCTCTGCTGGAACGGGTAATAAGGTAGCAGGGTTGAGTGTATCACACCTCTTTATGTGAATGTGACTTGCTAACAGGGTCAATTCATAGCTGGATAATCGAGCACTAGTTAGGTGTTGCGTTTTCGTTCTGTTTAGTAGGATATCTACAGCATGTGGGACCATTACGGTCAGAGTATTATTCATGACTAACCCAGCCGACTGTCGGATGCAGACAGCCGCTGCGGCAGTGGCCCTCAAGCAACTTGGTAATGCCTTAGCTACAGGATCTAGAGTCGCGGAGAAATACGCACATGGGCGTTGCTTGTCCCCAAAGCGTTGCGTCAAGACTGATAATGCGCAACCTTCCTTCTCGTGGACATATAATGTAAAAGGCTTGCTGTAGTCGGGATTGCCCAACGCAGGAGCCGAACATAGTGCATCACGCAACTCATGGAAACTCGCCTGACAATCTTCAGACCAAGGCAAAGGATTGGGTGTGTCTTTACGCATTAATGCCAGCAAGGGTTTGGCCAACAGTGAGAAGTTCGGTATCCATTGTCTACAGTACGATGTAATGCCCAAGAAGGCACGCACTTCTCTTTGTGTCCTTGGGACACTCAATTCTGCAATTGCCTGTATTCTTTCTGGGGTCAGTCTCCTTCCCTCCTTCGACAAGATATGACCTAAGTAGGTTACTTCTTGACGGCAGAATTATAATTTGGAAAGCGAGACCTTATGTTTCATGTCGCATAGATGACGCAACAATGACAAGGTAGCTTGCTTGCAAACCTCTTCAGTATCTGCAGCGATCAGCAAATCGTCTACATACTGAATCAGAGTCGCGCCACCAGGTAAAACAATCGTATCTAGTTGTGTTTTCAGAGCCTGACTGAATATTGATGGACTCTCACAGTAGCCCTGAGGAGCGCGTTTAAAGCGGAAGCTTCGTCCTCCTAAATTGAAGCCAAAAATATCCCTGCTCTCCTCGGCAATCGGGATGCTGAAGAAGGCATTCTTCAGGTCGATCACTGAGAACCACGTGACTGAGGCTGGAACCATTGTCAGTAAGGCAGTAATGTCGGGGACGACTGGAAACTGTGGTACAACGATCTTATTCACTTCCCTTAGATCGATCACAAATCGGTACACAGGGGGCTGTGAAGGATCGGTACGCTTTAACACAGGCAAAACAGGACTGTTACAAATGTTGCCTGAAGTCTCTTCGATGACATCTTTCGCAATTAGATCGTAGACGATCGCTAACAGAGCCTTTTCACATTCGTTGGATATTCTATATTGGGGAATACGTGGCAACCTAACATTAGTTTTTAATGTTATCACATACGGTGCTATCTCCAAATGACCCACATCATTAGAACCATTCGCCCAAAGTACATCTGGAAGAGATGACAATTCAGTTGGAATTCTTTCTTTTGACAAATACATCGGGGAAATCACTTTCTTACCAAGGGTGAGTTGTACTTTCGAAGGAGAACAGTACAAAGTAGCATATAATCTCTTCAACAAATCCAAACCTAACAAATTTTCGCCACAACCTGTTGTAAGAATGAGGGGTGCTTCTAATTCGCATGGGCCAACAGAAAGGGGCATGGGACTGGAGATCGGGTTTCTAACAGGGGTGCCAGAAAAACCTACTGAAACATTCATTTCGCCGGACAAAGGTGCGCCAGGAAGTTTTGAGTGCATAATAGAACTTTTTGTAGCACCAGTATCCAGCAGAAATGTCTCCGATACTCCGGATGTAATCACCTCAACATAAGGTCCACTCTGATCTACTGGAACTGAAACAACTCCCTCTCTTTGTCCATGGCTGTCCTAGCAATTATGACCCTCATTCTCGTTCTCTGCGTAATAGTCGTCTGCATAGTACTGAGCTGTCCTGGAGGACGCATTATTCTGTTGGTCAAAGCTATTCATAGAATTCTGAGGCGGGAAAGAAATGGTGTTCTGGGAGAAAGTTCCACGGCCCCTACCTCTAGGAGCCTGTTGAACACCTCTACCTCTTGCGCCGGAGACACCGTTCAAACGTCGTGCAAGAGCTTGGCAATTACTTTTGAAATGACCCTCTTCTTTGCAATATGCACATTGATTCGGGCCATACGGAGAACGCTGGTGGGAAAACTCGTTTCCTTGTGCGTTTCTCGAATACTGCTGTGGTTGTTGATAATTGGGCTGACTAGGAGTGCGGGCGGATAGGCTTGTTGGAGAAGAACTTTAGTTTTTAGTTCTTTAGTCTTCTTGTCTGTCTTATCTAGCTCGTCTTTGCGTCTATTTTCGTAGTACTGGGCTGTGGCTAAAATCTGCGCTGACGTGGAAACAGCCCAAGCACTTTCTGAATCTTTCAACTTATTGCACAGTTCAGGAAGCAGATTATGTACAAATTTGTCTACAAACAATCTTTGGCCACCCTCGGTAGCCATGTCCTGACCACTATGATCAGTGAAAGTCTCCTCAAATCTCGTGAAAAAGTCGGACACATTCTCATCTTTCTTCTGTTTGCATGCGGATAGCTTGTCCCAATTTACGCGTAATTCAGGCATTAGCGTTTTCATGTACGCGATAATTCTACCGGGAAGGTCTGCTAATAAGGGCTCGGGTTTAGAGCCACCAATTTGTCTGGCATCAGTAGCTGTAATATTAGCCCATGAGTCACCTAGTTCTTGATCATGATCTGCATGACGGATTTTACTCCATAAAGGATGCGGAACAACATTCCCAAACAACATGTCTATATCTGCTAAATTCATTACACATGAGCTGGCAGTTTGTGATAACTCCTTATAATATCCTGCTGGGTTTTTACGTGGATCAGGTAGTGTCTGTTTGAGTGCTAAAACTTCAGATCTTTTCCAGGGGACATGTACCCATACGCGCTGGAAGTGTGGTGGAACAGGTGGTTGTCCATTCGCATCACCTTCCCTCCATACTGGAGGAACCTCTCTCATGGGATACTGTCGCGCCTTTTTCCTATCTGACACATCATCCTCATCAAACGCTCTAGAGCTATTTCCCGTACTCCTATAAGATAACAGCAGATCTATTGCTCGTTCAACATCTGCACCTATAATCATGCCTTCGTAAAATTTGAATCGCATGCGGGCTAGTTCCTGCATTCTGCGTTTTGGGTCATTGTCTCGCAAATCTTCCCAGAGGTACAAGCACATCTCTTCAAATACATATCTTTGAGTGGATGCATCCCACTGACGGAAGACTTCCATAACGGACTGAACATCATATTTAGCAGTGTCAATAACCCATTTGCGTGCTAACTCATTTAGTACCACTCTTTCCTTGTAGTCTGGTAGTTGGCTACGCAACTGTCTACGTTCTGTCTTAGGGGTCGTTTTAGGCGACCCAAAGAAGGGTGAGAATAGACCGGTGACAGTACTTGTCACTCTCTGTCTGACAGAAGGAGAAGCTTGTGGCGGAGCAGATGCGCCGGAAAACACAGGCTGATATAAAGAGGAAGTTGAAGCAACAGCAGAGGAAGTCGAGGCAGTAGCAGACGTAGTATCATAGTGAGTAGTTGGAGCAGTAGGCAAAGTCATAGAGGTAGATGGAGTATGTAGCAAAGGCGGCGGCCCTTGAGAAGGCTGCGCCGGAGAAGTAGGAACCAGCTGAAGAGGAGCTGGTGCTTGTGCAAGAGCTGCTTTTCGTGCGCTAGGGCGTGGTATAACAATACGCCTTGGCGGTCCCACAATACTCGATGTGTATGGGGGTGGTGAGTTCAATAAATGGGACATTAATGGATCTTTCTCGGATGTTCCCTTTGAGTCTTGTCCCCCATGTGGTAACATCGGGTAGCATTTATCTATTGCTAGTTTCTTGCTTCTGGGCATTTGTTCACTTTCCTGCTCTTCCTCATTATCCCTGTATGTGATGGCAGCTTGCACCATCGACATACCTCTTTTATTTTTCTTTGCTAGTTTTATTTCCTTCTGTTTGGCCTCTTTGCGCCATAGGCAAAAAGAGTCAAACATCGCCGGCCGGGCTTTCTTCTTGAACAATTTGACCTCGAGGTTGTCTAATATTTCCGGGTCAAAACTACCATATTGGGGCCATTTTAAAACACCATCCTTGCGGGTGTATTTTATCCATACCTCATTATACGTGATAGGACCTACTCCGTGCTTTATATATAACTCATATGTTGGAGTTCCAATCGGAGGAACCGGACACGAATCCTCTAATCGGGAGTCCTTACTACAACCAAGACAAAACAAGTTTCCAAGTCTGCTAAGACCAGGCATCTTTGCTCACTAGTCTAGCTTCAAACTTCAAGGGATTATCTAATTATGATATTATCGTGAATACACGAATCCCTCGGTTTTGGTGCTTGCAAGAACCAATACAAACCGTATCGCTGGGATACCAAACTAAGAACCAAGAACCAATACAAACCGTATCTCTAGGATACCAAAACTAAGAACCAAACTAAGGACTGGGAGACGCTCCACTTATACTTAACTGAATATTGAAGATCGGTGACGTCACTAGAAGACTCTTCTATCGTTTCGCTCTACCAAGGATCACTGGGTCCAAAACAGGGCGATAGTCAGGGCAGCAGTCCTTCGTAGCCGTCGGGACGCGGGGAACCTCGCAGCAAAGACCTTCGGAACCACATCGACATGCAGGGGTCGCTGAAGTGGCTGGCCGTCCTCTGGAATTTTCACACGAAGCTCCTCATGAACATCTGGCTTGGACCGTCACCGCTTGATACCGCCCCGAGTTGGGCGCCAACTGAGGTGCCGGGTTTTTAGGGACCCGGTGGTGCAAGGGGTAACACCCGGGGACCTCTGAGTTCTCCCTGTTATGGACCACAGAAACACGGAGTCTTCTAGTTGAAGTCAGAGATCGAGTTTTATTGTCTGCAACCAAGTAACATGTGTCCTAGAAGTACGGCAGCACGGGCCGTAAGTTCTCAGGAGACTGTTCGTTTTTACAGAACCAGCCTTCTCCTTATATACATAAATAACAGCTGTAGGCAAGAATTCTTGAGTTTATGATATGGCTATACACATATTTTTGTAACAATACAAAGAGCGAAGTCATGCTGGTCAGCACATATTTTAGATGTCCAGTTTGTGATGGATTATTCTGCCAGATCCAGAATTCCCATCAGATATCGATGTAACACCAGTAAGGTCGGGCACCCTCCCATCATAAAACGGATCATAAACAAGAAGCATGGACAGGTGTATGTGTATGGAAAACATGGTCTGTATGTAGTGAATGGTTTATGACATGTTGTGCCTAGATGATATCTTGTTCGACCACTGGGCGAGGAGCTGCCAAAACAGGTTTGGCTGGAGGCAGTGGAGTCAGCTTCGGCCAGGTCATGGGGATGTCAGCTACGGCGGACGTGTCCTTTCAGATCAAACTCGGTCTTAATCGATTGACTATATGAGGGCAAGCCATAAGATGGATGCCGTTTACAAAATGGAGTCTGAGGGTTCAGGACGGAAGCTACGATTTAAGGGTGTTAGCATCACTCAATTGTGACGCAAATGCATAGGGATAACGTCCTAATCATTACCGGTCCGTAGATACCAAATTCGTCATGGTACGACGATATTTTGAACACGAGTGTTGGACCCCGGAGCCGGTGTTACAGCAGGCGCCGAAATTACAGTACCACATCCGATAGGCTAACAATTCAGGCTCAAGGGTGGTTAGACATGGGGACCACTTTCACAAGTTCTGTGAAAGACCACAAGATGCTGACTGTGAACTTCAGCTCAGCCGGGCGAACGCAAATGGAAACTGAGGCTAAAATGGAACCAGCGCTGCTCGTGTTTAAGGACCTCAAACCTTCTACGAAAATAAAGAAGGCTAAAGCAAGTGATTGAAATAAAAATTATAATAGAATTATAAATTGGAACAGTCAGATTCAGTGTTTCTGACAGGCCTGGGATAACCTCTAAACTAAGCAGTCACTGAATGTGTTTTGCATAAGCTTGATCGTCATGGCTTCATGGCACATTTAGAGAACCGAAGAATAGACTAGAAGTGCGCATTTGATGGACTCAGAGTTCATTACTGGTTGTGTGTTTAATAAGACATATTTTCATGCTAAAATGAAAGGGGTCTCTGCATTTGAAAACACAGGACCACAACAGGTACAGTAAGGGTACTGCCACCTTATGGGGCACGCACGGTGTGTCTAGCCTGACCCTCACCTCGTATAGGAGTAAGGGGCACAAAGAATAGTATTGCTATCTTAAGGTGGGGTTCACGGTTTGAGCCTCACCCCTTACAGGCACCAAGGGCACAATAAGGGCACTGCCACCTTCGGTGGGCCCACCCTGTACTCCAAAGGTGCATGATGTATGTAATCTGTTCCTGCTCTTGTGCAGGCGTAAAAGGCACAATGAAGATATTGCCACCTTGGGGGTGCACAGTGCGTCTAGTTCTTTAAATCCTCATGAGCGCAATCTTACAATAGGTCGGGACACTGCAAGATGGTGGAAGAAAGAGAACAACAAAGGCCAACCCTTCGGATTTGGCTCCCATGGCAACTGGAAGGACCAGTCCTGCCCCCTGTGAATAGTAAGAATCTACAAATGATCACAAGTGAAAGGTTGTGAGAATCTGCGCATTCTATCCTGGAAGTTTTGGGGGGGGGGGGGTTAGCACACCCACAGCACAAGGGAACCAGAGGAATTTTTTGTCTCCCTTGTTAGTTTTGTCTCTCTTGTTAGTTTTGCCTCTCTTGCTGCTCTGTTGTTTAGCTTGTGTCCGTAAGGCGATGGTACACCTCCGGGTAGCTGTTGCGCCATATAAATTTAAACAATAATAATATTATAATAATTATTATTATTACTTAAGGATGAAATGTGTCTTGAGAGACACAGCACCTTTGCACACAGTGATGATTCTCTAATGCACGAATATGTGCACTCGTAAAAGCATGCCGATGTACCGGTGCAGAGTTACTATTTGATGCTTGCAAACTTTCACTGTCATTCTCCAGACGTACCACTGGGAATGTCATGTGACATCACCCCGGCTCCTGTTCTCGTTGCGCCGAAATCTACACAGCAGACATTTAAGCACTTGGAACCATGAAGCTGTGAAAATCCACACACAGGGCAGGTTTATCAAATAGTTGTGTCATCTTTGCGTCATGCAATGGTCCGCAAGGAGACACAAGCCGCGCAAGGTCACCGCGCATGGACGTGCGTTGCTTGATAAATCTAAAGTAACGCAACTCAGCGCAAATCGCTGCGTTGCATTACTCTGCCCCAGAGAGCGGTTCCATGGGTGGAGCGGGGGGGCTTCCATGCATCCACCCTTGGCGTTTGGTGCATTGCTCTTCCCCAGAGAGGGGTTCCATGGGTGGGGCGGGGGTGCTTCCACGCATCCACCCTTGGAGTTTGGTGCATTACTCTGCCCCAGAGAGGGGTTCCATGGGTGGAACGGGGGTGTCTCCACGCATCCACCCTTGGCGTTTGGTGCATTGCTCTGCCCCAAAGAGGGGTTCCATGGGTGGAGCGGGGGTGTTTCCACGCATCCACCCTTGGAGTTTGGTGCATTACTCTGCCCCAGAGAGGGGTTCCGTGGGTGGAGCGGGGGTGCTTCCACGCATCCACCCTGGGAGTTTGGTGCATTACTCTGCCCCAGAGAGGGGTTCCGTGGGTGGAGCGGGGGTGCTTCCACGCATCCACCCTTGGAGTTTGGTACATTACTCTGCCCCAGAGAGGGGTTCAATGGGTGGAACGGGGGTGTCTCCACGCATCCACCCTTGGCGTTTGGTGCATTGCTCTGCCCCAGAGAGGGGTTCCATAGGTGAAGCGGGGGTGTTTCCACGCATCCACCCTTGGAGTTTGGTGCATTACTCTGCCCCAGAGAGGGGTTCCATGGGTGGAGCGGGGGTGTTTCCACGCATCCACCCTTGGAGTTTGGTGCATTACTCTGCCCCAGAGAGGCGTTCCATGGGTGGAGCGGGGGTGTCTCCACGCATCCACCCTTGGCGTTTGGTGCATTGCTCTGCCTCGGGGAGGGGTTCCATGGGTGGAACGGGGGTGTTTCCACGCATCTACCCTTGGAGTTTGGTGCATTACTCTGCCCCAGAGAGGGGTTCCATGGGTGGAACGGGGGTGCTTCCACGCATCCACCCTTGCAGTTTAGTGCATTGCTCTGCCCCAGAGAGGCGTTCCATGGGTGGAGCAGGGTGTGCTTCCAAGCATCCACCCTTGGCGTTTGGTGCATTGCTCTGCCCCAGAGAGGCGTTCCATGGGTGGAGCGGGGGTGTCTCCATGCTTCCACCCTTGGAGTTTGGTGCATTGCTCTGCCCCAGAGAGGCATTCAATGGGTGAAGCGGGGGTGCTTCCACGCATCCACCCTTGGAGTTTGGTGCATTGCTCTGCCCCAGAGAGGCGTTCCATGGGTGGAGCGGGGGTGTCTCCACGCATCCACCCTTGGTGTTTGGTGCATTACTCTGCCCAAGAGAGGGGTTCCGTGGGTGGAGAGGGGGTGGCTCCACGCATCCACCCTTGGAGTTTGGTGCATTGCTCTGCCCCAGAGAGGCGTTCCGTGGGTGGAGCGGGGGTGTTTCCACGCATCCACCCTTGGAGTTTGGTGCATTACTCTGCCCCAGAGAGGGGTTCCATGGGTGGAGCGGGGGTGTTTCCACGCATCCACCCTTGGAGTTTGGTGCATTACTCTGCCCCAGAGAGGGGTTCCATGGGTGGAGCGGGGGTGTTTCCACGCATCCACCCTTGGAGTTTGGTGCATTACTCTGCCCCAGAGAGGCGTTCCATGGGTGGAGCGGGGGTGTCCCCACGCATCCACCCTTGGCGTTTGGTGCATTGCTCTGCCCCAGAGAGGGGTTCCATGGGTGGAACGGGGGTGTTTCCACGCATCTACCCTTGGAGTTTGGTGCATTACTCTGCCCCAGAGAGGGGTTCCATGGGTGGAACGGGGGTGCTTCCACGCATCCACCCTTGGAGTTTGGTGCATTGCTCTGCCCCAGAGAGGCGTTCCATGGGTGGAGCAGGGGGTGCTTCCAAGCATCCACCCTTGGCGTTTGGTGCATTGCTCTGCCCCAGAGAGGCGTTCCATGGGTGGAGCGGGGGTGTCTCCACGCATCCACCCTTGGCGTTTGGTGCATTGCTCTGCCCCAGAGAGGCGTTCCATGGGTGGAGCGGGGGTGTCTCCACGCATCCACCCTTGGAGTTTGGTGCATTACTCTGCCCCAGAGAGGGGTTCCGTGGGTGGAGAGGGGGTGCTTTCATGCTTCCACCCTTGGAGTTTGGTGCATTGCTCTGCCCCAGAGAGGCATTCCATGGGTGAAGCGGGGGTGCTTCCACGCATCCACCCTTGGAGTTTGGTGCATTGCTCTGCCCCAGAGAGGCGTTCCATGGGTGGAGCGGGGGTGTCTCCACGCATCCACCCTTGGAGTTTGGTGCATTACTCTGCCCCAGAGAGGGGTTCCGTGGGTGGAAAGGGGGTGGCTCCACGCATCCACCCTTGGAGTTTGGTGCATTGCTCTGCCCCAGAGAGGCGTTCCGTGGGTGGAGCGGGGGTGTCTCCACTCATCTACCCTTGGAGTTTGGTGCATTGCTCTGCCCCAGAGAGGCGTTCCATGGGTGGAGCTGGGGTGTCTCCACGCATCCACCCTTGGAGTTTGGTGCATTGCTCTGCCCCAGAGAAGGGTTCCGTGGTTGGAGAGGGGGTGGCTCCACGCATCCACCCTTGGAGTTTGGTGCATTGCTCTGCCCCAGAGAGGGGTTCCGTGGGTGGAGAGGAGGTGGCTCCACGCATCCACCCTTGGAGTTTGGTGCATTACTCTGCCCCAGAGAGGGGTTCTGTGGGTGGAGAGGGGGTGGCTCCACGCATCCACCCTTGGAGTTTGGTGCATTGCTCTGCCCCAGAGAGGGGTTCCGTGGGTGGAGAGGGGGTGGCTCCATGCATCCACCCTTAGAGTTTGGTGCATTGCTCTGCCCCAGAGAGGGGTTCCGTGGGTGGAGAGGGGGTGGCTCTATGCATCCACCCTTGGAGTTTGGTGCATTATTCTGCCCCAGAGAGGGGTTCCGTGGGTGGAGAGGGGGTGGCTCCACGCATCCCCCCTCGGAGTTTGGTGCATTACTCTGCCCCAGAGAGGGGTTCCGTGGGTGGAGCGGGGGTGTCTTCACACATCCACCCTTGGAGTTTGGTGCATTGCTCTGCCCCAGAGAGGGGTTCCGTGGGTGGAGAGGGGGTGGCTCCACGCATCCACCCTTGGAGTTTGGTGCATTGCTCTGCCCCAGAGAGGCGTTCCATGGGTGTAGCAGGGGTGCTTCCACGCATCCACCCTTGGAGTTTGTTGCATTGCTCTGCCCCAGAGAGGCGTTCCATGGGTGGAGAGGGGGTGTTTCCATGCATCTACCCTTGGAGTTTGGTGCATTACTCTGCCCCAGAGAGGGGTTCCATGGGTGGAGCGGGGTTGCTTCCACGCATCCACCCTTGGAGTTTGGTGCATTGCTCTGCCCCAGAGAGGGGTTCCATGGGTGGAGCGGGGGTGCTTCCACGCATCCACCCTTGGAGTTTGGAGCATTGCTCTACCCCAGAGAGGCGTTCCATGGGTGGAGAGGGGGTGTTTCCACGCATCCACCCTTGGCGTTTGGTGCATTGCTCTGCTCCAGAGAGGCGTTCCATGGGTGGAGCAGGGGTGCTTCCACGCATCCACCCTTGGAGTTTGGTGCATTGCTCTGCCCCAGAGATGGGTTCCATGGGTGGAGAGGGGGTGCTTCCACGCATCCACCTTTGGAGTTTGGTTTATTGCTCTGCCCCAGAGAGGGGTTCCGTGGATGGAGCGGGGGTGTCTCCACGCATCCACCCTTGGAGTTTGGTGCATTGCTCTGCCCCAGAGAGGGGTTCCATGGGTGGAGCGGGGGTGCTTCCACGCATCTACCCTTGGAGTTTGGTGCATTACTCTGCCCCAGAGAGGGGTTCCATGGGTGGAGCAGGGGTGTTTCCACGCATCCACCCTTGGAGTTTGGTGCATTGCTCTGCCCCAGGGAGGGGTTCCATGGTTGGAGCAGGGGTGCTTCCATGCATCTACACTTGGAGTTTGGTGCATTACTCTGCCCCAGAGAGGCGTTCCTTGGTGGAGCGGGGGTGTCTCCACGCATTCACTCTTGGCGTTTGGTGCATTGCTCTGCCCCAGAGAGGGGTTCCATGGGTGGAGCGGGGGTGTCTCCACGCATCCACCCTTGGAGTTTGGTGCATTGCTCTGCCCCAGAGAGGCGTTCCGTGGGTGGAGCGGGGGTGGCTCCACGCATCCACCCTTGGAGTTTGGTGCATTGCTCTGCCCCAGAGAGGGGTTCCATGGGTGGAGCGGGGGTGGCTCCACGCATCCACCCTTGGAGTTTGGTGCATTACTCTGCCCCAGAGAGGGGTTCAATGGGTGGAGCAGGGGTGTCTCCACGCATCCACCCTTGGCGTTTGGTGCATTACTCTGCCCCAGAGAGGAGTTCCATGGGTGGAGTGGGGGTGTCTCCACTCATCCGCCCTTGGCGTTTGGTGCATTGCTCTGCCCCAGAGAGGCGTTCCATGGGTGGAGCGGGGGTGGCTCCACGCATCCACCCATTGAGTTTGGTGTATTGCTCTGCCCCAGAGAGGGGTTCCATGGGTGGAGCGGGGGTGCTTCCACGCATCCACCCTTGGAGTTTGGTGCATTGCTCTGCCCCAGGGAGGGGTTCCATGGGTGGAGCGGGGGTGCTTCCACGCATCCACCCTTGGAGTTTGGTGCATTGCTCTGCCCCAGAGAGGGGTTCCATGGGTGGAGCAGGAGTGCTTCCACGCATCCACCCTTGGCATTTGGTGCATTGCTCTGCCCCAGAGAGGGGTTCCATGGGTGGAGCAGGGGTGGCTCCACGCATCCACCCTTGGAGTTTGGTGCATTGCTCCGCCCCAGAGAGGCGTTCCATGGGTGTAGCGGGTGTGGTAAATAAATTAATTACCCTGTCAGAATTTCTATACATTAACAAGGATCATGCATATAATGAGAGGCAGAGTCCGTGGTGTCCGATTCAGAAGGGCTTTAATTCAGTAACTCGAGGTAAGGGAGAATCGGGTTCCATCACCACTAGGGATCAGGAAGGATCGTCATCTGATCTTTATTCACAAAGTGCATTATTTATAGTTAAAACATACATTAACTTGCATAGAGAAGGCGGAGCGCTCCAGGCGGAGCAAGTGAAGGAGAGAGATAAGAGCACATGGGAGTGAAAAAAGGTGTGCACGTGGGTGTTCACTTGATGAGTCATAGATGAGTCATAGGTGGGTGGATACATGGAGGGGGTCTGCATGGTCAGCAGGAACCTTTACCCTACTTGTGTGCGCAAACTTGGTCATGACGTGGAATTGACGTGTAACTGGGGGAAGCTAGGGGGAGCTAACCTTTGTGCTAGTAGAGGAGTCTTGGATGTCAGGACGACCTGCACTTCTGGTATTATCTGATATCTTGAGTTTGGAGGATGTATTATCTGACTTAAAGGTCGCTCGAGCAAAGGCTGCTCATCACTAAATGCTAGTGTATGCATATATTTCTTTGTGCATTGCGGGGGCCATGGGCCTTCTATGGATGCGGGTTCTGTAAATCACTTGAATGGAGACAGAAAGGCTAGGCCCTATCTTCTGCAGGCGGAATATGTTTACCCTTTTCATTAAGCAGGAATGTGTTTCTGTGAAGCAGAGCAGATAACTGTAGGCAAAATACTGTCTTGGCAGGCCAAGCTGGGCACCTCTCGGCTGAGCAGGAAGTATGTGAGAGGTCAGGGATACATAGCTAAACTGCAGCTTTCAGAGTGTCAGGAGGCATGGAGCCTGAATTCGGGTCCTGGCTCAGCTGAGCCACAAAAACGAGTTCATCTCGACTTCTAAACATGCACCATGTAAATGCATTGGCAACATAGGCCTCAGTACGGAATTAACGTTTCTTTCATGGAGGGCCTGGTAACTGACATGCTAACATTGGACGGAAATGCAGAGGCATTATTATTACAGGCATGAGAAGGGAATTGCATGGTGACATGGACATACATGGGGTATATGTACATACATAGGGTACATGTAGGGGACACACTGGCCACATAAAATTTCTATTTCCTCATTCCCTCCTTGTTCCCTACTGTGCCCTTCAGGACACATCGATATTCATGATACCATATATCTGATCATACAGCATCATTTGCTCGTCTTTTTTCCTTTGTATACGTGGATGGGGAATACAGGCAGTGGCACACAAGCCGCAAATCGCTGGGCCACATTGTAGACAGAGACAGCAACTGAATATAATAAGCAGTATCATCCCTAGGAATGACAACACTTTCCATCCCCATGCTGATATTACACTCCAGAGCCAACCGGACCAAGTCCACGTGCCTGGGTTTTGGTGTATCTCGTGAGCTATCTTATGGAGTCTTGTTATTGCTGCATACACGGATGGCGCGTTATTAGGAATAAACACGCAACAACTGGAGCCGATCACTCTACAAGCCCCGCCCCTATCTGCCAGGATGACGTCAAGAACAAGGCGGTTCTGAAGAACAACAAGTCTCATAGCAGACTGCTCCTCGGTCAAGTTAGCTAGAGCAGAAGTAGTCTCATTCACTACTGCTTCCAAAGTTCTTGTTAAACTTCGTATGAGTTTACTGTTTTGGACGGGACCTATGAAGAAAAAGAATCCTTTATTGAAATCTGTATATTGCTCCAAAGCTGTCTCAGTCTGATCGACATCTGGGGAATAGGTCTCCCTCTTGTGTCTAACATGTACTAGTCGTGAATCTCGATGATAATGGGATGGGGCTAGAAAGACGGGTGGCAGCAGGACCGCTATATAACACGTCCCACTCCAATCTAAGGGCAGACATACATAGGCTGTCTGACCGCAAATGAAATAGGAATGGCGGGAAGCTTTGAAAGTAGACTTTCCTTTATCATTGAACTCGACTAGGGTATTACAATCACTGTGTCCTAGATGTACTGATCCTTTCTTTCTAACGCATAATTCACCTTTTACTGGTAAGACTGTTATGAACGGTGGACCTGTATTTTTCTCGGACTGGACATTCAGAATCATAAAATTAAGGGAAGCATTTCCTTGTTCGTACACTTCATTTTCTAGATCGGTCCCTTTTCTCTGGGGAAGACCATCTTCATCTGGTAAACATGCCTCGTTCATTACTTTATTTAAATCACCCCAGATCCATTCACTCTGGGAATTTGTGAACTTTCTGACTTGTGATGACATTAAAGCAAACCATGCTTCGCACGAACCATTGTGCGAGAACGGGAAAGGAAAGAGGGGCAGAACTCCCTTCGTTTTCTGATAAGGTGGGAGTCTGCCATATACCCAGCAATTCGTTATATTGCTGGCCTGATGAGAATGGTGCAACATTCGAATAAAAGTATTGTTGCGCAGTGCTAGTCGATATGACAGTTCATGGGGTGGCAGATCACTGAATGTGTGCTCTATAGTGTCATTGAAGGAAGAATGTATATGTGAAGCAATAGGAGGAAAGAAAACATGTAGCGTCAAGCTGATACATATAATCGATATACTTAGAAGAAACATAATAATCAGAGTTACTATACATCTGCTGCGTAAGGTCTTGCAGTATTTCTCTTTCTTATCTCTCTGTCTATTATCCTGGTCTACGATCTTATACATGTCAGGAACCTGTCTAACCGATTCACCACAGGGTGGACTTAAACAATTAAACGCTGTATGACTTACTAGACCGTAACTTTGACCTATACTCCTGTTGCGGAGTCTTTTCTAACAAAGGGGGCTTTGAGTAACTGGTTTCGGGGCAGTCCTTAGTTTCGATCACAGTTCCATGGAATTTTTTGATGTATTGGACATGGATCCAGCCCTTTCTTCCTTCGACCTTGACGGCAGTCCTCGTGGTAAGCAGCACTAATTTCGGTATTCGCCAGCGGGGCTCGAGAGGGCTTGAACGATCAAAATTCCGGACCAAGACTGTGTCTCCAGGAACGATGGTATGTTCTTTAACTTGGGTGGTGTCGGGGGAGGCTGCTGTTATCTGTGAACGACAAGAGAAGAGTGCAGACATCAAGGAAGCCAGGTAATCTGTCAGCATATTACTGTCAACATCGGTAATTTTCTTTGCCATAGGCGTACCCCACATATTCGGCGGTCTACCAAAAACCACCTCGTAAGGGGACAGTCCTGTTCTGGAATGAGCTACCACACGCATGTAAAAGAGGGCAACCGGCAAGGCTACCATCCAATCCACGCCTTTTTCTGCACAGAATTTCGCTAATTTTGTCTTAAGTGTTTGGTTATGCCGCTCTACAAGTCTGGCGGCCTCTGAGTGTCGTACACAATGGAACTTCCACTGGTACCCTAACAGAAGAGATACTTGTTTCATTAATTCAGAGGAGAATGGCTGACCGTTATCTGAGTACACAAAACGGGGCAATCCATAACGTGGAAAGAACTCTCGAACCAACTGCCTGGCAGTGGTTATGGCAGTGTAATCTGGGACTGGGTATGCTTCTGTCCATCTAGATAGTGCACATACAACTACTAGGACATATTTGTATCCTCTACATCTGTCCATATGGATATAATCCATCTGGAGGACTTCAAAAGGGTGGTCAGGAGGATGAAATCCACCTTGTTCCACTGGAATGCCTTTGCCTGGATTGAACTGGCAACAGATCATGCAGGTACGTACTTTCTGTTTTGCTGCTGCACGCAGGTGCTTGTTGAACCAGATATTCTGTAAACTGTCTAGCATAGCCTTTTCTCCTAAGTGTGCTGGACTATGTGCTGTGTTTATGATGATTTATACCATAGAGTCAGGCAGAAACCATGTGGCTTTGCCTTTTGTCATCCAACCCTGGTCAGTCTGGACCCCTCCTTGTTCAGTCTATTTCTTTATTTCGTCTGGAGTGGTATGTGTCTGTATGTCGAGTACATCTTGTGAGGGATCCCTGACTGTCATGCTGTTTGTCAGTGATGGCACTTTTGTCTTTGTCGTGTCTGTTGGAGTCTGGGCTGTAAGTTTAGCTGTTCGGTCTGCCAGGTCGTTACCCTGGGAAATGGTGTCTGTGACTTTCGTATGCGCTTTGCATTTCATGACGGCTATGGCTGTAGGCAAGTGTATTGCTTCTAACAGAGCCTGAATAAGGGGACCATGCTAAATTTTGGCCCCATGAGAGGTCAGGAAACCTCTCTCCTTCCATAACACTCCAAAGTCATGAACGACTCCGAAAGCGTACTGTGAATCTGTATATATGTTTACCTTCATGTTCTTGGCTCGTATGCAGGCTTGTGTCAGAGCAATGAGCTCTGCTGCTTGTGCTGACAGTGTGTCTATTCTTTGTGTCTCTATGACTTCAGTATCAGTGGTCACAGCATATGCGGCCACTAACTCTCCTTTGCTTGTTCTCATGCATGAACCGTCCACATATAGTGTCAGGTCAGGGTCTGGCAATGAAATGTCTGTCAAGTCTTGTCTTGGCTTCGTCACTGTATTAATTACTTCCACACAGTCATGTGGTGCAGTGTCCACTGTGCTTGCGGGCAAGAGTGTAGCAGGGTTCAGAATGTTGCATCGTCTGATCTCTATGTGTGGCTGAAATAATGTCAGTTCATATCCTGTCAGTCTCGCTACGGTCAGATGTTGTGTCTGTGTCCTGTTCAAGAGAATTTCCACGGAATGTGGAACCTGTACTGTCAGGGGGTGTCCTAACACTATGGAATCACTCTGTCTTATTGCTAGGGCTGTTGCTGCAACTGATTTCAGGCACGCAGGCAGTGCCTGGGCCACTGGATCCAGTGTACTAGAAAAATAAGCACAAGGCTTGTGTTTTCCTGCTTGGTCTTGGGTAAGAACAGACAATGCTGTTCCGTCTCGTTCAGTGACAAAAAGCGTAAAAGGCTTGCTGTAACAAGGATTCGCTAAAACTGGTGCTTGACATAGGGCTTTTTTCAATTCTTCAAATGCAAGTGTATGTTCCTGTGTCCAAGGGGGGACAGTCGAAGACGCTGCCTCCTGTGTTGTTAGCTGTATGAGTGGTTTGGCTAGATATGCATACTGGGGAATCTATTGTCTGCAGTAAGAAGTGAGACCAATGAAGGCCCGTACTTTCTTTTGTGTCTTGGGCTGTGAAAGATTGGCAATTAACTGAATACGATCTTGTGTCAGCTGTCTACCCCTCTTGGACAGCAAGTGTCCAAGGTACACCATTTGCTGTGCACAGAATTGCAACTTCGAAGGGGACACCTTGTGCCCCTTGTCTGCCAGAAAGTATAAGACTGTCAGTGATGCATGTTCGCAGTCTATTTCTGTTCGTGCTGTGATCAGGATATCGTCCACATATTGGAGCAGTGTGGTGTTGGCAGGCATGTGAATACTGTCTAGTTGTCCTTTCAATGTTTGGCTGTAAATACTAGGACTTTCTGTGAATCCTTGAGGAGCTCTCGCAAATTTAAAGCTGCGTCCATTTAAACAGAATCCGAAGAGGTATTGGCTCTCTGGATGGATTGGGACACTGAAGAAGACGTTCTTTAGATCAATTACAGTGAAGAACGTCCCTTCGGAATCAATTGCAGTCAGTAATGAAGAAATGTCTGGGACCACTGGGTATTGGGGAATTATGCATTTGTTCAGTTCTCGAAGGTCAATCACTAGCCTGTAGACTGGTGGTGCATTAGGGTCTGTTCGTTTAAGAATAGGGATGACAGGTGAATTACATACATTTGAGTCAGTTCTACTACCACTCCTTGTGCAATGAGTTCGTCAACAATTTTCAGTAATGCTACTACGGCATCAGGTGGTAACTTGTATTGTCGGATTCGTGGCAGTACTACTCGCGGTTTGAGAGTGACACGGTGTGGCGTAATGTGCATGTAACCTACGTCAGTTGGACCTTGTGCCCATAAATGCTGTGGTACATTCTGGAGTCTGGGATCAAAATCTTTCAACACATAATGTCCTTTAAAATCACGTAAAAACAATTGCACTCCTTCCGGAGAACAACAAATAACTGCTCCTAGTTCTTTCAATGTCTTTATACCAAGCAAATTTTCTGGACATGACTTAGTAAGTAACAAGTCTGTAGTACGGGACAATGGACCGACTCCTAGGGAAACTGGCTTTGACACTTCGTTAACAATAGGCTTTCCTGAAAATCCCAGGGAAATATTATGTGAGCCTGAGAGGGGTGCCCCTGGTACCTCGTCATGACTGATGGTAGTTCTGCTCGCCCCTGTGTCAATCAGAAATTTTCTGTCTTTTCCCATTACACGACTATGTACATAGGGACCTTCTTGATCTACAGGAAGCTCAATAAGGGGCAAGCCAACCTCCCTCTCTAGGCTTTTTCATGAGTACTGTTGATATTCTGGATAGTCTGACTGTGCGTACTGGTACATTTGTTGCGTGACATGTTGTGTGGCAGCTACTGGTTGGGGTAGAGTTACTGTCTGTTGCGTGTTCTGTGGGGGTTGCGTGTTTTGTGGGGTGCTATTCTGTCTCTGAGGATGCGGCCTTTCTTTTGTCTTGCCTGTAGCTATATTGTGTTTCAGGACAGCACATTCGTTTACATAGTGACCTGGTTGCTTGCAATATTTACAGTTCCCTTTAACAGGTACCGTGCTCTTTTTATTCCCGTTAGCTGGTACCGATTGCGCAACTAGTACTTTCATTTTCGTATCTTTCATGCGTCTCTTTTCATGTTCCTGTTCCTCTCTGATTCTGTTCTGGTGGTATTGTAACATTTGCAACATTTGGGAAGGGCTATTTGCTTGCCAGGTACTCTCAACCTTCAGTACTCTATTTTTGATCGGGGGTAAGGAATTTTCTACTAGTTTGCTCACAAAAAGATGTGGATACGATTCACTACTTGGCTTAAGGCCACTATTAATAGTAAAACATTTCTCGAATCTAGAATAAAAATCACTGGTGTCTTCGTCTTGTTTCTGTTTACAGGCTGAAATAGCATCCCAATCTTCCTTTTTAGTAACTAATAATCTTGGCAGGACCTGTATCAAGAGTTCAGGTAGTGCTTTAGCTTTTTCCCCAAGACCAACACCAGGGTGTCGTCCTTTATCCTCTGCTTCCAATTCTGTCCAATTTATCTTTTTCTCTCCCACCTCCCAGTCTTTTTCTTTAAGCTTTTCGTAAATGCCAGCTGGTAACAGTACTTTCAATAATTTAATAATGTCAGCGTATGTGTAATCCCCTATGCGGAGAATGTCTTTTAATTCACGGTGGAACCCCCCCGGGTCTTTATCATGGTAGGGCAGCATCTTTTTCATTTCCAGTATTTCTATTTTCGTCAAGGGTGTGTAAACGTATACTCGTTGAAGCTCACCCGCTGCATTTTTAACGGGATGAACCTCTCGTAGGGGGTTCTGTCTGTCTATATGGAAGCCCTTTCTGTCGTGGTGTGGGGCAGGAATCATGCACGTGGTCAGAAAAGTCAAGTACTTATGTCGTTGGTCTAGAATGACATTAATTAATTCGGTGCCTAGGCCTATCCATCTATCTAGAAGTATATCATCCAGTAATTTATACAAGGGACCGGGATCAGCACATTGACTCTCGTACAACGTGATCAGATGTTGAACCATGTAAATACCAGCCAAGTGCTGTTCGTTCTGTGGAAGGCTCAAAAAGGTCTGAGCCAATACATCACCATTATATATATTAGAATTAGACACCCATTGATCGGCTGATCGTGCTAATTCTTGTTCATGTACGGTGTGGGGTCTATCTCACTCTACTCGTCTTTTCAGTGCGTTCTCAGTAGCTTGGAATAGATGCTCGAGAGAGTACCTTTCTTTTATAGGAGGTCCCTTTTTGCGGTAATCAAGGCACTTGGGCCTGTCAAACTGCCGTGCTTTGCCTACGTAATTTATTTTACCCACTTCCTCTGTTTCGTGCTCAGCATCATCTGATGCTGAATCCTCTTTCGCGTCAGACTCTTTCTTGTGTAAGTTTAGAATCTCTTTTCGTATTTTCTTGTACATGCATTCTGTCTTTCCCACTGTATCATGTTTACCGGCAGCTATGTTGTCACTCCAATCGGTCATACCTCTAGTTACTCCTTTGTCTGGCTGGTCTTGTTCCCTGATCAGACAGTTAATCAAAAAACGTAAAATTGCGCGTTGTACCTCTACCTTTCTTTGTTCCATGGCCTCTTGTATACTCTCGGGTCCCTCCCCCGTTCTAACTAAATCGTATATTTTGTCTAATTTTTCCTTCATGCCTGGTAATGTAATCAGATACTCTGCAGCGCGTCTTAGTCGTAGTGAGTACACGAGCATTGCACCCATACCTGGTACTGGATCGTATATACAATGTGAAATGGTTACATTATGCTTATAGGGCGTTGATGTCATTTGTGGCGTTCGTTGTAGTCCTAACTCTTGCAGTGCTCGCGTTGATGGCGGTGTTTGTGGCGTGTTTGTGGGCCCCCCTCCCACTGCCCCTTGGCCTAAGTCGTCTTTCACGGTCACTGAAGACTGCAGTTGTGTAAGCTGATCCTGTGTTGGGGGCGGAGGAAAAATGGGATTGTTGACGGAAGGGACAGGTGGAGGGAATACTGCGTTTACATAATCCGGAGCGGGCTCCTCTAAGTAGGAGGAAATGAAAGCCTCAGCTTCTGTCTGTTTATGCCTACGTACTTTAGTCGGTATTAGTGGAGGCGGCAAATTACTAGGTACTTCTGAGGGGGTCACTTTAGCTAGTCCTTCAGCGAGGACGGGATACATGCCTTTGATAAGGGCATTTCTTTCACGATCTGCTTGTTCTGCCTTGACCCGTTCCCCCTCTTCCTTTAGTTCTTTTTCTCTGGCTCTTTCTGCTGCCTCTTTATTTCTCTCTGCTTTGTGGAATTCTTTCTCTGTTCTCCTATGCGCTTCTTTACGCCATAACTCAATGGCATCTTTCTGGGACTGTCTAGCTTTCTTTTTCCATAGCGCTTCCTCTACTTTCATGATGCATTCAGCATCCCATGTTCCTGAGGCAGGCCATCAATACTTCTCTTCTAGATCCTTCGTGCAATCTACCCATAAGTCTAAAAACAGTATGGCATCTAGCCCATGTTTCTGGTACATAAAATGACCAGGTGTGTCTCTAGGCGGTACGGGAACTGACTCTTCGAGTATCCCTTTCCTGGTCCCTATCTGACGTAGTTTCGAAAACAGTGGCATGTTGGAACTAACTTTAATGAAAACACAATATACACAAGAATAGACTGAAAAACAACCATTCACACTACGACATTAACACATTAAAAACAGATACATCCTAACTAGTGCATGAGAAAACACAAAGTGTAAAACTGTTTACTTTATGTACTGCAAAACAGTACAACCATACCGGTCTCGTGAAGAGACACGTCTTTACCGCGTCCACCGAAATGGACACGTCTCTACCGTATCTGTGTACCCAGACACGTCTTTACCGGGCTCAAATAAATGAACCCGTCTCTATGCGTTCCCAATAACGGTACTCACCGGGAAGCAGAACTTGAAGGCCTCAGAAACTCGATACTGCTGCTGCTACTGCTGCTGCTGCGCATGCGCCTCGGAACAGGTGGACCTCGGGATACCTCGGACCTTGCTCTCTCGGCTTGGGCTCTGGTTGGGATGGTCCGCAATCCTCACCGCCTCGTGTGGATGCCTGGTCGCAGTCTCCGTCTCCTCTGTAGGCCTGAGGGAGTAGGCAGGAAGTCCCGCTGTCGTGTACACTTGAAGTCCGTCACGGCTGTAGAAGGGGGCAGGGTGCTGGACCTACATCTCCGGCGCGTGGGGAAGGGGACTCGTCCCTGTTCGGGCGCCAGATTATGTGGTAAATAAATTAATTACCCTGTCAGAATTTCTATACATTAACAAGGATCATGCATATAATGAGAGGCAGAGTCCGTGGTGTCCGATTCAGAAGGGCTTTAATTCAGTAACTCGAGTTAAGGGAGAATCGGGTTCCATCACCACTAGGGATCAGGAAGGATCGTCATCTGATCTTTATTCACAAAGTGCATTATTTATAGTTAAAACATACATTAACTTGCATAGAGAAGGCAGCGCGCTCCAGGCGGAGCAAGTGAAGGAGAGAGATAAGAGCACATGTACACGTGGGTGTTCACTTGATGAGTCATAGATGTGTCATAGGTGGGTGGATACATGGAGGGGGTCTGCATGGTCAGCAGGAACCTTTACCCTACTTGTGTGCGCAAACTTGGTCATGACGTGGAATTGACGTGAAGCTAGGGGGAGCTAACCTTTGTGCTAGTAGAGGAGTCTTGGATGTCAGGACGACCTGCACTGGTATTATCTGATATCTTGAGTTTGGAGGATGTATTATCTGACTTAAAGGTCGCTCGAGCAAAGGCTGCTCATCACTAAATGCTAGTGAATGCATATATTTCTTTGTGCATTGCGGGGGCCATGGGCCTTCTATGGATGCGGGTTCTGTAAATCACTTGAATGGAGACAGAAAGGCTAGGCCCTATCTTCTGCAGGCGGAATATGTTTACCCTTTTCATTAAGCAGGAATGTGTTTCTGTGAAGCAGAGCAGATAACTGTAGGCAAAATACTGTCTTGGCAGGCCAGGCTGGGCACCTCTCGGCTGAGCAGGAAGTATGTGAGAGGTCAGGGATACATAGCTAAACTGCAGCTTTCAGAGTGTCAGGAGGCATGGAGCCTGAATTCGGGTCCTGGCTCAGCTGAGCCACAAAAACAAGTTCATCTCGACTTTTAAACGTGCACCATGTAAATGCATTGGCAACATAGGCCTCAGTACGGAATTAACGTTTCTTTCATGGAGGGCCTGGTAACTGACATGCTAACATTGGACGGAAATGCAGAGGCATTATTATTACAGGCATGAGAAGGGAATTGCATGGTGACATGGACATACATGGGGTATATGTACATACATAGGGTACATGTAGGGAACACACTGGCCACATAAAATTTCTATTTCCTCACGGGGTGGCTCCACGCATCCACCCTTGGAGTTTGGTGCATTGCTCTGCCCCAGAGAGGGGTCCATGGGTGGAGCGGGGGTGCTTCCACGTATCCACCCTTGGAGTTTGGTGCATTGCTCTGCCCCAGAGAGGCGTTCCATGGGTGGAGCGGGGGTGCTTCCACGCATCCACCTTTGGCGTTTGGTGCATTGCTCTGCCCCAGAGAGGGGTTCCTTGGGTGGAGCGGGGGTGGCTCCACGCATCCACCCTTGGAGTTTGGTGCATTGCTCTGCCCCAGAGAGGCGTTCCATGGGTGGAGAGGGGGTGCTTCCACGCATCCACCCTTGGAGTTTGGTGCGTTGCTCTGCCTCAGAGAAGCGTTCCATGGGTGGAGAGGGGGTGTTTCCACGCATCCACCCTTGGAGTTTGGTGCATTGCTCTGCCCCAGAGAGGGGTTCCATGGGTGGAGAGGGGGTGCTTCCACGCATCCACCCTTGGAGTTTGGTGCATTGCTCTGCCCCAGAGAGGCGTTCCATGGGTGGAGAGAGGGTGTTTCCACGCATCCACCCTTGGCGTTTGATGCATTGCTCTGCCCCAGAGAGGCGTTCCATGGGTGGAGAGGGGGTGTTTCCACGCATCCACCCTTGGCGTTTGGTGCAGTGCTCTGCCCCAGAGAGGCGTTCCATGGGTGGAGCGGGGGTGCTTCCACGCATCCACCCTTGGAGTTTGGTGCATTACTCTGCCCCAGAGAGGGGTTCCATGGGTGGAGCGGGGGTGGCTCCACGCATCCACCCTTGGAGTTTGGTGCATTGCTCTTCCCCAGAGAGGCGTTCCATGGGTGGAGCGGGGGTGCTTCCACGCATCCACCCTAGGAGTTTGGTGCATTGCTCTGCCCCAGAGAGGCGTTCCATGGGTGGAGCGGGGGTGTCTCCACTCATCCAGCCTTGGAGTTTGGTGCATTGCTCTGCCCCATAGAGGGGTTCCATGGGTGGAGCGGGGGTGCTTCCACGCATCCACCCTTGGAGTTTGGTGCATTACTCTGCCCCAGAGAGGGGTTCCATGGGTGGAGAGGGGGTGCTTCCACGCATCCACCCTTGGAGTTTGGTGCATTGCTCTGCCCCAGAGAGGCATTCCATGGGTGGAGAGGGGGTGTTTCCACGCATCCACCCTTGGAGTTTGGTGCATTGCTCGGCCCCAGAGAGGGGTTCCATGGGTGGAGAGGGGGTGTTTCCACGCATCCACCCTTGGCGTTTGGTGCATTGCTCTGCCCCAGAGAGGCGTTCCATGGGTGGAGAGGGGGTGTTTTCACGCATCCACCCTTGGCGTTTGGTGCATTGCTCTGCCCCAGAGAGGCTTTCCATGGGTGGAGCGGGGGTGCTTCCACGCATCCACCCTTGGAGTTTGGTGCATTGCTCTGCCCCAGAGATGGGTTCCATGGGTGGAGCGGGGGTGTCTCCACGCATCCACCCTTGGAGTTTGGTGCATTGCTCTGCCCCAGAGATGAGTTCCATGGGTGGAGCGGGGGTGCTTCCACGCATCCACCCTTGGAGTTTGGTGCATTGCTCTGCCCCAGAGAGGTGTTCCATGGGTGGAGCGGGGGTGCTTCCACGCATCCACCCTTGGAGTTTGGTGCATTGCTCTGCCCCAGAGAGGGGTTCCGTGGGTGGAGCGGGGGTGCTTCCCCGCATCCACCCTTGGAGTTTGGTGCATTGCTCTGCCCCAGAGAGGCGTTCCATGGGTGGAGCGGGGGTGCTTCCCCGCATCCACCCTTGGAGTTTGGTGCATTGCTCTGCCCCAGAGAGGCGTTCCATGGGTGGGGCGGGGGTGCTTCCACGCATCCACCCTTGGAGTTTGGTGCATTGCTCTGCCCCAGAGAGGCGTTCCATGGGTGGAGCGGGGGTGTTTCCACGCATCCACCCTTGGAGTTTGGTGCATTGCTCTGCCCCAGAGATGGGTTCCATGGGTGGAGCGGGGGTGCTTCCACGCATCCACCCTTGGAGTTTGGTGCATTGCTCTGCCCCAGAGAGGGGTTCCATGGGCGGGGCGGGGGTGCTTCCACGCATCCACCCTTGGCGTTTGGTGCATTGCTCTGCCCCAGAGAGCGGTTCCATGGGTGGAGCAGGGGTGCTTCCATGCATCCACCCTTGGCGTTTGGTGCATTGCTGGTATACCTGGGAATGCGTCAGAAGCCTACCCCTCCCGGGTGAGGTGAGATGGGGATCAAAGCTTCGTTTCTCCTCGTTACTCCCTCTTCCTGTCGGTGCTGCACACACAGAAAGGAAAATGTCTCAGAGGATTGTTTTTGTGCAGGAAAGTGCTTACAACGCATGGTGCAGGGGTGCTCGAGTTGGCGCTAGGCAGCACATTGTGCACCCGCAAAGTGGAAAGACAGGGATTTGCTTCATAGTGGTAAATACGCACATTCCTGCCCTTTCCCTCTCCTGCAGCACGCCAAGGGTGACGTGCTCCTCTGTGCTGCGCTGCATGAGTTATTTCTAATGCTTATTTTTCATTTTCCCCATGGAGAAAGCCCTTCCCTATGCTCATCGAATCGAGGGGGATCTGTTGTAGGGTGGGACAGCTCTAGATTGATAAATGCTCACAAACGTACAAGCTTGTGGGTATTCAGAAACCTACAAAGTTTAATATGCCATGTATCGCCCACTCCCCACCCCTGCTGTACAGGAAACCTTGATCCCACTGCACCAATATTTAGACAGAAATGTAATATCTAAAGCACCCACTCTCTAGGAACGAGAATTCTTTATTGGGGTTAAGTTGTTAAAAAATATAAAATCTGACCTCGATTTTATATCACAGTTTAAGAGATGGAAAGAGATGGATCTGTGAAAGAACAGCTCGACTGGACTTCTGCTCTCGGTGGCAACTTATGAGAAAAGCAAGTTATTCCTTATATTCTGCATTAGAACAAAAGAATGAATCATGAATATAGTTCACACTGCCTACAAAGGGCTCTTGACGCTAGTCTGATTTGTAGCTCTAAGGTAAAGTAGTGCTTCTTAAGTACTGATTAAATGCCGCAGATGAAGGCAAGAGTCATCTGAGGACAATTGTGGCACAGAAGGGACCTTGAGCTGGAAAAGTGGGGATTAAAGTCAAGGCTTCATATAACCGCAAAGAAGAACCCTGTGTCGGAGGCAAGTTGAGACAGTGTCCCTCTTACATCATATTAAGAGGTCAGTGTGAGAGCACAGGAGGGGCAGTGGGTCCAATCTCACGACATTTCTGCAAAGTCAGACCGTAAACAATTGTAGATGTTTGAAAATGACTTTGATGCTGACCGAGGGAACCCTATGGACATAAGTTTACAAGTAAGGGGTGCCTTCGACGTATCTACGCTCTTTCCATAGGCAATTCAAAGGAGGAGTTCATTCCTAAACAATAACATGATATGATGTGAAACTTTCTACAGCTCAAATGGAAAAGGAAGTATTGTTTAGTGGCTGGATGATGGGCCAGGAGCAGCGGGACCCCCTGTTTATGATGCAGGCCCTGTTTTTTGGGCGGACAGATTGTGGCCTCTTAAGAGACAAATATTCTTCCTGAGTTTTGGAAAGGGGTTGATTCCCCCCGCCTTATACTGAAAAATCGAAATCTGGCCCCTACCGCGAACAATCAACTTATCACATTGCTAGATGCAAAGGTTAGAACTTTGCAAAAGTTCTGATAAAAGAAGCAGGAGTGAGGAGAATGAAAGACAGCTGGTCACCTCCATAGACACCAGCTCCAGACCAAACAGAGATACATCTAGTCACAACCTCGCCCTGACGATGCTCGCTGAACTGTCTTAAAGTGATCTGTCTGCTTGCTGTTAGAGAGGGCAGTGTCCAGTGCCATTAATAGGGGGCGCTAGACTGGGGACTTCAAGAACCTTGACGGAAACTCTGCAGAGTCTATGGAGTGATATCTGGGTGTGGTTTAAATTAGACTGGAACAGGTTCACTACCTCACATGACACTTTCCGGTTCAAGTCTAAAGTGGGGGTGTATTTGGCGGGAAACATATTGCCAAAAAACAATGGTGCATGGAGGGGTGTGCCTCGATAAGGTTGACACCTTCCGATATTGGGGCCTCTTACATGAGAAGCGGAAGGGGCACAAATGCCACTCATTTTTATTTTTTTATTAAATTCTTTTTCTTTATTCAACCAGAGATTTTATTAACACCCGGAGGTTAATGTAGTCCCACAAAATTCATTACATTCAAAACATTACATACAATACAGTTCAAGTAGCATATATATGTATATATATTTTGTACCTACTGGTGGTCGTTAGTAGGTAGTTATAGTTAGGACCAAGTTTCCATAGGAAGAACATTTTTTGTTTTTTGCGTATAACTTTGGTGTTGTTTGATGAATCTTCATGACATTTTCCAAAATAATTCTTTGTTCATATCAGCTCCTATGTTGAAAGTGTGGGGGTGATTCAAGGGGAAGCCAAGAAAAAAGGGGGTCCAAAATGTGTTTTCTCCATGCAATTTCCATAGGAAACTTTAGACAAGGCTACAGGTCGAACGGGTGAACGGAATTACCCCAGATTTGGCAGGGAGAAGGGTCTTGGTCTAGAAAGCATGCTTTTTTTTATTTGGTGTAAATCTGTTTAATAGTTTTGGAGGAATATCAAAATTTACAGATATCGAAATTTGGGAATTCTGCCATCTGATTGGCTTTACACCTGCTTGCACCGCAGATAATTTACACCGTTCTCTCTTGTGTAAAATTGCCATTCCATGATACAAAACTTTACCAGAGTGATCATTCTTCATGTAAACTATTGCTTTAACTGAGCAGATGGTGACTGGTGTCTGGTACTGAGTGCCTGCACTACTTTAATTTAAAAGAAAGAGCATCTGCACTTCCCCGCACTGCTGTAATACATTTAATGTAAGATGCAGCCCTTAGGAGAAGCGAATAGGTCCTATAGATAACAAGTAGCAGCACTTTTACTATGTTTCCATTTAAAATACTGCCTATAACATTTCATAGGTATACGTCACCCCTCTAACCGCACACATCGCTCTATCAACACTGATTGCTCGCCTCTGCTGGACAAGCCACTTACCAACTTTTGGGTCTACAGAGTTCTACTAGATTGCCAATCGCCTGAACTGGTGCTGGCGTTCCGCTGATAGCAGCTGGTGCTGGGCCTCTCTTGACTTTGGAGTCTCAGTGCTGCATTAAACAGTTGACGGTCTGCAGAATCCTCAGTCGCAGCTGCCACCTCAGGTAATTGACAAGTTACAGGCTCTGGTTTGTGCCTTTGGAAAATAGTTTCAAGCTTCAAGTTTATTTTATTTTGCATAGTTATTTAAAACCATTGCAACATTTGCTTAAAAAAAATATTAAAATTGTTGTTGTACAATGATAAAAACCATAAAACAGGGACCAAAATTACTATACAAAGAAAGTCGGCTATGCAGGCTATGGCAAGGTTCATCTGTTTGCAAGATAAATTGCAGTGCATTTGCTGTTCCTAGCTGGTACTGGGTGTAGGCGTGTTAAGGTGCCCTACAGAATGTATTGTTCTTGTTGTTAGTTTTTGCTCAAAAATGCTTGTTCAAGAAAAGTGCTGATGCTCTATCCTTTGAGGGAAGCCAGTCCTGGGTTATTAGTTAGTTGCACCACTAGGGCTTCTTATCTGTGTGGCTTATGTATATGGCTATTCCAATAATAAGTGTTTTTTGTTCAGCCAGCTTTAAGTATTTTACTAGTCTGCGGTTCAGCTGCGTATTTCCCGGATTAAAGCAAGCCAACACCGCTTGTCTCCTGGCGCGGATACCTAGCTGCTTAAGGCGATCTTTTAATAGCAGTAACCGTTCTTGATGTAGATCCTTACAGGGGCAGATTAGGTGTAAGATGTCTCCTTGATTGGAGTTGCACATCCTACACGTGCTTTGGGTTATGGCCCTCAGCCATGGTGGAAGATGCTGGATCATGGGAGGATACCCAGCCTGTGCGTTAACAATTTCATTTTTATCTCTTTGGAGTAGCCCTGATTAAAGTTCTTTCGTGGTGCAAGTAATTTGTAAGAGTTCAAGGTCATCCAAGCATGGGATCTACCTGCAAAAGTTAACTTGTCCTCTACCAACGCACTTTGTTTTACACATTTCTATGCCAACTTGTTGAAAGCTGAATGTCCAAGTTGAGTGTTCCAGGGATCCGTAAGCTTGGCACTTTCCAGCGATGTCTGAAGATATCTCCTTGCTTGGCTTGGCAAGTATCCCTGTGCTGAATTTCATGCCACAGAAGTTGGTTCAGCGTATTTGGAGTGGCGTTTCTCATCTTGTGCCAACAGATAACATAAGACCCTTTTGAAAATAATACAGCACAAAGCTCGTCTGGACGGACACAAGGACCCCCCCATTCCTGCAACACACATGAAGAATGATTTATTTTATTTACATCAAAGGCCCGCCCAGACGGAATCTCTGCCTAGGGGTCAGGGCTGATGAGACAGCAGGGGGCACAGCAGGACTTCAAAACACTCCTGCCTGGTGCCAGTGTGAGCGCAAACTCCCGCAGAGCAGCACTGAGAGGTTGAGCATGGAGTGGAGGCCCTCAGTCAGAAGAACTCAAAATAATATAAAAAAATATAGTCAGTGCTTTAAGTCAGTAAATAAATCAATCAAGTGACATCTGAATGGAGCACCACCCTGAGCCTGGAGAGCAGTGAGCAGAGCTACAGGCTCGGAATTTGTCGGGCTGTTAGTTTTAAATACTTCAGTGAGCCACGCAGCCGCCTCTCCTTGATGACAGTCTGTGACCTCTCTTTTCCGAACAGGTCCGGTCGCAGGATGGCATGATGAGGCACAGTGACCAATCCGGCACAGGCAGCCGCGCGAGCAGTGGCTGCCACTTAAACTACACAAACAATTTGTAACTGCGCCCGTTTGCACCGCGGCCCCTCCCGCCTCAGGAGTAACTTAACTTTCTGTCTCCCCCTCAAGAGATAGACACACTGTTGCAGTTCTGACACCATGTCACGTAAACGCTGCCACCGCAGTAGTGAATCCAACAGCCTGCTAACACTTGAGAGCACATAATGACTTTTGCACAGTGTGTAGAGTGTTACAGTTTAGCCCATGTCTGTTCAGTGCTTTATTTGAGTGACTCTGCCACAGATGCGCCACTCTGGCCAGCACGTGGTCTGCGCTTCCGCTGCTTGCTCCAATGACTGCTTCTTTAACATAATGTACTATAGCCCGGCAATCACGAGAAAGAAGCAGCAACGCTATGATGTGTGATTTGCATTTTAGTGAGGTGATGCGGATCCCCGCACTAAAATGCATTAGTCTAACGCCTGATGTGTGACACTTGCTAGGGCTGAACCTGTGCCACATTTTATTTGATCTGGTTTAAAATTCCATGGTATTTTCCTCTGTTTACTGTGGATTTGAAAAACCTGCAAATAAATTATTTAAAAAATAAATAAGCTGCCCACTTTAATTGCAAAACTGACCGTAATATGTTCATTGAAATTCAGATATATTTATTGAAATACAGACTGCCACTTCCAGTTGTCACCATTCTTTAAATACTCTTAAGTCCTTTACATCCGTGTTTGGAAGATGCTCATCTGAAGAGAAGCTATAAATACTTTTTTACAGCAGCAGCCAAGTGTGTGGCCCTGTACTTGAACTGTCACCCTTAAAAACATTCAGATCTGTGACATCTGAAATCCCAGGTCTTTACGGGTATAAGTGCTTGTTTATGTGAAATGTATTCACTGCTGGAGCCTGGAGGCTGCGGTTCCGTCAGCGGCCACCAGAGGGCGCTCCTCGCCTGCTGATGAAACCCACTGAGCACACATTGGATGAAAGGGAGAAGGTTTTCCTCTTCCGGGTCAGCGGCGGCAGAGACAGCATCAGCAGCGGTGGTGACATCACTTCCGGCCTCTACTGGTGTGTCCAGCCTGCTGCAGAGGAGGAAGGAGCCCTGTCTGGTGGGCAGTTACCTTCATCTTCAGACCCTCACAGACCCCAGATCTGCCCCTGTCCCCCTCAGACCCTAGATCAGCCCCTGCCACCCCTCAGACCCCAGATCTCCCCCCCCCTTCAGACCCCAGATCTGCCCCCCTTCAGACCCCAGATCTGACCCCCCCTCCGACCCCAGATCTGACCCCCCCTCAGACCCCAGATCTGCCCCCCTCAGACCCCAGATCTGCCTCCCTCGGATCCCAGATCTGCCCCTCCCCCCTCAGACCCTAGATCAGCCCCCCTCAGCCCCCAGATCTGCCCCTGCACCCCCTCTGACCCCAGATCTGGCCCAGCCCCAGGAGGAGGAGCGAGCCTGGACATGTCTGCACAGGTCTCTGCTCAGGTAGGAGATTATCAGCACCTTCTGCTGTGTTTGTAGAAATAGACTGAATAATCCTGGAGGGAATCTCTGCAGGAGCCGGGCTGAGCTGGGCTCTTCTATCCGGGGGCCCTAGGGGCTGAGCTGGGCTCTTCTATCCGGGGGCCACTGGGGCTGAGCTGGGCTCTTCTATCCAGGGCCCCTGGGGCTGAGCTTGGCTCTTCTATCCGGGGCCCCTGGGGCTGAGCTGGGCTCTTCTATCCGGGGGCCCCTGGGGCTGAGCTTGGCTCTTCTGTCTGGGGGCCCCTGGGGCTGAGCTGGGCTCTTCTATCTGGGGCCCCTGGGGGCTGAGCTGGGCTCTTCTATCCGGAGGGCCCCTGGGGCTGAGCTGGGCTCTTCTATCTGGGGGCCCCTGGGGCTGAGCTGGGCTCTTCTATCTGGGGGCCCCTGGGGCTGAGCTGGGCTCTTCTATCCGGGGGCCCATGGGGCTGAGCTGGGCTCTTCTATCCAGGGGCCCCTGGGGCTGAGCTGGGCTCTTCTATCTGGGATCCCTGGGGCTGAGCTGGGCTCTTCTATCCGGGGGCCCTGGGGCTGAGCTGTGCTCTTATATTTGGGGGCCCTGGGGCTGAGCTGGGCTCTTCTATCCGGGGCCCCTGGGGCTGAGCTGGGCTCTTCTATCCGTGGGGCCCCTAGGGCTGAGCTGGACTCTTCTATCCGGGGGCCCATGGGGCTGAACTGGACTCTTCTATCCGGGGGCCCCTGGGGCTGAGCTGGGCTCTTCTATCTGGGGCTCCTGGGGCTGAGCTAGGCTCTTCTATCTGGGGGCCCCTGGGCCTGAGCTGGGCTCTTCTATCCGGGGGCCCCTGGGGGGCTGAGCTGGGCTCTTCTATCCGGGGGCCCCTGGGGCTGAGCTGGGCTCTTCTATCTGGGGGCCCCTGGGGCTGAGCTGGGCTCTTCTATCTGGGGCCCCTGGGGCTGAGCTGGGCTCTGCTATCCGGGGGCCCCTGGGCCTGAGCTGGGCTCTTCTATCCGGGGGCCCCTGGGGGGCTGAGCTGGGCTCTTCTATCCGGGGGCCCTGGGGCTGAACTGTGCTCTTATATTTGGGGGCCCTGAGGCTGAGCTGGGCTCTTCTATCCTGGGCCCCTGGGGCTGAGATGGGCTCTTCTGTCCGTGGGGCCCCTAGGGCTGAGCTGGACTCTTCTATCCGGGGGCCCATTGGGCTGAACTGGACTCTTCTATCCGGGGGCCCCTGGGGCTGAGCTGGGCTCTTCTATCTGGGGCTCCTGGGGCTGAGCTGGGCTCTTCTAACCGGGGGCCCCTGGGCCTGAGCTGGGCTCTTCTATCCGGGGGCCCCTGGGGGGCTGAGCTGGGCTCTTCTATCCGGGGGGCCCTGGGGCTGAGCTGGGCTCTTCTATCTGGGGGCCCCTGGGGCTGAGCTGGGCTCTTCTATCTGGGGCCCCTGGGGCTGAGCTGGGCTCTGCTATCCGGGGCCCCTGGAGCTGAGCTGGGCTCTTCTATCCGGGGGCCTCTGGGGCTGAGCTGGGCTCTTCTATCCAGGGGCCCCTGGGGCTGAGCTGGGCTCTTCAATCGGGGTCCCTGGGGCTGAGCTGGGCTCTTCTATCTGGGAGCCCCTCGGGCTGAGCTGGGCTCTTCTATCCGGGGGCCCCTGGGGCTGAGCTGGGCTCTTCTATCTGGGGTCCCTGGGGCTGAGCTGGGCTCTTCTATCCGGGGGCCCTGGGGCTGAGCTGTGCTCTTATATTTGGGGGCCCTGGGGCTGAGCTGGGCTCTTCTATCCGGGGCCCCTGGGGCTGAGCTGGGCTCTTCTATCCATGGGGCCCCTAGGGCTGAGCTGGACTCTTCTATCCGGGGGCCCATGGGGCTGAACTGGACTCTTCTATCCGGGGGCCCCTGGGGCTGAGCTGGGCTCTTCTATCTGGGGCTCCTGGGGCTGAGCTAGGCTCTTCTATCTGGGGGCCCCTGGGCCTGAGCTGGGCTCTTCTATCCGGGGGCCCCTGGGGGGCTGAGCTGGGCTCTTCTATCCGGGGGCCCCTGGGGCTGAGCTGGGCTCTTCTATCTGGGGGCCCCTGGGGCTGAGCTGGGCTCTTCTATCTGGGGCCCCTGGGGCTGAGCTGGGCTCTGCTATCCGGGGGCCCCTGGGCCTGAGCTGGGCTCTTCTATCCGGGGGCCCCTGGGGGGCTGAGCTGGGCTCTTCTATCCGGGGGCCCTGGGGCTGAACTGTGCTCTTATATTTGGGGGCCCTGAGGCTGAGCTGGGCTCTTCTATCCTGGGCCCCTGGGGCTGAGATGGGCTCTTCTGTCCGTGGGGCCCCTAGGGCTGAGCTGGACTCTTCTATCCGGGGGCCCATGGGACTGAACTGGACTCTTCTATCCGGGGGCCCCTGGGGCTGAGCTGGGCTCTTCTATCTGGGGCTCCTGGGGCTGAGCTGGGCTCTTCTAACCGGGGGCCCCTGGGCCTGAGCTGGGCTCTTCTATCCGGGGGCCCCTGGGGGGCTGAGCTGGGCTCTTCTATCCGGGGGGCCCTGGGGCTGAGCTGGGCTCTTCTATCTGGGGGCCCCTGGGGCTGAGCTGGGCTCTTCTATCTGGGGCCCCTGGGGCTGAGCTGGGCTCTGCTATCCGGGGCCCCTGGAGCTGAGCTGGGCTCTTCTATCCGGGGGCCTCTGGGGCTGAGCTGGGCTCTTCTATCCAGGGGCCCCTGGGGCTGAGCTGGGCTCTTCAATCGGGGTCCCTGGGGCTGAGCTGGGCTCTTCTATCTGGGAGCCCCTCGGGCTGAGCTGGGCTCTTCTATCCGGGGGCCCCTGGGGCTGAGCTGGGCTCTTCTATCCGGGGCCCTCGGGCTGAACTGGACTCTTCTATCCGGGGGCCCTGGGGTTGACCTGGGCTCTTCTATCCGGGGCCCCTGGAGCTGAGCTGGGCTCTTCTATCCGGGGGCCTCTGGGGCTGAGCTGGGCTCTTCTATCCAGGGGCCCCTGGGGCTGAGCTGGGCTCTTCAATCGGGGGCCCTGGGGCTGAGCTGGGCTCTTCTATCTGGGAGCCCCTCAGGCTGAGCTGGGCTCTTCTATCTGGGGCCCCTGGGGCTGAGCTGGGCTCTTCTATCCGGGGCCCCTGGGGCTGAGCGGGCTCTTCTATTTGGGGGCCCTGGGGCTGAGCTGGGCTCTTCTATTCGGGGTCCACTGGGGGGCTTTCCTTTCGACCCTGGGGGTGTTTGTGTGTGTTAAAGAGGGGATCTGTACACTGCAACTTACTGCACTGTGAGGGATCTGTGTACTCGACACTTCATCTTACTGCACAATGAGGAATTGGTTCTAGTGCATTGCATCTTACTGTACTATGAGCAATCTCTGCCACTGCACTGCATCTTACTGCTCAATGATGAATCTGTGCACACTGGATTTCTTTCTACTGCAGTATGATAAGTCTGTGCATTGCACTGTATCTTACTATATTGTGAGAAGTCTGTGGACTGCACTGCATCTTATAGCACGGTGAGGAATCTGTACTCACTCTTTGCTCAGCTCTTGCTGTTTTTTTGCTGACTTGGCCACCTCTACCCCTATTTCCGAAGCATGTTCCCGAGGCAGATGATGTCAAGGCTACCCTGCTGCCCCTTTTCTCCCTTTGTCCTGTTTCCATCTATGTGACTAGGTAAAAGCTTCAGTCTTTGCAATAGTTTCCTGTGCCATAGGTTGTCTTATGGCATTATCCGCTACAGAGGTTGTGTGCCTGCTGCAGGGATTGTGTGTGTGTATGCGTGTGTGCACAGACCTTGGGCGTGCCATGCAGGAGGCCTGTCAAGCAGTGGAAGGTATGTTTATTTATTTATTTTACTTTGAAAGTTTTATAGAGCGTGAACAAGACCCTTGCGAGTATTAGAGCGCTTTACATTAAGTAACGTTCTTTATACATCAATTAAATGCAAGTTAAACGCGTATACATAACATCATATACCAGTGAAGCAGTAAGATAAAACAAAGAAGCAATCCAGTTGAGTCCGGTGAAGGGCAGATAGAATGATTAGTAACTCTAAATGGGCCACTGTCATAATAAGGATTAGTAGCGCGAGTACGTGTGGTCTCAAAATTATTTTAGATCTTGCTCGGGGGAATTTTACCATGAGAATCGATTTTACTTCCTTTTTGAAAGCTGCAGTGGAAGAGTTAAGTCTGGTTTCTAGGGTAAGGCATTCCAAATCCTGGGCGCCATCCCTGAGAAGGATCGTTTGTAGGTTTTCTTCTTGCTGAATCTTTGCGGTTTCAGTGATAGGCTTTCCGCACTTCTTGAGGATCTTATCCACCAGCAATCGTCAGTTTCTGTGTCAGATAGCTGGGGGCCTTGTGATGCAGGGCTTTGTGCGTTATACACGCTATTTTCATATGAATTCTGGCTTCCAGTGGTAGCCAATTCAAGGATTTTAGGTCTGGGGAGATGTGGGCCCTTCTTTTAGACCCAGTGATGGGTCTCGCAGCAGCATTTATTGAAGCTCTTAAAGGTGCAGTTGTAACTTTCGGAAGGCCACACGGAGAGACCCTTCCGTACTCTATGTAGGAGAGTAGGGTCTGCATCCTATGGTTACCCCCTCTTTTTGCTGTGCTTCTCTGGTTTTTCAACTTTAGTCTGGCTGTGGCCCTGGTATTCAGGTCCACAGCCTAGCTGTTCGCTCTCTAAATTGATACCATGTACTTTAGGTGCATACCAGAATGGTTACTGGGTTACCCCTGAGAGTCCCTATATATAGTACCTTAGGTACCCAGGGCATAGGTACCCCAGAGGCCTACCAGGGACTGCAGCATGTATTATGCCACCCCTGGACAGCCTTCCAAAAAGGCACCAAAGGTCTGCACTGTCAGCCTGGGTAAGGTGGTATGAGCCCCCCTTACTTAGATATAGTACACCTATATCTACCTATATATATAGACACATAGTAACCTGTAAGTCACTCCTATGGCAGGCCTTAACAATCCTGAAGGCAGAGTGCTTGGTTTTGTGTTAGAGGGTGCCCTAGCATGAGCTGAGCCCCTCTGCAGCTTTAGGAAATATCTCCTTATAGCTGTTCTATGATATAGCCATACCATATACTCTTAAGTGCATTATAAGCCTTGCGGTTAATGCTAACTTTGGTTTGGCTTTATCAAAACATGTTGTGTAAAGTGTCAAACACTTTGTAATACTACTAGAACTTCCTTTGAATCGTTTTTGCCCTAGCTGCTGCCTGGAAAAACTGTGGCCAAAACTCTCTTCCTGATCCCGCGTTTCTGCCTGGACCCGCCCGCCAGTCTCCCGCTGCCCGGCCGCTCGTTATTTCATCAAGAGCGGGGGCCGCCGAGCGGAGACCGGCGAGGGGCAAACCACAACAACCACAAGCCCTTGCGGTGTCCTGCGTCACCGGGGAGCGCCAGGAGGCGCTGAAAACCAGCATCAGACCCCGCCTCTCGGGACGCCGGGCGAAGCCCGGGCCAAGGGCGGGCCCGTTGTTGCCCATTAGTGCTCGGTAGGGACCGGACCGGGCCATCCCCCTTGATTTTCGTCGCAAGTCTATCCCGGTACGTTGTTGCAGTTTGCTTTTTGTCTCTCCCATTATGCCTGGAAGAACCAGAAGTAAGACTAAATCCGCATTAGCTGTAGCCCAGATTACAGGGCCTATAGATCAATTCATCTCACGGACTAATGAGGTCATCGAGCAGAGTATCTCCCTCCTGGAACGTAGAGTATCTTTGGACCTCGTCAATGCTAAACGCTCCTCCATGGGCCTTCTGGCTACTGCGGCCTCCCCCATCCAGCAAGCTCCCACCACTTCTATTTCGTTACCATCTGTCACGGCTGCAGATATCCATACAGTACCGTGCTCAGTGGATTTGTCTGCAACTCAATCTGAATCTGAGTCTGACTCTCTTTTGTCAATAGATCTAGAAATTACCCCAGACTTAGAGTTATGTCAATCACTGGGCACAATGGAAACATCCATAGATAAGCAGCTCCGGGGAGCTAGGGAAGGAGCCATTTCTAAATGGGGAAATACCAAGTCACGCGGTAATATAGCGGCGCCTGACACCCCTTTGGAGTCCGGGGGGGATCGGATCCTACAGCCCACACAACCAAGTACAAACATATCAAACGTTAATAATTCCATAGTACCTACTATTACTGTAGAGGATTTAGACAACTCACTTAAGATATCCCAGCCGCGGGGTCTGTGTAGAGCCTGTAATTCCACCTCGCAAATATTAACTACCATCAAAGAGCTCTTCACCCAATACCTAAAACCAATAGAAACTAGTTTGAGCCATGTGGAAACCCAGATAGCAATTTTATCACACACTCCCCCTACTGTGCCTAGTTCACATCCACCCAAACAAGGGAAGGGGAAATCTACTCACTCAATAAAAGTTCCCCAACTTTCACAACCTGGTGCGGGAACTAAACAGTCTGTAATGGCCACTCCATCTCTTCCAAAATCTAAGCATACTGCTCCATTAGTTAAACAACAGCCAAATCCAGTGTTAGGTGTACAAATGGCAACAATATCCACTGCCTCGCCCCAGATCCCATCAGGACCTGCAAAAACTGCAAATGTAAACACAAATCAAGTTACTAATAAAAAACCGACACTTTCACCTTCCAAAATGATGGAAAGAAAACCATCGATGGCAGCCAAAAAATGAATACGACCAAGGCGCCCAGTGCACCTCCCACCGGAGGCAACCCCCTACACGGTTATTCTCACAGGTGTACCTGAACTAACTGAAGGTATTGATGAATCTGCTTGGTCACTTAAGAATAAGGCCCTGCAGTGGCAAAGCTTAAATAGACCACTAGAGCCCTACCACTCTGGTGGGATTTCTACAGTTCGTAGAGTAACCTGGATAGGGGATGAACGCAAATCAATCCAGGGCGACTGTATCATAGTAAATTGTAACAATCCAAATACTGTGTGTTAGACGGGGACCCGGAGGGTCGGCCGAGTACAGGGGGAGAGGCCTCCGGCGAGGGTCCTCTTCGGTAATCGTACAGACAAGTAACTTTCCCCCCACAGATGGACACCACACAAGGATAAGTTCTGCACACTTTTATATGTATTCTTAGGCAAGGTGATGAGTGGTACAGCAGGACCAGGATATGAGGATCCCGTCAATTCTAGTCTCTTTGGGGAAAAGGGTAGTGGGACAGTCTGAGTACCGGTCCGGTACAGAAGCAGCAAAAGGTGGAGCTCACAATCCTTGAGCTGGAGGGTTCGCAAGGAGGGGCCGCGGCAGCGCCAGCAGGCCTTGTAGATGGTTCACGATGAGGAGGGCCGCGGCAGCGCCAGCAGGCTTTGAGGATGGTTCACGACGAGGAGGGCCGCGGCAGCGCCAGCAGGCCTTGAAGATGGTTCACGACGAGGAGGGCAGCGGCAACGCCAGCAGGCCTTGAAGATGGTTCACTACGAGGAGGGCCGCGGCAGCGCCAGCAGGCCTTGAAGATGGTTCACGACGAGGAGGGCCGTGGCAGCGCCAGCAGGCCTTGCAGATGATTCATGACGAGGATGAGCCGCGGCAGCGCCAGCAGGTCTTCAAAGGTGGTTCACGAAGAGGAGCCGCGGCAGCGCCAGCAGGCCTCCAAGGATGAGTTCGTCTCTGTGTCTCTCGACTCCAGGATACAACTGCCTTCCTGCTCTGGAGCTGCCCCAGTTATAGGTCTGGCACCCTTTGATGTCCGGACCCTCGCACTTGGAGGTCGGGAGGTCCGGGATGAGGGAGTCCAGACACCCAGCAGGGGGGTGGAGCCAGCGCCCAGGGAGGCTGGGGGCGATCGACACCTGGCGGAGGGGAGCCATCGACACTCCTTCTCCCATTGACCTGCCAAGTGGTCTCTTCACCCCCTGGGCGGATGGTGGTGCCTCGATGTCGGGGCCTGGCTGGGCCCGAGCCCGAGGCCGAGGCCGAGTTCGACCCGAGGCCACGCGGCTTGGTCGTGTAGTGTCCAAAATGGCGGCTGGGCCGGAGACCGGGGTTCTGGAAGGGACCCGGCCCAGCCAATACGGTGGGGTTCAGGAGCCAGGGTTCCGTCGGGGAAGGGCCGTGGATTGCCCCGGTGGGTTGCAGGGGTGGTTCTTGTCCGGGGAACAGGAGGAGCAGGGGTCCGCGACCCGCCATGCTGGGAGGGGACGGGCCGGCCACGAGGCCTGTCCAACATGCGTCTCCCCCAGCTGAAGGCAGGGAGAGTCACCCATCCTCTTGGGTACTCTCCTCGCCGAGGCGGAAGAAGCGGGACAGGCCGTCTTTGTTGGCGTGGTCTTGGCCGGGGCGATGCTCCACAGTGAAATCCATCCCCTGGAGGGAGATTGTGAGAAGTTGGCCTGGTAGGGGATGTTTCCAATTCTGGAACCACCTACTACCTGACCAAACAATCCCCTTATGGTGTCTGGTTGTAAGTCAACCTTATTAGACAAGCTATCCTAGGGGTAGCATGGACTAAGCAGCCTAAAGGCTTAACTTAAGAGGTCGTGTTAAGCGAGCTGTTTTACCACATACAATCCTGTAATACCAAATGAAAGGACACCACACAAGTATATATTATAAAAATATATGTGTTTATTACTAAAAACAATCCCCAGTATTCTTTATGAATAAAGGGGCACAAGCGTTAAATCAAAAGCACTGTTTAAACATACCAAGTTGCACAATTATGGATGAGGGCAGGGGGCCACTCAAACCATATACTAAACAAGTGGTATAAGAGAGGCCACTCGAACGGTGGTTAGGCCTAGGGCCTAGGGAATCGCTGGGAGCAGTCAGGACAAGCAATGCTGAAGTCGGGAATGGCCCTCGGGATTCGGGAGATGTGCGGAAAGCGCACGCATGCACCAATGTTAACCAATGGTGCGTAAAAGTCAAATAGTTAAAGTTTAAGGACACTTCCGCTGAACCTAGAGGAACAAAACTTAACACACAGACCCTAGAGGTGTGCACCAGTGTGGGAACACCGGCGGAGCAAAGTTACCTCACCCACAGGAAGTGGGTGCACAGGGTCGAAGTGGCGTCGGGTTTTGACACGCAGGCTCTTGGTGCTTGAAGCAGAAAGGGCTGCAGGCAGGGTGAAGACGAAGTGTCCGGTGGAGTCCAAGAGTGGACTCAAGTTGTAGAGTACCTGAAAGCAGAGGGGACAGAGTCTGGGTCACTCAGCAGTGACCAGGGTGGAACCAGGACGGAACCAGGCAATGTCGGGCGCAATCAGGTGGTCGTCGAGGCGCTTCTCTTCGCTGTCACGTGGGCTCTGGGGCATCTGCGACGTCCAGGAGCAGGTCACGATCTGTCCCACGCAGGCTCTCACCGTCGGTGCAGTCGGCTTCCGGTTTGGAGCAAACAAGCCTTGGTAAGAGCAATCCACGCGGGATTGGAAGATGGCGTCTCACTCGGACCAGGAAGGTCAGAGTCGGGGCTCCCTTTCAGGGGAGCTGGTGTGGATCTGGAGCAACCAGAATCACGAGTCTTCTTTTGTAGTTCGTCGGCACAGGGACCACAAGCCAGCTGGCAAGTGACCGGGCCAACGCGTTGAGCCAAATCGTGCCAAAGGGCCCCACGCAGCACTCGTCGAGTGTGGAGGGCTGAACTTCGGCTCAGGAGTAGCTCAGGGTGGGGGCTTCTCAAACCCCGGTGTACAGCTTCGAGGGTCACTCGTGGGCTGCACGGTCAGCGTCTCGTGGTCACTTCAAGATGGCGTGCCCCACGCTTCCGGTCGCCTCCACGGGTCTCAGCTTTGCATGGACTGTGGATCGGGCTGTTAGAAGCTGGGCAGGCTTGATCTCGTCGATCTCAGTCGCTCGAGTTCCGGCGGGAACTGCAACTAAGTAGACGTCGAGGGCTGGATGGTGCCTGCTGCTGCAGGGTGGTCACTCCTTGACCACAAGGGAGATTCTTCGGGCTTCCACGTTGAGATGGAGGGCGAAGGGTCCAGAATATCATTTCAAATGTTTCTTCCAGGAAATCTGATGTGCATTGGCACTGCTCCCACTCTTATTCGAATCTGGTGGGCGTGATTACCTGCTAGGTCCCCTCCTATGGGTGGGACCCAGGAAGTGGGTGGATACACCCCCTTCCTTTGATCCAGGCCGCCCTGGCACGAGGGCTGGAGTGCCCCAGAACCGGTTTGGCCGGATTATGCAAGGGGCAGCCTTGTGCGCCCCAGGCAGTGTCTGGTTTCTTTCAAACCTCCCTGCTACAATACACTATCTCCTGTCTGGAGGGCGGTGACACCCTCCTGTGACAGGAAACCCTTTGTCCAGGACCCCCTTGACTGGGTTTCGGTCAGCTCCAGGGGTCCAGACATTTGTCTGTGGCAGAGGCATCCATTTTGTGGATCTTAAGGCCTTTGGAGAAATCAACCGCATTAAAGTGAAGTAACATGTCTTACCCCTCTAGAGGGGTGGAATGCCATCCCCGTCGCCAGAACTGGCGAGGGGATGGTATTCCAAAGCGTATGACACCTTACACGACATGTTTTGATAAAGCCAAACCAGAGTTGCTAAATAACCGCGAGGATTATAAGGCACTTAATAGTATATGGTATGGCATTATCCTGAAACAGCTTAGGGATTTGTTCCCGACGGCTGCAGACAGGCTCAGCTCATGCTAGAGCTCCATCTCACATAAAAACCATGCACCCAGCCTCCAGGATTGGTGAGGCCTGTCTATAGGAGTGGCTCACAGGTTTACATGTGTCCAGATATAGGTTTAGACATAGGTATACTATATCTAAGCAAGGGGTGTGTACACCACCTTACCCCAGCTGAGTGATCAGCCAGTTGTGTCAATTTAAGAACCAGCCAGGGGTGGCAAAAGATATGCTGCAGCCCCTGGTAGGCCTTAGTGGCTCCTGTGCCCTGTGCACCTATAGTGCATTCTACAGGGGCTGACAAGGAGTCCATTTCCAATTGGTATGTACCTAGGGTACATGGAATCTATTTTACAGAGAGAGCAGATGGCCTGGGGCCCTGATTAGCAGGGAACCAGGTCAACTAAGTCAAAAAACCAGCTAAACACAGGCAAAAAATCTGGGGTAACCATAGTCAGGTAGCCACCTTCCTACATAACCCCCCCCCAAACGAAAGGAGATAAGGCTATCCTTGGCCAGGTAAGCCTATATTGCCTGAGTGGCCATATAAGGAAGTACCTGCACTAGCATGGGTACCCCCTGTCTCATGGTCCACTAAGCAGTCCCTCACCCTTTGGGTATTAGAGGGTCTCCACCATAGGGAATCACTACCTTGGGTGTGTTTATGCAAAGTTAAAGGCTGGTTTGGATATGGAGTATTGAAGTGAGGCTCTACTAATTTAGGGCTTAGCTTCCTCCAATTATCTTCCACCATGTGTGCCTTTCTTTCTTTAACTGAGTTGCACTGTGCTCTCAGGGTCAACCTCTGGCTACCTAAAGCTGGAGGCTGGGTCCCTCTGTTTGGCTTGCTGGAGGGACAGTTCAGGTTTGGGCCCTTTGGGTCCCAGGTTTGGCTGTGCCCAACAGAATCCATCTGGGGGAGGTCCCTAACTGTCTTTAAAGTTTTCACCTTACTAGGGCTACTAGTTTTGGTGCACCTAATCTTTTGATGGGGGTGCTTTATTTGACAGGGGGCCCTCTGGGTCTCACTGTCCTTCTTGTCCTCTGCAGCCCTGGGCTGGCTAAGGCAAGGGAGAGAGGGGCAGGTTACCTGCTCCAGACTGGGTCCCACCTGAGAAGGGTCCACTGACATCAGAGGTTCTGTCAGGCTAGGCCCAACCACCTCTGGGGCAGTTCCTTCATCAGGGGTAAGATCAGTTCCCTGAGGAGGCTGATCCTGTCCTAAAGTCTGGTGAGGGGGAGATTTCTCTTCCTCCTCCATGCTCTCAGTTTGTGTGGAGTTATCCATCATTTCAGGTTTCACAACACACGTGTCAGTTTGAGTTTGGGCTGTGGCCATCACAGCCCCACCAACCTTTTCAGGAGGAGACTCAGTTTGGGTTTCTGCTGTTATCATAACAGCTTTGCTATTCTGTTCAGGAAGAGCTTTTGCTAAAGATGGGGCAGGGAGTATCTCCGCCCTACCAACCTTTTCAGGAAGGACATCTTGAATTGGGGCTGTAGCCATCACAGCCCCACTAACCTTTCCATTGGAATTTACCATCCTAGAATGGATTTCCTGTTCAACCCCAGCCCAGGCTGAGATTTCTAAATCATTACCCAGTAGACAGTCTACAGGCAAGTTTGGGGACACTGCCACTCGCTTTGGGCCAGTGACACCTCCCCAGCTGAGACTTACTACTGCCATGGGATGATTTGTTTGGATGCCATCAATGTTTATTACCTGGTATGTGGCACCAGGTAAAAGTTGCTTAGAGGGGACTATGCCATCAGCCACCATGGTGATGCTAGCCCCTGTGTCTCTAAAAGCTTCAACTCTTAAACCATTGATGATGGGTTCTTGTCTATACTTGCTCAAAGTATTTGGGCAAGCAGAGAAGTTGGCAAACCCCATGCCAGCCTCATAAACAAGATCATTGGGTGATGGGGACCTGGATAGGCCAGGGTCCACCTGATTTCCAAAAGTAAACCCACCCAGATTCCTGGGTGTGCTTCCACTTCCTGGGGGATTACTGCTGACAGTAACAGGAGGTGTTGAAGCTGGCTTTGGAGGTATATTTTCTTTATTGTTATTCTTGGGACAACAGCTGTCTGTTTTGTAATGCCCCACCTGTTTACAGGGATAACAATAGGGTTTTTTCTCAGTTGAAGAAGTGTCTTGGGACCCACCCCCATCCTTGGAGTTTTGGGGCCCTGGGGAAGTCTTTTCTTTACTTTTATCCCCACCCTTATCTTGAGGCTTGGTAGACTCCTTCTTCTGGTTATTGTCCTGATTCTTAGGCCTAATCCTGGTTCTGACCCATTTGTCTGCCTTCTTTCCCAATTCTTGGGGAGAGGTCAGATCAGAGTCTACCAGGTGCTGGTGTAAGAGCTGGTTCTGACAATTACTTAGGATCTGCTCCCTCATAATCAAATTATACAATCCTGTAAAGTCATGTACTTTGCTGCCATGTAGCCAACCCTCCAGAGCCTTAGTGGCACACTCCACAAAATCAGTCCAGTCTTGAGTCTGTGCTTTCTGGGTGTCTCTGAACAACAACCTGTATTGCTCAGTGGTTAGGCCATACCCTTCAATGAGAGCACTCTTCAAAACAGAGTAGTTTTTGGCATCCTCAGGTCTAACTGTGAGGAGCCTGTCCCTCCCTTTCTCAGAAAAGGAGTACCACAAAATTGCAGCCCACTGATTCTCAGGAACCTGCTGTACCATGCAGGCTCTCTCAAGAGCAGTCATCCATTTGTGGATGTCATCCCCTTCTTTAAAGGGGGGCACAATCTTGGTCAGGTTTCTATTGTCATAGGCCCTGTCTTTTTCTCTTGGAAAATTGCTGCCACCAGTGACATCTAAGCCACTTAATTTCTGCTCTCTTGCCAAGGCAAGTCTAGCTTGAGCCAAGGCTACCTCCTCCCTCTCTATCTGGAGTTTGACAGCCCTCATTCTGGCCCTATGCTCTAACTTTTGAGAAGCATTCATGCCTCTCTGTGATTCCCTGGAGGCACTAGAAAGATGAGAGTCCCCTGAGGGAGATCTCACTCTTCTGTTGCCTGGGGGAATCATATGTTGGGTTCTGGGGAGGTGCTGGCCCTCTCCATTCCCCAGTAGGTCCAAGTTGGCCTGGCTAAGCCTACCAACTGAAACCTGGCTACCCTGATCCTGTACTCCTAAGTCCTCAACATCTGAGTCCTCATCCAAGTCATCATCATCCTCCTCTTCAAGGGGATCAACTGCAGGGGGGTTCCCTCCAGTTCCTGTATCTAGGGAAGCTGCTTTTGCCTTCTCTAAGTCATCCTGTTCTAGGATTTCTACCAGGATTAGGCAGGTGGGGCTTCTGCCCCTTTTTAACCCTCTTGCTTTGCACAAGGCAATCAAGTCTCTGCGGGTTAGTTTGTCATATCCAAAAGTTGCCTGGGTAGGGTCAACTGTCACAGGACTAGACCCTGAGGCCTTTCCTGTGTCAGACATGGTTACTAGTGAGGTGTAAGTGGTGCACTTACCTACACTAAGTGTTTTCCTACTGGACCTTGCTAGTGAGTTGTAGTCAGGGGTGTGCTACTCCCTTCAACCTACAACTACTAAGTTCAGTAGAACTTAATATGCTAAGCTTTTGATTTTATATGTACCTAGAGGTACTTGATGTGATCTTTCAATTTGATATAAAGATTGCAATGGTAAAACAACAGCAAGCTCAAATCCGCACCGCTGCTCACCAATGTGAGAAGTTGGCCTGGTAGGGGATGTTTCCAATTCTGGAACCACCTACTACCTGACCAAACAATCCCCTTATGGTGTCTGGTTGTAAGTCAACCTTATTAGACAAGCTATCCTAGGGGTAGCATGGACTAAGCAGCCTAAAGGCTTAACTTAAGAGGTCGTGTTAAGCGAGCTGTTTTACCACATACAATCCTGTAATACCAAATGAAAGGACACCACACAAGTATATATTATAAAAATATATGTGTTTATTACTAAAAACAATCCCCAGTATTCTTTATGAATAAAGGGGCACAAGCGTTAAATCAAAAGCACTGTTTAAACATACCAAGTTGCACAATTATGGATGAGGGCAGGGGGCCACTCAAACCATATACTAAACAAGTGATATAAGAGAGGCCACTCGAACGGTGGTTAGGCCTAGGGCCTAGGGAATCGCTGGGAGCAGTCAGGACAAGCAATGCTGAAGTCGGGAATGGCCCTCGGGATTCGGGAGATGTGCGGAAAGCGCACGCATGCACCAATGTTAACCAATGGTGCGTAAAAGTCAAATAGTTAAAGTTTAAGGACACTTCCGCTGAACCTAGAGGAACAAAACTTAACACACAGACCCTAGAGGTGTGCACCAGTGTGGGAACACCGGCGGAGCAAAGTTACCTCACCCACAGGAAGTGGGTGCACAGGGTCGAAGTGGCGTCGGGTTTTGACACGCAGGCTCTTGGTGCTTGAAGCTGAAAGGGCTGCAGGCAGGGTGAAGACGAAGTGTCCGGTGGAGTCCAAGAGTGGACTCAAGTTGTAGAGTACCTGAAAGCAGAGGGGACAGAGTCTGGGTCACTCAGCAGTGACCAGGGTGGAACCAGGACGGAACCAGGCAATGTCGGGCGCAATCAGGTGGTCGTCGAGGCGCTTCTCTTCGCTGTCACGTGGGCTCTGGGGCATCTGCGACGTCCAGGAGCAGGTCACGATCTGTCCCACGCAGGCTCTCACCGTCGGTGCAGTCGGCTTCCGGTTTGGAGCAAACAAGCCTTGGTAAGAGCAATCCACGCGGGATTGGAAGATGGCGTCTCACTCGGACCAGGAAGGTCAGAGTCGGGGCTCCCTTTCAGGGGAGCTGGTGTGGATCTGGAGCAACCAGAATCACGAGTCTTCTTTTGTAGTTCGTCGGCACAGGGACCACAAGCCAGCTGGCAAGTGACCGGGCCAACGCGTTGAGCCAAATCGTGCCAAAGGGCCCCACGCAGCACTCGTCGAGTGTGGAGGGCTGAACTTCGGCTCAGGAGTAGCTCAGGGTGGGGGCTTCTCAAACCCCGGTGTACAGCTTCGAGGGTCACTCGTGGGCTGCACGGTCAGCGTCTCGTGGTCACTTCAAGATGGCGTGCCCCACGCTTCCGGTCGCCTCCACGGGTCTCAGCTTTGCATGGACTGTGGATCGGGCTGTTAGAAGCTGGGCAGGCTTGATCTCGTCGATCTCAGTCGCTCGAGTTCCGGCGGGAACTGCAACTAAGTAGACGTCGAGGGCTGGATGGTGCCTGCTGCTGCAGGGTGGTCACTCCTTGACCACAAGGGAGATTCTTCGGGCTTCCACGTTGAGATGGAGGGCGAAGGGTCCAGAATATCGTTTCAAATGTTTCTTCCAGGAAATCTGATGTGCATTGGCACTGCTCCCACTCTTATTCGAATCTGGTGGGCGTGATTACCTGCTAGGTCCCCTCCTATGGGTGGGACCCAGGAAGTGGGTGGATACACCCCCTTCCTTTGATCCAGGCCGCCCTGGCACGAGGGCTGGAGTGCCCCAGAACCGGTTTGGCCGGATTATGCAAGGGGCAGCCTTGTGCGCCCCAGGCAGTGTCTGGTTTCTTTCAAACCTCCCTGCTACAATACACTATCTCCTGTCTGGAGGGCGGTGACACCCTCCTGTGACAGGAAACCCTTTGTCCAGGACCCCCTTGACTGGGTTTCGGTCAGCTCCAGGGGTCCAGACATTTGTCTGTTGCAGAGGCATCCATTTTGTGGATCTTAAGGCCTTTGGAGAAATCAACCGCATTAAAGTGAAGTAACATGTCTTACCCCTCTAGAGGGGTGGAATGCCATCCCCGTCGCCAGAACTGGCGAGGGGATGGTATTCCAAAGCGTATGACACCTTACACGACATGTTTTGATAAAGCCAAACCAGAGTTGCTAAATAACCGCGAGGATTATAAGGCACTTAATAGTATATGGTATGGCATTATCCTGAAACAGCTTAGGGATTTGTTCCCGACGGCTGCAGACAGGCTCAGCTCATGCTAGAGCTCCATCTCACATAAAAACCATGCACCCAGCCTCCAGGATTGGTGAGGCCTGTCTATAGGAGTGGCTCACAGGTTTACATGTGTCCAGATATAGGTTTAGACATAGGTATACTATATCTAAGCAAGGGGTGTGTACACCACCTTACCCCAGCTGAGTGATCAGCCAGTTGTGTCAATTTAAGAACCAGCCAGGGGTGGCAAAAGATATGCTGCAGCCCCTGGTAGGCCTTAGTGGCTCCTGTGCCCTGTGCACCTATAGTGCATTCTACAGGGGCTGACAAGGAGTCCATTTCCAATTGGTATGTACCTAGGGTACATGGAATCTATTTTACAGAGAGAGCAGATGGCCTGGGGCCCTGATTAGCAGGGAACCAGGTCAACTAAGTCAAAAAACCAGCTAAACACAGGCAAAAAATCTGGGGTAACCATAGTCAGGTAGCCACCTTCCTACAGAGATGGACCAACGCAACAGCTTCGGGTTTTCTCCCCGCATCTGCATCAGCCATTGCAGGGGTCGATGATCTGTTTGCACCCGGAAGTGGGTACCGAAGAGGTAGGGCCAGAGCTTCTTGAGGGCCCACACTACGGCGAAGGCCTCCCGCTCGATGGTGCTCCAGCGCTGTTCTCGGGCCAGCAGGCGTCGGCTGATGAAGGCCACTGGCTGATCGACTCCCTCGGTGTTGAGTTGGGAGAGGACGGCCCCCACGCCATGAGCTGAGGCGTCCGTCTGTACAATGAATTCCCGGCTGTAGTCGGGGGCCTGGAGCACGGGGGCGGTGTACATGGCGGACTTCAGGTTCTCAAAGGCCGCCTGACATTCAGTAGTCCAGTTGACTTTCTGGGGGTTCTTTTTGGACGTGAGTCTGTGAGGGGCCCCACAATGCTGCCATAGTCTTTCACGAAGCGCCAGTAGTACCCGGTGAGCCCCAGAAAGGCTCGGGCCTCTGTCTGGGTGACCGGGGGCTCCCAGGCCTGGATGGCGGCAATCTTGAGCTGGAGGGGGGCCACCAGGCCACTTCCCACCTGGTCTCCCAGGTAGGTCACGGACCCTTGGCCGATCTGGCACTTGCTGGCCTTGATGGTTAGCCCGGCCTGCCGGAGGGCGTTCAGGACCTCCCGGAGGTGTTGGAGGTGTTCTGTCCAGTGGCGGCTGTACACAGCAATATCGTCCAGATAAGCGGCACTGAATTCCTCCAGACCCGCCAAGACTTTGTTCACTAGTCTCTGGAAGGTGGCGGTGCGTTTTTCATTCCGAATGGCATCACCTTGAAGTGGTAGTGGCCATCCGGGGTGGAGAAGGCGGATCGCTCCTGGGCACTAGGGGTGAGGCCGATCTGCCAATAGCCCGCTGTCAAATCGAAGATGCTCAGGTAGCGGGCCGCCCCCATGCGGTGGATCAGTTCATCTGCCCGTGGAATGGGATGAGCGTCGGTCCTGGTGACGGCGTTCAGACCCCAATAGTCTACACAGAACCTGAGCTCGGGGGCGTCGCCCGGGGCGGCGGCCTTCGGGACCAGCACGAGCGGGCTGGCCCAGGGGCTGTCGGACGGCTCGATCACTCCCAGAGCTAGCATCTTGGAGACTTCCGACTGGATGCAGGTGCGTACTCAATCAGGCACCCTGTGTCGGATAGGGGGGCTATCCCCGGTGTCAACGTCGTGGAGGCACCAGGGGGTGACCCCAGGGATGAGGGAGAACAGGTCGGCAAATTGGAGTAGCAGTTCTTGGCAGTCTTGGCGTTGCGCTGGGGACAGGGCATCGGAGAGGTGGACTCCCTCCACGGAGCCGTCTTTCTCGAGCGTTTTCAGGAGATCGGGGAGGGGCTCAGAGTCATCTTCAGCCCCACTGTTGGTAGCCATCAGGAGGCTAAGTTCAGAGCGCACAAAGTGGGGCTTGAGTCTGTTGGCGTGAAGGACACGTAGGGGGTTTCGGGGTGATTCCATGTCTACCAGGTAGGTGACGGGGCCCTTGCGCTCCACCACTTTGAAGGGTCCCGTCCATTTGTCCTGGAGGGCGCAAGGTTCAACCGGGGACATCACCCAGATCTGTTGTCCCGGCTCGAACTCGATGGATGAGGCATGCTGATCATACCAGCGCTTCATGTCTTCTTGGCTGGCTTCTAGGTTGGCCTTGGCAAGTTCCCTGAACCGCCGGGTCTGGTTACGGAGGGTCAAGAGGTACTTGTATACATCAGGGGGAGTCTTCTGAGGGGCCACCTCCCACCCTTCTTTGACCAGGCTGAGGGAGCCCCGGACGGGGTGTCCATACAAGAGTTCAAACGGACTGAAGCCCAGGGATTTCTGGGGGACCTCCCTGTAAGCGAACAGGAGGCACGGGAGCAGCATGTCCCATTGGCGACGTAGGGGTTCTTCCAGGCCCATGATCATCCCCTTGAGAGTGCGGTTAAATCGTTCTACTAGACTACTTGCGGGTGATAGGGGGTCGTGAATTTGTAGGTGACCCCACACTGTTGCCATAGGGACTTCATGTACCTGGAGATAAAGTTCGTGCCCCTGTCACTGACGACTTCTCGGGGGAAGCCCACCCGCGAGAAGATCCCCATCAGGGCTTGGCCCATCACGGGCGCCGTCACGGTCCGGAGAGGTATGGCCTCGGGATAGCGGGTGGCATGGTCTACCAGGACAAGGATGAACCGGTGTCCCTGTGCTGTCTGGGGCTCCAGGGGCCCCACAATGTCTATTCCCACCCGCTCAAAGGGGGATGGTGACGATGGGAAAGGGTTGCAGGGGAACTTTCAGTTTTCGGCCGCTCTTCCCGCTGGCCTGGCAGGTGGGGCAGGCCCGGCAGTGGTTCGCTACATCGTTCCGCATCTTCGGCCAGTAGAAGTGGGTCACCAAGCGGCTGTACGTCTTGTCCTGCCCCAGGTGCCCGGCAAGAGGCACATCGTGTGCCAAGTTCAATAGGAAGTCTCTGAATCGGAGGGGGACCACCAGCACCCGGCTGGCTCCCAGCTCGGCAATCTTTTGCTCACTGTAGAGCAGCTCGTTGTCCCAGTAGATCCAGTGGGCCCCCGAGGCATCCCCTGCGCTCTGGGCTATGGCTTGTTGTCGGAGTCCCTCGAGGGAGGGACACGCTCTTTGTTCCTGGCGGAACTGTTCCTGAGTGGGGCCACCTTCTTGGCGCCACTGGGCCAGCTCCGGGAGGTCTCGGAGTTGATCAGGTTCTCTGTCGCCGGACCCCGGAGGACCAGGCTCAGGGGTGGTTTCTTCTGTGACGATCGGCGGAGGAGGTTCGGGCCACTCCTGTTCCTCTGGGCTGGAGATGGCGCGGGCGGCCATGGATCAGGTCGTTACACAGACCCATTCAGGGAGACCAAGCATCCCCAGGTGCTCCCTCCGCTCAACGGCTGACCAGGGGGAGCTCTCGAGGTCGTTCCCCAGAAGGCAGTCCACCGGGGCATCGTCGCGGACACCCCTCCCCACTCGAAGGGGACGCAGGCCATCTGGCACAGGCTTTCGGAGTTGTCTGCCGACAGCACTGGACAAAGTACATTGGGTAGGATCTGGTCAGGGGTCACCAGATGGCAGCGGACTGCGGTCACACTGGCCCCTGTGTCACGGAGGGCTTCAGCCCGGCGTCCATTGATGGTGACCCACTGGCTGTATTTCTGCGTGTTGGCGGGGATGGGCGCCCGCGGGACCATGTCTCTCTCCCCTAGACAGACCAGGGACATGGCGGCTGGTTCCCACTCGGGCTGGTACTGCTCGTACTCTTCGGCGTCTTCTTGGCCCGGCTCTTCTCCCAGGGCGGCGGCGGTGATCTGGCGGTTCATGGGGCTCTTATTTTTCGGGCAGTTGGGGTCATTGGCGTAGGGGCCGGGTCGCTGGCATTTGTGACAGGTAACGTTGGAGCGGAACCCTGGTCGCGTTTGGGGGCTTCCTCTTCCGGCCGGGGGCGGGGGTTGCTAGTGGAGGGCACCGTGACGGTGTCCCTGCCCCGACCCTGGCCTCCTCCTCCCCCCCGTGGGCGGTGGGGACCTTGGGAGGCTCTGTTCTGTTCGCTGGGCCAGCTCCGAGGGACTTGGGTGCTCTCCCATCGGTCTGCTTCGATGGCGAGTTTCCGAGGTTCGGTTAGCTTACTATCAAGGAGGTGCTGCCTTAGTTCGACAAAGCAATTATTGGAGAGGTGCTCCCATACAATAAGGTCGAATAATTGCTCGTAGGTGGTGACCTGGCTGCCCTTGATCCATCCCTCGAAGGCTCGGCTAAAAAAGTTCACGTACTCCACCCAGGTTGTACCAGGGATTCGTTTGCAGTCTCGAAACCTCTGCCGGTACATCTCGGGCGTGAGCCCATAGCGAGTGAGGAGGGCGGCCTTCATGTGGTCGTAGGATGTCATCTGCTGGTCGGGGAGTTGCAGCAGGGCGTCTCTTCCTTCGTTGACGAATTTTCCCCATAACCCGGCTCCCCAGTCGCTCCACGGGATTCGGTGGGAGGTCATTGCTACCTCGTAGGCTTTAAACCATTGCTGGATATCATCGTTCCGATAGTATTCCCTGATGACGTCTTTGGGGATGTGGACCTTAGGGTCCGTAGGGGCAGTGGGGCTCTGGTGCCCGGAGACTCCGAGGTCTTTGTTCTGCCGTCGAATTTCTAGCTCCTTCAAGTTGCGCTCATGCTCATAGGCTAGTCTTTTTTCTTCCAGCTCCCTCTGGCTCTTTTTCTCTTCTTGTTCTTCCCTGAGCCGTAAGTGTTCGAGGGTTATTTTTTGTTCTGCTAATTTGAGTTCTCCATCTAAGCGGAGTCGAGCCAGCTCCAATTCGTGGAGCCGGCTTTTCTCCCGTTCTCGGGCCTCTTCGGACGAGAGGCCCGATCTTCTTTCGTCCATAGGGATGGTACTTGTTTCGGTGGTCTTGAGGCTTTGATTTTGGGGTGGGGATGTTTCCGTCTCCACCCAAGATTCTAAGGCGTGCTTGAGGTCATCTTTCGTGCTCAGTCCCGTGGTAGCAATGCCCAGCTCTATGCAGAATTGCTTTAGTTCTTTGTGGCTGTACTCTTCCAGCTTTTCCATCTGAAATTTTTCTGTTGTTCCATTCTCCTTTGTCGTCATGGTGGCTGTGTGTCGTGGGGTGAGTTACTCTCTGTACGATTATGCGTCGGCTCGGATCGCGCCGCTGGCCACCAATGTTAGACGGGGACCCGGAGGGTCGGCCGAGTACAGGGGGAGAGGCCTCCGGCGAGGGCCCTCTCCGGTAATCGTACAGACAAGTAACTTCCCCCCCACAGATGGACACCACACAAGGATAAGTTCCGCACACTTTTATATGTATTCTTAGGCAAGGTGATGAGCGGTACAGCAGGACCAGGATACGAGGATCCCGTCAATTCTAGTCTCTTTGGGGAAAAGGGTAGCGGGACAGTCTGAGTACCGGTCCGGTATAGAAGCAGCAAAAGGTGGAGCTCACAATCCTCGAGCTGGAGGGTTCGCAAGGAGGGGCCGCGGCAGCGCCAGCAGGCCTTGTAGATGGTTCACGATGAGGAGGGCCGCGGCAGCGCCAGCAGGCTTTGAGGATGGTTCACGACGAGGAGGGCCGCGGCAGCACCAGCAGGCCTTGAAGATGGTTCACGACGAGGAGGGCCGCGGCAGCGCCAGCAGGCCTTGAAGATGGGTCACGACGAGGAGGGCCGCGGAAGCGCTAGCAGGCCTTGAAGATGGTTCACGACGAGGAGGGCCGCGGCAGCTCCAGCAGGCCTTGCAGATGATTCACGACGAGGATGAGCCGCGGCAGCGCCAGCAGGCCTTCAAAGGTGGTTCACGAAGAGGAGCCGCGGCAGCGCCAGCAGGCCTCCAAGGATGAGTTTGTCTCGGTGTCTCTCGACTCCAGGATACAACTGCCTTCCTGCTCCGGAGCTGCCCCAGTTATAGGTCTGGCGCCCTTTGATGTCCGGACCCTCGCACTTAGAGGTCGGGAGGTCTGGGATGAGGGAGTCCAGACACCCAGCAGGGGGGTGGAGCCAGCGCCCAGGGAGGCTGGGGGCGATCGACACCTGGCGGAGGGAAGCCATCGACACTCCTTCTCCCATTGACCTGCCAAGTGGTCTCTTCACCCCCTGGGCGGATGGTGGTGCCTCGATGTTGGGGCCTGGCTGGGCCCGAGGCCGAGGTCGACCCGAGGTCACGCGGCCTGTTCGTGTAGTGTCCAAAATGGCGGCTGGGCCGGAGACCGGGGTTCTGGAAGGGACCCGGGCCAGCCGATACGGTGGGGTTCAGGAGCCAGGGTTCCGTCGGGGAAGGGCCGTGGATTGCCCCGGCGGGTTGCAGGGGTGGTTCTTGTCCGGGGAACAGGAGGAGCAGGGGTCCGCGACCCGCCATGCGGGGAGGGGACGGGCCGGCCACGAGGCCTGTCCAACACTGTGGACTATATTTGCTCTTGGCCAACTCTGGGGAAAAAGGGCGGAATTGACGCCCAACATCTTTCTTTTTTCTATCCCCCACTGAACACACACCAATACCTTCCCATTTTAAACTGGCAACATCCTCAGGAAGGGCAATGGAACCAGGCGGGCTACAGTTACGGGAATAGAAATAGGAGTAGAGACTGGCAGACTCAGCCCTTCCAATGGAGGGCTGGCAGGGTTTTCCAACCAGAAATAGATACGACTGTTTGGGAATGGTAGATTGACCGTTAGGGACAATAACGAGTACGACCCAGGTCCTAAAAACCACGGTCGCCCTTCTAAGTCCCGGTTCACAATTACATCAGCCTAAACTTCAAGTCCAAGCAGACTTAATTTTTCCCCCTACCAATAGTATTCAGATTGGGCCTATTACAGAACCTCCCAATGCCATCTTAAATGAAACGATGATCAGTTTCCTGGAAACCTCCATGGGCGCAAATGACATAAACCCACACCAGTTTAGTGATCTGACCATTATTAAAGAAACCACCGTGATCCCACCAGAGTGTTTACCACTGCGATCTTCTGATCGTCAGTTACCATCTCACTTAAACGACCATTTTCACACAGCAGACCTGAGCTTCTCAATAATATACTGGAACATTGCAGGTCTGCGTGCTAAGTTGTCACTGCAACCGTGGCTTGAAGCAGTGAGGGAACACCAGATGGTTTGTCTCCAGGAAACCTGGTCAATTATTCCAAGCCATTTAGTGGGATATAGAACCTTTCACACCCCAGCAATTCAGGGAGCTATGGGTATACCAAAGGGGGGTCTTGTGGTCTATGTCGCTAATACTTTGCCTTCCATATCTATTCGCAAGCTAAAAGAGCTCCCGACTCACCAAATTCTGCAAATAAATTTTACTAAAAACAGCACCTATATCCTGATTAACTATTATAATAACTCAGATACAATGGACTGTTTAAAAACGTTAACTGAAATTACCACTTTTTTAGTATCTTTGCAAAATGATTCCCAGTCTTCCCCAGTACACATAATCTGGGGTGGTGATTTTAACCTCTCATTATGTGCTAACTATAAAAATGGAAATTGTGGCCTGCAGGATGAACATGGTAGTCCTCTGTTTCACTTCGCCCATTCCACTTGTGGCAATAAATTAAATGAGTCCCTTTTTTCCCTAGAACTGGACTTTGTAAACGACCTAGTGGAACCACAAAAAGATTTTTCTCCAACGTTCCATGGTAGAGGGTTCTCAACCACAATAGACTATATTTTGACTTCCCAGATCCTCAAGAGACAAGTGACCAATTTTTCCACTGGGACAGATGTTAGCAGTGATCACTTCCCGATTAGTGTAAGAGTTAAGCCAAAAATGGTCAAATCACACTCTATCACTTCTAGCCATCTAAAACAAAATTCATTAACTATGAATAAACTGAATGGTTATACAGTCAAATGGGCCAAGGTGGACCCGGCTGTAATAACAGAGAGGGTCCTCATAAAAACTAAACCTTGGGTACTTGACTGTCTATCACCAGACTCCACTCCCCAGACAATCGTGGGAAGCTTCCAGAATATCCTGAAGATAATTGGAAAGGAGCTTTCTGGTAAGCATAGGAATAATAAGTCTACCTCTCCGAGGTGGTTTAATGCAGACTGTCGCAAGGCCCTTTCGAATCTAAAGGAAGCCCTTCACAGACCTACGAGGGATCCCGTGGAAATTTTAAATTTAAGGAAACACTATAATACAGCCAGATGGGAACGCAGAAGAGAAACCAAGAAGAATCTTTGGGCTCAACTGCATGACAGCTGCCAAAGTAAGGATAGCGCCCTCTTCTGGCAAGTCATCAGATCCCCCTTTTTGGCCGATACTTCAAAGGGACAGCACCTAGACGTCGCAGTTACGGCAGATGAATGGGTCTCGCATTTTTCCAAAATCTTTGGTCATTCCCATACGGACTCAGCAGGAATAGACCACAGCGGAGGCCACAAGTTGGAGAAGAACACCTATCCGATTAACATCCATTTCAATCATACAGAAGTTGCCAAAGCACTCAAGGCGTCGAAACCCGGAAAAGCTTCCGGGCCAGACGGAGTTCCACTGGATATTTTTCTCCATAACATCGAACTCTGGTCACCAATACTTACCCAGGTTCTGGCAGCAGTAACATCAGTAGGGCTGCTAGAGTCTTGGTCAACGTCAATCCTGCTCCCATCTTCAAAAAGGGCGACCGGAACGATCCGGCCTGCTACAGGCCAATTTCCCTCCTGGACTCCATGGGCAAAGTTGCAGGTCGGGTGCTTTTGGACCGCTTACAATCTTGGGCCCAAGAAAATAATATCATGACCGACCTGCAATATGGTTTCCAGAAGGGTCTTGGGACCGTGGAGCAGGCCCTGAACCTTGCCCCCTTGATTGTAAAGTACGTGGGTGCAAAAGGAGGTAACATCTTTCTTGTACATGTCGATCTCAGCGCGGCATTTGACTGTGTTCGGCATTCCAAACTTTGGTCTATTCTTAGTGATCTCGGAGTGGACCCAGCCCTTATAACTTTTCTCCGTGAACTCTATTCTGACGCCACGGCGTGTGTCAGATTTGGAGTCAACGGAGAGCTATCTCCCTCTTTTTCTATAGCAAAGGGAGTAAGACAGGGATGCGTACTGGCTCCCTTCCTGTTCAACCTTTACACCAATGGACTAGAGCAGGCCATGTTGGAAGAGAGCCAGGATCTACCCCAAATAAATCATCGTCCAATACCAACACTGCTATATGCAGATGACTCTGTCATTATAGCTCGAACGCTGAATCAACTCCAAAAACAACTTAACAAATACTGCAGCTTTACGGGTTCTCTTGGTCTTAAAATCAATATAAAAAAGACATTTACCATGCATATCGGTCCTAGGGTCAAGAATTCCAAACAAGACTGGAGAAAACCTCTGTTTATCCATACCTGGGCATCCTCGTGGACGATTCCTTAAGTTGGCGACAGGCCACGGCCAGCAGAAAACTTCTCTTCCAGCGAGCAACATATGCCCTGGTCTCCTTTTCGAGAAAGTTAGGCAAACCCGCACCCCCCGAACTTCTGAAAATTTACTACCCAAAAGGCCATAGTGTGGCTACCTATGGAGCAGGCGTTTGGGGTTATGGTCCAATAGACCCTATACAGATAATAGAGAATGGTTTTGTTAAATATCTGCTGGCTCTTCCTCAAAGCGCTCCGAACTATGCTTCACATAATGAGCTTGTCATGGATTATATTACAGACGCCATACGTTCCCAACCAATTATCTTACGGCAACGCATATGGTCTAAACCAGAGTGTCACTTAACACGATCTTTGATCACGGACTGTATAGCCTTAACCAACTGGCACAGGATTCCCTGGTTAGTCTATGTGCGGAACTTTTTTAATGATCTTGGCCGTAGCTCTTATTTTGATGACCCACCTAGTGTAAAGGACATCTCCAGAAAAGAGCTAAAGAAGATGTGCATGGACCATTTGAGAGAACTGCGCAATCAAATGGAGATTACAAAACCTTCGAACTCCCAAATCTGTGCAACTCAAATCGTTAAAGGCATCCAACCTTATCTGAAGTACTATCTGTCCAATCATGAGAAGTATCTTCTGACAAGATTTCGTTTCAACACCTTTTTCCGTCTAGTTTCCTTTCCAAAAGTTCAAAACTGGTCTCGTATACTCATGAACTGCCCATGTGACGGAGTTTCTACTCAATCAACAATTCATATTATTTTCTTTTGTAAATACTATAAAATACCATGAAAATCCTGGATTCTCCCACTTCTTCGATCCTCTGGCCATAGATTATGCCACCCTGCATTCCTCTCCCTGCAGCTCTTGGACTCGGTACATGTTGCAAAGTGCATAGCCATTTTTTTAAAAGCCAGCATCAAAATACGGCAAGCTTATGACTGATAAGAAATTTCTACCTTAAAGCTTGAGTAATTCTTTTTATAATTTTTATATATTAACCTAATTTTCTTCTAAGTTTGTCTCTTTATTATAAATAGTATTTTTCTTTTAATCTAAATATTGTTTTGTTCAAGTCTACTGTTTTAAAATGTGTACTTTTTATGATTGCAAACAAGTGGTAATCGAATAAAAGCTTATGAAACTGAATACTACCCCCTCCCCCCCCCGCCAGTTATGGCGGCGGGGGTTGCATTCCACCCTTCTAGAGGGAGAAGACACGTACACACTGGTATACCCAGTTAAAGTTTAGAAAAGTCTCAGCATCACAAAATGGATGCTGCTGCCACAGACACGAATCTGACCTCCTGCTACTGGACTCAACTCCGGCAGGGGAGGCCTGGACAATAGGTTTCCTGTCCAGGGAGGTGCTAGCAACTCCCCAGACAGGCTTTAGTGCATTGGGGCAGGGGTTTGCATTCAGTGAATGCTTTTCAGACACTGCCTGGGGCACACAAGTTGCTCCATGCATTTCCCAGTTCAAACCGGTTGCTGGGGCACTCTGCCTGGACATCCTGTATTTTTGCAACTGCTCCTACTTCCTGAAGTGTCCCGTAGTTGTGCATTGGGGCATTTCAAGACCCTGCTCCAAGCACCTTTTGCACCGAAGCTCAGAGGCCTACACTCCACGAGTGTTCCGTGGGCCCACTTTGTGCATTTCTGCTCGAGGCTCATTCGTGATCTCTAGTCCTTTGGCTAGTGGGTCCCCACGAAGGAAAATCTTTCCTTTACTGAGTTTTCCTGGTTGCTCCCAACATACTCTGACTCCCCTCCAAAGGTGGAGTCACTCAGACCTTGCTGGTCTACACCGAAGCCAATCTTGTCGTCTTGCGTGGGTTGCTGTTGCCAAGGCTTGTTGGGCCCACTCCAGATACCGACGCTTCAGCACTCAACTTCCTTCGTGGGACAGCTCGAATCCAGCTCGTGATCATCGTCGATGCCTCCTCGTGGCTGTAGAGTCAAGCTTCACCTCTTTCACCTGAAATCACCCGACATCGGTTGGCTTCTTCCCATCGTCATCCTGATCACTGGCAAGTGACCCAGACTCTGTCTCCTCTGCTTTCAGGTTCTTCAGATCTCCGATCCACCTTGGATCCACCTGGACACTTTTCCTCTGGTCGCCTGCAGCACTCTGCAGCTCTCCATAGGAATCGACGATGAAACCCGACACGAAAAGACACCTATGTACCCGGCTTCCCTGGGTGAGGTAACTCAAATACTCCGGTGCTCCCAAGGGTCTTGACTCTTAAAGTGTCTAGGTTTAAAGGGGCTCCATCGTAGTTCACCCCTAAGTGTCCTTAATTTTTAAAATTGTAACTTGTTTGTTTTCCATAGAAAGTCAATGGTGATCCGCAGCTGTGTTTACACACTGCACGCGTCCCCCGTGGGCCTCCTGCGTCCCTACCTTTGGTGGTTCCTGGTTGCCCCAGCGGTTCTTCAGGCCCTAGGCCTGCTTTCTAACTCTCATGTGGTTCTTATACCACTATTTTAGTATATGGTTTGTGAGGCTCCTAGGGCCAAACGTATACTGTGCAACTTATCGTATGCTAATTCAGTTCCTTGTATTGTACTTTTACCTCTAGCCTCATAAAGAGACCAGAGGGGTTGTGTTTAGAATAAATACATATATATTTGATATGTACCTAGTGTGGTGTACTTTCATTTGGTCATTCAAGAGATTATAGACTGGTAAAAAAAACTTGCTTAACTCGCCTCTAAGTCTTTGCCTGAAGGCTGCTCTCCACAGCTACCACTAGGATGGCTTTCTATAAGGTTTACTTTACAACCTACCATCAATAAGGGTTCTTTGGACTGGTGCAAGGTGCCCACTAGAATAGTGAACATCATATGCCCGGCCAACTTCTCACACTCTATCATGGGGATAACTAGAGCTTGAACTGCCTGCTTGAAGTCATTGGCTGGAAGGAAGGGTTTCAGCTTCCTCAGTGTGTTTATCTGGAAGTTTGCTCCCTTTGTTGCATTGCTAATATGTTTTTGCATATTTAGGTTACTGTCAAGGGTTATACCCAGAGATTTCATAGACTCCACAATAGTTGGTTCAACGTTGAGTGCCGTAAGATGTTTGATCCATTCTTGCATAATGGGGACTTTGGCAGGTGGAGCTGTTAGGAAGAATTCGGTTTTTAGGGCATTCGATTTGAGATGGTTTTCTGCCAGCCATGTCTAGGTATTACCCAGCGTTGAGTAAAAGAGTTTGATGTCTTCTATGGTGTGGATCTTAAGGTATAGTTGTGTGTCGTCAGCGTACATGTGATATTGTACATTAGACACGTGTAGTATTTCGGTGAGAGGTTCCATGAAGAGATTAAACAGTGTCGGAAAGTGAGGACCCTTGAGGGACTCCCAACATTACTGGGACAGTTTTGGACAAGGTGTTGTTGTCCTTGAATTTTTGTGTCCGGTTTTGGAGAAATGAGGTAAACCAGTGTATCACTGACCCATATAGACCCATTCTGTGTTTTAGAAGATCTACCAAGTTCCCATGTTTGACGGTATCAAAGGCAGATGAGAGGTCTAGTAGGATGAGTAGGCAAGTTCCGTTCTGATCAAGGATTTGTAGTGCATCGTCAATTATGTGTGTCATGGCTGATTTGGTACGATGACCTACTCGGATGCCTGATTGGTGTTTGTTAAGAAGGTCAAAGTGATCAATATGCCTTGTCAGTTGATGGTGTACACATCTTTCCAATAATTTGGCCAGGGTAGGAATATTGGCAATAGGGCGATAGTTGTTTAAGTCCGAAGGGTCCGCCGTGGGATTCTTTAGAATGGGTGATACCTGACCAACTTTGAGGGTGTCCGGGATGCAGCCTTGTTTAAGAGAACTGTTAATGATCTTGGTCCAGAGAGGCAGGAGCAGAGGCGTAAAGTCTTTAACAGCGTTTGCAGGGAAATGCAGTGAAATGATTAGCAGGCTACCGGGCACTAAGAATCTTATATATATCTTCTTCAGTGTAAGTAGGAAAGGATGACCAAGCTGCGCCATTTTTTAGTTCAAACTTTGATGGGATTGGATGTTGCGCCATTGGAAGTGCAGGGTGGTTTTCAAATAAGGACCTGAGTGTAAGGTTAGATCATTGAGGAGGTCCTTCTTGATGTTGTCAGTCTTCTGAGTAAAGAAAGCAGCGAAATGTTCGCAGTTGGGTTGTGGGCCAGCTAAGTCTTGTAGACGTTGAGGTGCATCCTTAGCATGGGTTTTGATTAGATCAAAAAGTTTTTGGGGACGATTTCTTGCTTGGTCTAGTTGGTGGCTGAAGAAGTCTGCTTTAGTGTGCTTGATCTTTCTGAAATATGCATTTCTCTTTTTCCTTAGTATCTTGAGATGATTGGCAGATGGGACTGATCTCCAATTGCGTTCAGAAGTTCTGTGAGACCTTCTATCCTCGTTGAGTCGACCATTGTACCATGGCTTAAAGTCTTTTGTGGAGACTCTCTTTAGTTGAAGGGGGGGGCTACCTCGTTTATTAAGGAGGTCATGGCATTGAGGTAGTGGTTGGTGATATCCTGGACTTCGGAAGAACCTGCAGGGGGCAAAAGGAGGTTGTGGCTGGGAGATGGAAATAAGTTAGGGTTGAGTTTTTTTAGGTCTCTTTTTCATACTTTTGGTCTTGTGGATTGAACGGAGTTAAGTTTCATTGTTTCCTTGATCAAGAGGGTGATGATACGAGGTCTGACCAGTCACAGGGTTGGATCGACTCAAGCTGAAAGGAGTCTATTTTGGAGATTTTTATATCCAGGATAGGGCCTTTATTGTGTGTAGGGCTGATGCAAATTTGGGTGAGGTATAGATCATCGAGGACATTTTTGAGACTATTGACCACTGCATCACTATGGTCCTTGCAGTGGAGATTGAAGTTGCCATGGAATATTTGGGTATTTTGACGCCCATTGTTAGTAGAGACCATATCCATGAAGTGTTCGGTGAAGGTGAGGTTGTCACCTGGGGGATGGTAGATGGTGTGTAAAGAGCATAGTGGTTTGCCGTTGCTGGAGATGTTGAGGCACATGTATTCGCAAGAAGGGAATACCGGGGCTATAGCTCTGTTTACAGAGATGTTGCTACGATGTATACAGGCGATCCCTCCCCCTGTCTTATCAATTCTATCCAGTCTGATGAGGTCATAGTTTGGGGGTACTAGAATGTCGATAAATGGTGTGGATGATTCCATAAGCTAGGTTTCAGTTTACATTATTAAGTCCAGGCATTGTGAGATAATGAGGTCAACTATGTCCGCTGCGTGTCTGGAGGCCGATCTACAATTTAGGAGTATGCATTTAAGATGGGGTGTGAAGGGAGATAAAGTAGGGTCCTGAATGAGTGGGACTCTTCTTAAGTTGTTGATGATTCCTCTGGTGTTTTGTTTAGTAGTCCTGTGAGGGTTCAGGGGGATGGTGTGGATAGACAGTGCAGTGGTAGTGAGGGGGATCGCAAGAGAGGGTTCATAAGAGTGTAGAAGAGAAAGAAGATCGCTTTCCGAAAATGGATTGGTGCTTCGGATGGGGCGAGTTGAGTTATTATGGGAGGGAACTGATTTCCAGCTGGGTAGAGTGAGTTTTGAGGTGAATGTTAGGTGTTTCGGGAGCTTCCTTGCTTGCTTGCTAGCTTGCTTGCCTGGGAGTCTAGTATATCTAACGCCCCATGATTGACTCGATATCACCTCTTTAAAAGCTTGGAGTTCTTCTTTGATTTGGTGAAGTGTGATCATGATTTCATCCAGTCTGGGGTCTGGAGCGGTTATGAGTGTGGTAGGTGGCTGTGTTATGAGTGTGTATGGCTGCATTGAGGTCTGGTCCCGTCTATATTCAGGTGCCAGTATTAGTATAGTCGTAGGAGTGGGTGTAGTTCTGGGTGTGGCTGGCAGGGGTGAGGGTGTGAATGGGTGAGTTATGGATGTAGATGGCTGAGTTGTGGTTTTGGCAGGCTGGGGTGAGGGTGTGGATGGGTGGGTTATGAATGTAGATGGCTGAGTTGTGGTTTTGGCAGGCTGGGGTGTGGGTGTGGGAAGTGTACTCGGTGCGATGAGTGGTCTGAGGGCGGCGTGTTATCTAAGTGGTAATGTGGTGTCCTATTATGTACCAACGACTGACCGGGGGGAAGGGGGTGGACTGGAATGGGGAGAGTGCGTGCTAAGATTAACATTGTGCAGCAAGGACGAGGTAGCAGTAGAGTTGGTTATGGAAGGGATGATGTTAGTGGGGTGAGCAATGATCGAGCATGGAGAGGAATCAATATCTATAGGGGGTGCATATGCTTTCTCAGTCGTGCTCGGAGGAAGTACAATATGTGAGTTAGTCGGCGTGGGAGTGGCATGAGTCTCCAGTGTGAGAAGTGGTCGGTGTAATAGAGGAGCATAGATGGGGGGGAGGGTTTGGGGAAGTGGCATGCAGTGTGCTGGGGGAGTGGTGTGGAAGGAGGTGGCTTATGATGCCGAAGCCAGTAATGGGCGGAGAAGTAAACTTGTAAACTTGTAAACTTGCAGATTTATAGAGCGCAAATTGTTGCCCGGAGGCGTCCAAGCGCTAGGATAACCAGGACCTATTGATGAGCAGAGGAGGGGAGACCGGCAGTTAGTAGGCGGATGCGAATAAAAAGGTCTTTAGTTGCTTGCGGAACACAGTGAGGTTAGGGTTAGCTCTGAGATGGAGGGGTGGGGCGTGGCTGTCAGACGGGATTGGCGATGTGATATTTTGAGTACTGGTGGTGGGAGAAGTTTGGGTGGCAGTTTGGGCTTAGCCACTTGTTCTTTAATAATGGAAAAGATGTTATGGGGCGCAGAGCGTGTATGGGGCTCGTGAGGGGTCAGTGCAATGCTGCGTGATGGGCTAGGGGAGGTGGATGGGTATGGGAGGGGGAAACAGCAACTAAGGAGGTGGCTGGATATTGAGCTGAGGGGGAAAACAGGGGTTGGATCTAATATACCACTGAAAGTACCATAGGTGCCAGGAGCAGAGTATGGTGTGGAATGAACTAGCTAAGAGAAGAGACCAAGGGCAAAGAGAAAGAAGACATAAAATGAGGGAGAATGTAAGGAAATGAGATGAAATGAGGGAGGAATGTAGTGAAATGAAGTACTTAAATTAAATAGATTAAGTTAAAATGCGGAGTGGGTTAGCTAAGAGAAGAGACCAAGGGCAAAGAGAAAGATTACATAAAATGAGTGAGGAATGCAAAGAAATGAGATGAAAGGAGGGAGGAATGCAATGAAATGAAATGATATGAGGGAGGAATGCAATGAAATGAAATACTTAAATAAAATAGACTCAGGGCCGGCTCTAGGCATGTGCAAGCTGTGCACCTGCACAGGGCCACCAAACTCCAGGGGCCACCACGCCAATATATATCCTTAATATATTAATCCTCTGAGGATGGATACATATTTGCGTGGTGGCCCCTGGCAGGGATTTGGCGGCCTCCGGCTCTGTTCCACTTCTAAACTCCCTGACCCCGTCCCCTCTTTACTGGACTCCGCGCTCCGCCCCGCCCGGACCCCCTCTTCCGGGCCCCCTACCTACGCTCCCTGCCCAGGGCCACCATGAGCCTAGAGCCGGCCCTGATAGATTAAATTAAAATGCGGGGGAATGCAATGAGATGAAATAAAATGGGGGAGGATGCAGTGAAACGAAATTCTGACCTGAAATGCGTATGGAGAGGGGACGGTGGTCAACGATCAATGTGCTGTACTTCAGTGGTAGTGTCAGTCTAATATGGCCAACTCCTTAGGCAAGATCCTCATAAGCATCTATGCAGTCTTCTTTCTGTTTCCATAGGCTGTGAGAGCCCCAGGGTAGACCTGTTTCAATGACCATAAGACTGTAGAGGGTTGTAGTCCTGTTTCATTTGTTATGATTTGGGTCAGAAGGTTACTGTTTATCTCTCAAAGGAATGCCCAGTGGCTGGAGGTGGCCCCCTTGTCTTTGTGGTTTACGCAAACGGCCATTTGTGGGGATATAATCCAAAGCCACTACCCTCCTACTAATCGCAAAGTACATCAAGAGAATAAGGGTCAAACTGAAAATAACAATTAAAACAGAATAGAGATGAGCAGAGGTACCAATAAAACAGCCACGAGTTTGTCGCTGTCGTCGTTGCTGTCAAAGACTGGTCGGGCTGCAGGTTACCTCCAGGCCCCCCTTTGGTGACTGGGGGTCATGTTGCCCCGGTTCCAAGGACGCTGTAAGCATCTCCTAATGAGGCAAGACTTCCTGAAAAGGATTCAAAACAAACGCACTATCGGCGTTGTTGTGGAGGCGGGGTAGAGATGTGACTTCCTGCACCGAGCCGAAGCGAGGTTAATCGGCCCGACCTAGCCTCTGGAACTTCAAACGGCAGGCGCCCAGTGCGTGATGGCCCTGCTGTGGTGAGGAATCCGGATGTGGGGGAACTGGGAGACCCTGCTGCCTCCACGCAATCCTGCAGCTTCTTCTCCGGGTCTCCAATGCTTGCTGCTGCTGCGGTACAGAAGACAAGCAGCCTCGACTTCAGGTCGACGGCGCTTGCTATTGCTGTGGCAAAAGAAACACAGAGCGATAATTAGCCCGGCATGGGCCCGCAGTTTTTGATCGAAAAGCAGCCCAGCGTATGCAGGCCATGCTGAAGTGGGGAGATCCAGTCGTGAGAGCGAGATCCTGCAGCCTCGTACTTGGAACTCCGGGGCTTGTTGCTGCTGTGAAAACGAGATCATGGAGCCTCGTCCAGCGGTTGCCGGGGGCCGCTAGGGGAGATTCCTGTCCAGCTAGCCTCCCTCGCCTTAATCCATGGCAGAGCTCCCCGCCCTTTGGTGTTCCACACAGGCGAAGATTCAGCGGTCGTCGAACTTCGGTGGCAATTCGAGCGTAGGCCTATGTAGTCCTTGTTCAGAATGCTCCACATAAGAAGCGCTGAATAATCCTGTTACTCTTGGGTGTCAGAATCCAACGATGGGCTGCGATGAGTCCAGGAAGACCCGGTCCTCTCCGCAGCATGTTGACCCGCAGATGGCGTCCCCTCAGTGGTCTAAGCCCAGGTAAGCCCTCTTATTTTGCGAGGTCCTTGTTCAGAATGCTCCACATAAGAAGCGCTGGATACTGCTGTTACTCTTGGGTGTCAGAATCCGTTCGGTGACTGCTGCTGATCGGGATATTCCAAAAAAGGGATCCCAATCGATTGGAGCTCCTACAGAGAGCTCCTACTAGTAGGCCATTTTTGTTTAGTACCTTTATTACCTATTAATCTCGGCTTACCTGTAAACCAGGTAACCCTCACCTTGTTGTGCATCTGCAGTATTTGGGGACCCTGTCTATCAGGATTGGCCAGCCACATTAAAAATCTGCCGGTTTTATAACATTCTATCTGTGCCATAGTTGTATAAATGCTCTCGGTTTTATTAACAGGTGCTCCAAGTGTTTGATCTCAGTATGACGCTGGGCCCGAGTCCCTACTACTGCTGATATTCTGCAACCACGTAGCACTAGTTTGAATGCCTCCCACTCCGCTAGTGGGGAGGAAGTCATACCACTATTTTCCATAAAGTAATTACTGATGGTGTTCCCTAGGGTAGATCTGACACCTGGGTCATCAGCTTTGCAGTATTGAGCTTGCATGTCGCAGTGCGGGGTCTGGACAGCGCCCAGGCCAGAATCAGTAATAACGGGTGGTGGTTGCAGTATTTTTCACCAGAGATTCAACCCTTCTAGCTCTTGCATGTACACTAGCCGAGCATAAGAAAGTATTTAAGTGTATTGATAACTTGTGCATAGCTGTGTAATAAGAGTCAGAGCCGCCCTCTGGATTTGAGGTTTTCCAGGTATCAACAAATCCTCAATGGTTAATCCAACATTGAAATGCGTGGGAACTTTTATGTAGTAGGGATGTGGGCAGTGTCAGAGAAAGATCTACTAACCCCTTTCATTCCTTGGACGTAACGGTTACGTCCAAAGTTGTGGTGCTCCGGTGCCAAGGATGTAACCGTTGCGTCCAAGGCCCATTATTTTGAAATCCCTTTTTTTTCTTCAGCCTTGGGAGGTGGGGTAGAGCTTCCCCAGCTGCCAGAGGCACTTTTTTTCAATGTACTGACGAGCGGCGTGCCTGGCGCGCTGACTGCCTACAAGCTCCTGGGGCTGTCTCAGCCCCGAGCATGTAGGCAGACGGGAGAGCTATCATCGGAAAGGAGAGAATCTAGTTTCTCTCTGCTTGGGGATCGCCACAGGCAGGGATCCACCACTATACACCAGGGAGGGAAGACGGCCCCTTGGGCAAGGGCCTCCGCTCCCCCATAATATTTAGTCCATATTCAGTCATTCCTGGTGGCGGCGGGTGTTAAAAGGCACACAAGACACCAGAGATTCTTTTTTATTTAAACTTAGCGGAGGGGGCTGCCCTAAATGGGCATTATAATGCCCCCAACTGTCCAAAAAGTGGCACAGCCTTTCTGCCCCATCTCCCCACGGGAACAGAAAACCCACTAAGCACCAGGGATTTCTTTTTTATAATAGAGAGGTGGAGGCTGCCCACAATGGGCATCTCAATGCCCCCACTCCGAATGCAACAGGGACAGTATGTCTGCCCCCTTGGGAGGTAGATGGGGCTTATTACCCCCAGGGGGCAGAAAGCTCACTTGACGCCAGGGATTTATATTCTGTCCTAAAAGAGGAGCAGGGTCTTCCCAGAATGAGCTTGCTAATGTACCCACTCCCCAAAACAAAACTGACAGTCTTTCTGTCCCTCCCAGGGGCAGAAAGGAGTTATTACCCCCGATCTGTCCCCCCTCCCCCAGGGTGGGGTGAGCCAACCAGACACCAGGAATTTCATTTTTATTATAAAAGAGGGATGGGGGCTACCCACAATGGGCAAGGCCATGCCCCCACCCACAATTATAAAAAATAAGTATGTGTAGTCTTGCGCTTAGCTGGCAGGGTGTATGGACTAGTGCGTGGCTGGCAGTGTGCTTGGACTGTGGCTTGGCTATCGGTCTGCATGAACGGACCATGTCTTGCGGTGTGTGTGAGGCTTTCGCCTTTGCTGGCGGTGTCTGTGGGCTGTCGCTTGGCTGGCGATGTGCGTGGATGTTGTGTTGCTGGCTGTGTACATGGATGGTGCTTGGCTGGCGGTGTGGCTTGCATGAATCCTCTAACATTTTCCTACCCAAAATATCCTGCAACCCTTCAATCCAGCTATTTTTTTTTCTGTGTGGAAAAGTTGTAGGATCACCGTGCCGGCACAAATTTCCCACCACCCAGCTTTTCCCTCGGCCTCCTGATAAAAATGATACCTAACTTGTGTGGGTGCCCAAACGGACAATATAAAAACGTATAAAATGAAAAACTGAGGGGTAAACAAAGAGGGTCCAAAAGGGCTGTTTTTTAATATAAGTTAGTAGGCTGACTCTGCTTCGGGCACCCACACAAGAGAGGCATTATTCTTGAATATATACATTAACTTCGCATGGGTTACATCGCATGCCTTTACAACGAGTTGTTACAACGACCGCGTTGTTACAACACAAACTATTACATTGCAAGTCTTTTCAACGACTTGCTGTAGGGGGCCCGTTGGACTTAGGAATAGTAAATAGTATAAAATACTATTCCTACTCCAGTTTGTGCAGCAGCGGGGAAGGTGTTGGATTCTAAATCCAACACCTGTGCGCCCCCTGCAGCAAGTCATTGAAACGACTTGCGATGTAATGGTTCGCATTGTAACAACCGCGTTGTAAAGGCATGCAATGTAAGGCATGCGTTGTTACGGCTGTTTCCCAACATTTTTATCAGGAGACTGAGGGGAACGTTGGGTGGTGGGAAATTTGTGCCGGCGCAGTGATCTCACAACCTTGGCACACAGAAATGTGAGGAAAATGTGACATTTTAGCTAAATTTGAGCTTTGCAGTTGATTCTGGATAAGAAAACTTTGGGAGATCCATGCAAGCCTCTCACCCCTGGACTCCGCGGGGTGTCTTGTTTTCAGTAATGCCTATGTTTAGTAGATTTCCCTTGATGGCCTGCGGGCCAGGACCAAAAACGCAGGTGCTACCAATCTATCACATTTTCCTCACATTTCTATGTGGGAAAGTTGTGGGATCACCAAGCCCACACACATTTCTTACCACTCAGAGTTCTCCCAGCTCTCCTGATAAAAATGCTACCTCACTTGTGTGGGAGGGCCAAGGGCCTGCGACAGGGAGGGTCCCAAAACATATTGTGGAGACAACAAAATTATCTGTCACAAAATGACCTGATTATGCAAGGTGGGCGCCTGCGTTTTTTCTCCCAGGCTCGGCGGCCTTCTAGAGAAACCTACCAAACGTGGACATTTCTGAAAACTAGACACAGGGGGAGTCCGAGGATGTGTGGCTTGCATGGATTCCCCAATGTTTTCTTACCCAGAATCCCCTGCAAATATTAAATTTAGCTAACAAATTACATTTTCCTGACAGTTCTGTGTGGGTTCACCATGCCTGCACAAATTTCCTACCACCCAGTGTTCCCCTCGGTCTCCCGATAAAAATGATACCTCACTTGTGTGGGTGGCCAAGGGTCTGTGACTGGGAAAGGCCAAAAACATAGAGACTGAGGAAATAGCACAGTGAGCTCTAAGTCCCATATTTGTTTTTTACATTTTTAGGCAATTCTGCACTGGACACAAACAACATAGGTATTATTTTTAATTTTTAAAGGGAACGTTGGGTGGTAGGAAATTTGTGCCGGCATGGTCATCCCAAACAGAAATGTGAGGAAAAGATCATTTTTATTAGCAAAATTTGAGGTTTGTAGGGGATTCTGGGTAAGAAAACACTGGGAGATCCACACCAGCCACAACTCCCTGGACTCTCCCAGGTGTCTACTTTTTAGAAATGTCTGGCTTTAGTAGGTTTCCCTAGATGGCTGCCAAGGCGGTGACCAAAAGCACAGGTGACTCCCTCGCAAAACCATGTCTTTTTGTGATCAATAATTTTGAAGTCTCCACAGTACATTTTGGGCAATTTCCTGTTCCTTTGTTTCCCTACATGCTGGCTGAGCTAGGGTTCAAAATCCACAGGTAGGCACATTGCGAAAAAAAGGTCAGGTTTTCTTGTAAAAAATGATGTGACCACGTTGCTTTTTGAGCCGTTTACGGTCGCGGTCACAAATTTTATCGAAACACTTGGTGGAATGCTGGGAGGTTGGAATTTTGTGGCTCCCCACAGATTCCAGAACTTTCCATGACAGAAATGTGAGGGAAATGTTTTTTGTTTTACAAAGTTTGAGGTTTGCAAGGGATTCTAGGTAACAGAACTTGGCAAGAGCCACACAAGTGCCTCTATCCTGGATGTCCCTGTGTGTCTAGTTTTCAAAAAATGTCCATGTTGCGTTTTCACCCATTTCACGGGCACTAAGTCTACTCACACAAGTGAGGTGCCGTTTTTATTATTAGACATAGGGGAACCCAGAATAGTAGAACAAGTGTTTTTCTATGCATTTCTGGCTTCCAAATGTAAGACAGTGTGTAAAAAATTAGACATTTTGAAAAATGCCCCCTAATTCACATGCTGGTATTGCTACCCACAAATTCAGAGAATTCAAATAACCGCTGCTTCTAAACTCCAAATCTTGTACCCAATATGAGAAATACGTAGGTTTCCTTGATAACTATTTTTCACTCTTTATATTATACCAAATGAATTGCTGTCTCCCTGGTACACAATGAATAACCATTGCAAGGTGCAGCTCAGTTATTGGCTCTGGGTATCTCGGGTTCTTGGTGAACCTACAAGCCCAATATACCCCCGCTACCAGAATAGTCCTGCGAATATAATGGTATATTGCTGTAAAAAATTTAGCATAGTTAGAAGAAGTTAAAGGGAAAATGTAGGCACAAATGGATGTTGTTTTGAACTCAAATTCAATATTTTTTATTTCAACTGTTACTTTCTATAGGAAAAGCTTGAAGGGTCTACACAATTGACCCCTTGCTAAATTCAGAATGATGTATTTTTTCATAACTGCTTAGCTTTCCGGGATCCAATATTGGTTTTACACCCATTTCTACCACTAACGGGAAGGAGGTTGAAAGCACAAAAAATAGAAAAAATAGGCCATTTCCCAGTAAAATGGCAAAACAGTGTAGGAAATGTTGTCTTTCTGACAAAAGTCTGCCTGTACCTGAAAGCTGGGAAGATGGTGATTTTATCACCACAGACCCTTCTTTGATACCATTTGCAGGGAAAGAAACAGATGCAATCTAATGCCGCACTTTTTTCCCGTAAAAATAATTGCTGTATTTTGCCTAATTTCTCTCTCCCCTCCAGGAGAATCCACAAGCCTTGGGTACCTTTAGAATCCTCAGGATGTTGGAAGAAAAGGCGTAGATATCTTATGTGGACAAACAGGTACGGGTGCCTAAGCGCAAACTATCCCAAATAACCAAAGAAGGGAGTGGCACAGGGCGGCGAAAGGCCTGGCAGCGAAGGGGCTAAGGTAAAGGATGATCACAAGGTTTGGAGGATAGTGAGGACAATAAAACATGCCAGGGGGAGGAGCTTCGCGCGTATCCAAGATGGACACGTGGGCACAGGGCTCCCGAGACCCTTTCCGCCTCCCGCATCTATCCTGCCAAATATCCTGATTTTTGATGACGGATTCTACTAGCTGATGCCCTGCTGACACTACATCTTCTTTCAAAAATCTATTTGGCCGCCGGGAACCAGACTCCCTGCATCTTGAAACTTTGTGGCCTACATCGGCGATTATCCACGGACTCGGGTCTTCGAAGTACCCAGGTGGCAATTGAACAACAACGGTCACAGAGGTCTGACTGTAGCCCCTGTGGTACTTTCGGTTTCGTTTTTGGTCACTATCTACTGCGGCTTGCTGCCTGTTGACACTGCTGGCTTGCGCCGTGCTGCCGGCTCCAGGCTTATCTCTTGTTTCTCGCTTTCATCCCTGGCTGCACACGTCGATTCTACGGAGAGCCATTCTTGCCAGATCTCACACAGGCCGTACAGGACCCGATACCCACCATGGCGGGCAAGCCGGAGAGTGAGAGACGAGCCACCAGGGGTACACTCCGAGGGGGTGTCACTCAAACTAATACTATTGATCGCTTTGCCCGCTCGAAGGGATCCCCTGGCGGGATGGGTAAAACCTCGGATGGGACCGACGATGGCTCTCCTGCGACAGAAGACTTGACACTGCTAGACGTCATGGGTGCCATTGCCAGTGTAAAGTCCTCTATGGGTCAGCAGTATGAGAGTTTGGCTTCAAAGATAGACACTGTGGAGATTGAAGTCAACCTCATTAGGACGGATCTCGCAAAGACCAATGAGCGGGTCAAATCGCTTGACATTAAGACTTCGAGTCTTACTACCGATGTCTCGGACCTTCAGGCTGAAGTCCGTCATCTCCAGACATCTAATGACTTGTTTGCCCGTCGGCTGGATGACTACGAGAGCCGGGCCAGGCGCAACAATGTTCGCATTATTGGTGTTCCGGAAAACTCTACGGACTTGTCCACGGATCTTTTGGTGGAGGACCTCGTGCTGCATCATCTAGCGCCCAAGGGCCTCAGTAACTTCTTTACCGTGGAGCGCGCCCACAGAGTTCCAGGCGGGAAGCCTAAACCGGGCGCTGCACCAAGGCCTATTGTAGCCAGGATTTTTAACTTCCGGGACAGAGGCGCTATCCTCCAAGCATCGCGTACCAATGGACCCACATAATTTGACAACGCGTTGATCAGTTTTTATCCAGACTTCACGCAAGCGGTGCAGAAACAACGCATGGGCTTCACAGGTGTGAAACGACGCCTTAGAGACATGGGACTAAAATACGCCATGCTTTTCCCGGCCCGCTTGAGGGTCGAATATGAGGAGCGTGCACTCTTCTTTGATCGCCCGGAGGTTGTCAGTGACTGGCTTGATACTCTGCCGACATACCGTAATCGATCGGAACAATCAGGAGGCGCGGAGGGTGGCCTGGAGGAACGGGTGGAGTGAGTCCTTGCCAGTGCACCGGCCATATTGACTTACGGCAGTGGTTTGATTATTCTTATGTTCATGAATCGTTGATTACCCGGGGGTGGGAGGGCTCGGGATTCTTCCTCCTTCAAGGGGTTCTTTCTCTCTTTTCGTAGATTAGTTTAATGGGGCGACAGGCACACTGCAAGTTGGGGTGGTTTCTTAGTTTGACGCAGGGGTGCAGGGTGGGGGGGTGTGTTTTTGGGACTCTTCTGGGGGTGGGGGGAGGGCTTTTGTTTTATTGTTTATTCCGAGGCTTCATCTCGCTGCATATTATGCCTATTGTGTCTGTTTCTTTGTGGGGGGAGCACAGTTCACGTTTCGGGAATGGGGGGTAGGGGGCTGAGGGTGCTGAGTTGGAATGTGAATGGTCTGGGTGATAGGATCAAGCGGGGGATAGTTTTACAATATTTGAAGCGTCTTTCACTTGATATAGTGTTGCTCCAGGAGACACATCTGATAGGGAATACTTGCCAAGCATTGAACAGAAGGGGATATCACCTTGCGGCACATTCAGGATTTACCACTGGTTTAAAGGGGGCGGGCATCCTGGTTCGAAATTCCCTTCCCTTGGAGATAGATGACATTGTGCTGGATGATAGAGGCCGTTACGCGGCCATTACGGGCCGCTGGGAGGGGAAAACGATCTCCGTACTCTCAGTGTATGTCCCACCGGGTTTACAGTCCTCCACGTTTTCTGATTTGGGAAGGGTGGTTTTGAGCTTCCCGGAGGGCATTTTGGTTATGGGTGGAGACTTTAATTCAGTGGTCTGTGGCAGCGAGGACTGTAGCTCCCCCAGGATTTACTTTTACTACAGGTACCTGTCAACTTAATTTGGGAGAGTGTGTGACTACACATGAAAGGTAGAAAGGCTGAGATCTCTCACCGAATAACAGTATCACTGTATGAACGAATGACTCAAGGGTTATGCCTAACGAAAGAAACAAATCAGCACAATGACGAAAGCACCATGGCTGTGGTATGAGTTGAGCACTTTAATTGACTGAAATGTTTGGTTCAAGGATAAATGCACGCCCACTAGGGCTAGAGAACGAAAGTGAACTGGAATATATCACAATGGAGAAGCCGGTAAACCCGTTCTTGTTTGGAAGGTGGAAGAACGACTGTCGAGTGGATATATATATATATATATAATAAAATATCCGGATAATGAACACTGTTTTAAAATATTTCATCTGCAAGCAAATTACACAGACCCCACTGGAGGGGAAGAATTGGGCACAGCACAAAAACTTCAAACCCCAGAATGCACACGAATTTCCACACCTGTTTGAGTGAGGCCTCTGGAGAGGATAATTGAAAAAGAAAAAAACGAACTGAAGGCTGGAGGGTGTGCTGTGCTGATCTGTGGCTGACAGACTGTGTTTTCCCTTTGAAAAAGAAGCATGTTGCTTTGAAACGCGTCAGGGAAGGTAATGAACAGTTGGAAAGCTGAGCTGGTTTCAGAAAATAAAGGGTTCTGTGAACTTATTTTTCGTGGAGTGGCGTCCTTAAGCAGCAGGCACTTTTGTTGGAATATATATATATATATCAGGTCTAAAACGGTATTAGAAAACACACACGAAGAATCATTCAAGTGCAGTGAATGTAGACATAGGTTTAGTGAATCTTCAACATTAAGGATTGATCAGCGAACAAACACACAGGGAAAAGGCTATGTCATTGCAGTAAATGTGTGAAGATCTTTTGTTAACGTTCAAACCTACAAAGACGTCAGCCTCTCTTCAAAAGAGTGCAGGATCAATAATGATAGTCGCAAAGCTGCAGCTTTGTGATAGCCATGCCGAGTACTTCACTTCAGAAGAGTGCAGGATCAATAATGAAGCTCACAGAGCTGCAGCTGTGTGATAGCCAGGCCGAGCACACTTCGGAGGAGTGCAGGATCAATAATGAAGGTCACGGAGCTGCAGCTGTGTGATAGCCAAGCCGAGCACACGGTGTCTGTTCAGCAGATACGGATTAATAATGAAACTCTACAACCCGCATGCTGTGTGATAGCCAGGGTGAGCACACGGCTTCTCTTCAGGAGAGTGAGGAATCATTTATAAATGTCAATGAGCCGCATGTTGTGTGATAGTTAGGCAAAATCACCATTTTGCATTCTTGGGCGACACTTTTTTGGTGGCGTGATTAACCATGGAATCTTTTTAGTCAGTTTGTGTTTCTTTGAATGTTTAATCAAACGTGTAATCAGTTTTAGATGTAGGATGCATCTTATCCTTTTGATCCATCAGTTCCTTGTTTCCTACCAGTGTTTATGAATAGATTAATTGATGTTAAAATGCATTTCAGTTGTTTACTTGTTCTTCTGTGCTATTGCTGTATCAATGTTTTGAAATATTATTTAATTCCTAAATAAATCTTGATTGATTCATTCACTCTCATTCTGTCAGCTCTTATGTGATATTTTTTTTAGGAACTGTGAATACTTGAAATGTATGTCTAGGGCAGGGGGCCTCAGACTGGGGGCGGGCCCTCCTGGGTGGGCCTGAGATGATCCCAGGTGTGGGCCTCAGACTGGGGGCGGGCCCTCCCAGGGGGGCCTGAGATGATCCCAGGTGGGGGGGCCTCAGGCTGGGGGCGGGCCCTCCCAGGGGGGCCTGAGATGATCCCAGGTGGGGGGCCCCAAACTGGGGGCAGCCGTCCCAGGGGGCCTGAGATGATCCCAGGTTGGCGGCCTCAGGCTGGGGGCGGGCCCTCTCAGGGGGGGCCTGAGATGATCCCAGGTGGGGCGCTAGGTTCTGGTCAAATGAAGCATTACGCTGATAATGGTGCTTTGTTTTAAGCTTAAAATAATGAGCGGGAGTAAGCTGCTCTCCAGTGGGCCATCACTAACATGTTTTGACGTTTAAATACTAATATACTAGCTAGGAGTATGTGTCAAAAGGGACGGGACTCCAAATGAACACACTCTGGGCACTTGTACCCGATATTAGAACATTGGAATGTCGGGAGCTCCATTGAAGCAGCTCCGGGCTTGTAATGGCTGGTATAAGTACGGAGCTCCAACATTCAGATGTTTGTCTTCATATTTTTCTCTTTTTAATTTAGAACATTCTACCCTTAGTGAGTGGAATGTTCTAATTGCCTTATAGCCCTTCTGCCACCGGATAAACCGGTTGTTAAATGAACTGAACCCATTATAGTCCCGAGACGCAACCCTTCGTCCGCGGGCCATAAGGCTATATTAAAGCCTGCCTTACCAGAATAGTATGTTTGTCAATCATGTGTTTGATTGCATTCTTAAAAGAGTACTTAACTGCAATATTTAAATAAGTCTAGATATATTTAAACATTGCCAATTGAAGAGAATAATTGTCAAAAATTCTGAGGGGAGCCCGACGGTCGCTGTGGGGTTGGGGGCATGGCATTAAGACATTTTAAGACCACTGATATAGGGTGTTCTTTCTCAGAGAGGTGTGAGGGGCCTGATGTAACACTGTTGGTTAGTGAAATCTTAAAGGAGTGGGCACAGAGACTCAAAGCCGATGGATTTCAATATCAAACCTGTTTATCACATCTGAATCATCACCTGTAGGCGGCTGGTGAGTGAACAGTAAACTCTCTCTCATAAACCCACCTTTAGCAGACGGGGGGGTGAACACTCCAGGCAAAAACAACAAACTAGGGCTGCTGATCAACCCCGATCACAGGCCCAGAGTGTTTGGTCCCAGAGATTCACGAGGATTAGTTTGGTCCCATGTGGGGCTGAGTGTTGACAGGGGACAGACAGCCCTTGTTCTGGAAGAGCATGGGCGTTCAGTGCTTATGACCAGGGGTTGCTCAGCCCCTTAAAATAATTTATTGACAGTACATACTACACTAGTACAGCGGCTGGTGTCAAACTCTTGAAAGGGGAAGAGTCGCGTTCCCTAAACCGCTGCAGTTAGAGCTGACCCTAGGAAACCACCCAAGTTTCAAGCAACTTGGTTTCCACTGGTTCTTTTGGTATGGCACGGCCAGAACCTCCTTTAGGCTTACTACAGAGAGTAGTGGGTTTGAAACTCTGTGACTTGGATTACAGTCCGTCTTTGTGTAAGTAGCCCTAAAGTTGTACGGTGCTTCATAGGGTTAGTATTAGAGTTGGAATAGGAATGTCCGCTGCATTTGTTTGGAGTTTCATTAAGCTTGCACTGGACCTGAAGGTATCGGGGATAATAGTGCTTTATATGAGCCTCAGTTGCATTACAGATGAACACATTCATTTTTGTAGGCACTGGGATATTGAATGATTTGCCCAGAATCACAGTTTGTCTCACGTGACGGATCGGAGTCCCATGCCTGAATGTAGCTAAACCAGAACCCCTAAATGTGCGCTGCCAGCTTTGCTCAGTTTGACTTCTAATTATTATAGCAGCGCTTCAGCACTTGACAGCTCAGGAAGCCATAAAAATGTGTGTCTTTGCATTTCAGTACAGTGATGCGAATCACCACATTGAAATGTGTTATTCTAACCCCTGATGCATGGTACTTGGCAGGCCTGCTCCCCTCAACGCAGGCACCCTTGCAGTATGGTGCAAGGCTGCCTGCATTGGCGCTAGGCAGCTAAATTCAGCACCAGCACAGGGAGAAATGCAGGGCTGCACCGTATTCTTGTAAATACGGTGTAGTCCTGCATTTCAGAAGTGGAGAGCGTGGCGTTAAGCCAAGGAGGCCAACGCCAGGCTCCACCACTTTCTTGTAAATATGCCCCTTAATGTCAACAGCCTGACCTATTTTATCAAGAGACAGAAAATCCTCTCATTTCAGAAGATGCACCGCCTTGATGTAGCATTGCTCCCGGACACACACCTGTCACCTATTGAACATGATGAACTCAGAAGGGATTGGATGAGTACGGTACTACATGCCAGCAGGAGCCTGACTACCCTTATATAGCCATCTACTCCTTTGGAACATAGGGAGAGGGGGTTGGACATCTTATTTCACACATCCCTGGGGGTTTGCAGACAGCGGACATGGCGGGACCCCCCTTGACAGATATATATTTTTGCCAAGGTTCAGCTTCTCAATGAGTCTTTGTATGTGGGCTCTATCTATGCCCCGGCGGCTGACCAAACTCCTGCTCTCCTTTGGACAGCCAGGGTATTCATGAGGGGGGGTGCTGGAATATGGCACCTTGACAAGTCCAGAAACCAAACGACCAGGCAACCCCGAGACCGGTTCATCCTCTCTGACATTATTGATTATCATGCCTTGATGGATCCATGGTGGTTGACGCACATGAGGGACATGGACTAGACTTTCACCTCCTGCGTCCATTGTAAACGTTTATGCCTTGATCCTCCCAAACCGACCATAATCTTCGACTATTGCAAACCCCTCAGGCCCGTTGGTGTATGTATACAGCACGGTATAAGGCTCCTGAAGACAAGCACAGACGGTGCCAATATCTGAGCCAGTACTTGAAGGAGAACGTTGGCTCCATCTCCTCTGCACAGGTGCTGTGAGAGGGCAGGAATGCCTCTGAGGGGCAATTCGATGAATGATTTGGCTGCCTATAAGTGCCACTGTGAGGCATAACAGTGTTGGCTGACTGACCTCACGTTTCACCTGGCTCAGACGTATAACGCATTGCTGACCCCTGCTCTTCTCAAGGAGCTGCTTGGGGCCAAGTATGATCTTCACTCTGAATACACAGTGGAGGACCAGAAGGATACGCTCTGTGGATGATATAGTAGGGGACGGTGCGTTGGCTCCCTTTACTACTCTCATGCGTGATTATGGGCTGCCACAATCGCATCACTGACTGTACCGACAGCTCATGCAGAGCCTGCGACACATGCTGGGTGCTCCGCCTTACAATCTAGACACTGACTGTTAAAAATGTGAGATGGAAAAAGGCCAAACTGTTACCCCTGCTCAAGAAACCTTTGCTGGACCCTTTGGTGCCAGCTAATTATCTGCCCATTTCTCTCTTACCTGCCTCAGTCAAAGTCTGCGAGAAGGTTGTTTTTCGGCAGCTTGAGACTTTTGTCGAATCCTCGGGTGCTTTATACCCAGCCCAGTCCGAGTTTAGAACTACCTACAGCTCGGAGACCGCTTTGGTGGAGATGTCGGAGGCGATCAGGGAGTGCCTGAATGGGGGCGGCAGGTCGGCCCCGATTTTACTTGACCTCTCTGCCGCCTTCGATACGGTGCCTCACCAGATGCTTCTTGTCCGGCTCTCTTCCATTGGCATTATGGGCCTGGCTTGGGAGTGGATTAAATCTTTTTTGGATACTCGCACGCAGCAGGTCTGCATGGCTCCCTGTCTATCCTCTGTTAGGAAACTGGCTACGGGTGTGCCACAGGGCTCTACTCTGAGCCCTCTGCTTTTCAATGTTTATCTGACCCCTTTGATTTATCTAGCAGAGGAGGTTGGTGCAAAAATCATAGTGTTTTCAGACGACACCCAATTGTTATTTACCTGGAGGGGCTCGGATCTGGACACCAACATCGTCCAGACGTGCCTAGCGTCCGTATTTCTCTGGCTTGGCCATGTCTCTGTGAAGTGTAATGAGGACAAATCTGAGGTCCTCTTGTACGGCCAGTTCCCTCTGGCCTTTAGGCAATCTCTGTGGCCCCCTGATTTCCCGTGTCCCAACTCTGTGGGAGCCCCAGCAAAGAACATAGGGGTATGGTTTAGTGCGGATCTTCGGTTCGCTGAAATGTTAACAAAACTGACTGTTGTCTTCTTTGGCACCCTCAAGGCACTTAGGAAGTTCTTTCCCCTGCTCCCTAGAGAGGCCAAAGAGACAGTAGCCCGTGCTTTGATTCTTTCTCGTCTTGATTATGCCAATGCCTTGTTCGTTGGCATTCCCGGGTATTTGCTGAAAAAACTACAAACTATACAGAATGCCGTAGCTAGACTTCTCTTTAACATCTCCAGGAGATCTAGTGTTCGACAGCATTTGCGGGATCTGCACTGGCTGCCTGTGGCCCAGCGAGTACAATTCAAAGCTCTCACTCTCGCGCACAGGGCCCTTCATGGTCTTGGTCCTTTGTATCTAAGGAGGCGCTTCGCCCTGTATGTACCCAATCGATCTCTGCGGTCTGCCTCTTTACGCCGGATGGTAATGCCGTGTTTCCACAGAGCTCGCTTGGGAGGCCAGTCTCTTTCTGTTAAAACAGCAGTGGCTTGGAATTCGCTCCCTGCGGATCTTCAGCTTACTCAAGACTTCCAACTTTTAAATAAACGTCTAAAGACACATCTGTTTAGTCAGCGCCCTTAATTGGTTTCCATCTGTTCCGCCCCAGTTCACTTCCGTGCCAGGACAGTCTAGAGTATTAGTGCGCGATACAAGCTTTCTATTACATATAAAATAACATAACATCTTGCCTTTTAGGAAGAGGGGGTCTGCTATCAGACACACAGTGGGAGGTAGAGCCATCATTCACCTTGCCAGGCACAGCCCTGCTCAGATCAAAGGGTCACCCCTCGCCATACTCCAACTGCATATATCTCTATTCAATCCAGGTCGGGATCAGCCTGCCCTGACCCTCCAAAACCAGACAGCCAATACACATAACAGCAGAGCACACTTGAAGGTCAAGACAAGAAATTACCTTCTTCCTAAAAGTGGTATTTTCAATCACATCCCTGTGTTTAGCTCTTTTCTGTCCCTGTGTTTAGCTCTTTTCTGTTTTCTGCACTCCCCGTGACTGTATTTCTCCCGCCCTGTGCCCCACCGCTCCCCGCTCCCGCCACTGCTCCCCGGCAGCCCCGCCCCTTTTTCTCTTCTGTACCTGCTCCCCAACGCCCATTCGCCGCCCCGCTCCCGCCTCCCAGCTGCTCCTCCCTCCCACTTGGCCATTTATGGAGGAGACCGCACGGTGGTGAGCTGTGACCCTTGACCCTGCTCCACTCACCGCACGGCTCCCCGTGTGTGACCAGGACCTTCACCGCTGCTGCCGCGAGTTCGCTGCTGCTCCTGTGCTCCGTCGGCTCTGAGTATTTTGTATTTTTACTGTGCTCATTATTGTATTTGCTTTATGCCCTGTGTTTAGCTCTTTTCTGTTTTCTGCACTCCAAGTGACTGTATTTCTCCCGCTCTGTGCCCCCCCGCTCCTGCCGCTGCTCCCCGTTGGCCCGCCCCTTTTTTTCTTCTGTACCCGCTCCCCGATGCCCATTCACCGCCCCGCTCCCGCCTCCCAGCTGCTCCTCCCTCCCATGTCGCCATTTATGGAGGAGACCGCGTGGGCGCACCACTGGCGCGCTAAAGGCAAGCCCGTCTGTGCCTGTCCGCGCCTGGACTGCGCCCAGCGCCAGAACCCCTGGCCCCCCAAGTTACCTGGACATCCGACTGAAGTACGACACCGCCGCCCTCAACGCACTGAACACCGGACGACCAACCGCCTGCTATCAAGCCACCCCAAGGCGCACCCACGGACACTTCATCTGTCAAGCCTGCAAATTCACCTGCCTCCGACCCCGCACCCCACCCTCCAAACCAAACCACAACAACAACCACCTCAAGTGCATCCTCCTCAACACCTGCTCCGTTCACAAGCACGCTATGGAACTCTGGGACCTCCTCGACACAACAGCACCTGACGTCACCTTCCTCACAGAAACCTGGATGAAAGCCTCCTCATCCCCCGACATCGCTATAGTCAATTCAATTCAAAGATACTTTATTCGGATTTCAACAAATCCATAAAAGCAGCACATTTAAAAAATACATTAAAAGAATTTACAGAATTTTCACAAGTAGCTGAGGACTTCAAAAGTACATACAGACATAGATGTAAACAGTCGGTGTAATCCAATTACTAAAGTGCAAAGGCATTTGGGAGCTGAAAAACGCATAAGCGGTTCAGGGGCATTCCATTGTTTTGCGTGTGTGAGAGATAACTTTCAAGAAAGAACTTACACGAAAAATCAATTCATCATTATCTAGTTTTAAAAGCATGGAGTAGGATTGAATCAGGGAAACTGGTCTGTGTTTTTTAAAATATGGGGCTAAAAACCATTTAATATATTTCATATAAAATTTACAATTAAAAAAGAAATGTAAATCGTTTTGCCTACTAAGTCCATCGCAAGGGCAGGGGCAAGGCGTATTTCCAGAATTCATCATACTGTGGCCCATAGGAAAGCAGAGTGAGAATTTTATAGTCCCTGCTCTCAGGCGAAATAGTAACGATCTCTCCCAATTCGTCATTGGTAGTCTTAAGTATAAAGGAATTTGTTGTGGAGATGGGTCATTGTTTACGTTATTCACATATGACTTAACAGTTTGTTTTTGCAATTCTTCCTCCAGCCTCTTTTCCCTAAAAAGGGCATAAAGTTCCGATTGTACTTCCTTTTTGTCCGTAATCTTAATCTGGGAGGGTTCGTTGAAAAGGTGGATTTTGCCTATGCTGTTCAGGCTTTCCTGTGTCGCCCGAAGCCACGGGATGTTCATTCCTTTATCGCAGTCTAAACACTCCTTTAGGATTTCCTGTGTTAAGGTGGCACGGTCATTGACCCAAATAGCCAACCAGAACAGGGGAGGCCTTGTAGCGATGAAATCAGTTATGTAGGGCAAGTTGAGTTCAGCGTGGCAGATGTACCCGGATGAGGAAATTGGGGCTCCCAGTAGTTTCCTGCACAACCGGTTCTCTTCTGTCTGCAGGCTGGGTGTTTTTACTATCCCCCAAATCTCAGCGCCATAAGTTGCTACCGGGGCACACTGCAATCTATATATCTTTAAAATTGCTTTGGTTGCCTCAGTCCTCTTTGGCCGTGGGAGGGAAAGGATTGAGTTTATGGCCTTTGAGAACTTGCCTGTGGCGTGGGCGAGGTGCCCACTCCACAGGCCGTTCGCAGCAAAGACCATACCTAGATAAGGAAATGTTTTTGTAGAGTACAACTTGTCTTGTCCTATAGAAATAGAATTAAGTTGTTTGGCCCATGGCCCGCAGGACATGATAAAAGATTTTTTTAAATTCACTTTAAGATCCAGGTTCCCCATATAGTGTGCAAAGTTCTTAACCAAGGCACGTAGGGCGTTTGGTGTTAAGCCCATAATCACTGCATCATCGGCGTACAAAAGTGCAGGTAGCAGTCTCCCTTGGATTCTCGGGGCATCAGTGGTCGCCTTTTTCAGAGAGTCGCTCAGTCCATTTATATAAATGATGAATAGCAGGGGTGCTAGAACGCACCCCTGTCGCACACCTCTTTCAACCTTGATTGCCCCTGAGATCTCACCCTCCATGCCAATCCGTACCTGTGCTTTTGTGTCTGCATGTAAATAAGCCAGGAAGTGCACCAAAGGTTCGTCTAGGCCATAGGACAAGAGAGTCACCCATAGTTTTGACCTGTTTACCAAGTCGAATGCGGACGATAAGTCCATAAATGCCAAGTAGATAGGTGAGACCCTAGCTATATTGTATTTGCCGATTATGAGATTTAGATTCAAACATTGTTCAATTGTCCCGACCTTGCTTCTGAAACCCATTTGGCATCTGTCCACCACCCCTGCTTCCTCAGCCCAGTCATTCACTCTGTTGTACAACACCCGGCCCAGAATTTTCAGTGTATTGTCCAAGAGCGAAATGGGCCTGTAATTTGCAGGGTCAGACCTTTCGCCCTTTTTGTAAATAGGGACTATTATGCTTGCTGACCAGGTATCAGGAATGGGGACCTGCGGCAGACAATTGAAGACATTAACCAGGATGGGTCCCCAGAGTTCCGGCTTGTGTTTAATTAGGTCAATTGGGAAGCCATCCGGCCCAGGCGCCTTGTTCCCAAGGCTTTGATTAATAGCTACGATGACCTCCCCCTGGGTTATGTCTAGCGGTTTCAGTTTGCCGGGGCTGTAATCTTCTGTAGAAGCGACCGGGTTGGCATATATTGTGGAGAAATGTTGTTCCCATTGCTGGCTTGAGATGGTACAACTTATTGGCGATAGCTGCTTTCCCATGTCCCGCATCTTCCTTACTGCAGGCCAGAAGGTAGCGCTATTTCCCACAGCAGCAGAAACAGTTAATTCCTTCCAATGTTCTTCCATTATGGCAGCCTTCCTTATCCCTATGGTTGTTTTATAGGTTTGTCTGGCGGTCCGTACTTCTATTTGGCATCTAGGTTTAGAGTTTAAAGCCCTACGAAGTGCCTTATTTGCCGCTGAACAGCGACTGTCGAACCACCTAGGCTCATAATTGGGTTTTTTGCTGGGGACAGTTAGAAGAGTCTTTATGACATTACAAAGGTGAACAAAATCTTTAACTATCCTTTGATGATTTCCATCAGTAAGTGAACACGAATCAATTATTGGTTGGTGGTTATTTATAATTGTATTCGTAATGCATCCACTGTCCACCCCTTTCCACTTCAGCCTTAGGTTGTTAGTTGAAGGCGTGATATCCCTAGCTCCGAGAGTGCGAGCGGGGGCTTGGGAAAGTCCTAGTCTAATAGTGACTTCCAGTGCGTTATGGTCGCCAAAGGCTGTTTCTAGGACTCTAGCCAGGATGACTCTATCTATGAGTTCTATGGACATAAAGATATAGTCCACCGTACTTGAAAAGTCTCTGCCTCTAAAGGTTGGAATATATGTGCGTTCATTAGTTTTACTTGTGTCCATAATATCCATTAGGGTGTGCGCATTTATGAAGCTTTCTAGTTCCTTTCCCCGTTTAGTGGCCCTATCTGATTCAATGACACCTTTCTTAGCATTGGGCAGTTTTGCATTGAAATCCCCAGCTAGAATAATCCTATTGTTTGCACAGTTATTAAGGGATTCAGCTATTTTTGCTAGGTTCCCAAATAATTCTATAAAGTTCTTATTGGGAATCAAATGAAAATCATTGTTATAGAAATTAATCAAGTTCAGAGGGAACCTGTGTGTGAACTCAATTATTTGAATATTTGGGCTTTTGGTAGGTATTATTTTAATGGACCCCCCTATAGTTATCCTGAACCCAATCAAGAGACCTCCCATAGGGCGTCCGAAGACTAGTTTCTGTGCATAAATGCTGTGACATTCGAAGCCTTCTATGGCTACTGCAGAGGTAGCCCATGTCTCTTGTAACATTATTATGTCTTTATCGGATATGAGTTTTAGCCATTCCGAGTCCAACACCCGCTGTTGGAGTCCTGCGACATTCCAACTAATGATCCTTAGTTCGTTGTTGGATTGTTTATTCGGGTATTGTTTCCCGTGGATCGTGTGTGTATCGGGAACTTTTTGGAGGCTACGTGGGTCTTGGAATTCGAGTGCTACGGGCTCATTTATATTACCACCTACTTGCTCTTCTCTTATTGGTGTCATCCTTGAACTAATTTGAGCTGGATGTATGCTGGGGGCCTCCTTAGCAGACGCCTCTTTGATGTTTATTATCTCAGTGTGACTACCCTGTTTGACTCCATCCGGTTCAGTGTTTAGCGCCCAGGTTGGTGATGGGAGTCAATCGACCATCTCTAGGCTGCTAAATCTATTGAAAACTGGAATTTCCCAGTGGGCATCCCTGCTTATTGTGTTTCTCTGAGGGTATCTAAAGTTATCTCTCCCCCACTCACCCCAGTTATTCCCGTGTCCCTCTGCCCCACCCGACACCAACCTCCATCAAAGGCCTGGTCATGGTAATCAAACCTATCAATATTCCTGGATGGATAGAAAAAGGAGAGATGCCTTGTCTCTATGCCCTCACTGTACCCCTCGCTTCTCCAGGAACGGATGTAATCTACCGTGCGTGGGTCCTCGAAATTGATAATCACACAGTCACCGTGTGTTTTCTTTCTCTTGTGGCCCACCCACGGTACTCTCCTGACTGTTAGAATTTTACTCCTGCAGTATGGGGGTAGAGGTCTGTTGTTGTTTAACCATTAATTGACTTTATTTAATAAGGACCAAGTAGGTTCGTCAGTGTTATCTGATATCTCGGGGATTCCCGTCATCACGACTACGTAAGGGCTTGATCCGGGGGGCAAATTGGCGGCAAATCTCGCTTGATTTCCTTTATTCCCGTCCTTATGGTTGGTAGTACTCCCTCCCTTCGATTGTGGCGGGTTTGATTGTTTCCCTTGCGAGTTTGTGTTTGTAGTGGGAGGGGTCGGTTTTTTCACAGCATCCTTGGGTGGTGAAGTTGGTTTGGATGTGATGTTAGAAGCTGCAGCGGGTTTTTTCGCAGGTTGGCCCAGGGGCTGTCACTAGAGTGGAAGTTCCTTTTATGGGGGGAATTTTGACTAGGGTACTTAATTCATTTAGTTGTTTTTCTATATTCCCTAGTCTCGCGTCTATAGTTGCCAGATGGGCGCTTATAAGTTCCCCAACCTTCGTTATCAATTGATTATTTGAGGGGCAGTCTTTGCATAGTGACTCCATGATGGTCGAGTCCCCTTTAAGATCCAACCCTGTATTTACTTTCTTATTGCCCTTTTTTGAGATGTTGAATGGGCCTTTCCCCTGCTTTCTCTGGGGTAGAGGGTTCCCCTTATGTATAGATGTGTTTAAGCCTTTAGGCTGTTTCTGTATGGCTCCCTCCCTTAGACCTCGCAGTGCTCTTGAATTTGGGGTTGAACCCTCCAGTGTGTGTGTAATGGCCGATTCTGGCGGAGGGGTCGAGTTAACGGCCATCAAATCACAGTCTATAATCAAAATCGGGTCAGTAGCGGGAGCACATGTGGTATCTGTTGTCGGAATAGGGGGTAACTGGGACTCCATTATGGGGAATATAGCCAAGTTCTCATCAGAACTCACAGCTGGGATCGAGTTCGTAACAAGATCTAATTGTGTGTTGAAATTATCAGTTACATCTAAGTTTGGGGATTTTTCCAGACTCCGTAGTGAGTCTGATAATAGCTGTGTTGCTGATAATTCCACTATATTGGGCATAGTATGAATCTCTGCTCGAGCTCTAACTACAGGAGTACCGTCGGTAGGGTTGTCCCTATTTGGGGTATTGGCTGAGGCAAGTAGTCCCAATGAGGAGCGTTTAGCTTGTGCCAATTCCAGGGAGACTCTACGCTCCAAAAGTGATATTCCATGGTCAATTGCTTCATTGGCCCTAGAAATGAAGTTGTCAATTGGGCCGGTAACCTTACCTACTCCTGCTGCAGTCTTGCTCCGACTGCCCCTTGTGGAAATGGCGGAAATTATCTAAGATAGTCACCTGCTAGAGACGGGTGTAAACAAATAGTTTGTGTGGAGAGATCTTGCCTGCGAATTTTGGGATAGCATGGAGGTAAGTGGGGTGGCCCGTCCCGTCCTCCGTCGTCCTCGGACGGCCTCAGACGGCCCGCCCTTTGCCCGGGCTTAGCCCCGGGTTTCCCGCGAAGCTGAGGGCTTGCTGTTTTTAAACGCCCCTCCTGGCGCCTTGCTCGTGCGTCAGGGAACGCGCCGCCGCCGCTAAGGCTGCCGGGATTTGGAGTCCCGGAGCGGCGGTGGCGTGCCTGGTGATGGCGGTGAGTGGAAACGATGCTAACTGGCCTCTCGTGTGTTCGCTGGGCTCCTCCTGTGCCTCAATCCTCAAAGTCCTTGGCAGGTATGGATTTAGTGGAATCCCCCCGCTTCACCGAGGGCTTGCTGTTTTTAAACGCCCCTCCTGGCGCCTTGCTCGTGCGTCAGGGAACGCGCCGCCGCCGCTAAGGCTGCCGGGATTTGGAGTCCCGGAGCGGCGGTGGCATGCCGGGTGATGGCGGTGAGTGGAAACGATGCTAACTGGCCTCTCGTGTGTTCGCTGGGCTCCTCCTGTGCCTCAATCCTCAAAGTCCTTGGCAGGTATGGATTTAGTGGAATCCCTCCGCTTCACCGAGGGCTTGCTGTTTTTAAACGCCCCTCCTGGCGCCTTGCTCGTGCGTCAGGGAACGCGCCGCCGCCGCTAAGGCTGCCGGGATTTGGAGTCCCGGAGCGGCGGTGGCGTGCCTGGTGATGGCGGTGAGTGGAAACGATGCTAACTGGCCTCTCGTGTGTTCGCTGGGCTCCTCCTGTGCCTCAATCCTCAAAGTCCTTGGCAGGTATGGATTTAGTGGAATCCACACATCGCTATAGTCATTCCGGACGGCTACAAAATCACCCGGAAGGACCGCGTCAATAAAACAGGAGGAGGGATCGCCATCATCTACAGAAACACCATCAGCGTCACGTCCAACACCGAAGACACCCTCTCCACCGCCGAACACCTATACTTCCAGATCCACACTGACCCCCAGACCACCCTCAGAGGAACGCTCATCTACAGACCCCCCCGGCCCGCGTACACAATTCAGCGAAACCATCGCCAACCTCATCAGCCCGGGTAGGGTGTTAAAATATCGATTACAAAAATATAGCTGACATAAATATAGTTGTAAAAATATCGTTTACAAAAATATCGACACCCTATACTTAAACAGGTAAGTACATAAATATCTACTCAAAAATATCGTTGTAATTAATATAGATGTAAAAAATATCGACTTTTTAAATTAATTAAAATTACATTAAATAATAAATAAATATAAGTACTATTAACAAAATACATTACATTACTTTTATTTTTTAACTATTTAAAACAAATTAACTGCACTTTTTCATTATAAACTTAATAAATGTGTACATATACATATATTTAACACATTACTTTATATAACAACAATAATACATACATATAATTAAAATATACAATATATTATTAGTTAAAACATTTGATAGCGTAGGTGTAAAAATTACTAGTCCCACTCCAGAGGGTGCAACAGTATGGAAAGCGTTGGATAGCGTAAGGGTAAAAATTACTATTCCCACTCCAGAGGGTGCAACAGTAGGGAAAGCGTTGGATAGCGTAGGAGTAAAAATTACTATTCCCACTCCAGGGGGTGCAACAGTAGGGAAAGCGTTGGATAGCGTAGGAGTAAAAATTACTATTCCCACTCCAGAGGGTGCAACAGTAGGGAAAGTGTTGGATAGCGTAGGGGTAAAAATTACTATTCCCACTCCAGAGGGTGCAACAGTAGGGAAAGCGTTGGATAGCGTAGGGGTAAAAATTACTATTCCCACTCCAGAGGGTGCAACAGTAGGGAAAGCGTTGGATAGCGTAGGGGTAAAAATTACTATTCCCACTCCAGGGGGTGCAACAGTAGGGAAAGCGTTGGATAGCGTAGGAGTAAAAATTACTATTCCCACTCCAGAGGGTGCAACAGTAGGGAAAACATTGGATAGCGTAGGGGTAAAAATTACTATTCCCACTCCAGAGGGTGCAACAGTAGGGAAAGCATTGGATAGCGTAGGGGTAAAAATTACTATTCCCACTCCAGGGGGTGCAACAGTAGGGAAAGCGTTGGATAACGTAGGAGTAAAAATTACTATTCCCACTCCAGAGGGTGCAACAGTAGGGAAAGCGTTGGATAACGTAGGGGTAAAAATTACTAAATGTATTTAGTCATTTATAAAATAACAAATATTCATTTTTATTTATTTAATCATTAATTAAATAATTAATCAATTAAAATGTAACTAATTTACTAAATTTTCACTAAAAAATTCCAGTACACACACCTAAAATTAATTTAAAAATTAACATAATTAATTACATAATAATTAATCAATTAACTAATTGAAATTAATTAACTATTATTTATTACACTATTTATATTCATTTAAAACATTAATTAATCTATTATTTTATTATATTTAAATTACTTCCCACCCTACTCCCCTATAAACCCACAACCCGCTACGGAACTATTAATACTAAATTCAACATAAAATACATTATTAACTAATAAAATACTACAAAATATACTACTTTGACTACAAATACTCATTAAAAACACTACATTACTTATAATTATTTAAAAAACAATATTTTTGTAAACTATGTTTTTGTAAACGATATTTTTTACAACTATATTAATGTAATCGATATTACTTACCTGTCTGTCGATATTCTGGTCATACTATATTTTTGTCATCGATATTTCTTCCTGTAGATATTTTTGCAGCGATATTTAGGTAAGTCGATATTTTTGCAACGATATTCCCGTTCTGTACCATCAGCCCGCACGCCCTAGCCTCACCAGAATACACCCTCCTAGGAGACCTGAACTTTCACCTGGAGAAAAACAACGACAGCACCACCACCACCGTGCTCAACAACCTCGCCAACCTCGGACTCAAGCAACTGGTGGACACCCCCACCCACCTCACTGGCCACACTCTCAACGCCATCTTCTCCACCAGTAACCACGTCACCTTCAGCCACTCAACCGGACTACACTGGACCGACCACAGCTGCATACACTACACATTCAAGAAGACTACATCTCACCACCTCACGCATCAGATTCCCCACAGATGCTGGAGCAAAATCACCACAGACCAGCTTACCACATCACTGAGCCAGAATCCACCAGCTGACACCAACATACCCGACACCAACGACGCAGCCCATAACCTTGCACAGTGGATCAAAAGCTGCGCCAATGACCTCGCCCCACTGAAGAACCCCCACAGCATGACCGCCACCAGAAAACCCTCATGGTTCACAGACGCCCTCAAAACCGCAAAGAGATCCCACCGTACACTCAAAAAGACCTGTCGCCACAAACAAACAACAGAAAACATGACAGCCCTCAAAACGCCACCCGCGAATACCATCAGCAAATCCGGGCCACCAAGAGGACATCGTTCAAAGAGCGACTGGACAACAACACCCATAACAGCAAGGAACTCTTCAGCCTTGTCAAAGAGCTCTCCAACCCCAACGCCAGCAACAACGACATCACCCCTTCGCAAGATCTCCGGAACTCCCTTGCCACGTTCTTCCACCACAAGATCGCAGATATACACAACAGCTTCGGACCCCAAACTCCACCTCCGTATACCAAACCAGTGACCCCCACCACCACCATCAGCTCTTGGACCCCCATCAGCAGTGAAGACAACATCCATGTCATGAATACCATCCACTCCGGCTCCCCCTCCGACCCATGTCCCCATCACATCTTCAACAAAGCCGACACCACCATCGCACCCCACCTGCGGAACGTCATAAACAGCTCCTTCAAGTCAGCAACCTTCCCTGAGAGCTGGCAACACGCAGAGATCATCGCCCTCCTGAAGAAACCCACAGCGGACCCCAAGGACCTCAAGAACTTCCACACCATCTCTCATCTCCCCTTCCTGGCTAAAGTCGTTGAGAAGACTGTCAACAAACAGCTGACTGCTTTCCTCGAGGTAAACAACTCGCTCGACCCCTCCCAGTCTGGATTTCGACCCAACCACAGCATCGAGACCGCCCTAATCATAGCCACTGATGACATCAGAACCCTGATGGACAACAGAGAAACAACCGCCCTCATCCTCCTAGACCTCTCAGTGGTCTTTGACACCGTCTGCCACCGCACCCTAATGCAGCGCCTCGACGACACTGGAATCCAAGGAAAGGCCCTGGAATGGGTCACTTCATTCCTCTCTGGCAGAACCCAGGGAGTCCGCCTCCCCCCCTTCCGTTCTGTGGCCACCGAGATCATGTCCGGCGTGCCTCAAGGATTCTCACTCAGTACAACCCTCTTCAACATCTACTTGACCCCCTCACCACCATCGCACGAAAACACAACATCAACATCATTTCCTACGCCGACGACACTCAGCTGATACTCTCCCTTACCAAGGACCCAGCCATCGCCAAAACCAACCTTCAGGAAGGTATGAAAGAGGTAGCAGATTGGATGAAGCTCAGCCGTCTTAAGCTCAACTCACCAAGACGGAGGTCCTCATCCTCGGACAATCCTCATCTGCCTGGGACGACTCCTGGTGGCCCTCGACGCTGGGCACCACACCGAAACCCATGGACCATGCACGCAACCTGGGATTGATCATGGACTCCTCCCTCACAATGACCAAACAAGTCAATGCCGTCTCATCCTCATGCTTCAACACCCTGCGCATGCTTTGAAAGATCTTCCGATGGATCCCCACAGAAACCAGAAGAACAGTGACCCAGGACCTCGTCACCAGCCGGCTGGACTACGGGAACGCCCTATATACAGGAACCACCGCCAAACTTCAGAATCGCCTACAGCGCATACAGAACGCCTCTGCACGACTCATCCTCAACATCCCTCGCCACAGCCACATATCCACCCACCTGAGGAACCTCCACTGGCTCCCCGTCAACAATCACGTTCAGACTGCTCACCCATGCACACAAAGCGCTTCACAACATGGGCCCCGAAAACCTCAACGGACGCCTCTCGTTCTACACCCCCACCCGCCAGCTTCACTCCACCAGCCTCGCCCTCGCCATCGTCTCACAGATTTGCAGAACCACCACCAGGGGAAGATCATTCTCCTACCTGGATGCGAAGACCTGGAACTCCCTCCCCATTTACCTACGACTGACTCAGGACCATCTCAGCTTCAGGAAGGGAAGCACCTCAAGACCTGGCTCTTCGAGCAGTAGCAGCACCCTCCCCCCCAGGGTGAGTAGCGCGCTCTGTAAATGGAAATGATTGATTGATTGACAGAATATAAAAATATTCATCACTAAAACATGCACTTTAATATTCGGAGCTCAAGCATACTAAATTCGAATTTCTTATCATGTTCCTTGGATCAATTAGGATTATAATAATTCATACAGTCAATTTACAATATTGAGCATTTGCGCTGTGGCACTTTATGGCAGTGGCACAGCGCCTAGAGCATCTAACACCAGCAAGCACACAGGAGACAAAAGAGAAAAATGGAAGGACGACCCACGACAAAGGTACCAGGTCTAACACTGACCCAATGTTGCACTATATCCTGATGCGGAAAGGATACAAGGACACTATGGTGGGATTATATGTTACAGCTATGAACAGCCTTTTTTCGAGCACCTCTGCCCACACTTTATGCTGTTTGTGGAGCAGAGGCTGGGCCTCTCACTCTCTGAGCAGGACTGGCATGACCTTTGGAAAGACCAAGGCAGTTTCCCCGAGGTGGTCAGGTTGAAATTCAGTTATTTCAAGTTCCTACACCACTGGCACTGGATGCCGGAGTGGGTCTATAAAGCACATATGGTGGTGACGATGGGCCTGGCTAACTGACTATTCTCTCCTGTTCCCACGTCGTCCCTTCCCCTTGTGTTCCCCCTCAGGGGCGTAGCTAGAGCTTGTGGCGCCCGGGGCTATCCCTCAGATTGCCGCCCCTTGGGGGGGGAGAGGTGCTGGGGAAAAAGGACGGCGAGCACTTGAAAGGTGCGTGTAATTTCTGGTATTCATATGACTTTCCTTCATCTTTATTGAATGATTTTAATGTTTGCCCATGAGAAAGTGTGACTCCTAGACGTTGAAATGTCACTCATAATTACAATTAAATTCTGAATGTGGCACATATAGCAATCTGAAACCTTGGCAGCTATGGATGGGCCACAGTCTCAGCCACCCACCCCTCTGAACCTGCTGCTGCTCTCCTCTTAACTCACTCGATCCAGGCAGGGTCTCTATGGCAGGCAGGGGTGGTTCGGTTCGAACTTTGATCCCCTAATAACTTCTGCTGTACTGAGTCTGCAGTGCAGCAGCCAGACTCTCAGTCCAGAGAGCCAGCAAAACAACGCTAAAAGCTGCAAGCACCAGGCCAGAATTGACTCCTCACAAGAGCGTAGCGGTGAAGCGCAAAGGCGTCACTGCTACGTTCTAATCACGAGGGCTGTAATAGCTGCCAAGGTTTCAGATTGCTATGTGTGACATTTTTTTAAATTTCAGTGCAATTATGAGTGACATTTCAATAATTTATGAGTGACACTTTCTCGCAAGCAAAACCAAGCAATGAAGTCAATGGGAACGGATAAATATTACAGATTATACTCTTTTGAGCTGTGAGAAACTCTAAAAAGATCTTGAAACTGCTGCAGAGCACCTGAAATTAAAGTTTCCTATTGATCACCAAATGTCTGCTTTTTATACCTAGGTGTTCTTTGTATTCTGGCGTTTGTATGCCCATGCATTATTATAGGAAAGGAGAAAACTATTAATTTCAGATTCCAAAGTATTTAGGATTAACAAATCAGGATTCACAGTGTTACAATTCGCATGAAGCACACAACAGGAAGCAGCTACGGATAGGTCACATTATAATACTTGGTGTCATGTGACACAGAGAGCCAGCCACCCTTTGACACAGATGTAACCTGAGAAGTAATGTAAACCCTTCTACCCACCATAATAACAAAAAGATACAACCAGGCGTGGACTGACCCAAAAACAGCAGCAGATGCTGCTCAGTGAGCACATTTACCCTCCTGCCAATAACAAGGATTACTGCCTTCACTACTACTCTATATGCTGCAGCAGATCACATGTAGTTCCTACTGTACCTGTCACTTACTTTCAGGGTTACTGAAGAACCGGGTTATTTAATACCCAGTGGCGCCAGGGGCACGCCCAAAGTCTTCGGGTTCCACCGGTCTTAGAATACAGAGACACGGAAACTTCTTGGTGGCGTCAAAGATCAAATTTATTGGCTGCAACCAGTAACAGAAGTCCTTAAAATCATCACGGTATGAGTTCTCAGGAGACTGCTCAATTTTACACAGCAAGTCGTCCCTTTTTATGCCAAAAATCACATTCCAGACAACTACCTAATATTTACAAACTGTCCAATCACATGTATTCACACCAAAGGTATCGCATGACAGTAAAACCCACTTTTCAGTTGCCCAGCCCATGATCAATCATCGGTCAAACCCAACATTCATCTTTAGACAGGTCGAACAAACCCATAATAAAAGAGGCCACAACCCAATCATAAATAGACCATAAAGAAAGGAGCAGAAACAGGTGAGAGTAGGATAAGGCATATTTGTGTGCAATAAAACTTTACGATGTCCTGTGCTCTGATCCTTAATCGTGATCAGCTAAAGGGCAGAAACTGGTTTAACAAGGTCAGCTTTAGGCAACAGGGTCAGTTCACTCAGGTCAAACAGAAGTCAGCACGAACTGGAGCTAAGGTGTACATGTCCTTAAAAAGACTAGTTCAGCCACAGTCATCGGCCTATGTGAGGGCAACCACAAAATGGCTGCCATACACAAAATGGAACCCAAGGGCTCAGAACGAAATCCCTAAATACGTAGTGAATCCATCGTTCTAACATGATGAAAACACTCATAATTGCCGCACTAACTAGTTACGGTTCGCTAATATCAAATTCGTAATGAAACCATGACCTTTATGAAACGGGTTCAGAATTCACGGAACCTCAGACCCTCCTTTTGCCCTTACATAGGCAATAACCTAAACTCACGTCAATCTGAGTCCAGGTCTATATTCATCAGATCATCAACATGTTTCTGGAGCATAATCCTATTACTTACTACCTCTCTTGGGACAGGTCTCCTTGCACACGTAGTAGCATAGAGGCCACATATAGCAGGAGCGCACTGCACACAAAGAAAGAACAGGAAAAGAATCTCTGCTTCTCACCCAGACTAATACTATATCCGGTTGCATTCCAACCAACATATGCCATAAACTTATCTCTGGGAATAGTTCTATAAGTATCGATCTCTCTACTCATGTTTAAAACTCCTTTCACCAAAGCTTGGTTACTCGTGTTCTCTCTTCCAAAACGCGGAGGAAAAACCTCAAGGGCATAAAGGAACATAGTCTGAAAAGCCCACAAAGACCCATTCTGACTAAACGGTAAAATCAAATAGGGAACACCGCTGTCCGTAGTATGCGGCATAAGACCACACACCCAGCAATTAGTGATGTTCACCACCAACTGATGTTGATGCAATAACTGTATGAATGAGTTATTTACAAATTCTGACCTTCTAATCTGTTCGTGTTCAGGTAAAGTATGAAAAGAATGCAAAGAAGTAGTAGCAGGTAAAGTCGTAGGTTGGAAAATGGGTGCAGAAATCAGTTGAAGAGAAAATACAAACCAACCGACCAAAGCTAACGTCATGCTAAAAAACATCAAAAGACATGTGATCAGAAAACATTTGCTATGCATAATTTTACACAGTTTCTTCTTAAAGTTCATTTTCTCAACGGCTCTCTCAATCTCAAAAAACTCCATCCTCTAACCGATGCTGTTCACGGCGGTTGGTTTTCTTCTGCTAAGGAATGCTTCTGTCAGCCCAGGGAACTCCCTTAGACCAACCAGAACCGTCAACCTTGCGTCTTCGGCTTGCACTCTCTAGTCTTTACACCGTGACCCTACAGCTGAACCCGGATGGTGGTTCACAAAAATATACCAAAAAAGTTTCTTGGCTGAGAGAGTTCAGTTCCAAAAATCAAAAAGGAATTATTCACTTTATTAGTTCATTGTCCCTAGTTCGTAGATTATAACGGTATTTTCCAGGCTTCGTTTGACTTTGGAATAATAGTTCAGGTTCAGTAGTGTCCAATCTTAGAGACAAAGGCACAGCTTCTTGCAGAACATCGTCACCTTCTTTCTCGGAACCTCTCCATACCAACTCAGCATCGCTAAACGGTGCAAACTTCGGCACCCTTTCAGTCTCGGAATCTGCAATACCTTCACGGACCCACTGGTCATACGGCAGAGGCAACGGTGCTCTCTTACAATGTACGCCGTGGATCCAGTTCTGAGGTCCTCGTAGACAACAAGACTTGGTGTGGGCCGGTCCAGCGGGGCTGATCATTCTTGGTTCGCTGAAAGTTCTTCACCAAAATCCAGTCACCAGGATTGAGGGTGTGACCTGGATCCACAGAAGCTGGCGGCAATTTATCATGAACCTGTTGACACTTAATTTAGTCGTTAAGTCATACAAGTAGTCCACTAGCATAGGATAATCGATGTCACTGAACTTCGTTGGCCTCGGCACTCCCCACACATTTGCCGGACGGCCAAAAACTATCTCATAGGGACTAAGGCCTATTCGGGAATGTACTGTAGTTCTAGTTGACAAAAGTGCCAACGGCAAAGCATCTGGCCGTTGAAGACCAGAACTCGCCTGAATTTTGGCTAACTTTAACTTCAAAGTGCCATTGTAACATTCCACTAATCCAGCTGATTGGGGATGATTTGCGGCATGAAACTTTTGTTTTATGCCCAAACCCTCACATACTTTTTTCATAATCTTCCCCACGAACTCACTTCCATTATCACTCCACACCATCCTTGGCAATCCAAATCTAGGGAAATATTCTTTGACCAGGACTTTGGCAGTGGACGAGGCAGTATTATCTTTTAGGGGGTATGCTTCTACCCATCTAGAAAAGGCACAAACAACTACAAGGACGTACTTTAAACTATTGCACCTTTCCATGTGGATGGAATCCAATTGCAAAACCTCGAACGGATACGTCGGAGGCGCAAAATGACCAGCTGGAGTTGGAGTTCCCTTGCCATGATTATACATCAAACACACCATGCAATTCTTGACCACATTCTCCGCACATTTGAGAATTCCAGCATTCTGCCACACTGGAGCCAACAACTTACAAATTACTTTCACACTAATGTGAGACAAACCATGTGCCATTGTAACCACCGCAAGCACATATGCATCCGGCAACATCCATCTTTGGTGTTCTGATAACTCAACCCAACAACCAGTCGAATCCAATTTACCCGTAGTTTCTCTCCATACGCTCTTTTCGCTTTCAGTAGCTTCAGCTTGGATTGATTTCACACTCTCAATCGTATCTTCACACATTCCCACTGCATCAATCCATCTGGTAGGGCCTGAAACATACATTCGACTCATCACATTCCTCACTGTTTCTTTCGCAACTTCATCCGCAAATGCATTACCACGACCAACATCATCTGTAACCTTTCGGTGAGCACTACCCTTCACATTGGCAACTTGCTTTGGCAAAGTAAGTGACTCCAGAAGCTCGTTCACCACCTGTCCATGTTGAATCTTAGTCCCATGCGACGTCAGAAATCCTCTTTCTCTCCACAAGCGTCCAAAACTGTGGGCAACACCAAACGCATACTGACTATCGGTGTACACATTCACTCTCTTTCCCTCAGATAAAATATACGCTCTCGTTAATGCAATCAACTCTGCTGCTTGCACCGAATTATGGCTCACTCGTGCAGTTTCAACAATTGTGCATAATGTCGTTACGGCATATGCTGCAGTCGTATCACCATTCGGGAGCTTGTAGCGTGACCCATCAACCCATAGCGTACCATCAGGATCCAAAAGAGGAGTGTCTTTCAAGTCGACTCTCCCCTTCGTTTCCTCTACCGTCCTCAAAAAACCATCATGCTGTTCCTGACCATCTGTATCCACAGAAATCGGCAACAATGTCACTGGATTCAATACATTGCACCGCTTGATGTGCACATGACTAGCCAAAAGCGTCAACTCATAACCCGACAACCTCGCACTAGTAAGGTGCTGGGTTTTGGTTCGATTTAATAAAGTATCCACTGCATGTGGAACCATCACAACCAACGTATTATCCATCACCAATCCAGCAGACTTTCGATGGAAACAGCCGCTGCCGCTGTAGCTCTCAAACAGCTTGGCAACGCTCTAGCTACCGGATCTAAAGTTGACGAGAAATACGCACATGGACGCTGCTTATCACCAAACTGTTGAGTCAAAACTGAAAATGCACAACCCTCTCTCTCGTGGACATAGAGTGTAAAAGGCTTACTGTAGTCAGGAGTACCCAACACTGGAGCAGAACACAACGCATCACGCAATTCAGAAAAACTTTTCTGACAATCGTCGGACCAAGAAAGAGGATTCGGTGTATCCTTACAAGTCAATGCCAACAGAGGTTTCACCAGCAAAGAAAAATGCGGAATCCACTGTCTACAATACAACGTGATCACCAGAAAAACACGTACCTCTCTCTGCGTACAAGGCACAGTCATTTGAGTAATCCCTTGAATTCGTTCTGAGGTCAACCTTCTTCCCTCCTTTGACAAGAGATGACCTAAGTAGGTCACTTCTTGGCCACAATACTGCAACTTAGAAGGTGACACTTTATGATGCAAGTCCGACAGATGTTGCAACAAAGAAAGAGTAGCTTCTTTACAAGTTTTCTCATCATCAGAGGCCACTAACAGATCATCCACATACTGAATAAGAGCAGCACCAGCAGGCAACACAAGAGTATCAAGTTGAGTTTTCAAAGCCTGACTATAGATAGAAGGACTTTCACAATAGCCTTGGGGAGCTCTCTTAAACCGGAAGCTTCGGCCTCCTAAAGAGAAGCCAAAAATATCTCTACTCTCCTCAGCAATTGGAATACTGAAGAAAGCATTTTTCAAGTCTATGACTGAAAACCAGGCAGCTGAAGCCGGAATCATGGTCAGCAAAGCAGTAATGTCTGGAACAACTGGGAACTGTGGCACAACAATCTTATTAACTTCTCTAAGATCGATCACAAACCTGTAAACAGGTGGCTGAAAAGAATCAGTACGCTTCAAGACAGGCAAAACCGGACTGTTACACACATTACCTCTCGTTTCTTCAATCACATCTTTCTCAATTAAATCATAGATGATTGCTAAAAACGCTCTTTCACCATCGCGAGAAATCCTATATTGGGGGATGCGTTGCAATTTAACATTTGCTTTAAGCGTTACAACGTAAGGTGGAATCTGCAAAAGACCCACACCATTAGGACCAGTAGCCCAAAGAGTATCAGGGAGAGAACACATGTCCGGTGGAAGCCGATCTCGAGACAAATACACCGGAGAGATCACTTTCTTACCCAATGTAAGCTGTACTCCTGAAGGAGAACAATGCAATGTTGCAGGCAACCTTTTCAACAAATCCAAACCCAACAGATTCTCACCACAACCTGTCGTTAAAATGAGAAGTGCTTCCAACTCACAAGGCCCTATAGAACGAGACAAAGGACTAGAAACTGAATTACGAACTGGGGCTCCAGAGAATCCTACCGAAACATTCGTTAAGCCAGACAAAGGTGCACTAGGGAGTTTAGAGTGCATGATAGAACTCTTCGCTGCACCAGTATCCAAAAGAAAAGGCTCTACCACACCTGATGTGGCTACTGCAACATAAGGCCCACTCTGATCTACTGGAACCGACACTACTCCCTCTCTTTGTCCATGGCTGTCCTAGCAATCATTATAATCAGCATTCTCACTCTCAACATAATAGTCATCAGCATAGTACTGAGTCGACTGACCAGATGCAATTTTCTGTTGATCAAAACGCACCACGTCCTCTACCCCTAGACACTTGCTGAAAACCACCTCGGCCTCTCGGGGCCGTCATACCACTCGCGCGCTGTCGCAACATAGGGCACTCATTTTTATAATGGCCTTCCTCCCTACAATACGCACACTGATTTAAACCCAAGGGTGGTCTTGGCGGAAAATACCCAGCGTTCTGTGGCGGTCTCTGAAATGGGGGAGGTTGCTAAAACTGTGGGCGTTGCTGTGACTCTTGCTGATTCGAGCGAGGCGGATACGCCTGCTGCAAAAGAACCTTTGTCTTTAAGTCTTTGGTCTTTTTCTCTACTTTTTCTTTCTCGTCCTTATCCCTATTCTCATAGTACTGTGCAGTCGCCAATATCTGGGCCGACGAGGAAACAGCCCAAGAACTCTCAGAATCTTTCAACTTATTACACAGTTCAGGCAGTAAGTTAAAGACAAACTTATCTACGAACAATCTTTGCCCACCTTCGGTGCTCATATCCTGACCACTGTGATCTATAAACGTCTCTTCAAACCTAGTGAAGAAGTCAGACACACTCATCTTTCTTCTGCTTACATGCTGCTAACTTGTCCCAATTCACTCGTAACGCTGGCATCATCGTCTTCATTAAATTAATAATTCTACCTGGCAATTCCGTAACCAAAGGTTCAGGTTTAGCACCTCCCTGTTGTCTACCATCCGCAGCAATAATATTCGCCCAAGTATCTCCTAATTCTACCACATGATTCTCATGACGAATCTTCGCCCACAAAGGTTGAGGTACTACATTACCCATCAACATGTCAACGTCAGCTAAATTCATTATACACGCATCTACTGTCTGAGACAACTCTCGTAGTAACCAGAAGGATTCTTACGAGGATCAGGTAAGGTCTGCTTAAGAGCCAAGACCTCTGCTCTCTTCCAAGAAACATGTACCCATACTCGCTGAAAATGAGCCGGTGCGGCAACAATACCCTGATTTGCATTAGCCTGAACTGCTTCCTTCCATACAGGAGGAACTTCTCTCATGGGATACTGTTTTCTTCTAACAGAGGATTCAGGTTCGTGCAATGTCTGAGGCGGAAGGCTAGATCTAAAAGCTAGTATAGTCTCTACGGCATCTGTAATATCAGATTCCACTATCATCCCTTTAGCAAAATCCGACTGAACATCAAGTAGTTCCTGCGGGATCAAACCCAAATCGTTATCTTCCCATTCCTGATGCAGAAACATACACATTACATTAAAAACATACCTTTGCTTAGGTGGTTCCCACTGAAAGAAAACATCCATAACCGCTGGAAAACTATACCTTGAGGCATTTATAATCCATTTACGAGCCAACAAATCCAACACAGCCCATTCCTCGGAACCAGGAAGCTGACTACGACTCTGCTTACGTTCCGAAACAGGGGTCACATTCAGTTTCTGTCATTCGTTTTCGAACAGAAGGAGAAGAAGCAGTCATAAGAACAAGAGAATAAGTGTTTTGAGGCAAAGAAGGTGTAGGAATAAGAACAGTAGGAGTCTCAGATGCAGAAGCTGAAGGCAAAGGAGTTTGAGGCAAAGCTGATAGCAAAGCTAGCAACCCTAGAGCGGGTTGCGCAGGAGGAGGTAAAACCATCTGTGGAGTACCAGGTGGCTGGACAACAGCAGAAGGTTGAACAACAAAGGGTGGAACAACCGGTGGTAATTGAGGCGCAGTAGCACCCTGCACATAAGGAGGTGGCAATCTCAGTAAATGAGAGATCAAAGAATCTTTTTCAAGATCTTCAATCGCTTTCGGAGGAGAAGACGGCAAGGCCGAATAACATTTATCTATGGCCATGCAACGTTGCCTATCTGACACCTCAATTGCTTTATCTTCTTCGTTTTCTTTAAACTTCCTAGCAGCTTGCATTATTGATACATCCTTTTCTCTTTTATCTCTTTTAGCTTGTTTAATTTCTCGTTGTCTGGCTTCTTTACACCAAAGCCGAAAGGAGTCAAACATTGCCGGCCGGGCTTTCTTTCTAAATAATCTAGTTTCTAAATTGTCTAAAATCTCTGTATTAAAGCTACCATGTTGGGGCCATTGTAAGACATCATCTTTTCTAGTGTAGTGGACCCATACTTCATTGAACGTAATGGGGCCCACGCCGTGTTTAGAATAGAGCTCATAAGTCGGAGTTCCAACCGGAGATATCGGACACGAATCCTCCAATCAGGAATCCCTGTTGCAACCCCAACCAAACCAAGTACCAAATTTGCTACGATTAGGCATCTTCGCTCACTAATCGAGCTTCAAACTTCAAGGGATTATCTCTACCGATACACTCGTAAATATACAAGACCCTCGGCTTTGGAAATTGCAATTTTCAAATCAAAACTAAGGACCAAACAAACTAAGAACCAAAGGACCAAAAACTAAGGACTGGGAGCGACCCACGTATACTTAACTGAGGTATCAGTCATGCCACCAGAAGACCCGTCTATCGTCTCGCCGTACAAAGCATCACAAATGGGTTCAAGACAGGGCAACAGTCAGGGCAGCAGTCCTTCGTAGCCATCAGGAGAGCGGGAAGCCTCGCAGAAAAGACCTTCAGTTCACATTCGACATGCCGGGGTCGATGAAGTGGTGGCCGTCCTCCAGAATTTCCTCACAAAGCTCCTCACGAACCTCAGGCTTAGACCGGTACTGCTGAAGTCGCCCCACTTTGGAAGCGCCAACTGAAGAACCGGGTTATTTAATACCCAGCGGCGCCACGGGCACGCCCAAAGTCTTCGGGTTCCACCTGTCTGAGAATACAGAGACACGGAAACTTCTTGGTGGCGTCAAAGATCAGATTTATTGGCTGCAGCCAGTAACAGAAGTCCTAGAAATCATCACGGTATGAGTTCTCAGGAGACTGCTCAATTTTACACAGCAAGTCGTCCCTTTTTATGCCAAAAATCACATTCCAGACAACTACCTAATATTTACAAACTGTCCAATCACATGTATTCACACCAAAGGTATCGCATGACAGTAAAACCCACTTTTCAGTTGCCCAGCCCATGATCAATCATCGGTCAAACCCAACATTCATCTTTAGACAGGTCGAACAAACCCATAATAAAAGAGGCCACAACCCAATCATAAATAGACCATAAAGAAAGGAGCAGAAACAGGTGAGAGTAGGATAAGGCATATATGCAATAAAACTTTACGATGTCCTGTGCTCTGATCCTTAATCTTGATCAGCTAAAGGGCAGGAACTGGTTTAACAAGGTCAGCTTCAGGCAACAGGGTCAGTTCACTCAGGTCAAACAGAAGTCAGCACGAACTGGAGCTAAGGTGTACATGTCCTTAAAAAGACTAGTTAGCCACAGTCATCGTCCTATGTGAGGGCAACCACAAAATGGCAGCCATACACAAAATGGAACCCAAGGGTTCAGAACGAAATCCCTAAATACGTAGTGAATCCATCGGTCTAACATGATGAAAACACTCATAATTGCCGCACTAACTAGTTACGGTTCGCTAATATCAAATTCGTAATGAAACCATGACCTTTATGAAACGGGTTCAGAATTCACGGAACCTCAGACCCTCCTTTTGCCCTTACATAGGCAATAACCTAAACTCACGTCGATCTGAGTCCAGGTCTATATTCATCAGATCATCAACATGTTTCTGGAGCATAATCCTATTACTTACTACCTCTCTTGGGACAGGTTTCCTTGCACACGTAGTAGCATAGAGACCACATATAGCAGGAGCGCACTGCACACAAAGAAAGAACAGGAAAATAATCTCTGCTTATCACCCAGACTAATACTATATCCGGTTGCATTCCAACCAACATATGCCATAAACTCATCTCTGGGAATAGTTCTATAAGTATCGATCTCTCTACTCATGTTTAAAACTCCTTTCACCAAAGCTTGGTTACTCGTGTTCTCTCTTCCAAAACGCGGAGGAAAAACCTCAAGGGCATAAAGGAACATAGTCTGAAAAGCCCACAAAGACCCATTCTGACTAAACTGTAAAATCAAATAGGGAACACCGCTGTCCGTAGTACGCGGCATAAGACCACACACCCAGCAATTAGTGATGTTCACCACCAACTGATGTTGATGCAATAACTGTATGAATGAGTTATTTACAAATTCTGACCTTCTAATCTGTTCGTGTTCAGGTAAAGTATGAAAAGAATGCAAAGAAGTAGTAGCAGGTAAAGTCGTAGGTTGGAAAATGGGTGCAGAAATCAGTTGAAGAGAAAATACAAACCAACCGACCAAAGCTAACGTCATGCTAAAAAACATCAAAAGACATGTGATCAGAAAACATTTGCTATGCATAATTTTACACAGTTTCTTCTTAAAGTTCATTTTCTCAACGGCTCTCTCAATCTCAAAAAACTCCATCCTCTAACTGATGCTGTTCACGGCGGTTGGTTTTCTTCTGCTAAGGAATGCTTCTGTCAGCCCAGGGAACTCCCTTAGACCAACCAGAACCGTCGACATTGCGTCTTCGGCTTGCACTCTCTAGTCTTTACACCGTGACCCTACAGCTGAACCCGGATGGTGGTTCACAAAAATATACCAAAAAAGTTTCTTGGCTGAGAGAGTTCAGTTCCAAAAATCAAAAAGGAATTATTCACTTTATTAGTTCATTGTCCCTAGGTCGTAGATTAGAACGGTATTTTCCAGGCTTCGTTTGACTTTGGAATAATAGTTCAGGTTCTGTAGTGTCCAATCTTAGAGACAAAGGCACAGCTTCTTGCAGAACATCGTCACCTTCTTTCTCGGAACCTCTTCATACCAACTCAGCATCGCTAAACGGTGCAAACTTCGGCACCCTTTCAGTCTCGGAATCTGCAATACCTTCACGGACCCACTGGTCATACGGCAGAGGCAACGGTGCTCTCTTACAATGTACGCCGTGGATCCAGTTCTGAGGTCCTCGTAGACAACAAGACTTGGTGTGGGCCGGTCCAGCGGGGCTGATCATTCTTGGTTCGCTGAAAGTTCTTCACCAAAATCCAGTCACCAGGATTGAGGGTGTGACCTGGATCCACAGAAGCTGGCGGCAATTTATCATGAACCTGTTGACACTTAATTTAGTCGTTAAGTCATACAAGTAGTCCACTAGCATAGGATAATCGATGTCACTGAACTTCGTTGGCCTCGGCACTCCCCACACATTTGCTGGACGGCCAAAAACTATCTCATAGGGACTAAGGCCTATTCGGGAATGTACTGTAGTTCTAGTTGACAAAAGTGCCAACGGCAAAGCATCTGGCCGTTGAAGACCAGAACTCGCCTGAATTTTGGCTAACTTTAACTTCAAAGTGCCATTGTAACATTCCACTAACCCAGCTGATTGGGGATGATTTGCGGCATGAAACTTTTGTTTTATGCCCAAACCCTCACATACTTTTTTCATAATCTTCCCCACGAACTCACTTCCATTATCACTCCACACCATCCTTGGCAATCCAAATCTAGGGAAATATTCTTTGACCAGTACTTTGGCAGTGGACGAGGCAGTATTATCTTTTAGGGGGTATGCTTCTACCCATCTAGAAAAGGCACAAACAACTACAAGGACGTACTTTAAACTATTGCACCTTTCCATGTGGATGGAATCCAATTGCAAAACCTCGAACGGATAAGTCGGAGGCGCAAAATGACCAGGTGGAGTTGGAGTTCCCTTGCCATGATTATACATCAAACACACCATGCAATTCTTGACCACATTCTCCGCACATTTGGGAATTCCAGCATTCTGCCACACTGGAGCCAACAACTTACAAATTACTTTCACACTAATGTGAGACAAACCATGTGCCATTGTAACCACCGCAAGCACATATGCATCCGGCAACATCCATCTTTGGTGTTCTGATAACTCAACCCAACAACCAGTCGAATCCAATTTACCCGTAGTTTCTCTCCATACGCTCTTTTCACTTTCAGTAGCTTCAGCTTCGATTGATTTCACACTCTCAATCGTATCTTCACACATTCCCACTGCACCAATCCATCTGGTAGGGCCTGAAACATACATTCGACTCATCACATTCCTCACTGTTTCTTTCGCAACTTCATCCGCAAATGCATTACCACGACCAACATCATCCGTAACCTTTCGGTGAGCACTACACTTCACATTGGCAACTTGCTTCGGCAAAGTAAGTGACTCCAGAAGCTCGTTCACCAACTGTCCACGTTGAATCTTAGTCCCATGCGACGTCAGAAATCCTCTTTCTCTCCACAAGCGTCCAAAACTGTGGGCAACACCAAACGCATACTGACTATCGGTGTACACATTCACTCTCTTTCCCTCAGATAAAATACACGCTCTCGTTAATGCAATCAACTCTGCTGCTTGCACCGAATTATGGCTCACTCGTGCAGTTTCAACAATTGTGCATAATGTCGTTACGGCATATGCTGCAGTCGTATCACGATTCAGGAGCTTGTAGCATGACCCATCAACCCATAGCGTACCATCAGGATCCAAAAGAGGAGTGTCTTTCAAGTCGACTCTCCCCTTCATTTCCTCTACCGTCCTCAAAAAACAATCATGCTGTTCCTGACCATCTGTATCCACAGAAATCGGCAACAATGTCGCTGGATTCAATACATTGCACCGCTTGATGTGCACATGACTAGCCAAAAGCGTCAACTCATAACCCGGCAACCTCGCACTAGTAAGGTGCTGGGTTTTGGTTCGATTTAATAAAGTATCCACTGCATGTGGAACCATCACAACCAACGTATTATCCATCACCAATCCAGCAGACTGTCGATGGAAACAGCCGCTGCCGCTGTAGCTCTCAAACAGCTTGGCAACGCTCTAGCTACCGGATCTAAAGTTGACGAGAAATACGCACATGGACGCTGCTTATCACCAAACTGTTGAGTCAAAACTGAAAATGCACAACCCTCTCTCTCGTGGACATAGAGTGTAAAAGGCTTACTGTAGTCAGGAGTACCCAACACTGGAGCAGAACACAACGCATCACGCAATTCAGAAAAACTTTTCTGACAATCGTCGGACCAAGAAAGAGGATTTGGTGTATCCTTACAAGTCAATGCCAACAGAGGTTTCGCCAGCAAAGAAAAATGCAGAATCCACTGTCTACAATACAACGTGATCCCCAGAAAAACACGTACCTCTCTCTGCGTACTAGGCACAGTCATTTGAGTAATCCCTTGAATTCGTTCTGAGGTCAACCTTCTTCCCTCCTTTGACAAGAGATGACCTAAGTAGGTCACTTCTTGGCCACAATACTGCAACTTAGAAGGTGACACTTTATGATGCAAGTCCGACAGATGTCGCAACAAAGAAAGAGTAGCTTCTTTACAAGTTTTCTCATCATCAGAGGCCACTAACAGATCATCCACATACTGAATAAGAGCAGCACCAGCAGGCAACACAAGAGTATCAAGTTGAGTTTTCAAAGCCTGACTATAGATAGAAGGACTTTCACAATAGCCTTGGGGAGCTCTCTTAAACCGGAAGCTTCGGCCTCCTAAAGAGAAGCCAAAAATATCTCTACTCTCCTCAGCAATTGGAATACTGAAGAAAGCATTTTTCAAGTCTATGACTGAAAACCAGGCAGCTGAAGCCGGAATCATGGTCAGCAAAGCAGTAATGTCTGGAACAACTGGGAACTGTGGCACAACAATCTTATTAACTTCTCTAAGATCGATCACAAACCTGTAAACAGGTGGCTGAAAAGAATCAGTACGCTTCAAGACAGGCAAAACCGGACTGTTACACACATTACCTCTCGTTTCTTCAATCACATCTTTCTCAATTAAATCATAGATGATTGCTAAAAACGCTCTTTCACCATCGTGAGAAATCCTATATTGGGGGATGCGTTGCAATTTAACATTTGCTTTAAGCGTTACAACGTAAGGTGGAATCTGCAAAAGACCCACACCATTAGGACCAGTAGCCCAAAGAGTATCAGGGAGAGAACACATGTCCGGTGGAAGCCGATCTCGAGACAAATACACCGGAGAGATCACTTTCTTACCCAATGTAAGCTGTACTCCTGAAGGAGAACAATGCAATGTTGCATGCAACCTTTTCAACAAATCCAAACCCAACAGATTCTCACCACAACCTGTCGTTAAAATGAGAAGTGCTTCCAACTCACAAGGCCCTATAGAATGAGACAAAGGACTAGAAACTGAAATACGAACTGGGGCTCCAGAGAATCCTACCGAAACATTCGTTAAGCCAGACAAAGGTGCGCTAGGGAGTTTAGAGTGCATGATAGAACTCTTCGCGGCACCAGTATCCAAAAGAAAAGGCTCTACCACACCTGATGTGGCTACTGCAACATAAGGCCCACTCTGATCTACTGGAACTGACACTACTCCCTCTCTTTGTCCATGGCTGTCCTAGCAATCATTATAATCAGCATTCTCACTCTCAACATAATAGTCATCAGCATAGTACTGAGTCGACTGACCAGATGCAATTTTCTGTTGATCAAAACGCACCACGTCCTGTACCCCTAGACACTTGCTGAAAACCACCTCGACCTCTCGGGCCGTCATACCACTCGCGCGCTGTCGCAACATAGGGCACTCATTTTTATAATGGCCTTCCTCCCTACAATACGCACACTGATTTAAACCCAAGGGTGGTCTTGGCGGAAAATACCCAGCGTTCTGTGGCGGTCTCTGAAATGGGGGAGTTTGCTAAAACTGTGGGCGTTGCTGTGACTCTTGCTGATTCGAGCGAGGCGGATACGCCTGCTGCAAAAGAACCTTTGTCTTTAAGTCTTTGGTCTTTTTCTCTACTTTTTCTTTCTCGTCCTTATCCCTATTCTCATAGTACTGTGCAGTCGCCAATATCTGGGCCGACGAGGAAACAGCCCAAGAACTCTCAGAATCTTTCAACTTATTACACAGTTCAGGCAGTAAGTTAAAGACAAACTTATCTACGAACAATCTTTGCCCACCTTCCGTGCTCATATCCTGACCACTGTGATCTATAAACGTCTCTTCAAACCTAGTGAAGAAGTCAGACACACTCTCATCTTTCTTCTGCTTACATGCTGCTAACTTGTCCCAATTCACTCATAACGCTGGCATCATCGTCTTCATTAAATTAATAATTCTACCTGGCAATTCCGTAACCAAAGGTTCAGGTTTAGCACCTCCCTGTTGTGTACCATCCGCAGCAATAATATTCGCCCAAGTATCTCCTAATTCTACCACATGATTCTCATGACGAATCTTCGCCCACAAAGGTTGAGGTACTACATTACCCATCAACATGTCAACGTCAGCTAAATTCATTATACACGCATCTACTGTCTGAGACAACTCTCGTAGTAACCAGAAGGATTCTTACGAGGATCAGGTAAGGTCTGCTTAAGAGCCAAGACCTCTGCTCTCTTCCAAGAAACATGTACCCATACTCGCTGAAAATGAGCCGGTGCGGCAACAATACCCTGATTTGCATTAGCCTGAACTGCTTCCTTCCATACAGGAGGAACTTCTCTCATGGGATACTGTTTTCTTCTAACAGAGGATTCAGGTTCGTGCAATGTCTGAGGCGGAAGGCTAGATCTAAAAGCTAGTATAGTCTCTACGGCATCTGTAATATCAGATTCCACTATCATCCCTTTAGCAAAATCCGACTGAACATCAAGTAGTTCCTGCGGGATCAAACCCAAATCATTATCTTCCCATTCCTGATGCAGAAACATACACATTACATTAAAAACATACCTTTGCTTAGGCGGTTCCCACTGAAAGAAAACATCCATAACTGCTGGAAAACTATACCTTGAGGCATTTATAATCCATTTACGAGCCAACAAATCCAACACAGCCCATTCCTCGGAACCAGGAAGCTGACTACGACTCTGCTTACGTTCCGAAACAGGGGTCACATTCAGTTTCTGTCATTCGTTTTCGAACAGAAGGAGAAGAAGCAGTCATAAGAACAAGAGAATAAGTGTTTTGAGGCAAAGAAGGTGTAGGAATAAGAACAGTAGGAGTCTCAGATGCAGAAGCTGAAGGCAAAGGAGTTTGAGGCAAAGCTGATAGCAAAGCTGGCAACCCTAGAGCGGGTTGCGCAGGAGGAGGTAAAACCATCTGTGGAGTACCAGGTGGCTGGACAACAGCAGAAGGTTGAACAACAAAGGGTGGAACAACCGGTGGTAATTGAGGCGCAGTAGCACCCTGCACATAAGGAGGTGGCAATCTCAGTAAATGAGAGATCAAAGAATCTTTTTCAAGATCTTCAATCGCTTTCGGAGGAGAAGACGGCAAGGCCGAATAACATTTATCTATGGCCATGCAACGTTGCCTATCTGACACCTCAATTGCTTTATCTTCTTCGTTTTCTTTAAACTTCCTAGCAGCTTGCATTATTGATACATCCTTTTCTCTTTTATCTCTTTTAGCTTGTTTAATTTCTCGTTGTCTGGCTTCTTTACACCAAAGGCGAAAGGAGTCAAACATTGCCAGCCGGGCTTTCTTCCTAAATAATCTAGTTTCTAAATTGTCTAAAATCTCTGTATTAAAGCTACCATGTTGGGGCCATTGTAAGACACCATCTTTTCTAGTGTAGTGGACCCATACTTCATTGAACGTAATGGGGCCCATGCCGTGTTTAGAATAGAGCTCATAAGTCGGAGTTCCAACCGGGGATATCGGACACAAATCCTCCAATCGGGAATCCCTGTTGCAACCCCAACCAAACCAAGTACCAAATTTGCTACGATTAGGCATCTTCGCTCACTAATCGAGCTTCAAACTTCAAGGGATTATCTCTACCGATACACTCGTAAATATACAAGACCCTCGGCTTTGGAAATTGCAATTTTCAAATCAAAACTAAGGACCAAACAAAGAACCAAAGGACCAAAAACTAAGGACTGGGAGCGACCCACGTATACTTAACTGAGGTATCAGTCACGCCACCAGAAGACCCGTCTATCGTCTCGCCGTACAAAGCATCACAAATGGGTTCAAGACAGGGCAACAGTCAGGGCAGCAGTCCTTCGTAGCCATCAGGAAAGCAGGAAGCCTCGCAGAAAAGACCTTCAGTCCACATTCGACATGCCGGGGTCGATGAAGTGGTGGCCGTCCTCCAGAATTTCCTCACGAAGCTCCTCACGAACCTCAGGCTTAGACCGGTACTGCTGAAGTCGCCCCACGTTGGAAGCGCCAACTGAAGAACCGGGTTATTTAATACCCAGCGGCGCCACGGGCACGCCCAAAGTCTTCGGGTTCCACCTGTCTGAGAATACAGAGACACGGAAACTTCTTGGTGGCGTCAAAGATCAGATTTATTGGCTGCAGCCAGTAACAGAAGTCCTAGAAATCATCACGGTATGAGTTCTCAGGAGACTGCTCAATTTTACACAGCAACTCGTCCCTTTTTATGCCAAAAATCACATTCCATACAACTACCTAATATTTACAAACTGTCCAATCACATGTATTCACACCAAAGGTATCGCATGACAGTAAAACCCACTTTTCAGTTGCCCAGCCCATGATCAATCATCGGTCAAACCCAACATTCATCTTTAGACTGGTTGAACAAACCCATAATAAAAGAGGCCACAACCCAATCATAAATAGACCATAAAGAAAGGAGCAGAAACAGGTGAGAGTAGGATAAGGCATATATGCAATAAAACTTTACGATGTCCTGTGCTCTGATCCTTAATCTTGATCAGCTAAAGGGCAGGAACTGGTTTAACAAGGTCAGCTTCAGGCAACAGGGTCAGTTCACTCAGGTCAAACAGAAGTCAGCACGGACTGGAGCTAAGGTGTACATGTCCTTAAAAAGACTAGTTAGCCACAGTCATCGGCCTATGTGAGGGCAACCACAAAATGGCAGCCATACACAAAATGGAACCCAAGGGTTCAGAACGAAATCCCTAAATACGTAGTGAATCCATCGGTCTAACATGATGAAAACACTCATACTTGCCACACTAACTACCGTATTTTCCGGCGTATAAGACGACCCGGCGTATAAGACGACCCCCTACTTTTCTTGAAAAAATTTAGGTTTTGTGCTATATTCGCCGTATAAGACTACCCGTGATTCTAGCCCTCCTCCGTGACATGAAGTGTAAAGAACTGTCCATCCGATCTTAAAAAGAATGCAGTGTCTTGGTGATTCAACAGGAATGTACTGTAATCACCCTTCTGAAATACCGTACGGTAACTGCAGCAAAACATTATGTTGCTGTATTGCCGGCGGGAAAGTATTACAGTCCCCTTTCTATGGCCATTAACTGACGCTCCTCTCCTTCCGATGACCACGAGATTTATGGCCACATCGGAAGGAGAGAGACCCCAGATCAGGACATGCTGCTGCATCCCCCCACCCTCCCACGAGCAGTGGCAGATAACAGGGCGCCCGAATTCCTCCCCACTGGAGCTGCTGCGCTGCCATCACTGACTGCACCGACGCGGAGGCATATCTTTTGGCCCGGCTGAGTGGCATCAGTACCTGGGTCGTGAAAGCGGAGCGGCACGACTACCATAGCCGGTAAGGACCACAGCAGGCAGGCATAGGCAAGGTTGGTGGAGCGGTAAAATTTGGTTACCGGCGTATGAGACGACCCCCGACTTTCAAGCACATTTTAAAGGGTTAAAAAGTTGTCTTATACGCCGGAAAATACGGTAGTTACGGTTCGCTAATATCAAATTCGTAACGAAACCATGACCTTTATGAAACGGGTTCAGAATTCACGGAACCTCATTACCATCAGGCTCTGTTTTACTGGCATGACCAGTATTTTATTGTCCTGGCTTTTACAAAAATTCGGAGAAGCCCTGAAAGTCGGTATTTTCCCCCTCATAGGCGCATATTTTAAACAGTAAAACCAAAAACAAGTTGCAGTGTTCTGGAGCTGCGAAGTTAATAACTGTCTCATAAATAAAGTAAAGACAGAAAGTAAAGCCCCTATATACACTTTAGAAAGACATTTTGTTTATAACTCGCTCATCTTAAATCGACAAGGTCTGTGGTGCAGAGCAGAGTGCAGTAGCGCAATGATGTCTTTTAATGACAACTCAGGCACCTAGTCACAGTGTGACTGGACAGGTGTGCCCCCGCACCGGTCCGGCAGACAATTAAGTAACAGACCCTGCTTTAGCCAGCCTTTGCCAACTGGGCCCCTCTGGGTACTCCCTGGCAATCAATCAGATGCAGAGCAAATATGCACGGCAGGCCACTCTGTCCCACGTGGGACCCGGCCAAAATATGATGTGAGGCCCCAACAGCATAGCTGTTCTTCGTCAGCTACTGAAGTAATTAAAATTAAATAGTCAACAGTCTGCTGACTATCGGACTCGACAGCTGAGCATCGAAGCCTCAGGCTGAGGCGCAAAACATACATAGGTCACAACCAAGGTGCACGCTATGTCAATCTTTATTTAAATAATGACTCGACACTAAATCAGTCACCACGAGAGCTGCGATCGTCCCGATCAGCGCGCAGCTACCAGCCCAGCCCCACAGCCACCAGCATGGTACAGATGATGTCGCAGGCAGCTGAAAATGAAGTACTCGCACAATTGAAAGTCTTCAGCTGTAAAGGCAGGGCAGGCAGGCGAAGATAACCCATATGTTAAATAATATAACCACATTTTACAAGAGTGAGGATATCTCACTCTACTTACTTTGAGAGGTGAGCTTCAGCGGCTGCAAACTGGTACGGGCCCGGTCTCCTCGTGATAACAACCGGCATGAAAATTCAACAGCCGAGTGTGTTCTGGGATCTAGAAGTCACGGCGCCTTTCCTGTGCTTGAGGTTAGTAGGTCAAGTTTGCTGCTGCTAGTGCCAGCCGCTTTTGCAAAAATAGGGCAAGACCGCGGCTCCTGTCTTCTGTTCAGTGTGAGTCTCCTGCTGTTTACCCTATTGAAGCACCCTGGGGCGGCGGAGGGTTGTTCACCTAATCACTGCTCTCCGCTCACATTTCGAAAAAATATGATTACTGCGTGGTCTCGTTTTTTGGGCTGCAGTCAGAGTGGCGAAATGTGCGCCGGCGGGACTTTCGCATGCAGGAAGCAGTGCAGATAATGTAACATTGTAGGACTAGAGCAGATATTTAACTGTTGAGCTGATGGTGCTCGAGTCGCAAGTGAAGTCTTCTGCGGCCCGGGGCACACAAAGGTGGCGCCAGAGCGTGCTAGCACCTGGCGTAGGCGCGGCCGCCTTTATAATTTATTTGGAGACACTGTGTTCGTTCCCAAGTAAATGATAAAGGAGGCCGCAACAGGCGGCTGCCTCAAAAAGAGTGCCGCCTGGGGCGGACCGCCCCCTCGCCCCCCCCTAGCTACGTGGATGTTCCCGCTCGTCCTCCTTTCCTGATAAACTGCAGGATCTTCTGGGTCACATCACCTCTATCTGGACGGGATATCTTATTTATCGAGTTTCCTTTTATCAACGTCTTCTCACAAGGTCTAGTTTACACAGTATCTTGGACTCTGCTGAGTCGATAAACTTCCATACCTGTTATATGCTCATTGTTTATGAAAAATCAATAAAGAATTGAGGTATTAAAAAGACACAGGGAGTGGTGTCACTTAACATTTGACTTTGACAATTCCAAAGGAAGAGACATTACTAAATTTATAGATATGATCAGAACAAATGTAAAGTGATAAAATTAACAACCAAGTCTCACTAAAATAGACATTCAATTTAAAATTCTACTGAACTGTGTGCAGTACTCATGGTGAAATATGAGAAAGGTTTTGCACCAAAATGTGGGACAGAGGCTCTGCTCTGTGCCGAATAGTCATGTGTGAAGTTATAGTTAATCCCCATAGTTTGGAAGAATGGGCCAGGTTTGAGTGAGACCTCAGCACGACCCCCAAATGTGTTAGTGTCACTCGTGATGGGTGACGCTTGAGGGCTCTGATGTATGCGCGTCCGAACTAATGTCGCTGTCGAGGCATTCAAGGCTGCTTGCATGACAATGCTACAAAGAGTTGACGCACTCACTAATCAACAATGTACTGACGCCAAGCGTACTGATATTGGGGCCTCTGTGAAGGAGAACAATATTTTTGAGTAGTGAAATGCCCCTCCTCTGTTCTTCAGACCAGTAACACCCACTCATTTTCATGATACAATGCAAACTGTGTGAGAAATTTCTGGTTCATACTTGATATCTCTATCTTAGGAATGAGTTGTTTCAAAGATAAATTGCTTTTTTTTGTCAGTGAATCTTTGTTGAGAGAGGAAGGTGGTTACTGTAAAGAAAACAACAAAGCCTGGAAGAGGCCGGTATCTTAATAATTAAGAAGACAGTTGTGCTCTTAAATCAGAAACTCAAGACCTAATTAGGGCCTACATTTCAGTCTTGTTTGAGGATATAAAACTGTATCAAATATAAGGAATAAGCGACAGACACAGAAAAATTGGAAATAAACTGTTCCTTTAATTGTCGCTTTGACACATGACTAAGGCTCACGGTTTTCCGTTTAAACAGATTTTTACATATAAATACAGACGGAAAACGTTTTGGTTTTTGTCTGTATTTATATATAAAAACGGGAAAATACTTATAAAACAAATGATCCTCCTGCCTCTGTGGTCCTCTGTAAAATCCGAGTCAGAGGTGCACTGGGGCGGCGCTGCCCTGAAACTGCTCCAGAGAGGGGGAAACTGAGAGCGCCGTGCCTGCAGAGACACTCAACCACCCCTTACAGCAGTAGATCACGCAAGATAATCGTCAGAGCAGTGCAAGCAGCCGATGTCCATTAAGAGGTGTGAAAACACCCCAGGACATCGTCTGCAGCTCCGGCAACATTTTGTTTTGTGTTGTATGGGAGGGGGAAGGAGGTGGGGGGTCTGGGGGCCAAAATGCCTTCAACAACTATTAGCACAAAGCTTTTAGGGTTCAGCAGAACTTCACCCTTTTTCACTTTTATTTGTAACCATTATTTTATGTTTAGTACACAGACAAGGCATGCGCCGACTGTCATGGCACCAGTCAGTGCAGGCAGGAGCAGGGGCTCTCTGATGCAGAACTATAAACATGGACATTCCTTTCCTGTGCTGACAATGGTGATTTTCATCCTCCCCTTAAAAAATGTCATTTTTGGAACCGTACCGATAGTGGGTAACAGAGCAAAGATCCAGGTTCATTTGACTGATCACTGAAAACGATTGCGAAGCAGCAATGCAAACAAACACTAATGGGTTTATCATTGGTTTCTCGGTTCTTTGGGTGACTTGAAACCCGATGTCCCAAAATTCATTATCAAATGTTTAGGATTGGAGAAGTCTAGTGTATTCTGTTTGCTTCTTTGCTAATATTATGCCTGGTGAGAACGTTTTTATACTTTTTGTTTCGACATTCCACCTTACAGCTGATATACATTTAAAGTAAAGTTGCTTTTAGGGGTCAGAAGAACTTCACCCTTTGTCTTTTATTTTTAACCTTTTTTTCTTTAGTTTAGCACACAGACAAGCCATGCATGCGCACTGTCCTGGGGTCTAGTCTGTATATGACATACTTGGCCTGTGGTTCAACGAAAGTAAAGTGCGTGGCTCGTCACAATGGCCGCTCGGGTGCCTTTCCTCGCCTCAGCCCTCTACCCTTGCTCCCTCCATCCCCTCCCCTCTCCTTCCTTTCCAGCACTCGTGTAAAACAAGGAAGAGAACAAAAGCGCTCCGAAATAGGACACTGCCAGACTGCGAAGACACTGACAAGTATCACTCAGTGCTTTTCTTCTCGCTAGCACACTGGTTGGTAATGTACAATGGCCGCTCAGGTGCCTCTCCTCGTTTCTTGCGCTGGTCTGTGCCTTACAGACGGTGCATACACTTGTGCATTAATTGCTAAGCTGCATATCCAAAAATAGTATTTATGTATGGACGGCATGTTTTCAAAAGGGACACTTTTACATTAGACGTGCTTAAGATGTTTCATGTACACCACGCTTTGTAAACACTCTTCAGAAAGTTGTTATGGTTCAAGGGGACATGTGGTTAAAAAGTGCAGCGCATTCTTAACAATTAGAAAGGGCAGAGCTTTCCCACGAAAACCTATACATTTAATCCATATATTCCATTTAGAGGCATGGTGCAAGAAGCCCACAATATTCAGGGAGGCCCCATTTCTTTAAAGGCCTATGAATATCTGAGATATGGGATGCTGTGGGGAATGATCTGATATTCTTCAAGCAGACACTCTCTGTGATGGTCGATTAAATGTGAGTAAAAGAGGTAGTAATGCGTTTACATTATGCAAGACAGCTTCGCAAATGGGACCTAATCAAAATCACAAATTAATGCATCTTTTCTTAGAGGACAGGGAAGAAATTGACTCCCAATATGTAAAGTGCACCAAGCATAGGCTCCAATAAAAAAAAACAGCTATAACAACCTAGTGCAAGTGTGCATGTCAATTTAAATAAATGTGGAAAATGACAAGCTTTAGCGTTTTTTTTCTTGCGTCAAAAAATAAATGTGAATTAATACAGATAACATGACCCAAAAATAAATATGGATAAATACAGACGGAAATGTGGAAAAAATAAATACCATAAAACCGGGAGCCCTACACATGACTTATGTCAAATTTTATTTGATCTGGTGTTTAAAACTCCATGGCATTTTCCTCTGTTTACTTTCCTTTGTACCACACTGTGGATTTGAAAAACCTGCAAATAAATTATTTAAAAAAATATATAAGCTGTCCAGTTTAATTGCAAAACTGACCAAAATACTCATATATTCATTGAAATACAGATATATTCATTAAAATACAGACTGCCACTTCCAGTTGTCACCTTTCTGTAAATACTGTGTAGTCCTCTGCATCAGTGTTTGGAAGATGCTTGTCTGAAGTGAAGCTATAAATACTTTTTCACAGCAGCCAAGTGTGAGGCCCTGCACTTGTTTGTGTGAAATGAATTCACTGCTGGAGCCTGGAGGCTGCGGTTCCGTCAGCAGCCACCAGAGGGCGCTCCTCGCCTGCTGATGAAACCACTGAGCTGCACAATGTTAGAAAGGGAGAAGGGTTTCCTCTTCCAGGTCAGCGGCGGCAGAGACAGCACCAGCACCAGCAGCGGTGGTGACATCACTTCCGGCCTCTCCTGGTGTGTCCAGCCTGTTCCTGAGGAGGAAGGAGCCCTGTCTGGTGGGCAGTACCTTCATCTTCAGACCCTCACAGACCCCCCCTCAGGCCCCAGATCTGCCCCCAGGAGGAGGAGAGAGCCTGGCCAGGTGTCTGCTCAGGTAGGTGAGCTGTCAACTCGCTTGGCTGCAATTTATTAATCACTGGATCAGATCCCCCCCCCCCCCCCCCCCCCCCAATTAATGGTGTCGTCGGAGTGGAGGAGGAGAGGCCTGTCCCGGGGTGCGGAAGAGGTGAGGCATGTCCAGGGGGTGAGGAGGTGAGGCCTGTCCAGGGGGGTGAGGAGGTGAGGCCTGTCCAGGGGTTCAGAGGAAATGAGGCCTGTCCAGGGGTGCAGAGGAGGTGAGGCCTGTCCACGGGTGCAGAGAAGGTGAGGCCTGTCCAGGAGGATACAGAGGAGGTGAGGCCTGTCCAGAGGAGTGCAGAGGAGGTGAGGCCTGTCCAGGGTTGCAGAGGAGGTGAGGCCTGTCCAGGGGTGCAGAGGATGTGAGGCCTGTCCAGGGGTTCAGAGGAAATGAGGCCTGTCCAGGGGTGCAGAGGAGGTGAGGCCTGTCCACGGGTGCAGAGGAGGTGAGGCCTGTCCAGGAGGATACAGAGGAGGTGAGGCCTGTCCAGAGGAGTGCAGAGGAGGTGAGGCCTGTCCAGGGGTGCAGAGGATGTGAGGCCTGTCCAGGGGTGCAGTGGAGGAGAGGTCTGTCCAGGGGTGCAGAGGAGGTGAGGCCTGTCCAGGGGGGCAGAGGAGGAGAGGCCTGTCCAGGGGTGCAGAGGAGGTGAGGCCTGTCCACGGGTGCAGAGGAGGTGAGGCCTGTCCAGGGGGATACAGAGGAGGTGAGGCTTGTCCACGGGTGCAGATGAGCTGAGGCCTGTCCAGGCGGGGGGGGGGCAGAGGAGGTGAGGCCAATCCAAGGGGCACAGAGGAGGAGAGGCCTGTCCAGGGGTTCAGAGGAAATGAGGCCTGAGTGTCCAGGGGTGCAGAGGAGGAGATGCCTGTCAAGGGGTGCAGAGGAGGTGAGGCCTGTCCAGGGGTGCAGAGGAGGAGAGGCCTGTCCAGGGGTGCCGAGGAGGAGAGGCCTGTCCAGGGGTGCAGAGGAGGAGAGGCCTGACCAAGGGTACAGAGGAGGCGAGGCCTGTCCAGGGGTGCAGAGGAGGTGAGGCCTGTCCAGAGGAGCAGAGGCGGTGAGGCCTGTCCAGGGGTGCAGAGGAGGAGATGCCTGTCCAGGAGTGCGGAGGAGGAGAGGCCTGTTCAGAGGTATAGAAGAGGTGAGGCCTGTCCAGGGGTGCAGAGGAGGTGAGGCCTGTCCAGGGGAGTGGAGAAGGTGAGGCCTGTCCAGGGGTACAGAGGAGTTGAGGCCTGTCCAGGGGTGCAGAGGAGCTGAGGCCTCTCCAGGGGTGCAGAGGAGGAGAGGCCTGTCCAGGGGTGCAGAGGAAGAAAGGCCTGTCCAGGGGTACAGAGGAGGTGAGGCCTGTCCAGGGGCAGAGGAGGAGGGGCCTGTCCATGGGTGCAGAGGAGGAGAGGCCTGTCCAGGGGTGCAGAGGAGGAGAGGCCTGTTAAGAGGTATAGAAAAGGTTAGGCCTGTCCAGGGGTGCAGAGGAGGAGATGCCTGTCCAGGGGCAGAGGAGGAGGGGCCTGTCCATGGGTGCAGAGGAGGAGAGGCCTGTCCAGGGGTGCAGAGGAGGTGAGGCCTGTTCAGGGGTGCAGAGGAGGAGAGGCCTGACCAGGGGTACAGAGGAGGTGAGGCCTGTCCAGAGGCGCAGAGGAGGTGAGGCCTGTCCAGAGGAGCAGAGGCAGTGAGGCCTATCCAGAGGTGCAGAGGAGGTGAGGCCTGTTCAGGAGTGCGGAGGAGGAGAGGCCTGTTCAGAGGTATAGAAGAGGTGAGGCCTATCCAGGGGTGCAGAGGAGGAGATGCCTGTCCAGGGGCAGAGGAGGAGAGGCCTGTCCAGGGGTGCAGAGGAGGTGAGGCCTGTTCAGGGGTGCAGAGGAGGTAAGGCCAGTCCAGGGGTGCAGAGGAGGTAAGGCCTGTCCAGGGGCGCAGAGGACGTGAGGCCTGTCCAGGGGTGCAGAGGAGGAGATGCCTGTCCAGGGGTGCAGAGGAGGAAAGGCCTGTCCGGGGTGCAGAGGAGGTGAGGCCTGTCCAGTGGTGCAGAGGAGGTGATGCCTATCCAGGGGAGTAGTGTCTTTCTTCGGGGGACTGTGCATAGCACTGCGAGGCTCAGGGCGGAGTGAGAAGCGCTGTATGGGGTGGAATGAAGTCTGGGCTCCTCTGTCCTTAATGAGAATCCTTCACCGAGAGCTCCTGGGAGAAGCACCGAGAGGTCTGTCCAGGGGTGCAGAGGAGGTGAGGCCTGTCCAGGGGGCAGAGGAGGAAAGGCCTGTCCAGGGGTGCAGAGGAGGCAAGGCCTGTCCAGGGGGTGCAGAGCAGGAAAGGCCTGTCCAGAGGAGTGCAGAGGAGGTGAGCCCAGTCCAGGGTTGCAGAAGAGATAAGGCCTGTCCTGGGGGTACAGAGGAGGGGAGGCCTGTCCAGGGGTGCAGAGGAGGTGCGGCCTGTCTAGGGGTGCAGTGGAGGAGAAGCCTGTCCAGGGCTGCAGAGGAGGAGAGGCCTGTCCAGGAGTGCGGAGGAGGAGAGGCCTGTTCAGAGGTATAGAAGAGGTTAGGCCTGTCCAGGGGTGCAGAGGAGGAGATGCCTGTCCAGGGGCAGAGAAGGAGAGGCCTGTCCAGGGGTGCAGAGGAGGAGAGGCCTTTCCAGGGGTGCAGAGGAGGTGAGGCCTGTTCAGCGGTGCAGAGGAGGAGAGGCCTGACCAGGGGTACAGAGGAGTGAGGCCTGTCCAGAGGCGCAGAGGAGGTGAGGCCTGTCCAGGAGTGCGGAGGAGGAGAGGCCTGTTCAGAGATATAGAAGTGGTGAGGCCTGTCCATGGGGTGCAGAGGAGGTGAGGCCTGTCCAGGAGTGCGGAGGAGGAGAGGCCTGTTCAAAGGGATAGAAGAGGTGAGGCCTGTCCAGGGGTGCAGAGCAGGAGATGCCTGTCCAGGTGCAGAGGAGGTAAGGCCTATCCAGGGTAGCAGTGTCTCTCTTGGGGGGGACTGTGCATAGCGCCGCGAGGCTCAGGGCGGAGTAAGAAGCGCTGTATGGGGTGGAATGAAGTCTGGGCTCCTCTGTCCTTAATGAGAATCCTTCACCGAGAGCCCCTGGGAGAAGCACCGAGAGGCCTGTCCAGGGGAGCAGAGGAGGTGAGGCCTGTCCAGGGGGCAGAGGAGGAAAGGCCTGTCCAGGGGTGCAAAGGAGGTAAGGCCTGTCCAGGGGGTGCAGAACTGGAAAGGCCTGTCCAGAGGAGTGCAGAGGAGGTGAGGCCAGTCCAGGGGTGCAGAGGAGGTGAGGCCTGTCCTGGGGGTACAGAGAAGGTGAGGCCTGTCCAGGGGTGCAGAGGAGGTGAGGCCTGTCCAGGGGTGCAGAGGAGGAGGGGCCTGTCCAGGAGTGCAGAGGAGGAGAGGCCTGTTAAGAGGTATAGAAAAGGTTAGGCCTGTCCAGGGGTGCAGAGGAGGAGATGCCTGTCCAGGGGCAGAGGAGGAGGGGCCTGTCCATGGGTGCAGAGGAGGAGAGGCCTGTCCAGGGGTGCAGAGGAGGTGAGGCCTGTTCAGGGGTGCAGAGGAGGAGAGGCCTGACCAGGGGTACAGAGGAGGTGAGGCCTGTCCAGAGGCGCAGAGGAGGTGAGGCCTGTCCAGAGGAGCAGAGGCAGTGAGGCCTATCCAGAGGTGCAGAGGAGGTGAGGCCTGTTCAGGAGTGCGGAGGAGGAGAGGCCTGTTCAGAGGTATAGAAGAGGTGAGGCCTATCCAGGGGTGCAGAGGAGGAGATGCCTGTCCAGGGGCAGAGGAGGAGAGGCCTGTCCAGGGGTGCAGAGGAGGTGAGGCCTGTTCAGGGGTGCAGAGGAGGGGAGGCCTGACCAGGGATACAGAGGAGGCGAGGCCTGTCCAGAGGCGCAGAGGAGGTGAGGCCTGTCCAGAGGAGCAGAGGCGGTGAGGCCTGTCGAGGGGGTGCAGAGAAGGAGAGGCCTGTCCAAGGGTGCAGAGGAGCGAGGCCTGTCCAGGGGTGCAGAGGAGGAGAGGCCTGTCCAGGGGTGCAGAGGAGGAAAGGCCTGTCCAGGGGTACAGAGGAGGAGAGGCCTGTCCAGGGGTGCAGAGGAGGTGAGGCCTCTCCAGGGGTGTAGAGGAGGTGAGGCCTGTCCAGGGGCTGCAGAAGAGGAGAGGCTTGTCCAGAGGAGTGCAGAGGAGGCGAGGCCAGTCCAGGGGTGCAGAGGAGGTAAGGCCTGTCCAGGGGCGCAGAGGACGTGAGGCCTGTCCAGAGGTGCAGAGGAGGCGAGGCCTGTCCAGGGGTGCAGAGAAGGTGAGGCCTGTCCAGTGGTGCAGAGGAGGTGAGGCCTATCCAGGGGAGCAGTGTCTCTCTTCAGGGGACTGTGCATAGTTCCGCAAGGCTCAGGGCGGAGTGAGAAGCGCTGTATGGGGTGGAATGAAATCTGGGCTCCTCTGTCCTTAATGAGAATCCTTCACCGAGAGCTCCTGTGAGAAGCACCGAGAGGCCTGTCCAGGGGTGCAGAGGAGGCGAGGCCTGTCCAGGGGGGAGAGGAGGAAAGGCCAGTCCAGGGGTGCAGAGGAAGTAAGGCCTGTCCAGGGGGTGCAGAGCAGGAAAGGCATGTCCAGACGAGTGCAGAGGAGGTGAGGCCAGTCCAGGGGTGCAGAGGAGGTGAGGCCTGTCCAGAGGTACAGAGGAGGAGAGGCCTGTCCAGGGGTGCAGAGGAGGTGAGGCCTGTCCAGGGGTGCAGAAGAGATGAGGCCTGTCCTGGGGGTACAGAGGAGGTGAGGCCTGTCCAGGGGGTGCAGAGGAGTAGAGGCCTGTCCAGAGGAGTGCAGAGGAGGTGAGGCCAGTCCGGGGGTGCAGAGGAGGTGAGGCCTGTCCAGGGGTGCAGAGGACCTGAGGCCTCTCCAGGGGTGCAGAGGAGGTGAGGCCTGTCCAGGGGGTGCAGAGAAGGAGAGGCCTGTCCAAGGGTGCAGAGGAGCGAGGCCTGTCCAGGGGTGCAGAGGAGGAGAGGCCTGTCCAGGGGTGCAGAGGAGGAAAGGCCTGTCCAGGGGTACAGAGGAGGAGAGGCCTGTCCAGGGGTGCAGAGGAGGTGAGGCCTCTCCAGGGGTGCAGAGGAGGTGAGGCCTGTCCAGGGGGTGCAGAAGAGGAGAGGCCTGTCCAGAGGAGTGCAGAGGAGGCGAGGCCAGTCCAGGGGTGCAGAGGAGGTAAGGCCTGTCCAGGGGCGCAGAGGACGTGAGGCCTGTCCAGAGGTGCAGAGGAGGCGAGGCCTGTCCAGGGGTGCAGAGAAGGTGAGGCCTGTCCAGTGGTGCAGAGGAGGTGAGGCCTATCCAGGGGAGCAATGTCTCTCTTCAGGGGACTGTGCATAGTTCCGCGAGGCTCAGGGCGGAGTGAGAAGCGCTGTATGGGGTGGAATGAAATCTGGGCTCCTCTGTCCTTAATGAGAATCCTTCACCGAGAGCTCCTGTGAGAAGCACCGAGAGGCCTGTCCAGGGGTGCAGAGGAGGCGAGGCCTGTCCAGGGGGCAGAGGAGGAAAGGCCTGTCCAGGGGTGCAGAGGAAGTAAGGCCTGTCCAGGGGGTGCAGAGCAGGAAAGGCATGTCCAGACGAGTGCAGAGGAGGTGAGGCCAGTCCAGGGGTGCAGAGGAGGTGAGGCCTGTCCAGGGGTGCAGAAGAGGTGAGGCCTGTCCTGGGGGTACAGAGGAGGTGAGGCCAGTCCGGGGGTGCAGAGGAGGTGAGGCCTGTCCAGGGGTGCAGAGGATGTGAGGCCTGTCCAGGGGTACAGAGCAGGTGAGGCCTGTCCGGGGTGCAGAGGAGGTGAGGCCTGTCTTGGGGGGTACAGCGGAGGTGAGGCTTGGCCAAAGGGTGCAAAGGAGGTGAGACATATCCTTTTCAGGGGGGTTGCAAACGAAGGTGACGCCTGTCCAAGAGGTGCAGAGGAGGTGAAGCATCCCCAGGGGTGCAGAGGTGATGAGGCCTGCGAGGCTGATGCAGAAGAGTTGAGGCCTGTTCCACGGTTGTGCAGAGGAGGTGTGGCCTGTCCAGGGGTGCAGAGGAGGTGATGCCTGTCCTGAGGGGTGCAGAGGAGATGCTTGTCCAGGGGGAGCAGAAGAGGTGAGATCTGTCCCGGGCGTGCAGAGGAGTTGAGGCTTGGCCCGGTGTGTGCAGATGAGGTGAGGCCTGTCCCGGGGTACAGAGAAAGTGAGGCCTGTCCAGGGTTGCAGAGGAGGTGAGGCCTGTCCAGAGGAGTGCAGAGGGGGTGAGGCCAGTCCAGGGCTGCAAAGGAGGTGAGGCCTGTCCCGGGGTACAGAGAAGGTAAGGCCTGTCCCGGGGTGCAGATGAGGTGAGGCCTGTCCAGGGGGTGCAGAGCAGGAGAGGCCTGTCCAGAGGAGTGCAGAGGAGGTGAGGCCAGTCCAGGGGAGCAGAGGAGGTGAGGCCTGTCCAGGGGCGCAGAGGATGTGAGGCCTGTCCAGGGGTGCAGAGGAGGAGAGGTCTGTCCAGGGGTGCAGAGGAGGAGAGGCCTGTCCAAGGGGCAGAGAAAGAGAGACCTGTCCGGGGTGCAGAGGAGGTGAGGCCTGTCCAGTGGTGCAGAGGAAGTGAGGCGTATCCAGGGGAGCAGTGTCTCTCTTCGGGGGGCTGTGCATAGCGCCGCGAGGCTCAGGGCGGAGTGAGAGGCGCTGTATGGGGTGGAATGAAGTCTGGGCTCCTCTGTCCTTAATGAGAATCCTTCACCGGGAATTCCTGGGAGAAGCACCGAGAGGCCTGTCCATGTGTGCAGAGGAGGTGAGGCCTGTCCAGGGGGCAGAGGAGGAAAGGCCAGTCCAGGGGCGCAGAGGAGGTGAGGCCTGTCCAGGGGTACAGAGGAGGAGAGGCCTGTCATGGGGTGCAGAGGAGTTGAGACCTGTCCAGGGATGCAGAGGAGGTGAGGCCTGTCCTGGGGGTACAGAGGAGGTGAGGCCTATCCAGGGGATGCAGAGGAGGAGAAGCCTGTCCAGAGGAGTGCAGAGGAGGTGAGGCCAGGCCGGGGGTACAGAGGAGGTGAGGCCTGTCCAGGGGTGCAGAGGATGTGAGGCCTGTCCAGGGTGCAGAGGAGGTGAGACCTGTCTGGGTTGCAGAGGAGGTGAGGCCTGTCCTGGGGGGTACAGCAGAGGTGAGGCTTGGTCAAAGGGTCCAAAGGAGGTGAGGCATGTTCTTTTCAGGGGGTTGCAAAGAAGGTGACGCCTGTCCAAGAGGTGCAGAGGAGGTAAACCCTCCCCAGGGGGAGGAGAGGAAGTGGCCTGTCCAGGGGGAGTAGAGTAGGTGAGGCCTGTCCAGGGGTGCAGCGGTGATGAGGCCCGCGAAGCTGATGCAGAAGAGTTGAGGCCTGTTCCACGGGGGTGCAGAGGATGTGTGGCCTGTCCAGGGGTGCAGAGGAGATGATGCCTGTCCTGTGGGGTGCAGAGGAGATGCCTGTCCAAGGGAGCAGAAGAGGTGAGGCCTGTCTCGGGCGTGCAGAGGAGGTGAGGCCTGTCCCGGTGCGTACAGAGGAGGTGAGGCCTGTCCCGGGGTGAAGAGGAGGTGAGGCCTGTCCTGATGGGTGCAGCGGAGATGCCTGTCCAGGGGGAGCAGAGGAGGCGAGGCCTGTCCACGGTGTATAGGAGGTGAAGCATGTCCTGTCTAGGGGGTTAAGAGCAGGTGAGGTCTGTCCAGGGGTGCAGAGGAGGTGGTACCTGTCCTGAGCTGGGGGTGCAGAGGAGGTGAGGCGTATCCGGGAGGGGTGCAGAGTTGTTGAGGCGTGTCCAGGAGGATGCAGAGGAGTGGAGGCGTGTTGTCTGCTGGGATGAAACCTGCCCTGTAGGGGTAGGAGGTGAGGCCTGTCCTGTTCTCTTGGTATGAAGAATGTGCACCGCCTCAGCCGCTGCTCTCACCGCCCAGAGATGCTCCTTTCCAGACATATCATTTTATTTTAAGAGCTCATAATCCGAGTTTTTGAAAAGTATCTGGAGTTACCATTGAGCCGCAGATGGCTCGTGACAAAGGCACACATCTCCTCCAAGCATGGAGTTTATTTTTTAAACCACTGTCTTTAGTAAAGTAACCAAGACTACAACCCCAAGAATGCACTTACGTATTACATGAAAGTACAGGCATGAATATTCGGGGGATCACTCTACGGAAATATTTGGTACTTCCCAGGACATCGTGGCAGAGAAGAGTAGAACAGTTCATGTGCAGTGGCCTTCATTCTCAGCCTCTTTCTGCAGATTGTGAATCCAGTGAGATCTGTGATAATATGAATCTCTCTCAAGGAGATTTCACACAGTTGTATCTACAATGAAAAACAGGGGGCGCCTCAGTCTCTGGTATCCTTGGATCTCTGGACTGACCCTTCCCTGGTCCTGCAAGAGAGGACAAACCATGTGTTTAGTCTGGCCTCTCAAAGGGAGCGAGAGCTGGCTCAGTATCCTGGTCCAGCAGGTCCCGTCTCCCATCCTGGTCCTCACAAGGCCCCGGCTCACGTCCTGGCCCTCACAAGGCCCTGGCTCACGTCCTGATCCTCACAAGGCCTTGGTTCACGTCCTGTTCTTCACAAGGCCCCCGGCTCAGTCCTGTTCTTCACAAGGCCCCCGGCTCACGTTCTGGTTCACACAAGGCCCTGGCTCACGTCCTGGTCCTCACAAGACCCCGGCTCACGCCCTGGTCCTCACAAGGCCCTGGCTCACGTTCTGGTCCTCACAAGGCCATGGCTCACGTCCTGGTCCTCACAAGGCCCTGCCTCATGTCCTGGTCCTCACAAGGCCCCAGCTCATGTCCTGGTCCTCATAAGGTCCCGGGCCACGTCCTGGTCCACTGGACCCCAGCTCAGGTCCTGGTCTACCAGGCCCACGCTCACGTCCTGGTCCTCACAAGGCCCCATCTCATGTCCTGGTCCACCAGGCCTCGGCTCACGCCCTGGTCCTCACTAGGCCCTGGCTCACATCCCAGTCCTCCAGGCTCCAGCTCACGTCCTGGTCCTCACAAGGCCCTGGCTCACGCCCTGGTCCCCACAAGATCCTGGGTCATGTCGTGGTCCACCAGACCCTGGCTCACGTCCCGGTCTACCAGGCCCATGCTTACGTCCTGGTCTTCACAAGGCCCGGCTCGTGTCCTGGTCCACCAGGCTCCAGCTCACATCCTGTTCCAACAGGCCCTACTCATGTCCTGGTCCACACAAGGCCCCAGCTCACTTCCTGGTCCTCACAAGGCCCCAGCTCACGTCCTGGTCCTCACAAGGCCCCAGCTCACGTCCTGGTCCTCACAAGGCCCCAGCTCACATCCTGGCCTTCACAAGGCACCGGCTCACATCATGGTCCGTCAGGCCCCGGCTCACATCCTGGTCCTCACAAGGCCCTGGCTCTAGTCCTGGTCTTCACAAGGCAATGGCTCACGTCCTGGTCCTCACAAGGCCCTGGCTCACGTCATGGTCCTCACAAGGCCCTGTCTCACGTCCTGGTCCTCACAAGGCCCCAGCTCACGTCCTGGTCCTCACAAGGCAATGGCTCACGTCCGGGTCCTCACAAGACACTGGCTCACGTCCTGGTCCTCACAAGGCCCTGGCTCACGTCCTGGTCTACCAGACCCCTGCACACATCCTCGTCCTCACAAGGCCCTGGATTACGTCCTGGTCCTCCCAAGGCCTGGCTCATATCCTGGTCCTCCCATGGCACTGGCTCACATCCTGGTCCTCACAAGGCCTTGGCTCACGTCCTGGTCCTCACAAGGCCCTGCTCACGTGCTGGTCCATACCAGGCCAAAGCTCACATCCTGATCCTCACAAGGTCCTGGCTCACGTCCTGTCCACCAGGCCCTGGCACATATCCTCAGCCTCACAAGGCCCAGGCACATTTTATGGTCCTTACAAGGCCCCAGCCCACGTCCTGGTCCTCACAAGGCCCCGGGTCACATCTTGGTCTTCACCTGGCCCTGATCACATCCTCATCCTCACTAGACTCTGTCTCACATCCAGGTCCTCACCAGACTCCGGCTCACCTCCTTGTACTCACTAGACTCCGGCTCACGTCCAGGTCCCTACCACGCTCCGACACATGTCCTGGTCCTCACAAGGCCCTGGCTCACGTCCTGGTCCTCAACAGGCCCTGATCACATCCTCTTCCTCACTAGACTCCAGCTCACGTCCAGGTCCTCACCAGGCCAAGCCGGAGAGGGAGATCAATTGATTGTTGGCCCACAATGCCACCTCAAACAGGAAGCAGACATATGCAAATCAGCTTTAGACCTCTTCCAATAGGGCAGTCCACCCTGAAGAGCCAATCCAGATCCTTTCTGAACCAGAACACAATCAACCCAAGACCGGTTTCAGCCTATCTGGGCCTTGACTGTAGGGTGCGGCTTCATTCCAGTGGTGCAGCGAGCACGGGACCCACATCTGGGCTCTGTCTGTAGGGTGTGACTTGATTCCAGAGGTGCAGCGAGCACGGGACCCACACATGGGCACACCTGGCGTATTTATGAATAAGCAAAATGATGGGTGGGATGTTTGAGTTCGTCCCAGGCTCTGGTAATTACTCTGGGACACATCCAAGCCCAGCCTTCTTGTTCTTGCCCTCCGTTGCACACCAGCCTGCAGCCAGTCAGAGTGTTTTAGACAACATTACTTCCAGATGTCTGCTCCAGTAGTCACAGCAGTTCTAACTCTAAGGATCGGCCTGTCTCTCTGCTCCTGATGTTCACCAAACTAACTGAGGCCACGGTGAACAAGCAGCTCACCAAATACCTTGAGTCCCACCAACTTCTGCACAAAGTCCATCCAGGGCTCCAAAAGAGCTAAAGCCACGTGGGATATTAGAGACATTATGTATGGGGGTGGCGAGGTAGGTCTCTGATCTGATTAGATCTATCAGAAGCCTTTGATACCATCTCCCACTCCACTTTACTACAGAGATTGGAGATGGTGGGTCTTAGGGGAAAGTGCCTGCTTGGTTTTTATCCTTTTTGAAAGATCCGACCCAAGCGGTGGCCTCAGCTAACTTCAGATTAACCCCTAAGACAATTCTCATCCCCCCGGCTGGTTTTGAGCCACAATCTTTTCAATCTTTAGATGGCTCACTTGGCCAGCCTGATTGAGTCATTCGATATCACCTCTACTCGATGATACACAGATCATTAGATTAGAAGAAAATACAGCTGATTGAGTCATTCGATAATCGATATCACCTCTACTCGATGATACACAGATCATTAGATTAGAAGAAAATACAGCTGATTGAGTCATTCGATAATCGATATCACCTCTACTCGATGATACACAAATCATTAGATTAGAAGAATATATGCCTGATCGAGCCATTCAAATGTACACAAATCATTGGATTAGAATTAAATACAGATAAAATACCCAGTCATTTCAGGAGCTGCCGCCTGGAAGTCACTGATTGGATGAGCTCAAACTGCCTGGCGCTAAACAGTGAAAAAAACAGAAATAGTGGTATTTGGGACCGGAGCCTCATGGCACAAGGGCGGCGGCCGGTGTCGTTGGGAGCTCTGTCCATCCCATTCCATCAGGTCAGCAAACTGGGAGATTGGGTGGACCTGCATCTGTCCCTAAAAGGATAAAACAAAATCACCTGCTCTACAGGCTTCTGACTGCTGAAAGTTATTAGAAAAATACTTCTATTCATCCCTGCTTCATCTAGGAAGGACCTGGTTCTGATTCTATCGAGAAGGAATTTCTGCATCTCTTTATACGTAGGCATATCCAAATATCGCCTTCATAGATTGCTGCTGCTACAAATACAGCAGCTGGGCTGGTTCTGAGGTTAAAAAAATCAACGTCGCTCTCCAACAAACTGGTCAAATTGCACTGACTTCCTGTCCTGAAAAGTTGTCAATTTAAAGCACTTTGGGGCATATGCATCAAGCCCTTTTCCCGTTTGCAAACAGGCCGATTCTCAGAACCGGAAAAGGCCTTTTGGGATGTATCATCCAAAAAATGCATCGCAAATTAGAGAATCGCAAAATTTTCGATTATCTATTTTGCAATTGCATTTAAGGAATCGCAAATTGCGATCCATTAAATGCAATGTATGAAGCATGGAAAAAGTGCAATTTGGCCTTAAGAAATCGCAAATTACCACCAACTTCAAGTTGGTGGTAATTTGCGATTTCTTTGAAAAATGCACTTTTTTGCATTTTTCAAAGTGCCATGTGTACACATACATATTTCAGGGGTGCAACAGGGTGTCCTTTTGACACCCTGGCACCCTTGAAATTGCCTTCTCAATTTGCGATTCTCTCATTGCGAATCGCAAATTGAGAATGCCTTCCCTTTCATTCCTATGGGCCTTCTAGCCCATAGGAATGAATGGGAAGGCATTCCTTAGTCGTGAATTCGCAATTAAGGAATGTTAAGGAATCGCAATTATTATTGCGATTCCTACATACTTAGCATTTTACGATTCCTTAATAGCAATTTGCTAAAAATCACTATTAAGGAATCGCAAAAGGGCTTGTTCATACATATGCCCCTAAATGTCATAATGCTCTACAATCAGGGGGTTTGTTCTTATTTGTTCTTTCTTTTTTGCCTGACATCAGCTGGCCGAGTGGTGAGATCCTACTGTGCTTTGCTGCATAAAGTCTCTAAGTTTAGGAAAATCTAAATAGATGGCTGCTCTCTACCTGTGGTGACTGCCGGTACCTGGAATGGAATGCGCTCCCACCTGCCCTGTACGCCCAAGAAAACATGAGTTCTTTCAGGAAACAAATCAAAACCTTGTATTCAGGGGCTGTGTGATTTTGATACTTATGTGCTCATACTAGCGCCAGGACACTTCTTTCCCGAACTAGCTGTGCAGCGCTATATGAATTGGCTCTTACAACCCATCATAAGCCATCGATCTCTGTGAAACAGATTGTTGCCGCCATAGACGCCCTAGGAGGAGGAAAGGCACCGGGATCTGAAGGTTTGGTGTAGAGTTTTACAAAGAAAAACCAGCCGCATTCTTGCTGGAGGTATATGCCGAGGCATTGAAGGGTGGTGTCTTGCTGGCGCCTATAAGTGATGCAGTCATATCAGTGCCCCCTAAGCCTGGAAAAGATCCTGTTAGTATACATCTTTTCGCACTCTGCAGCTGCGTAACAGTGATAATAAATTCCTGCCTGAGGTGATGCGACTCGGCTATCCCTACTACTAGAGAAAATAGTCTCCCCTGTACAGTCGGGATTTGTCCCACATAAATCCACAGCGGTTCATCTACGGACAGTATTCGCAGTGCTGCATCGGGAAAACACACACGTGAAGGCTGGTGATGCCGATAAGGCATTTGACTCCCTGGAGTACCTTTTATGATCGAGACGTTTAGGCGGCTTGGTTTGTCAGGTAGTTTGAGATCACTTATGAAGCGGCTGGACACACAGCCTATGGCCAGCGTTTACGTAAATGGGCTCAACTCAGACGCTATTCAGATCACCTGGAGCACTGGGCTTAGTGTTATAATTTCTGATGTCTTCGTCTCAAACTGGAGGGTCTCTAATTTGAATCCTAGTTGGTGCACTAGGGAATAGTGACTTGTATATTTACAGTGCTAGGATGTTCCTGCCCGTGGGAGACATCACTTTGAATAGGAAAGCCAATAGTTTAAAGAAAAAATTAAACAAAATATAAAATACTCTACACAAATTATAGGATGGGCTGTACAGAGTATAGGATCACTCGAGTATAATTTTAAAAAAGAGAGAACGTGTAAACACGTACCGTGGTATCAGATGTTATATTTTTAGTAACCACAATCATACTGTAGCTAGTGTTAACCTTTTTTTAAGGTTTCCATGAAAATACTGCATTGAAGAAGCACTGGTAATACCCTCACAGTATTCTTAAAAATAATTACTCTTTGTCACCGGGAACCTCCAGGTTTGTCACGACCTTGGGTGGTCTGCTCCATTGCCCGCACTCATCTAGTGCCAGCACAACCGCAACAGCCTGGCAGGGTGCACACAACTCAGGTTTAAAAGCCCTGCTTGTTTGATGCTGGGTGGCAGGAGTTGCGGGGCAGCAAGGATCCCGAATTGAGTGTCCACATGCCAGTTTGTGGATCGTGTTCGCAACCCAACGCAACCATATCAGCATACTACGAATCTTTGCTGCCACCACACAAGCAAACTGACTCAGGAGTTACAAATTAACCATGGCGGCTCCGGGCCATTGCTTACATAGATGGTCCCACCCAGGTCTCCGGCCCTCTGGACAGCTATCTAAACAGAGGACATGCCCTTTTGAGAAGCTGGTAACCCCTGTGCTTCTTCGAACAGTTCTTTTATTGTGGCGCTCGATTTTACGCGACCCACTCTCACCCCAATGGCCTCCTCAACATGATGTGATATTTGGGTGACACGAAGTCCTGAAGCGTGCATAAGGCACAAGCCCGAAACCCATCGACCTATATCTTCCAGGATCAACACCTAACGAGAAGAACAAAGCAGAATGCAAATGTTTTGATAGACCAATGTCATAGTCACAGTTTGATGCGCTGTAGTTGTTCACCGTATTTGCAGGTCTTTTGTAATTAGGCGCTCCTACCTGGAGACGGTTGTTATGTGGTCACTATTAATAAGGGTTTATTGTACGCCATTGCGGATACACTGTCTACCTTGATACTTCTGCTTTTCCTTAACCTTTGTGTTGTTCTAAAAGTACCAGTAACCTTTATGAGCCAAGTTAGTAAGCTTTATAATGTTGTCTATCCATTGTCGCTTTATGCCCTTCTTGTAAAATATGCAGAACCCTTTGCTGTGAGAATAGCTATTGTTGCTGGTAATTTCCTTTATTGCAGCACAGCAATGCCTCTATTCTAAATCGAACATTGATTATTTGAATTGTATTGATTTAATTCCAGAGTGACTTTTGCACCATTAAGGCGATAAATAATATGTTGACCTCATATTTGAGTTGGATCGGTTTATCCTATTAGAGTCCTGTCCTTCGTCGTCATTTTCTAGTGAGCAGCCTAGGCTTTAGAGGATCATACGGGCTCTCCCCCTCCTTTTGCTTCAACAGTGTTTGCCTTTAGAGATGCTGATATAGAGTGCGCAGACCTGCAGTTCAGCAGCTCTGAACGAGTGAATGAAATCCATGCTGGTGGTTTGTGATGGGAGCGTGCCTTTGCTGTTTATTTCTTCCATCCAGCCTCCTTCGAGGTCCACACATTGTCAAATCAGGGGATAGAGGCACAGAAAGAGTAGGATTTGCCTACTACTAAACAGTTTAAGTCTGATGAACGCAGAACTACTTTTTCCAAAGGTTATTACTTGGCCACGTTACATTCTGGTGAATAGTCCATGAGAGTGAGTACTGTGTACCCCCTCAGAGGCAATGTCTATGTGGTAATCAAACTCTTGTGTCATCGGTAGGCTAAGGGTAAGATTTATTCACCATTCACCCAACTGCACCAGGAAAGTAACTGCCGGGAACACTCCTGGAAACACATCAACAACAGTCCAGTAGCCGCAGGAATTAATCTTTAGTTAAAGATGCATTACCACAGTCTGGGCCCATTTTTAAAAACACAGTTTTACTTACAACTTTAGGATTGTTGTATATACCCCCGATCTTGGAAATAAATGGGGGAGAGGCATACATTTACTTAGTGTTCCCGAAGCGCGCTATTTCACAAATTGGTAGGTCTGGGTTAAACACAGAGTCTCCTAGGTTGCACAGTTTACTAGTGCAGTAAACCACACGTAGGGTGGTGGAGATTGTGAGGGAGAGGCCGAGGGACTACAATCCCAGGATAAGGACCTCTATAGTGGCCCTGTCGAGAAGTAACATTTGGTGTTTATTTCCAGCATTTTTAGGTAAAGTGGTAAAGCCGGGATTAGATGTTATATCTCCCCTCGGCCCCTCCTAGACTTAAGTTAGGATTTTGTTTTAAGTCTGTCTTAATTCTGTCTTAAGTTTGTCCTAAGTCAAACTTAAGACAAAATCCTGACTTTACTACTACTAAATGCCTTCTGTGAATATCAACAGTAGTAAGTTTAGGTTTTTGTCTTAAGTTAGTTCTGTGAATCTGCCCCCGTGTGCCTGGCCCGTGTTATTGCATTGTTTGCATCAGATTCTCCTTGTGCCTGCCCTGTGTTATTGCATTGTTTGCGTCAGATTCTTCCAGTGTCTGGACTGTGTTATTGCATTGTTTGCATCAATCCTAGTCCCTGGCCTGTGTTATTGCATTGTTTGCATCAGATTCTCCTAGTGCCTCGCCCGTGTTATTGCATTGTTTGCATCAGATTCTCCCAGTGCCTGGCCTGTGTTATTGCATGGTTTGCATCAGGTTCTGTTGGTGCCTGGCCCGTGTTATTGCATTGTTTGCGTCTGATTCTCTCAGTGCCTGGCCTGTGTTATTGCATTGTTTGCATCAGCTTCTCATAGTGGTTGGCACGTTTTATTGCATTGTTTGCATCAGATTCTCTTGGTGCCTGGCCCGTGTTATTGCATTGTTTGCATCAGATTGTTCTGGTGCCCGTTCTGTGTTATTGAATTGTTTGAATCAGATTCTCTTGGTGCCTGGCCCGTGCTATTTCATTGTTTGCCTCAGATTCTCCTCGTGTCTGGCCTGTGCTATTGCAGTGTTTGCATCAGATTCTCATAGTGGTTGGCCAGTGTTATTGCATTGTTTGCATCGATCCTACTGCCTGACCTGTCTTATTGCATTGTTTGTGTCTAGTGCCCGGCCTGTCTTATTGCATTGTTTGCATTAGATTTTGTGCCTGGCCTGTGTTATTGCATTGTTTGCGTCACGTTTTTCAATTACCCGGTCTGTGGTATTGTATTGTATGTGCTGCTTTTGGTTTGTTATTATTCTAATACTTGCAGATTTTCTAAAAAACATGGCACCTTTTATCCCAATCATGTGCATCTGACTGCAAGGACACTGCACTCTTTCTGCAGTAGCAAACTACTTCCTATTTATGTAGCAACAGACAGCACAATATGTCTGCCATAGATGTCGTAGGGTCAGAAACAGTGCATAGGTAAGTAGGAATGATGGAAAACAAACTGTTGAGTAAGATTTTAAGCGAAGAAGTTGCTGTGATAGACGGCAAAACATCCATGCCGAAACAACAGCAGTAGGACAGTGGTACATGGAATGATAATGGTAGATATATTTACACTTCTGTGTAGTGCGTGTCGCTTAATGTTCTTTTCTTCAACTCTCATGAGATGGTTTTACAAGGCAACTCTGAGCTCACTGAGTGTGGAGCTTCCACGAATCTCAGAGACAGGCCGTTCCAAAGACGGTAACAGAGAAGGTTGAAAGATCTGAGTCATGATCCTGGCAGATGGACTGGTGATCCCTGAGGGGGTGTAGTTGGTCTGCGTGTTTCCACGGCTATCCAGGCGGTGTAACATAATGTCAGCAATTTGTGGAGGTCCCTCTTTTGGGTGAGAACCACCCAGCTTCATGCAATACGGACTTGAGGGTTGATGCCTGCACAGGATGAGTTACATTCTGAAATGGAGGACCTTGTCCAAAGGGGATTGATGTTACCAAGGTTACCAAGGCTTAACAATTCAAAACTTTATTTCGATCTTTTAGATCATAAAAGTACATAATAAAAACATCAGATCATCAATTCTTGATTTCATACTACAATAGCGAGGGTCCAAAGAGATTCAATTTCATACACATACAATCTAGCAGCCCGGCATCAATAAAATTTGCCATAAAAAGGAAATAATTTTCCATTAATACAATAAATAGCCTAGATTATTTAAAATCTCTATATATACAACCTTGTAAAACAGTATTGCTTATATTGTCCATCAGTCACATACACGAGAAGAAGGGGATCATAAAGTATCTGCAGGTAAAAAAAAGGAAAAACTGTACAAGTTGTTATTTTTATAATCTCCATCCTTTTTTTGTTCTAATATACATCACAGAAGAGAGGAATCTTGATACACTGAAGACTACCAATTGGGTAGTATCCATTCTCAGTTCTCAGTACACGTTCTGCCTCTCTACACTGTCTTAAGTTTAGACTAATACACATTGGTTTTATCCAGTTCTTTCTCGGTGTTTCATATAAAGGGCAGAAGAAGAGAATATGTGCATCGTCTTCCTTAGCTTCACTGGAATGTTTACAAAATACGCACTTATCAAAATCCTTAATGGTTCTATTATGATCACATTTCGATGTATTTCTATTTGTTTGCAGTACGCCGTACCTAAATTTGAGGTACAATGATTTTGCTATTTGTGGGCATATCTCATCCAGTAGAGGTTCGAATGAGGCAGTATCTTTAAATGAAAGGAAAGCAGAAGATAAAGAGCCCAATTTGGAATCTTGTAAAAATTTACTGCTAATATGATTCCAAAAAGATAGTTTTACGTTTTTTGCTACACAGTGTAGTCAAATTTGAGGGCTTGTTCCAGTAGTGGGGTAATCCTATTTTTATTAACCATGATGAAACATGCTGTAACCACGGGATTGACTTTGTAGCACCCGCTCTCATTATCTCCTGTAAGCCTTTTTTGTAGTGTTCTAACTCTATTGTTGCCCAAATTCTAACCCAAAATAAAAGTGGACGAAGTACTGCTAGATTATCAGTGCGTTTCAGATCAAGGTCCAGTATTAACGGAAGCATCGGTGTCCTGATGGGTAATGACAATAACTTTCGGATGAATTTATTTTCATTTATTCCAAAGTTATGTTTACAGCCAGGACCCCAGACTTCTGCCCCATACAAGACAGCTGCCTGCGCCTTAAATTTGTAAACTTCCAGCGCTGGAGAAATTGCTTTTGTAGTACTCCCGCCATGTTTTTTTTGCAATGGGAACACTGTTTGGGATACAAACTAATCTACTTCTTTCTAGTTGAGCCTTTCATGATAATTTAGAATCAATTGTAATGCCTAAATAATTAAAACTATGTACACATTCCAATTTTTGACTATTTAGTTCCAGGTTATTTTTAAAAGATTTATGAGGTTTAATGGACATGTATTTAGTCTTGCTGGCATTAATTTGTAAACCCTTATTGTCGCAGTATAGGTGAAAGGAATTCAACAAATTCTGAAGGCCACGAGGGGTTTGTTAGATTAGGATGGTGTCATCTGCAAAGAGTAAGGCTGGAATTGTTTCCCCAGCCAGCCTAGGGGAGTCGTTATTACAGCCCTCCTGGTGAGTTGGAATATCATTAACATATAATGTAAACAGGGTAGGCGCCTGGACACAGCCCTGGCGCCCTCCCCTGTTCACATCTACGTCCCTGGTAAGTTGACCCCTAGGCCCCCATCTCACATTTGCATAAGTCCCCTCGTGCAGCCTGATTATCTGGGCCAATAATTGGATCGGTACTCCCAGATCCTTCAAGCATGACCAAAGAAGTCTTCTGGGTACCATGTCGAATGCGGCCTTCAAATCGACAAAGGATACATATAAGCTGCCTTTTCTAAGGGATATGTATTTCCAACATGGACGGAGGAATCTGAAGACTTGATCAATAGTACTCGTCTTCTTCCTGAACCCTGCTTGGTACTTAGATAACAACCGAGTATCTTCAAGCCAATCAGTTAACCTTAATAACAAGTGCTTGGCATACAATTTCTGAGGTATGTCTGTCAAACTGATAGGACGATAATTCGCCGGGTCATGCTTGTTGCCATTTTTTAAAAATGGTGACTATTTCAGCCCCCTTCCAAGTATGTGTTATTGGATCAAATTTGGCCATCGCATTGCACAGTAGAATAATATATGGGCCCCAAACCATTAAGTCCTGTTTAAGGAGATCTCCCAAGGCTTAACCTCTTCAGTTAAGATAGAGAAAGTCCATGTATACCACGAGGTGCTTGAAAAGCTTTCTGCACTCTGCTGGTGCAGGCAGGATGTTTATTCTCTAGTTGGCATTTGCCAGGGGATGTTCAGATACAGTGGTTGAATTAAACCTTGGAGCAGCACTTGTAGCTTGACTCTTGGAGTCTTGTAGTGTGTGGTGGATGTGGTAGGACTGTCCCAATGCTCTACGGAGCTCAGAAAATCCAGACTCTCCTTCATCTCAGAGCTCGAGCTCTGTGGCATGACCAGTAGGACTGCAATAAAGTAGATGACCTAGACCAGTTCTACCTCTCCCGAACTTTGAACTGATCATTGAGGAAAGAAGCCCTTGTCTGGAAGGAAAATCTCCTCAGGGCACGGCTGACAGAAGTCCTGTCTAGAATTAAGATCTGCACAAGGTGCAGCTGACAGAGGTCCTGTGTGAAAGGAAGATCTGCACAAGGCGCAGCTGACAGAAGTCGCAGCCTGGAAGGAAGATCTGCACAAGGTGCAGTTGACAGAAGTCGCAGCCTGGAAGGAAGATCTGCACAAGGCACAGCTGACAGATGTCCTGCCTGGAAGGAAGATCTGCACAAGGCACAGCTGACAGAGGTCCTGCCGGGAAGGAATATCTGCACAGGGCACCGCTGACAGAAGTCCTGCCCGGAAGGAAGATCTGCACAAGGCGCAGATGACAGAAGTCCTGCCTAGAAAGGAAGATCTGCTCAAGGTGATGATGACAGAAGTCCAGCCTAGAAGGAAGATCTGCACAAGGCGCAGCTGACAGAAGTCGCAGCCTGGAAGGAAGGTCTTCACAAGGCACAGCTGACAGAGGTTCTGCCTGGAAGGAAGATCCGCACAAGGCACAGCGGACAGAAGTCCTGCCTAGAAAGGAAGATCTGCACAAGGCGCAGTGGACAGAAGTCCAGCCTAAAAGGAAGATCTGCACAAGGTGCTGCTGACAGAAGTCCTGCCTGGAAGTAAGATCTGCACAAGGCACAGCTGACAGAGGTCCTGCTTGGAAGGAAGATCCGCACAAGGCACAGCTGACAGAAGTTGTGCCTAGAAAGGAAGATCTGCACAAGACACAGCTGACAGAATTCCTGCCTGGAAGGAAGATCTGCACAGGGTGCAGCTGACAGAAGCCCTGCCTAAAAGGAAGATCTGCACATGGCACAGCTGACAGAAGTCCCGCCTGGAAGAAAGATCTGCACAGGGCACAGCTGATAGAGGCCCTGCCTAAAAGGAAGATCTGCACATGGCACAGCTGACAGAATTCCTGCCTGGAAGGAAGATCTGCACAAGACACAGCTGACAGAAGTCCAGCCTAAAAGGAAGATCTGCACAAGGCGCAGCTGACAGAATTTCTGCCTAAAAGGAAGATCTGCACAAGGCGCAGCTGACAGAATTTCTGCCTAAAAGGAAGATCTGCACAAGGCACAGCTGACAGAATTCCTGCCTGGAAGGAAGATCTGCACAAGGCGCAGCTGACAGAAGTCCAGCCTAAAAGGAAGATCTGCACAAGGCGCAGCTGACAGAATTTCTGCCTAAAAGGAAGATCTGCACAGGGCACAGCTGACAGAATTCCTGCCTGGAAGGAAGATCTGCACAGGGCGCAGCTGACAGAAGTCCAGCCTAAAAACAAGATCTGCACTGGGCACAGCTGACAGAAGCCCTGCCTGAAAAGAAGATCTGCACAAGGCACAGCTGACAGAAGCCCCTGCCTGGAATGAAGATCTGCACAAGGCGCAGCTGACAGAGGTCCAGCCTAGAAAGGAAGATCTGCACAGGGCACAGCTGACAGAAGCCCTACCTGAAAAGAAGATCTGCACAAGGCGCAGCTGACAGAAGTCCTGCCTGAAAAGAAGATCTGCACAAGACGCAGCTGACAGAAGTCCTGCCTGGAATGAAGATCTGCACAATGCGCAGCTGACAGAGGTCCAGCCTAGAAAGGAAGATCTGTACAGGGCACAGCTTAGAGAAGCCCTGCCTGAAAAGAAGATCTGCACAAGGCGCAGCTGACAGAAGTCCGGCCTAGAAAGGAAGACATGCACAAATGGCAGCTGACAGAGATCTAGCCTAGAAAGGAAGATCTACACAGGGCACAGATGACAGAGGTCCAGCCTAGAAAGGAAGACATGCACAAGGCGCAGCTGACAGAAGTCCTGCCTAGAAGGGAACACATGCACAAGGCGCAGCTGACAGAGGTCCAGCCTGGAAGGAAGATCTGCACAAGGCGCAGCTGACAGAAGTCCTGCCTAGAAAGGAAGATCTGCTCAAGGTGCTGCTGACAGAAGTCCAGCCTAAAAGGAAGATCTGCACAAGGCGCAGCTGACAGAAGTCCAGCCTGGAAGAAAGATCTGCACAGGGCACAGCTGATAGAAGCCCTGCCTGATGATCTGCACAAGGCGCAGCTGACAGAAGTCCTGCATGGAAGGAAGATCTGCACAAGACACAGCTGACAGAAGTCCTACCTGGAAGGAAGATCTGCACAAGGCACAGCTGACAGAAGTCCTGCCTAGAAAGGACAATCTGCACAAGGCGCAGCTGACAGAAGTTCCGCCTGGAAAAAAAGATCTGCACAGGGCACAGCTGACAGAAGTCCTGCCTGAAAAGAAGATCTGCACAAGGCGCAGCTGACAGAAGTCCTGCCTGGAGCGACCACTGTGCCTGCACCTGTGGCCTGGTCGCCCCCACGCTCCTCCTGCTGCTGCTCCTGAGCCCCGCTGTTTTGCCGCCTTATTTTCCTGCTGCTGCCGGGGCGACCCAGCCGTCGTTGAGCCGCCCGCCCGCACCAGACTTTCCCGCCGCTGCCTCCCTGCGGCCCCGCCAGCGCATTCGCCACCCCGCCGCTGACCCTCCTCCCGGCTGCCTCCTTAAAGGAGCCGCGTCCTCTTCCAGGGAGCGACCACTGTGCCTGCACCTGTGGCCTGGTCGCCCCCACGCTCCTCCTGCTGCTGCTCCTGAGCCCCGCTGTTTTGCCGCCTTATTTTCCTGCTGCTGCCCGGGCGACCCAGCCGTCGCTGAGCCGCCCGCTCGCACCAGACTTTCCCGCCGCTGCCTCCCTGCGGCCCCGCCCCCGCTAGCCCATTCGCCGCCCCGCCGCTGACCCTGCTCCCGGCTGCCTACTTATGACGACCCCACGCACGTGCAGCATTGACGCGCAGCGGGCGCGCCGATTGTGTGCCGAAGGCACGCCAAAGGCAAGCCCGTCTGCGCCCGTCCGTGCCTGGACCCCGCCCAGTGCCCGGACCCCTGGCCTCCGACGATGCCAGCCCACACGACGGACCTATGACGCCGCCACCCTCATCGCACTCAAACCCGACCAAACAAGAGCCTGCCACCGAGCCACCCCGAGACGCACCCATGGACCCTTCACCTGTCAAGCCTGCAAGTTCACCTGCCTCCGGACCTGCACCACAGCTACCAAGCCAAGCACCCACAACAGCCACCTCAAGTGCATCCTGCTCAACACCCGCTCCATCCACAGACACGCCATTGAACTTTGGAACCTGCTCGACACAACCTCACCAGACATCGCCTTCCTCACAGAAACCTGGATGAACGCCTCCTCAGCACCGCGATCGCCATCCCAGACGGATACAAGATCATCTGGAGAGACCGCGTCAACCAGACTGGAGGAGGCATCGCCATCGTACACAAGAACACCATCCGCATCACGACCGACTCCAACGACACCTTCGCCGCCGCCGAGTATCTCCACTTCCAGATACACACCGACCCAAAGACGACCCTCAGAGGCACCCTCGTCTACAGACCCCCGGGACCACGTACACAATTCAGCGAAGACATCGCGGACTTCGTCAGCCCGCACGCCCTCCGCTCCGCTGACTACATCCTCCTAGGGGACCTCAACTTCCACCTGGAGAACAACAAGGACCATAACACCGCCGCCCTGCTGGACAACCTCGCCAACCTCGGACTCAAGCAACTGGTCAACACCCCCACCCACTACGCCGGCCACACGCTTGATCCCGTCTTCTCATCCAGCAAGCACATCACCTTCAGCCACTCCACCGGACTTCACTGGACCGACCACAGCTGCGTCCACTTCAGCTTCAGAAGAACCACTTCCCACCACCACCCGCAACAGGTTCCTCGCAGGAGCTGGAGCAAGATCACCGCTGAGTAGCTCCCAACCTCCCTCAGCCAGAACCCACCCGCCAGCACAACAAACCCCAACGAAGCAGCACGCAACCTCACGCAGTGGCTGACCGCCTGCGCCGATGACCTCGCGCCACTAAAGAACCCACCCAGCAGACCCAGAAGCAAGAAAGCTTCCTGGTTCACCGACGAACTCAAGGACTCCAAGAAGAACTGCTGCACCCTCAAGAAAGCCTGGCTCCTCGACCAGACCACAGACAACATGACCGCCTTCAAAGACGCCACCCGCAAGCACCACCAGCTCATCCGCACCACCAAGAAGAAATCACTGAAGAAACGACTGGACAACAACGCCCACGACAGCAAGGAACTCTTCAGCATCGTCAAGGAATTCTCCAATCCCAGCACCGGCAACAACGACATCACTCCTTCACAAGATCTCTGCGACTCTCTCGCCTAGTACTTCCACCGCAAGATCGCCGACATCCACAACAGCTTCAGCGCACCTTCCACGCACCCGAACGTCGAACCAATGCCCCCCACCACCACCCTCCGCACCTGGACCACGGTGACCACCGAAGACACAGCCCGCACGATGAACAACCTCCACTCCGGATCTCCGACCGACCCCTGCCCCCACCACGTCTTCAACAAGGCCGACTCGATCATCGCACCCCAACTCCGGGACGTCATCAACTCCTTCTTCAACACCGCCACCTTCCCGGAGAGCTGGAAGCATGCCGAGCTCAGCGGTTTACTGAAGAAACCAACAGCGGACCCCACTGACCTCAAGAACTTCCGCCCTATCTCGCTCCTCCCTTTTCCTGCCAAAGTCATCGAGAAGACCATCAACAGACAGCTTGCAGCCTTCCTTGAGACGAACGGATCCCTCGACCCCTCGCAGTCCGGTTTCCGAACCAACCACAGCACCGAGACCGCCCTCATCGCAGCCACCGAAGACATCCAAGCCCTGCTCGACAATGGGGAAAAAGCGGCCCTCATCCTCCTGGACCGCTCTGCACCGTTCTACACCGTCTGCCACGGCACCCTAGTTCAACGCCTCAGCAACATCGGTATCCAAGAAAAGGCACTGGAGTGGATCATCTCGTTCCTCGCCGGAAGAACACAAAGAGTCCGCCTCCCCCGTTCCGATCCGAGGCCACCGAAGTCATCTGCGGCGTACCGCAAGGATCATCGCTCAGCCCAACCCTCTTCAACGTCTACATGAGCCCTCTCGCAGCCATCGCACGCCAACACAACCTCAACATCATCTCCTATGCCGATGACACCCAGCTGATCCTCTCCCTCACCCACGAACCCGCCACCGCCAGAACGAGCCTACACGAAGGGATGAAAGACGTCGCCGAGTGGATGAAGAACAGCTGCCTGAAACTGAACTCAGACAAGACGGAAGTCCTCATCCTGGGACCATCGCCCTCCGCCTGGGGCGACTCCTGGTGGCCTCCCGCCCTGGGCACCGCTCCCAAGCCAACAGACCACGCACGCAACCTGACTCTTCCCTCTCGATGACCAGACAAGTCAACGCCGTCTCCTCATCGTGCTTCAACACCCTGCGTATTCTCCGAAAGATCTTCCACTGGATCCCGACCGAAACCAGGAAGACGGTCACCCTGGCACTCGTCACCAGCCGACTGGACTACAGGAAAACCCTCTACGCGGGAACCACAGCCAAACTACAGAAAAGACTCCAGCGCATACAGAACGCCTCCGCCCGACTCATCTTGGACATCCCCCGACGCAGCCACATCTCCGGCCACCTGAGGGACCTGCACTGGCTCCCCGTCAGCAAAAGGATCACGTTCAGGCTCCTTACCCACGCACACAAGTCTCTCCACGACCTGGGCCCCAAGTACCTCAACGACCGCCTGACCTTCTACACGCCCACCCGCCAGCTACGTTCTACAAGCCTCGCCCTCGCCGCCGTACCTCGCATCCGAAGAGCCACCGCCGGAGGAAGATCCTTCTCCTAACTGGCAGCCAAGACATGGAACTCTCTCCCCATCCACTTCCGGCTGACACAGGACCATCTCGCCTTCAGGAAACAACTCAAGACCTGGATGTTTGAGCAGTAGCGAACCCCTCCCCCAAACGCCTTGAAACCCTTCCGGGTGAGTAGCGTGCTACACAAATGCTATGATTGATTGATTGATTGATTGGAAGGAAGATCTGCACAAGACACAGCTGACAGAAGTCCTGCCTGGAAGGAAGATCTGCACAAGGCGCAGCTGACAGAAGTCCAGCCTAAAAGGTAGATCTGCACAAGGCACAGCTGACAGAAGTCCCGCCTGGAAGAAAGATCTGCAGAGGGCGCAGCTGACAGAAGTCCTGCCTGAAAAGAAGATCAGCACAAGGCGCAGCTGACAGAAGTCCTGCCTGGAAGGGAGATCTGCACAAGGCGCAGCTGACAGAAGTCTGGCCTGGGAGGAAGATATGCACAAGGCGCAGCTGACAGAAGCCCCTGCCTGGAATGAAGATCTGCACAAGGCGCTGCTGACAGACGTCCTGCCTGGAAGGAAGATCTGCACAAGACACAGCTGACAGATGTCCTGCCTGGAAGGAAGATCTGCACAAGACACAGCTGACAGAAGTCCAGCCTTGCAGGAAGATCTGCACAAGGCGCAGCTGACAGAAGCTACAGCCTGAAAGGATGGTCCGCACAAGTTACAGCTGACAGAAGTCCTGCCTAGAAAGGAAGATCTGCACAAGGCACAGCTAACAGAAACTCTGCTGCAAGAAAGATCTTCACAATTCACAGCTGACATAAGTCCTGCCTGGAAAGAAGATTTGCACAAAGACGCAGCTGACAGAAGTCCTGCCTGGAAGGCAGATCTGAACAAGGCACCGCTGACAGAAGTCCAGCTTAGAAAGGAAGATCTGCACAAGGCGCAGATGACAGAAGTCCAGCCTTGAAGGAAGATCTGCACAAGGCGCAGCTGACAGAAGTCCAGCCTGGAAGGAAGATCTGCACAAGACACCGCTGACAGAAGTCCAACCTGGAAGGAAGATCTGCACAGGGCGCAGCTGACAGAAGTTCTGCCTGGAAGGAAGATCTGCACAAGGCGCAGCTGACAGAAGTCCTGCCTAGAAGGAAGATCTGCACAAGACACCGCTGACAGAAGTCCTGCCTGAAAAGAAGATCAGCACAAGGCGCAGCTGACAGAAGTCCTGCCTGGAAGGGAGATCTGCACAAGGCGCAGCTGACAGAAGTCTGGCCTGGGAGGAAGATATGCACAAGGCGCAGCTGACAGAAGCCCCTGCCTGGAATGAAGATCTGCACAAGGCGCTGCTGACAGACGTCCTGCCTGGAAGGAAGATCTGCACAAGACACAGCTGACAGAAGTCCAGCCTGGCAGGAAGATCTGCACAAGGCGCAGCTGACAGAAGCTACAGCCTGAAAGGATGGTCCGCACAAGTTACAGCTGACAGAAGTCCTGCCTAGAAAGGAAGATCTGCACAAGGCACAGCTGACAGAAACTCTGCTGCAAGAAAGATCTTCACAATTCACAGCTGACATAAGTCCTGCCTGGAAAGAAGATTTGCACAAAGACGCAGCTGACAGAAGTCCTGCCTGGAAGGCAGATCTGAACAAGGCACCGCTGACAGAAGTCCAGCTTAGAAAGGAAGATCTGCACAAGGCGCAGATGACAGAAGTCCAGCCTTGAAGGAAGATCTGCACAAGGCGCAGCTGACAGAAGTCCAGCCTGGAAGGAAGATCTGCACAAGACACCGCTGACAGAAGTCCAACCTGGAAGGAAGATCTGCACAGGGCGCAGCTGACAGAAGTTCTGCCTGGAAGGAAGATCTGCACAAGGCGCAGCTGACAGAAGTCCTGCCTAGAAGGAAGATCTGCACAAGACACCGCTGACAGAAGTCCAACCTGGAAGGAAGATCTGCACAGGGCGCAGCTGACAGAAGTTCTGCCTGGAAGGAAGATCTGCACAAGGCGCAGCTGACAGAGGTCCTGCCTGTAAGGAAGATCTGCACAAGGCGCGGCTGACAGAGTTCCTGCTTGGAAGGAAGATCTGCACAAGGCGCAGCTGACAGAAGTCCTGCCTGGAAGGACAATATGCACAAGGAGCAGCTGACAGAAGGTCTGCCTGGAAGGACAATCTGCACAAGGAGCAGCTGACTGAGGTCCTGTTTGGAAGGAAGATCTGCACAAGGCGCAGTTCACAGAAGTCCTGCCTATAAAGGAAGATCTGCACAAGACACGGCTGACAGAAGCTTTGCCTTGCGGTGACCTCAAAGCAGTGAGAAACCCACCAACCACAAGATCCTTCAAGCCCAGCTAGCCACACTGCACACAGTGTACACCAAAGGCCTGATTTAGATTTCAGTGGATGATTAATTCCATCACAATGTGACAGGTATCCTGCCCGCCCATTTAAAAATGGTGGATGCTGGCTGTCAGTGGCAGGGACAGTCATCTCCGTGAGCGAACTCTGGGGATAGCCTCAGTACTGGGGTGTTAAGAGGAGAAGCGCGGTGCCATTTGGCCCATTTTTTTTAATATTTGATGCTTGACTGAACTGTTCTTTTAAAAATTTATCATAATTTGTTTTTACTGCTCTTTTGCTCGCACTACAATTCTTTTGCTAAAACCCTACCTGCTCTTTGATCCCGCCCCGTTCCGCCGCGTCCATTGTGGGCGTTTGAGCGGAGGGTGAGGAACCCACCATTTTCTGCATCTCCAGCGCTCGGGTTAACGCTCTAGTTCTCGCAAACCTACCCATATTTAGGAAGATGGGTCAGCGACCGCACAGCAGACGGGCTCAGCGGGCGCACAAGGCAAGCCCGTCTGCGCCCGTCCGCGACCTGACGCGGCCAGGGGCCAGGACCCCTGTGTCTGTCTCGACAGAACGGGTAAGAGTGTTGCAAAACTCTAGTGAAGAACTAGCTCTTCTTCGTCCCATACCCAAAGCAGACTGTACACATGGTATGCTGCCTGATTATATGCACCAAAGGTGTAGAGGTTGTCACTTTCTCCCCACCACTGATTCGGAGATGATAAAGGGGACAGATCAACTCTCTATGAACCTACTGAATTGCCGTTCTTTTAAAAAAGACTGTTTGAACATCCATGACTGTCTTATTGACTATCAACCTGACTTGCTATTCCTTACGGAAACCTGGCTGGATGAGGCCGCTGCCCCTGATATTCGGGAGGCCCTCCCGCCTCTATATGGCCTTTTAAGAATTGACAGAGGAATTCAAATAGGGGGGGGCTAGCTATTGTTCATAAAACTGACCTTGAGTGCTCCTTGAAACAAGTATCGATTAGTAACTGGGAAGCGGGCCTTTTCTCCATCAAAGTCTCCCCGGAGTGTACCATTCAGGGCTATCTTTTTTGTCGCCCTCCCGGGGGGTCCTTACAGTTTGCGGATAGCCTCCTTGAAACAGTGACTCAGCCAGCCCTTCGATATAGTAAATTCCTCATAGTAGGTGATCTTAACCTACATTTTGTGGATGCTAACTGTACTGAGGCACAATCCGTAATTACCTCTCTGAAAGCCCTGATGCTTAGACTATCTGATGGGAGACCAACTCATCAAGCGGGACATCTTCTTGATCCCATCTTTTCTAACTGGCATGATATTAAAGTATTCCCCCCTATCAGGATTTTATGGTCTGACCATTACCTCATTCCATTTAGTGTGCTGGGCTTGATCAGAGGGGAAAAACCTAAGCGTCCACCTCCACCTAGACTCAGGAATTGGAGGAAATTCAGCCATGAGACATTTGATTCTGCCTTAAACTTGGAAATCCCTCCGTTTAGTCAGACTCTCATGGGAGCTTGGAAGGATTATGAGGATTGGGTAACTAAGGCCCTGGATAAGGTGGCCCCTTGGACTCAAAAAGCCCCTACATGCGGATCTAGGTCAGCCCCTTGGTACAATGAGGAGCTGTGTGCAGCTAAGGCCAAATGCAAGGTCCTAGAATGCCGGTGGCGGAAAGATTATGATTCTACTCACAAAGAATCCTATAGGAGTAGCCTGAGGGCGTACCATAGCCTGATTAGAAAGGCGAAAAGAGATCACATTAAAGAGAGGATTGAAAATTTGGATAATTCATCCAAAGAGCTCTTTTTAATTTATAAGGAGTTAACATCTCTTATGGCGACTATGGCCGAAGACCCTCCTTCCATCGAGATTTGTGAAAACGTAGCTGACCACTTTGTGAGTAAAGTGGAGAAGATCTATGAATCTTTTCAGCAAAGCCCTACAGTAGTTACCCCGGCTAGGGTGACCTGCTATGGACTCATGAAAAATGGCGCTCTCGAGGAATTCAAGGTTCCTCCGCGGGAGGAGCTGATAAAAATAATCTCGGATATCCACTCTGGATCTCCAATGGATGTTGCCCCTGTTAAGATCCTCAGAAGCCATCTACCTCTTCTGAGTTGCCACATATGCAATTTGGCCACTCTGTCATTTCAAGAAAGTCGGGTGCCTGAGGAATGGAAGCTGGCCCAGGTTGTTCCCATAAAAAAGGCCAATCTGAGTATGACTCAATTAGATAATCTTCGTCCTATTTCCCTCCTGCCTTTTTGCGCCAAGGTAGTGGAGAAAATGGTGAAAAATCAACTGGTTGGCTTTGAGGAGGACCACCATCTTCTTCATTCCTCCCAATCGGGTTTCAGGGCGAAGCACTCTACTGAGACTGCCCTCCTTTTCTCCACAGAACTGCTTCGCCTCAAAGTTGATGATGGTCACACTGCCGCTCTGATATTACTGGACTTGAGTACGGGTTTTGATACCGTATCGCACTCTGGGCTCCTTTCACGCTTGAGTGAGATGGGGATAGCTGGCCAAGCCTATGAATGGATGAGCTCTTTTTTAGCTGATAGGAAATTTCAAGTTCACTGCCCCCCGTATAAATCCAAACCCAGGTCTCTTAGACAAGGGTTCCGCTGGGCTCTATATTGAGCCCTACGTTGTTTAATCTCTATATGGAGCCCCTTGCAAGGATGGTGGAATCTTATGGGGTGGATATTGTCTCGTATGCGGATGATACCCAACTGGTGATCACTCTATCTCATAACCCAGTTGTGGCAGCAGAGAACTTCTCCTCCTGTCTTGTGGCACTGGCTGGCTGGATGAAGAATAACTGTCTTCGCCTCAATGGTAATAAGACGGAAATTTTGGAAATCGGTCCGTCTCCCTCCATCTGGACTTCAGCCTGATGGCCAGCTGATTTGGGTACTATGCCCATTCCATCAGATACGGTGAAAAATCTGGGTGTACTTCTAGATTCTAACCTCTCTTGCTCTCAACACTTGGGAATTGTAGCCGGGAAATGCTATGGCACACCAAAGGTCCTCCGTAAGATCGTAGATCTTCTCCCCATCAAAGCAAGGACAACCCTACTGCATGCCTTAGTCACTCCTCATCTCGATTATGGGAACTCATTGCTCTGTGTCCTTAGTAAAAAGGGCCTGAACCAACTCCAATGTGTCCAGAATGCGGCGGCTAGGTTGGTTTTGAAACTACTTAGGAAGTCATCTGGGAAGCGTGCTCTTCAAATCTTGCACTGGCTTCCCATGCAGGAACGCATTTGGTTTAAAACCTTGTGCATTACCCACCGCATCGCACATGACCATGGCCCTACCTACCTCCAGAGTATGATGACCATATATCGTCCCAAACGGTTGTTGAGATCCATGGGCAGCATGCAGATGGTGGTCCCTCGTATCCGAAGAGTACGGATGGGAGGACGGTTCTTTAGGTTCCTAGCAAGCAAATACTGGAATGAACTTTCAATTGAACTTCGGGTGGAACCTTCGGAATCGCGCATTAGGCTGAAATTGAAGACACATTTGTTCCACAAGGTCTAGTTGTATTAGGTGCCTCTTTCCTTCCTGTTTTGGGGGGCCTGCTCTGGAGTTCTGACGGAATGCATTCACAGCGCGGGGACGCACTGTTTTCCTGTTTAACCATGCGCTTAATAAATGTTTTTATTATTATTATTATTATTATTACATCCTGTGGCAATTATAAGGCAGACAGGATATCTGTCTGCCTTATAATTGTAACTTATATAACCTTATAACTGTCAGGAAAATCAGCACGAACGGCACTACAGAGGGCGCTGCTGCTTTCTGTCGCTCAAATTGACATTCTAATTGAGTGGCAGCTTCATGAGAATGGCAGATCTCTACACTTGAGTGCTCGCGACCTCCCGCAATGAGAAATCTCGCCAGGAGGTCTAGCGCGTTATATTTTCTCACAAGCACCCGCCACCATACCATTGGAGAACCGCTTGATAAAGAAAACTCAGTTCTGCATTACTTCTTGGAGTTTATTGGAACTCCGCACTCTGGGCAAAAATTTGCGTGCTCCGACGGCAGAGCTGAATTCTTCACCCAATCCTAGTTTTGAGGCTATAATCTGTTAGACAAACTCTAAACTAGGCCATTTATCTGCATAAGTGTTGTAGAAAAAGTGAGAAACACAGCCTTGTGACTATCAGGCATTTATCTGACTTCTGATGAACCCCAGAGAGTGAGCAGCCAGAGGGCAGAAGGGGGGCCGAAGGACAGGAAATTAGATAAACTTGAAGATGAGAAATATAGAAAAGTAGAAATGCCACATCACCTGTGGATAACTGACACCTCCTCCCGCTCTACCAAATGCCCATCCAGTCACAAAGTGGCATCCTGGGCCCCAAACGGACAACATCATGCCAGATGCCATGTAATGGTGGAAAAGTTGGAAAAAAGAGTAATATGCAGACATCTGCTGCGGGGATATGTCAGGTAAATTATTGGTTGTGATGGATTCTCTATAACTACTAAATGACTGATCTCGTTGAATATTAAATGATATGAATCAACGTTTGTTTGCCTTATCTGCGCTTATAATGTAAAGGACGGGCCTTACAGTGAAACCCTTGTTCTGTTTGCCACAAAAGCCCCGGAAGGAGCTGCATGTTACAGAACTTTATCTGCTTTAGGAAGAACTAAAGACTTGCTTTTTAAAGTTGTCTTTCAGGACCAGAACTGAGCGCTGTAAGTTGCACTAGTTTCAGGGAGATGGACAGATGTTATGGCGATAGGAAACCCCCCTCAACTGACAATAATGTTCCAATCTTCCAAGTTAGAAGAAACCAGAAAAGCTTGAACCAAGGGAGCTGTTGAAAGTGTCAAAGGTGGCTTATGAACAGCGGGTAAAGACAGGAGTTGGTATTTGAGATGATCTTAAGTGAATAGGAAAGAATAAGAAGAAGTGTGTAAATGGAGTTACTTTTGTTGTATACCTTGTGAAAAAGTTACTGGAAATTTTGCAGCCCCGCCTGATCCATCTCTTTTTCTAAACTCTATTGTTGTTTAATTGAAATCCTGACCATATGCGTCTATCTTAAGCTATACCTCGAGCACTTTGGTGCTCTGGGGGCGCCCTTACTTTGCTAAGCGCTGTAAACGCTGGTAAATCTCCCCCTTTTCAGACATTATTAAGATGTCACCAGATCAACAGAACTTTTAGTTAAATATCTGTGTATGATGAACAATTCCTTGCTAAGTTTTAAAGGCAGTAAAGAAGAAGGGGGGATTTACTAATATTTTGCGCCGTATTTTCGTCATAAAGGTGGCACAAAACAGCGCAAAATCTTTTTTTCCTAATTTACTTTCCAGCCCTACTCTTGTTTAGCACTGGAAATAACGTAAAAGTAATGTGAAGCAGCGCATATCACTGCTTCGCATTACTTCACACCTTTGGGGCCTGTCAAGGTGGGTGCATGGGCGTTCCAGTGCAACCACCCAAGGATTCTCACACTAAAACCAATTTACCAAATACAGTAGATTGGGTTTAGCGTGAAAAAAACTGCACCCTTTTAAACTAGGCGCAAAGGAAGGAGAAATGCTTTGATTTATCCTTCCTTTTCTGACTTTGCATGCGCACTGCACTGTGCAACACGCATACAAAGTGGGAAAAGCATTCCCTCGTGTCTACTATTTTGTACAGGAAGGGTATCCGTCCTGTACAAAAACCTATGCTGGGCTCACACACACAAACACCCTAGCGCTCTTGTGCTAAGGTGTGTGCATGGCACAGGGCTGCTGTAATCAGTGCCAGCGCAAGGGAGAGGGAAGGAGAGAGCCATATCTTTGAAAATATGGTGCTTTCCTGCTCCCTCCCTGTCGAGCATCGCAGCCTCTTGGGGGGAGGGGGAGGGCTGCGCTGCATTGCGTGGATATTTGGTAAATCTCCCCCGAAATGTCTTTTACAAACAGTTAACATTGTGAATTATAATTCCAATATGTTTCAATTTAGTAATTTTCAATATCTTTACATCCAACAGAAAACAAGCCTTGACTGTATGAAATGACCATCAATAATGAAGCGAATGCTGTAAATCTTCAATAATAGCAGAAATAATGAGCTCCAGTATTCAGGAAAACATCAGAGCAGTCGGCGACAGAGGAACCTGCACACAAACTGACAGATCCTGGATGAAGCATCAAGGGCAGTTCAGTGATTGCAAGAGGCTGAGCTGTACACCTCCACGCCGCAAGACGAAGAAACGACCTTAGGAAAATTAAGGCAACAACAATAACAAACCAACTCCTATATAAACAAGTCCAGTACCAACTTTGATCATGGGATCTGTATGGTGAGATTACCGCAGTGCTCTGTTTTCTAATATGATGACAAGCCATCATTCCGTGCTCTAGGTGAATTGTAAACTCTTTCTGGACAAACCACAGTAACCAGAGAAGAGCACAACAGAGCGGAGCCAGACAACTGAATGGTAAAGGAAAGAAGAGTTCTTCTATCTAAAATACAGCAGACTGTCACTATTTGCACCGTTCAGAAGGAAGATACATCTTTACCCTCAAGCATGCATAGCCATAATCCAATCTAAAGGCATAATCACCTACAAAGACACCTTCTACGTAATAGGAGTGTGGCAAATGTTTGGTGGCTATTGCATTTATTGTTAAAACAGAAATCAAACGTGTAAAATACCGCACACATATAAAGTGTGTGAGAAAAACACAAGTGCTTTATCAGTCATGTCGGCCCATCAGGACATACAATCATGGGATGTAGACAAATATATACCCGACCCCCAGACACTAACCAAGAAAGAAGAATCATATACATGCAGCGAGAGCTTTAGTTTGTCATCACCACTCAAGCTTCATCAGCAAACATACCCAGGACAAAAACCATTCAAGTGCAGTGAATGTGTCAAGAGCTTTAGTCAGTTATCAAACCTCCAAACACATCAGCGAACACACACAGGGGAAAAACCATTCAAGTGCAGTGAATGTGCAAAGTGCTTTAGTGAGTTATCAAGCCTTCAAAGACATCAGCAAACTCACACCGGGGAAAAGCCATTCAAGTGCAGTGAATGTGTCAAGAGCTTTAGTCGCTTATCAGACCTCCAAAGTCATCAGAGAACACACACGGGGGAAAAACCATTCAAGTGCAGTGAATGTGCAAAGAGCTTTAGTCAGTTATCAAGCCTTCAATGTCATCAGCGAACACACACAGGGGAAAAACCATTCAAGTGCAGTGAATGTGCAAAGTGCTTTAGTCGGATATCACACCGTCAAAGACATCAGCGAACACACATAGGGGAAAAACCATTCAAGTGCAGTGAATGTGCAAAGTGCTTTAGTCGCTTATCACACCTTCAAAGACATCAGCAAACTCACACCGGGGAAAAGCCATTCAAGTGCAGTGAATGTGTCAAGAGCTTTAGTCGCTTATCAAACCTCCAAAGTCATCAGAGAACACACACGGGGGAAAAACCATTCAAGTGCAGTGAATGTGCAAAGAGCTTTAGTCAGTTATCAAGCCTTCAAAGTCATCAGCGAACACACACAGGGGAAAAACCATTCAAGTGCAGTGAATGTGCAAAGTGCTTTAGTGCGTTATTAAGCCTTCAAAGACATCAGCGAACACACACAGGGGAAAAACCATTCAAGTGCAGTGAATGTGCAAAGTGCTTTAGTGAGTTATCAAGCCTTCAAAGACATCAGCGAACACACACAGGGGCAAAATCATTCAAGTGCAGTGAATGTGCAAAGTGCTTTAGTGAGTTATCAAGCCTTCAAAGTCATCAGAGAACACACACGGGGGAAAAACCATTCAAGTGCAGTGAATGTGCAAAGTGCTTTAGTCAGTTATCATACCTTCAAAGACATCAGCAAACTCACACCGAGGAAAAGCCATTCAAGTGCAGTGAATGTGTCAAGAGCTTTAGTCGCTTATCAAACCTCCAAAGTCATCAGAGAACACACACGGGGGAAAAACCATTCAAGTGCAGTGAATGTGTGAAGAGCTTTAGTCGATTATCACACCTTCAAAGTCATCAACGAACACACACGGGGAAAAACCATTCAAGTGCAGTGAATGTGCAAAGTGCTTTAGTCGGTTATCAGACCTAAAAAGTCATCAGCGAACACACACGGGTGAAAAACCCTATCATTGTAATGAATGTGACAGGAGTTATTGCTTCTCTTCAGCATTAAGGTATCATCAGCGAACTCACACAGGAGAATAGCCATTCAAGTGCAGTGAATGTGCAAAGTGTTTTAGTCACTTATCAAACCTCCAAACACATCAGCGAATGCACACTGGGGAAAAACCCTATAATTGTAGTGAATGTGACAGTAATTTTCACTTCTCGTCAGCATTAAGGTATCATCAACAAACTCACACAGGGGAAAATAATTCAAGTTCTATGAATGTGAGAAGAGTTTTAGTCGATTATCAGAGCTACAAAGCCATCAGCGAACACACACGGGGGAAAATATAGAAGGGCACTGAAAGTGAAAAGGGCTTTTATCAATGTTCGATCCCACATAACCCTCTGTGAATACACTGCTTCATTTAACTCAATGGAAATAATCCTAGAGATGCAGAGACTCCGAAAAGATTTTAAGAACATCAAAAGTAATATTGACCCATCGGAGGACATAGACAAGAGCTGAACAGTGCAGTTATTATTAGGAGAGGAATGAATTACGGAAAAAGATTACATTCAAATTATGTGGGACATTGAAATACCAGATTATAGAAGAATGGACTAGCAGTAAAGAAGAAAAGCAGATAACCGTATTTGCAGAATTACAAAAGTGTTTGTGTTCAGTGATTGTTCACTACTGTACACATAGCAAAGCAACATGATGTATCCGGATACACAATGGGAGACGAGCACATTGTGGACTAAAAGAAAAGAAACATTCTTGATTTTTATTTGGTGAAGAAGAGATACAAAGAAAAACATTCAATTGCACCTGACCACACTACCTGTAAAAGCAACACTGAACAATACTGGGACTAACAGCGGTACTTTCAGCTAACTTGTCGGATTAAAACCTGTAAACCCAACACACCCAGAGTGGACATGTTGTCAGGGCTCTGGAGATGGAAGCTTCATTGGTTAAATGTATGTGTTACTATTAACAAATGCCACTGCAGTATATATAATGAACTAAAACGAAGCAACGGTGTTAAAGAAATAACCTATTTTTAGATATAAAAGAGCATATACCTTGTTTTTAAGTAATGTTTGCTGCACCTTTTACACACTGTTATCGGTTGATGGATCAGCTTGTGCCTCAAGCCTTATAACACCGTGTGACGCGTGGCTCCTCTCAAGCTTGGCTCTCTCTATTCATTTGGTGCCTTGCCAAACTCTACTTTTTACCAGAATTGAGCCACTGTAAGCAGCAGACTCTGAATAATGTGGTGAAATAGTGAAATCCCACATCAAAAGCACATATGTGCCAGGACAATCAGTTGCACTCCCAGTAACTCGTCTTCCACACTGATTGTCCCTTGGTCTCAAATGTTCTGAAGGATTTGTTGTATGAATGCCAGAAGTGGCAGTGACATTCATGAAGCTAAAGCTAACAGGAGTGTGTGGGAGATAGAGAGGGGGAGAGATAAAGAGAGCGAGAGAAACAAAGAAAGGGGGAGAAAAAGAGAGAAATGGAAGGGGGGGAACAGCAAGTGATCTTTATTCACCTAAAAATAGAAGAAGCAGCTGAATACATGTCAATGTGTGACATCACCAGAAAAAATGGGAAGAATACCTGTGAATTTGTATATTTATTTTTAATAGCTATAGACCCATGTCATGCCAATAAACAGGGCACAAGGAAGGAAAATAGTGAAGGAGCCCATTATCATATGCAAATCACAATGACGTCACATGTAGTGCGTCACAAGAAGTGATGTCAGGCCCTTATAGTAATTTTCACATGAAAAGTCGACGGCCTGATTTAAAAACAAGAAACATAAAATAATGTAAAAAGATTTTGGTATCAGTTTTTACACATCATGTAGTAGTAGTAGTAGAAAAGCTTTATTCGAGTTATATACTCATAAAAGCACAACATGCATATAAAAACATAACACTTAATAAAAACATTTCTTCCAGTACATATTAAAACAGTTGCGCAGCTTAATCGTTGTAAAAGGAAAAGTGCATACAGGCTAAAAACATTGATCAAGAAGCATTAAGAGAAAGAGCTCTCCGCCTAATGGACCAAGCCCAGCCCAAATACTTAGCTGTTCCCATGACAATAGGCTCCTCAGAAGTAGTACAAATGATTCTCTGAGCCTCAACTGCACTAGATGTCCCAAGATTCTTGCAGACAGGGGTTAACCATACCCTTCTTGGGGAGGCATAGGCATTACAAGCAAATAGGAAGTGTCCTACGCTTTCGTTAGTAGCGCCGCACGCTGGGCAGCACATAGAATTCAAACCCTTCCATCTGCCTGTTAGATATCTCAACGGTAGGGAGCCAGATCTTAATTGAAAGAATAACTTCCTGTCCATAGGTACAGTTATACTGTCCCAATATTGTTCTATTACAGGACACATTTTACTTTCCAAAAAACGACCACCCATTGAGTCCGATTTAACCCCCCTCCAAAGCCTGCCGTCTATCCACTCCCAGTACAACATTTTAAGTGTATCTTTACTTGGGAATACTACCCCCCCTGGATTGTCCCAGAGATTGGAAAGACCTAGTTCACCTAGCATTACCCTTAGGTTTTTCAACCAATATATTTTATGGAAGGTATCAATTTGGTTATTGCCAGAAAACCTTCCGCGTAATGCCTAATTTCAGGGGTGGACCAGAGTCTTCTCCAGTATAGAATAGGACGCAATCTGGCTCGGTCACTAACCGATCTTCTCCCCAAGTCAAGACTAAGAGGGATTAATGGGGTACTCTGGGGCAGTCCCGTAATCCCCCTAAGGAACCTATTCTCTGCTATCTGTAGGGAAGTGAATTTGTCAAAACCCCACAGTTCCGCCCCATATAAGGCCGAGCCTATTGCCTTAGCATCATATACAGCGAGGACAGGTTTTATGGGTTTTGTTTTAGATCTTTTGTGCTCCACACGCAAGGCCCCCGATATTTGCTGGTGTTTCAAAACTGCCTTTTCTATGTGGTGCGACCAACCATAATTATTTGCAATTTGTACCCCCAGGTAAGTGAACTCCTTACCACCTCAAGCCCGATATTATTCATGTGTATCCTAGGGCGAGGTTTACATCCTCGGGAGAAGGCCATCAACTTAGTCTTGCCTATGTTTACTTCCAGGCCATGCTCCTGGCAAAAGTCATCAAAGATGTTCAGGGCTCGCTGTAACCCTGCAGGGGTCTTGGACATTATTAACGTGTCGTCAGCGAACATCAGGATGGGAACCCTGATGCCCGCTAACGAAGGTGCATCCACACTAGCGTCTAACATCCTATCAACTATCCCATTGATATATAATGTAAAGAGCAAGGGTGCCATTGCACAACCTTGGCGAACCCCTCGCTCCACCGGAAAGTCGATGGAGGATTGGCCATTTGTTCCCCACTGTACTTTGGCAAAATTGCTTTCGTGTAGCCTCATAATTAAAGTAAGCAATTCCGCTGGGATGCCTATCTTGCTTAAAACTGCCCAGAGCTTGCCCCTTGGGACTAGGTCGAAGGCAGCCCGCAAGTCGACAAAAGCGACATACAGGCTGCCCCCGCCAAGAAGTACCGTCCCCCATGGCAGCATGGTAAAGCGGAACACATGGTCGATGGTACTAGTGGCCCTCCGGAAACCTGCCTGAAAGGGGGAAAGGGAATCGTTTTCATCCACCCAATCCATAAGCTTGTTTACCACCATCTTTCCAATTACTTTTTGGATAGTGGCAATCAAACTTATGGGCCTATAATTGGCTGGGAGGGATCGATCTCCTTTTTTATGTACAGGTATAATAATAGCTCCTTTCCACTGTTCTGGGACTAGCGCACCCTTAGCGATTGCATTCCCTAATAAGAACACATACCGGACCCACCTAGTTTTATCGTTTTTGAAAACATCCGAAGGTACCCCGTCTAATCCGGGGGCCCTACCCCCTTGTACATAACTGATTACAAGGTCGACTTCCTTGGCAGTAAACAAGTTATCCTTGGGAAATACAACTGAAATTGCATCCCCACCAACCCAATCTTTTGTCTCAGCATATTGGGGCCTAAAATAGTTCACCCAGGCGGATTCTGCGACGTTGTTGTCCGGTTTTTTTGGGGTACCACCTCTGCCCCACTTCACTAACTTCCAGAAGAGCCTGGAATCCTTTGCTCCGGAGGCCTCCTTTAATTCCTCCCAATACTTCTCATCCCATGCTTTTTGGCCAAGGAGATGCTAGTATTATATTGCTTTCTAGCTGCTATAATTGCTGCCCTATCCCTGCTTCTAATAGCATTACCCAGTGTTAATCTGGCTACCCTACACTGTTGGTTAAACCACCCAGCTGGTTTGGTGGATATTATACGGTTTCCCTTGCATGCTCTCATAAAATGGGGTTTTAAGAGGGAGAAAAGGTTGTTGTGTATTTCAGTAATTGCCCCTGATCCTGGGCGTGTGGGGCTAGCTAATTCCATGGAAACAATTGCTTTATCCACTTCAGACCCAATAAAATCCATGGATGCTACATTCGCCAACACAGAAGGCCATTTTAATCTACGCATACTATTTGCCATGTCTGGGAGCAACCCATCACTTACATATAAATTTGACTGTGTGGGCTTCCACCAAGTGTGGGTCACGCAAAGGGGGTTGTGGTCACTTTCTATCCTGCCCTTGACTTCCATGTCACAAACCCCCTGCCATAGATTAAGACTACAAATAACGTAGTCTATCCTACTTCTGTTTTGACCATTATCATATGTACACACACCTTCTTTATCACCCTTTGTTCTGCCATTAAGGGCTCTCATCCCATGTTCTAAACACATAGCATTTAAGAGAAGAATATCCTTCGTCCAACGTTTAACAGGGGACAGATTCAGATGGGGAACACCCCATAGATTGTCTTCTTCCTGCCCCAATGGGTTTTCAGTACTGTCTAGAGGTTCAAAGGTCCTATTTAGATCCCAAGCTATTACTATTCTTTTCCCAAGGGACTTTGATTGCAGAAAATTAGATAAAGCCTCTAGAGTGGAGGAACTCCCAATATTGGAGCCTCTGGCATAGACATTGTATAGATCTATCACACCCCATTTTACCGAAGAAATTCTCAGCATTTGAATGTCTCTACAACCCAAGTCCCACATTTTCACAGTAATTTCAAGGCTCTGCCTAATCCAAACAGTGAGGCCTCCCTTGGGTCTACCCCTAGCACCTCTACTTGCCGGAATCGAAAAATTTAGATAACCTGGGAGAAAAATGGGATCGCAAGCCCATGTCTCTTGTAAAAAACACAGTTCGAACCCATTGATGAAGTCAATCCATGATTGTAACGTCAGCTTGCTCCCCAACCCTGCAATATTCCAAGATACAAAACTTCCTAGAGCAGGTCTATCGCTACATATTGTGTTTACAATGAGCAATCTAGGGGGATTCAATTGACTTCCAACCTGTTCTCCCAAATTTTGGTCAATACCCACAGTATTTTGTTCCAATAGCACATCACCACCCATATTTTGCATTAACTCCCCGACAGTTTCCCCCTCAGATGCAGCATTTTCATCATCTTTAGTTTCCCTCAACACAGCATCAGTACTCAATGCAGGGGTTACAGAGTTACACCGTGGCTTCCGATATGAAAGGCCTCTCCTTGTCCAATAGTCAGACTTTGGTCAATATCCCCAATTCAAACATTGAATACCTTCCAAGTTGTTATAATTTAAGCCATTGTATTGCGTTTGCCAATGCTGTAGGGTGGAGGATGGGGGAGCAACCCTTACCAACGGGGTATTATTGAAACTGTTTAGGTTCATGGGACCTCCTATTGTGTCACATATTTGCCTTGGTGTAATGGCAGAGTTTTTGGCTTTATTTAGCAGTGATATAGATCATTAGTCTTGCTCGCATCTAGTATAGGTATTCTTAGCCTGTGTTGGCCCTTTTAAGCCTTTTTTCCAGACCTAGAAGAGGATAGCTGCTTAATATGCCTTTATTCTTGACTTTAACCTGTCTATTGCCTATTGGCTTTGACATATTAGACACATTGGTATGGTTTATGTAGGTATTCTGACAGAGCTAAGGAGCATTTCACCCCTTTCAGGCCTACAGGCCTAGAGCTAGAGGGACTCCATCTTGATGAAGCTGAGAGGCTTTTCAGGGCAAAGGCAAAGTTTATAGTTAAGGCTGTTTTTCACTTGGAGAGAACCGGTCTGGGCCGGCCCTTATCGGTAGGCTGTATTATTCTCTGTGTTGAAGACACCACAAAAGGCTGGCCAGCTGGGTGTGTGTCCTTGATGCGAAGTGATGCAGAGACCTGGTGGGCGACAGGCTGATGGATGGAACTTTCCATGAGGAAACAGCATTCTATATCAGTGAAGTGCAGAGGCGGAGTCAGTCAGTCAGCCAGAGAGTCAAGCAGAGGGTCAGTCAGCCAGAGAGTCGAGCAGAGGGAGTCAAGCAGAGCGGGTTCAAGCTGGAGAAGAGCTGAGTTGAATAGTGAGCTGGAACTGAAGGAAGCAGTCAGAAGCAGTTGCTTATCAGGAGGAGGTGTGAATAGCTGGAGTCTGAAGTAATGCCTTTTAGAAGAGACGGAGGAGAGATCGTGGACTAACCTATGGGAGCAGATGGAGTTAATTGGACATTGGGGCAGAGACAGAGTGAATAAGCTAGTGGAATGAACGGTGATCAGAGCGGCAGGAACCATTAAGATTGAAGATAGAAGGTGGAGACAGTCCGTGTGGGGGAGAGGAGTCCAGAGACAGAGCGATCAGCGCAGAGGTGTACCCAAGAGTGCAGGAGAGAGAGAGAGTCTGAGATGAGCCAAGGCACAGACGAGAGAGGAACCCAGATGACAGCTAGAACAAGACTTCACACTAATCAGGTGATATTGTTTTCATCACATTAGTTACACTTACACTTTATGTCTAATCTTTTCCCTTTCAGCGGAGTGTTCCTGTTATGTTTAATCCTTCTCTTTCAAGCGGTGTGTTCTACCTATAGTCTTTGTCAGATCTGTGTAAATGTTTATATTGTTATAATAAAACAACCCCCAGTTTGTAGAAAACTGGCACGTGTCCCCTTGTATTCTTGTTCACTGAAGGTAAATGTATCTCCTAGGTAGTTACTAGGTACGTGAATGGATGAGTAATCCCAATCAGGTAAGTGGTGATCACATAAATAGGGAGTGAGTGGACCTTTGATGCCAAGAGCAGGGAGTACACTATATAATCTGGAACTATATTCAAAGTTATTATTGTAGTTTCATCCCGAGTAGACAACTGAGATATTAATATTATTGTAGTAGCAGACCCTTAGTGAAGAGACTTCCCAATATATATATATATGTATAGGTGTTCATAGGAATGTGGTCGTCGTTGATATGCGGCGTTAGTGAGAGCACTGAATATGAGATCAGTGTGGATACCCACTGGATTGTGGCTTGAGTAAATGAGAGCACTAGGTAGTCGAACTAGTGTGTAGTTTCGCAGGATTGCGAACAGTTTGGAAAAGGGAGCATTGGGTTCTGCAGGCCCGTGTGTAGACGCACCGGATTGTGTGTCATATCTGCCCTAGGGTAGAACGGTCTGGGTCAGGGTGGCCGCGAGACCAACTGATGTGAATAAGTGTGGTGTAGGGTATGGATATCCCTAGTAATCAGTGAGTATTCTTAGTATCCCTATAGATTTAGTGGTGTTCTTAATAATATGAGCTTGTATATTGCGAGTTCCCCATCCTCAGGTAGGTACCAGGTGCCTGGATAGGTGGTCCTGAGGAGGGAAGGTGAGTACGTTCTGGCTGGGTTGGAGGGGCCCCTGGGGGCTGATCCCACCTACTCAGAAAATCCAGCCATTACATCTGGCGTAGTCGGCTGCTTACGAAGCCTGTGTGCCTGGCCATGTGCTTAGATTGTTTCCCATGTGTTGTGTGGGAGTGCCCTGAGCGCCAGACATTACATCTGGTGTAGTCGGACAGTTTACGAAGCCTGTGTGCCTGGCCATGTGCTTGGATAGTTTCCCATGTGTTGTGTGGGAGTGCCCTGAGCGCCAGACATTACATCTGGCGTAGTCGTCATCTTACGAAGCCTGTGTGCCTGGCCATGTGCTTAGATTGTTTCCCATGTGTTGTGTGGGAGTGCCCTGAGCGCCAGACATTACATCTGGCGTAGTCGGACAGTTTACGAAGCCTGTGTGCCTGGCCATGTGCTTAGAGAGTTTCCCATGTGTTCTGAGGGAGTGCCCTGAACGCTGGTTCCATCTGGCGTAATGTTGCAGTTTATGTAGCCTGTTAGATCTATGGGCTTGAACAGTTGCAGCATGAGGAGATTGCATTACATCATGGCATTTGGTTTATTCAGGGTGGAAGGAATGGTTTTCATCTTGGTGTTTAAACTGTCAGAGTTGAAGGATGGCATTACATGAGGAAGCCAGTTACATCTATGTGATGGTCCAATTGTATAAATGTGTGTAAAAAATGCTTTTAAATTGCCCATTCAATTGCTTGCTGCATCTGCTTATGCTGTGCAATGTGAAATGTGTTCATTGTAATATGATTTGTGAAGTTCTTTGAATATAGCTCCTTGTAAATATGACTTGTGAATAGCGCCATATTATTGTGACTTGTGAGGTGCATGTTCTCATGTTGATCTGCTGTGTTCCTTGTGCATTGCGCCTTGGAAATGTTGTTTGTGAAAGGCTTGTCTTGTAAATATGGCTTGTGAATAGCGCCATGTGGTCATGGCTTGGACAGGGCATGTTATCATTACGTTAGGCAGGAGAGAGCTGGATCTCTCTCGGGTGCTTGGGGATAACGTTTTGAAAATATGTGTACGTGTCATCTGTAAACGTGAAGAAATGTGCTAATGATTTTCCCATGTATCTGCAGTCGTTGGGAAATGATTCTGCTTGAGCTGCCAAAGGGTTAATATCTTGAGTTGAGATGGCAGTCTTTATTTTTTACATGCTGTCAACATGCATGGTTATCTGACCTGACTATAAAAGTCAGTGGATTATTTTAAGGATTATTTGATGGTTTGATTTTGACTTTTTTTTTGATTACTTGGTCTGCCTATGTGCTTTGTCAGTTTCTTGACGGAAAGGTAACATCTTGTGCTTTGCAAAGGGTTCTGTTCATTTCACATTCTTTTTGAAATGTGTCTACGAATTTGTGTGGGTTTGCCTTGGAACTGATGTGGTTATAAATCAACCAGTCGGATTACGGAGAGAGCTGTGTTTTTTTTTTTTTTAAATGAGTGAAATGTTAAAAAGATGGCCCGTTAGAGTGCACGCTACGGAGCTGTTTTCATTAATTATTTCTGTGAGGGGTTTCCATCTAGACAGGAATGTGCTGGTTGCAATGATTACAGGTTGAGCATAATCAATCTTGCCCGACAGTGCATGGTAACATGTGCTTTTAATTAGTGGAAGGCAACCATGTGCCTTTGAAAGAAAAAAAATGTTAAAATGTAACATTATTATTTTCCCAAATGTAAATTAAAATGTATGTTTTTATAAATGTGTCAGCAAAACCTTAAATTAAATACAATGTTGAAATGTATCTGCATTTTATGTTGTTTTACAAATTATTTCTCTTTTCAGCAGCTGACAATGGACCATGTTAATTCGTTTTTTTCCCAAATGCAGAATGTATAATCTTGTGTGCAAAAGGTAGTTGCCCCTTTCTAAATAAGTGCCCATATTTTAGGTGTCTTGCCTTTAGCTGAATTAGTTGGACAAAAGTCTTTTTAAACACTGGAGCTTTTTTAATTGGCAGTACACTGTAACAGAATTGTTTTTTTTTTTAAATGCTAGCTTTCGTTGGTTAGCACAGATCAGGCATGAGAAATTTGTTTTTCGACCTTGGCAGACCAGCTGGTTTGTGCAGACGAGTTTTTTTTTTCCTTTGCTCTGCAAGTTTTGATCACGTCCCTGTTCGTTATGATTGGCTACAATCCAATTTTCTTCCGCGGATGGCTTGTTTATTTAAGGGAGGGGCTGGTTTAGAGAGGCTCATCATATTGCAGTTCAAGTAGCTTCATACTGTAGCGTGGCTCCTGCTCTGAAGGGAGGGGCTGGCTTAGTAAGGATTAGGGTATGTTAGGCCCTGCGCAATATTATTGAAAGTTAAATTTTGAATGTTTTTAATTAATTAGGATATTTTCTTTTCAATAATGAAAGGCACCCGGGGTGCTTTTTAAATGGAAAATTTTATTTTGCAAGAATAATGATACTTGTTCTCTTGTTCCTAGGATTGCTGAAGTTGTGGTTGTGCGTGGGTCCCTCCCCCTTCCACTTCTTTTTTTGTTTTAGCTTTTTACTTTCATGTTTTTATTTTAGTTTATTATTTTTGGATGATGGAACCAGACCAGACCAGACCAGACCGGGTGATGGATGGCCGCATTGGAGGAAGTGTCCGGATACCGAGGATGCAGGGTGGTGGCCTACACTGAAGAATTTGGACATAATTACTTGGCCTGCATTTTTTTGTTGACATCACTACGAGCAGGCCCCACTTTAAAAAAAAAAAAATAAAATAACATAAACATGTTTTATTTGTTACAGAATTATAAAAGGATTTGATGCATAATCCCTTGGACAAGCAGGCCCCACTTTTTAAAGCAAAAAACATGTCACCTATTATAGTTTTTCTGTTTTCTTCAAAACAGTTTTTTGCCAATGAAGGACTTTTTTTGAATGGTGGTGCCCACATGTGTTCCACAGTATGATTTAAAAGCTTGATGTTACACCAGCTATCTTGTAGAAATGGGGTTGTTGTTTTTTTTTACTGTTCTTACATTTTCACCTTGATTGATCAAAGGGTGGTTACCTTAAAATTTGGATTGTTCTGGGTGGTGTGTCTTTTAGTATGATTATGTATTACTGTTTGCCCAAACCTTGACACAGTTTATCATGTCTACTTCTCAGATTTCACCAAAATGTTAGCTTAGGTTAACTAAAGTAGGTAGGCCTCATTTAGGTCCATTGTTATTTTCATCTCACATACTAGCCCCTACACCAATAGTTTCATGAGTCATCATTAGCTTAAGTTGCCTATAGTAGGTAAGGATCATTTAGGCCCTTTCTTGTTTTCTCATTAGGAGTTGAAACACATTTAGTTTTTAAGTTGACAATAGTAGGTAGGCCTCATTTAGGCTTAAGTTGTCCGAAGTAGGCCCCATTTAGGCCCCTTGCTGTTTTCATTCAACACATAAGTCCCTACATCACTAGATTTCACCAGTTATCATTAGAAGTTGAGGCACATTTAGTTTGAGGATGCTTTGGTTAGTTTCTGTTGTTATCAGATCCAATCTCAGATATGTTTCGGCATTCAAGTCAAGGGTGCTTTGATTTGTTTTTAGGTTTCGTATTCCCTACAATTGAGTTTCAGGTGGAATTTCCTTGGGTTGTCATTGTTTTTAGGGAGTTTTTTAGGTTTTGATTTGTTGATAGATTGTGTTGATGTTTGTTTATCTAGATGTTATTGTTTATAAGATGTTCGCAAGATAAGGATCTAAGGGTGGATGGCAGAGATATTTAGCAGTGATATAGATCTTAATCTTGCTCACATCTAGGATAGATATTCTTAGCCTATGTTGGATAGATTATGTTGATGTTTGTTTAGATGGTTGTTGTTGTTTACTGATGCTCGCAAGATAAGGATCTAGGGGTGCAATGTAATGGCAGAGTTTTTGGCTTTATTTAGCAGTGATATAGATCATTAGTCTTGCTCGCATCTAGTATAGGTATTCTTAGCCTGTGTTGGCCCTTTTAAGCCTTTTTTCCAGACCTAGAAGAGGATAGCTGCTTAATATGCCTTTATTCTTGACTTTAACCTGTCTATTGCCTATTGGCTTTGACATATTAGACACATTGGTATGGTTTATGTAGGTATTCTGACAGAGCTAAGGAGCATTTCACCCCTTTCAGGCCTACAGGCCTAGAGCTAGAGGGACTCCATCTTGATGAAGCTGAGAGGCTTTTCAGGGCAAAGGCAAAGTTTATAGTTAAGGCTGTTTTTCACTTGGAGAGAACCGGTCTGGGCCGGCCCTTATCGGTAGGCTGTATTATTCTCTGTGTTGAAGACACCACAAAAGGCTGGCCAGCTGGGTGTGTGTCCTTGATGCGAAGTGATGCAGAGACCTGGTGGGCGGCAGGCTGATGGATGGAACTTTCCATGAGGAAACAGCATTCTATATCAGTGAAGTGCAGAGGCGGAGTCAGTCAGTCAGCCAGAGAGTCAAGCAGAGGGTCAGTCAGCCAGAGAGTCGAGCAGAGGGAGTCAAGCAGAGCGGGTTCAAGCTGGAGAAGAGCTGAGTTGAATAGTGAGCTGGAACTGAAGGAAGCAGTCAGAAGCAGTTGCTTATCAGGAGGAGGTGTGAATAGCTGGAGTCTGAAGTAATGCCTTTTAGAAGAGACGGAGGAGAGATCGTGGACTAACCTATGGGAGCAGATGGAGTTAATTGGACATTGGGGCAGAGACAGAGTGAATAAGCTAGTGGAATGAACGGTGATCAGAGCGGCAGGAACCATTAAGATTGAAGATAGAAGGTGGAGACAGTCCGTGTGGGGGAGAGGAGTCCAGAGACAGAGCGATCAGCGCAGAGGTGTACCCAAGAGTGCAGGAGAGAGAGAGAGTCTGAGATGAGCCAAGGCACAGACGAGAGAGGAACCCAGATGACAGCTAGAACAAGACTTCACACTAATCAGGTGATATTGTTTTCATCACATTAGTTACACTTACACTTTATGTCTAATCTTTTCCCTTTCAGCGGAGTGTTCCTGTTATGTTTAATCCTTCTCTTTCAAGCGGTGTGTTCTACCTATAGTCTTTGTCAGATCTGTGTAAATGTTTATATTGTTATAATAAAACAACCCCCAGTTTGTAGAAAACTGGCACGTGTCCCCTTGTATTCTTGTTCACTGAAGGTAAATGTATCTCCTAGGTAGTTACTAGGTACGTGAATGGATGAGTAATCCCAATCAGGTAAGTGGTGATCACATAAATAGGGAGTGAGTGGACCTTTGATGCCAAGAGCAGGGAGTACACTATATAATCTGGAACTATATTCAAAGTTATTATTGTAGTTTCATCCCGAGTAGACAACTGAGATATTAATATTATTGTAGTAGCAGACCTTTAGTGAAGAGACTTCCCAATATATATATATATGTATAGGTGTTCATAGGAATGTGGTCGTCGTTGATATGCGGCGTTAGTGAGAGCACTGAATATGAGATCAGTGTGGATACCCACTGGATTGTGGCTTGAGTAAATGAGAGCACTAGGTAGTCGAACTAGTGTGTAGTTTCGCAGGATTGCGAACAGTTTGGAAAAGAGAGCATTGGGTTCTGCAAGCCCGTGTGTAGACGCACCGGATTGTGTGTCATATCTGCCCTAGGGTAGAACGGTCTGGGTCAGGGTGGCCGCGAGACCAACTGATGTGAATAAGTGTGGCGTAGGGTATGGATATCCCTAGTAATCAGTGAGTATTCTTAGTATCCCTATAGATTTAGTGGTGTTCTTAATAATATGAGCTTGTATATTGCGAGTTCCCCATCCTCAGGTAGGTACCAGGTGCCTGGATAGGTGGTCCTGAGGAGGGAAGGTGAGTACGTTCTGGCTGGGTTGGAGGGGCCCCTGGGGGCTGATCCCACCTACTCAGAAAATCCAGCCATTATACTTGGGTAGAAAAAAGTAAGATCCACAATATCAATTCCCCCACTACTTGTACCCCAACCCTGTCTTGTTATCCAGCCTGCCACCCTGGGGTCTTGAAAGTTGATGATAATGCAGTCTCCCCCCAGGTTTTTATGGGTGTAACCAATCCAGTCAATCCTCCTTGCCCCTATTATCAACCCATCCAATCCCCCCGGTAATGGTCTGTTTTCCTTTAACCAGTGCATTACTTTGTTTTTAAGCATCTGGAAGGTTTCTCTTTGTCCGACTAAGAGTGGTGGAACATTAGTAAGAACCGCGACGAAAGGGTGGGAATCCGGGGTAAGATTCACAGGAGGAATCTTTCGTGGTGGTTTCTCCGAGTGGGTGGGTGGTTGTCTATTAACTGGGGCACTAGGACTGGGTTTGGGGATATTCGATTTTTGTTGTAAGTTTGTGGATACAACATTGGGTAACCTGGGGCCATTAGAACCCTCCACTCCAGTGTTTAAGGGGGGATTGGGAATAATTGGCGTTGGGTGGTGGTTGTTTGCCACAGTGTTGCTATTTTGGGGACATTTTTTATTCTTGCCCTTTGACGTAGGGTCGGAAACCTTAGATACTTTTTCCCCTGCACTGGTGCTCGAGCAGGCCTGTACTGATGGAATAAGCGGTTGACTTGGTCCCTTTTCCTGGGACCCGCTTGTAGTGCAGCCTGCAGGGGAATGTAATGCTGCAACAGGCAGATTTTGGGACTTTTCCTAGGTTTCCTGATCCCTGCTAGACTCAGTTAACTTGGTCTGCAATTTAATTAGTGACTTGGTATGGAAAAAATTATCTAGGGTAGCCTGCTCAAAATGATCTATCCGATCAATTAGCTTATTAACTTTGACCTCTATAGGTGTCAAAAGCGACCTTAACAGTTTTTCCAACTCGGGTAGCAATGAATCTATAAGAGGAACGTTCACAGCCAACCCCTTCTCCTGAGAGTCACTAGATAAGAGATTACAGCTCTCTAAGACTACATTGTCCCCCTCATTTAATAGGTCACCACTTTCACTAATCCTACTATGTGCTTTTTGGGCAGGTAATGAATTTTTTGTCACTATTCTAACCTTATTGGGAGGTTTTGAGGAATGACATTTCCTCGGCGCGGTGCTCCTTTTTCTTTTTACGCATGGTTTCGGGTTAGGCATACTAGTTTTATCTGCAGTTATAACTGTGAGTGGGCAAACAATTGGGTTTATAGGTGGAGATGTGGACAAAGTAGCAATGTCCGATGCTTGTGGTGACCCACCCTCAATCACCAAGGTTAGAGGAGAGACATTGAGTATTTCAATCACCCCAGGCAAGGTTATAGAAGACAGAGGAGTAACTAATGCCGGATAGGCTTGCGGCAAACGTTTATCCGTTGAACTTTTAAGGAGCTCAATAGACAGCCTACGTTCCGCTCGTTTTTCTGCCAATGAGATCTCTTTGTCAATGTCTTGGTTAGTACGATTAAAAAAGAATTTATCTATAGGACCTAAAATGGTCGAGCCACCCTCTGGATGGGAGGGTGGTAAACTAGAGGTGTTTAACGTGTGAGACATTATTAGATGCTAATAACAGATATTTAAACACAATTGAGCGCAGGAATAAGTGGGTCAGTAAGGTCCCTGAAATAACAAGAAATAAGTCTTAGGTCCTACTCGTCAATGGGGCGGCCCAGCCCGGCCTCCTTCGGCCCCTGACGGCCACAGACTTCCCGCCCTTGTCCCGGGCTTCTCCCGGGACGCTCCCGCGCAGCGGGACTCGTCAGTTGTTAATATACTCTCTGAGGTGGAAGAGGAGGAGCCTGCAGGGAGAGCGGCCCAGCTGGTAAGGATTGGGAGTTGTGGGCGCTCCTGGGACTTGTAGTCCTGCGCATTGCTAAAGGCTGCACGAAGGCTGTTCAAATTGTCGTACTTGAAATTATTTCTCCACTGGCTTGGTAGCTACAGATTAACCCATTTTGGTTTGTTGTTTGACATTCATTTTATAACAAGTATTGGTCCTGAAATGGTGGTGTGTCCACTGAAACGTGCGTAGACCAACACATCACCCATGAGGAACGGCCCCTGAGAGGCAGTGACATCACAAACAACTGATGTTTAAGACCTTCCAGTAGTGAACTGTTTGCTCTTTAGGCATTTGTGGGACCCGTCATAGGGTTGAAACTCTTCTTCTTGTAACTATGAATGAGAGTGTATGAGTGTCTGCACTGCCACACAGGTATTGACTAACTCCTCCCTTCATCGTTAGTACTCTCACACGTATGGTGTAGGGACACATATGTTCGCGACTATCATTTTCCAAGGCTGGACTTCTGTCAGTTGCATCTATGGCAGTCTTCCCCTTCTGGGCTCATTTGCTTCAATTCCCTTTTAGAGCTATTGTGCATGACTTGTCTCTTCCCTATAAATTGTGGTTCCCATTGCATCTCTTCCCCTACTCAGCTTGCCATTGATTATGTGTATTGTTCAAGAGTCTCCTCTCATTTTCTCTATTGTACTACATATAGAATTTTGCACTTAGTGTGTTTGTGTTAAGAATTAACATGTAATTTTGCTCAAGTATATTTATTTACATTGCATTTCATGTTCCCACCTTTTGATGTCACCCCAACACCAATATTCACCACTTGTTAGTATTGTTTCTCATTATCATTCCACAATGGTTGTTTTGCTCTCTCCCTTGTGCAGTCACAATTTTTACGCCACGGGGCCTGTCTCCATACTAAGTCACATTTACATTTGTCTGTCCACTTTTCTTCCTAGGGTTTCCACGTGCTATTGGTGGTCTCGATATATATTTCCCCTTTGTTATGTTTATCTTGGTTTTTGCAACAACTAATTCTATGATATCTATTATTTTACTATATGTTTGGTATCTTTCCCAGCCCTGAAGAAGTCACGGGTTACTTCCCTTATGTGACTAAACACCTGTTGGCTGGTTGTTTTTCTTTGTTGTATTATTAAATACATTTGCATATTATACTGGTGTCGACCACAGAAATTCGTACAATATGAGACATTTCAACCATTGTTATAACCTTATTACGTGTGCTCAGGACTGTGCTTTCAGAATGTGCATATACTCTGAGCAAACGAGATATGCGGTCAATTTTATTCTAGCTAAGAGCGGTGGTGCTTGCGCAATAATAGGAGAGCAGTGTGTGGTCGGTATCATGAATAAGGAAAGGAATATCACTCAGCATATTTTAGATATTTTGTAAAATGTTCGAGGAATGGAGAGCGGTTATTTGAGTTGGTCTTTATTTGGTGGTTGGGGTTTGTATTCTAGAAAAGGTGATATATTTAATTGTTCTTTTAATTTGTTGCTGTGTCTTGATTCACTGTCTTCCCTTATGCTGTTCATACTGTGCTACATATTTCTCTCCCAAAAGGATTTCAGTTCATGATATTAATTCAACTATAATGCTTCATAAGGAGCTTGATACTATTATGCAAATAGATGAGTGTTTTTGGTTAAACTACTTCTCTTGCAGGTTCTGTTCCTGATGTTACTCGTACTACTGATATTTATGTCATTTTCTTCCACTCGTTTGCTATGCATATATACATATATTCGTACTTGACGTGTTATCGCCTGTATTCATCTATTGTCTCTACTTTTATATTTGTAACAACCTTTACCTGATAGCAAGAATAAAGATGTCCGTGTTAGCTAATACATGCTAAAAGGAGGGTCTGTTAGAGTTGAAATGTATTACCCCCATATTACTCATATTTTACCTGATATTATGTTAGCATTTAAGTAGCTATTTCGTAATATATTCTTGCTGTATGCATATGCAATTAATAAGTACAGATGTTACGTTAGGTAGGTTGACATCTGTTCCACCATTTTAGCTTTCGAAGACGCCATTTTGTATTATAATCCAAACTTTTACTTGAACCTTTACCAGAACTGGTCCAGACACTCATGCATGCACACACCATCCTTCCTACAGTCTGAAGAAGACAAGTGGAGCATGCTGCCACTCATGCATGCACACACCATCCTTCCTACAGTCTTAAGAGGACAAGTGGAGCATGCTGCCACTCATGGATGCACACACCATGCTTCCTACAGTCTAAAGAAGACAAGTGGAGCATGCTGCCACTCATGCATGCACCCACCATCCTTCCTACAGTCTTAAGAAGACAAGTGGAGCATACTGCCACTCATGCATGCACCCACCATCCTCCCTACAGTCTTAAGAAGACAAGTGGAGCATGCACACTCATGCATGCACACACCATCCTTCCTACAGTCTTAAGAAGACAAGTGGAGCATGCTGCCACTCATGCATGCACAAACCATCCTTCCTACAGTCTGAAGAAGACAAGTGGAGCATGCTGCCACTCATGCATGCACCCACCATCCTTCCTCCAGTCTTAGGAAGAGACGTGAAGCATGCAGACACTCATGCATGCACACACCACCCTTCCTACAGTCATAGGAAGACAAGTGGAGCATGCAGACACTCATGCATGCACACACCATCCATCCTACAGTCTGAAGAAGAGAAGTGGAGCAGGCACACATGCATGCACACACCATCCTTCCTACAGTCTGAAGAAGACACGTGGAGCATGCAGACACTCATGCATGCACACACCATCCTTCCTACAGTCTTAAGAAGACAAGTGGGGCATGCTGCCACTCATGCATGCACACACCATCCTTCCTACAGTCTTAAGAAGACAAGTGGAGCATGCTGCCACTCATGCATGCACACACCATCCTTCCGACAGTCTTAGGAAGACAAGTGGAGCATGCTGCCACTCATGGATGCACACACCATGCTTCCTACAGTCTGAAGAAGACAAGTGGAGCATGCTGCCACTCATGCATGCACCCACCATACTTCCTACAGTCTTAAGAAGACAAGTGGAGCATGCTGCCACTCAGGCATGCACCCACCATCCTCCCTACAGTCTTAAGAAGACAAGTGGAGCATGCACACTCATGCATGCACACACCATCCTTACTACAGCCTTAAGAAGACAAGTGGAGCATGCTGCCACTCATGCATGCACAAACCATCCTTCCTACAGTCTTAAGAAGACAAGTGGAGCATGCTGCCACTCATGCATGCACCCACCATCCTCCCTACAGTCTTAAGAAGACAAGTGGAGCATGCACACTCATGCATGCACACACCATCCTTCCTACAGTCTTAAGAAGACAAGTGGAGCATGCTGCCACTCATGCATGCACAAACCATCCTTCCTACAGTCTGAAGAAGACACGTGGAGCATGCAGACACTCATGCATGCACACACCATCCTTCCTCCAGTCTTAAGAAGAGACGTGAAGCATGCAGACACTCATGCATGCACACACCACCCTTCCTACAGTCATAGGAAGACAAGTGGAGCATGCAGACACTCATGCATGCACACACCATCAATCCTACAGTCTGAAGAAGAGAAGTGGAGCATGCATACATGCATGCATACACCATCCTTCCTACAGTCTGAAGAAGACACGTGGAGCATGCAGACACTCATGCATGCACACACCATCCTTCCTACAGTCTTAAGAAGACAAGTGGAGCATGCTGCCACTCATGCATGCACACACCATCCTTCCTACAGTCTTAAGAAGACAAGTGGAGCATGCTGCCACTCATGCATGCACACACCATCCTTCCGACAGTCTTAGGAAGACAAGTGGAGCATGCAGACACTCATGCATGCACACACCATCCTTCCTACAGTCTTAAGAAGAGAAGTGGAGCATGCTGGAATCATGCATGCACACACCATCCTTCCTCTAGTCTTAAGAAGAGAAGTGGAGCATGCAGACACTCATGCATGCACACACCATCCTTCCTACAGTCTTAAGAAGAGAAGTGGAGCATGCTGCACTCTCATGCATGTACACACCATCCTTCCTACAGTCTTAAGAAGACAAGTGGAGCATGCACACTCATGCATGCACACACCATCCTTCCTACAGTCTTAAGAAGACAAGTGGAGCATGCTGCCACTCATGCATGCACACACCATCCTTCCGACAGTCTTAAGAAGACAAGTGGAGCATGCTGCCACTCATGCATGCACATACCATCCTTCCGACAGTCTTAAGAAGACAAGTGGAGCATGCAGACACTCATGCATGCGCACACCATCCTTCCTACAGTCTTAAGAAGAGAGGTGGAGCATGCTGCACACTCATGCATGCACACACCATCCTTCCTACAATCTTAAAAAGACAAGTGGAGCATGCTGCCACTCATGCATGCACACACCATCCTGCCGACAGTCTTAAGAAGACAAGTGGAGCATGCAGACACTCATGCTTGCACACACCATCCTTCCTCCAGTCTGAAGAAGAGAAGTGGAGCATGCTGCCACTCATGCATGCACACACCATCCTTTCTACAGTCTGAAGAAGACAAGTGGAGCATGCTGCCACTCATGCATGCACACACCATCCTTCCTACAGTCTTAAGAAGACAAGTGGAGCATGCTGCCACTCATGCATGCACACACCATCCTTCCGACAGTCTTAGGAAGACAAGTGGAGCATGCAGACACTCATGCATGCACCCACCATCCTTCCTACAGTCTTAAGAAGAGAAGTGGAGTATGCTGGAATCATGCATGCACACACCATCCTTCCTCTAGTCTTAAGAAGAGAAGTGGAGCATGCAGACACTCATGCATGCACACACCATCCTTCCTACAGTCTTAAGAAGAGAAGTGGAGCATGCTGCACTCTCATGCATGTACACACCATCCTTCCTACAGTCTTAAGAAGACAAGTGGAGCATGCACACTCATGCATGCACACACCATCCTTCCTACAGTCTTAAGAAGACAAGTGGAGCATGCTGCCACTCATGCATGCACACACCATCCTTCCGACAGTCTTAAGAAGACAAGTGGAGCATGCTGCCACTCATGCATGCACATACCATCCTTCCGACAGTCTTAAGAAGACAAGTGGAGCATGCAGACACTCATGCATGCGCACACCATCCTTCCTACAGTCTTAAGAAGAGAGGTGGAGCATGCTGCACACTCATGCATGCACACACCATCCTTCCTACAATCTTAAAAAGACAAGTGGAGCATGCTGCCACTCATGCATGCACACACCATCCTGCCGACACTCTTAAGAAGACAAGTGGAGCATGCAGACACTCATGCTTGCACACACCATCCTTCCTCCAGTCTGAAGAAGAGAGGTGGAGCATGCTGCCACTCATGCATGCACACACCATCCTTTCTACAGTCTGAAGAAGAGAAGTGGAGCATGCAGACACTCATGCATGCACACACCATCCTTCCTACAGTCTGAAGAAGACAAGGGGAGCATGCAGACACTCATGCATGCACACAGCATCCTTCCTCCAGTCTTAAGAAGAGAAGTGGAGCATGCAGACACTCATGCTTGCACACACCATCCTTCCTCCAGTCTTTAGACAAGTGGAGCATGCAGACACTCATGCATGCACACACCATCCTTCCTACAGTCTGAAGAAGACAAATGGAGCATGCAGACACTCATGCATGCACACACCATCCTTCCTACAGTCTGAAGAAGACAAGTGGAGCATGCAGCCACTCATGCATGCACACACCATCCTTCCTCCAGTCTTAAGAAGACAAGTGGAGCATGCTGCCACTCATGCATGCACACACCATCCTTCCTACAGTCTTAAGAAGACAAGTGGAGCATGCAGACACTCATGCATGCACACACCATCCTTCCTCCAGTCTTAAGAAGACAAGTGGAGCATGCTGCCACTCATGCATGCACACACCATCCTTCCTACAGTCTTAAGAAGACAAGTGGAGCATGCAGACACTCATGCATGCACACACCATCCTTCCTACAGTCTTAAGAAGACAAGTGGAACACGCTGCCACTCATGCATGCACACACCATCCTTCCTCCAGCCTGAAGAAGACAAGTGGAGCATGCTGCCACTCATGCATGAACACACCGTCCTTCCTACAGTCTTAAGAAGACAAGTGGAGCATGCTGCCACTCATGCATGCACACACCATCCTTCCTACAGTCTGAAGACAAGTGGAGCATGCTGCCACTCATGCATGCCCACACCATCCTTCCTACAGTCTTAAGAAGACAAGTGGAGCATGCAGACACTCATGCATGCACACACCATCCTTCCTCCAGTCTGAAGAAAAGTGGAGCATGCTGCCACTCATGCATACACACACCATCCTTCCTACAGTCTTAAGAAGACAAGTGGAGCATGCATACTCATGCATGTACACACCATCCTTCCTACAGTCTTAAGAAGACAAGAGGAGCATGCACACTCATCCATGTACACACCATCCTTCCTACAGGCTTAAGAAGACAAGTGGAGCATGCACACTCATGCATGCACAAACCATCCTTCCTATAGTCTGAAGAAGACAAGTGGAGCATGCAGACACTCATGCGTGCACACACCGTCCTTCCTACATGTCTTTAGAAGACAAGTGGAGCATGCTGCCACTCATGCATGCACACACCATCCTTCCTACAGTCTGAAGAAGCCAAGTGGAGCATGCTGCCGCTCATGCATGCACACACCATCCTCCCTACAGTCTTAAGAAGACAAGTGAAGCATGCTGCCACTCATGCATGCACACACCATCCTTTCTCCAGTCTGAAGAAGACAAGTGGAGCATGCTGCCACTCATGCATGCACACACCACCCTTCCTACAGTCTGAAGAAGACAAGTGGAGCATGCAGACACTCATGCATGCACACACCATCCTTTCTTCAGCCTTAAGAAGACAAGTGGAGCATGCAGACACTCATCCACGTACACACCATCCTTCCTACAGGCTTAAGAAGACAAGTGGAGCATGCTGCCACTCATGCATGCACAAACCATCCTTCCTACAGTCTGAAGAAGACAAGTGAAGCATGCTGCCACTCATGCATGCACACACCATCCTTCCTACAGTCTTAAGAAGACAAGTGGAGCATGTTGCCACTCATGCATGCACACACCATCCTTCCTACAGTCTTAAGAGGACAAATGGAGCATGCAGACACTCATGCATGCACACACCATCCTTCCTCCAGTCTTAAGAAGACAAGTGGAGCATGCTGCCACTCGTGCATGCACACACCATCCTTCCTACAGTCTTAAGAAGACAAGTGGAGCATGCAGACACTCATGCATGCATACACCATCCTTCCTCCAGTCTTAAGAAGACAAGTGGAGCATGCTGCCACTCATGAATGCACACACCATCCTTTCTACAGTCTAAAGAAGGCAAGTGGCGCATGCTGCCACTCATGCATGCACACACCATCCTTCCTACAGTCTTAAGAAGACAAGTGGAGCATGCTGCCACTCATGCATACACACACCACCCTTCCTACAGTCTTAAGAAGACAAGTGGCGCATGCACACTCATGCATGCACACACCATCCTTCCTACAGTCTTAAGAAGACAAGTGGAGCATGCGGCCACTCATTCATGCACAGAGACTCCTGAATGGGCACACACCATCCTTCCTACAGTCTTAAGAAGACAAGTGGAGCATGCAGACACTCATGCATGCACACACCATCCTTCCTACAGTCTTAAGAAGACAAGTGGAGCATGCAGACACTCATGCATGCACACACGATCCTTCCTACAGTCTGAAGAAGACAAGTGGAGCATGCTGCCACTCATGCATGCACACCCCATCCTTCCTACAGTCTTAAGAAGACAAGTGGAGCATGCTGCCACTCATGGATGCACACACAATGCTTCCTACAGTCTGATGAAGACAAGTGGAGCATGCTGCCACTCATGCATGCACACACCATCCTTCCTACAGTCTAAAGAAGACAAGTGGAGCATGCTGCCACTCATGCATGCACACACCATCCTTCCTACAGTCTGAGGAAGACAAGTGGAGCATGCAGACACTCATGCATGCACACACCATCCTTCCTCCAGTCTTAAGAAGAGACGTGAAGCACGCAGACATGCATGCATGCACACACCACCCTTCCTACAGTCATAGGAAGACAAGTGGAGCATGCAGACACTCATGAATGCACACACCATCAATCCTACAGTCTGAAGAAGAGAAGTGGAGCATGCACACATGCATGCACACACCATCCTTCCTACAGTCTGAAGAAGACACGTGAAGCATGCAGACACTCAAGCATGCACACACCATCCTTCCTACAGTCTTAAGAAGACAAGTGGAGCATGCTGCCACTCATGCATGCACACACCATCCTTCCTACAGTCTTAAGAAGACAAGTGGAGCATGCTGCCACTCATGCATGCACACACCATCCTTCCGACAGTCTTAAGAAGACAAGTGGAGCATGCAGACACTCATGCATGCACACACCATCCTTCCTACAGTCTTAAGAAGAGAAGTGGAGCATGCTGGAATCATGCATGCACACACCATCCTTCCTCTAGTCTTAAGAAGAGAAGTGGAGCATGCTGCCACTCATGCATGCACACACCATCCTTCCAACAGTCTTAAGAAGACAAATGGAGCATGCAGACACTCATGCATGCACACACCATCCTTCCTACAGTCTTAAGAAGAGAAGTGGAGCATGCTGGAATCATGCATGCACACACCATCCTTCCTCCAGTCTTAAGAAGAGAAGTGGAGCATGGAGACACTCAGGCATGCACACACCATCCTTCCTACAGTCTTAAGAAGAGAAGTGGAGCATGCGGCACTCTCATGCATGTACACACCATCCTTCCTACAGTCTTAAGAAGACAAGTGGAGCATGCACACTCATGCATGCACACACCATCCTTCCTACAGTCTTAAGAAGACAAGTGGAGCATGCTGCCACTCATGCATGCACACACCATCCTTCCGACAGTCTTAAGAAGACAAGTGGAGTATGCTGCCACTCATGCATGCACATACCATCCTTCCGACAGTCTTAAGAAGACAGACACTCATGCATGCGCACACCATCCTTCCTCCAGTCTTAAGAAGACAAGTGGCGCATGCTGCCACTCATACATGCACACACCATCCTTCCTACAGTCTTAAGAAGACAAGTGGAGCATGCTGCCACTCATGCATACACACACCATCCTTCCTACAGTCTTAAGAAGACAAGTGGCGCATGCACACTCATGCATGTACACACCATCCTTCCTACAGTCTTAAGAAGACAAGTGGAGCATGCTGCCACTCATGCATACACACACCATCCTTCCTACAGTCTTAAGAAGACAAGTGGCGCATGCACACTAATGCATGCACACACCATGCTTCCTACAGTCTTAAGAAGACAAGTGGAGCATGCAGACACTCATGCATGCACACACCGTCCTTCCTACATTCTTAAGAAGACAAGTGGAGCATGCTGCCACTCATGCATGCACACACCATTCTTCATCCAGCCTGAAGAAGACAAGTGGAGCATGCTGCCACTCATGCATGAACACACCGTCCTTACTACAGTCTTAAGAAGACAAGTGGAGCATGCTGCCACTCATGCATGCACACACCATCCTTCCTACAGTCTGAAGAAGACAAGTGGAGCATGCAGACACTCATGCATGCACACACCATCCTTCCTCTAGTCTTAAGAAGCCAAGTGGGGCATGCTGCCACTCATGGATGCACACACCATCCTTCCTACAGTCTTAAGAAGACAAGTGGAGCATGCTGCCACTCATGCATACACACACCATCCTTCCTACAGTCTTAGGAAGACAAGTGGAGCATGCTGCCACTCATGCATGCACACACCACCCTTCCTACAGCCTTAGGAATACAAGTGGAGCATGCAGACACTCATGCATGCACACCATCCTTCCTACAGTCTTAAGAAGACAAGTGGAGCATGCTGCCACTCATGCATGCACACACCATCCTTCCTACAGTCTTAAGAAGACAAGTGGAGCATGCAGACACTCATGCATGCACCATCCTTCCTACAGTCGGAAGAAGACAAGTGGAGCATGCTGCCACTCATGCATGCACACACCATCGTTCCTACAGTCTGAAGAAGACAAGTGGAGCATGCAGACACTCATGCATGCACACACCATCCTTCCTCCAGTCTTAAGAAGACAAGTGGCGCATGCTGCCACTCATGCATGCACACACCATCCTTCCTACAGTCTGAAGAAGACAAGTGGAGCATGCTGCCACTCATGCATACACACACCATCCTTCCTACAGTCTTAAGACGACAAGTGGCGCATGCACACTCATGCATATAGACACCATCCTTCCTACAGTCTTAAGAAGACAAGTGGAGCATGCTGCCACTCATTCATGCACAGAGACTCCTGAATGGGCACACACCATCCTTCCTACAGTCTTAAGAAGACAAGTGGAGCATGCAGACACTCATGCATGCACACACCATCCTTCCTACAGTCTTAAGAAGACAAGTGGAGCATGCTGCCACTCATGCATGCACAGAGACTCCTGAATGGGCACACACCATCCTTCCTACAGTCTTAAGAAGACAAGTGGAGCATGCTGCCACTCATGCATGCACACACCATGCTTCCTACAGTCGGAAGAAGACAAGTGGAGCATGCTGCCACTCATGCATGCACACACCATCCTTCCTACCGTCTTAAGAAGACAAGTGGAGTATGCTGCAACTCATGCATGCACACACCATCCTTCCTACAGTCTTACGAAGACAAGTAGAGCATGCACACTAATGCATGCACACACCATGCTTCCTACAGTCTTAGGAAGACAAGTGGAGCATGCTGCCACTCATGCATGCACACACCATGCTTCCTACAGTCGGAAGAAGACAAGTGGAGCATGCTGCCACTCATGCATGCACACACCATCCTTCCTCCAGTCTTAAGAAGACAAGTGGCGCATGCTGCCACTCATGCATGCACACACCATCCTTCCTACAGTCTGAAGACAAGCGGAGCATGCTGCCACTCATGCATACACACACCATCCTTCCTACAGTCTTAAGACGACAAGTGGCGCATGCACACTCATGCATGTACACACCATCCTTCCTACAGTCTTAAGAAGACAAGTGGAGCATGCTGCCACTCATGCATGCACAAACCATCCTTCCTACAGTCTGAAGAAGACAAGTGAAGCATGCTGCCACTCATGCATGCACACACCATGCTTCCTACAGTCGGAAGAAGACAAGTGGAGCATGCTGCCACTCATGCATGCACACACCATCCTTCCTACCGTCTTAAGAAGACAAGTGGAGCATGCTGCCACTCATGCATGCACACACCATCCTTCCTAGTCTTAAGAAGACAAGTAGAGCATGCACACTAATGCATGCACACACCATGCTTCCTACAGTCTTAAGAAGACAAGTGGAGCATGCTGCCACTCATGCATGCACATACCATCCTTCCGACAGTCTTAAGACGACAAGTGGCGCATGCACACTCATGCATGTACACACCATACTTCCTACAGTCTTAAGAAGACAAGTGGAGCATGCTGCCACTCATGCATTCACAGAGACTCCTGAATGGGCACACACCATCCTTCCTACAGTCTTAAGAAGACAAGTGGAGCATGCAGACACTCATGCATGCACACACCATCCTTCCTACAGTCTTAAGAAGACAAGTGGAGCATGCAGACACTCATGCATGCACACACCATCCTTCCTACAGTCTTAAGAAGGCAAGTGGAGCATGCTGCCACTCATGCATGCACACACCATCCTTCCGACAGTCTTAAGAAGACAAGTGGAGCATGCTGCCACTCATGCATGCACACACCATCCTTCCTACAGTCTTAAGAGGACAAGTGGAGCATGCTGCCACTCATGGATGCATACACCATGCTTCCTACAGTCTGAAGAAGACAAGTGGAGCATGCTGCCACTCATGCATGCACCCACCATCCTTCCTACAGTCTTAAGAAGACAAGTGGAGCATGCTGCCACTCATGCATGCACCCACCATCCTCCCTACAGTCTTAAGAAGACAAGTGGAGCATGCACACTCATGCATGCACACACCATCCTTCCTACAGTCTTAAGAAGACAAGTAGAGCATGCTGCCACTCATGCATGCACAAACCATCCTTCCTACAGTCTGAAGAAGACACGTGGAGCATGCAGACACTCATGCATGCACACACCATCCTTCCTCCAGTCTTAAGAAGAGACGTGAAGCATGCAGACACTCATGCATGCACACACCACCCTTCCTACAGTCATAGGAAGACAAGTGGAGCATGCAGACACTCATGCATGCACACACCATCCATCCTACAGTCTGAAGAAGAGAAGTGGAGCATGCAGACACTCATGCATGCACACACAACCCTTCCTACAGTCTTAAGAAGACAAGTGGAGCATGCTGCCACTCATGCATGCACACACCATCCTTCCTACAGTCTTAAGAAGACAAGTGGAGCATGCTGCCACTCATGCATGCACACACCATCCTTCCGACAGTCTTAGGAAGACAAGTGGAGCATGCAGACACTCATGCATGCACACACCATCCTTCCTACAGTCTTAAGAAGAGAAGTGGAGCATGCTGGAATAATGCATGCACACACCATCCTTCCTCTAGTCTTAAGAAGAGCAGTGGAGCATGCAGACACTCATGCATGCACACACCATCCTTCCTACAGTCTTAAGAAGAGAAGTGGAGCATGCTGCACTCTCATGCATGTACACACCATCCTTCCTACAGTCTTAAGAAGACAAGCGGAGCATGCACACTCATGCATGCACACACCACCCTTCCTACAGTCTTAAGAAGGCAAGTGGAGCATGCTGCCACTCATGCATGCACACACCATCCTTCCGACAGTCTTAAGAAGACAAGTGGAGCATGCTGCCACTCATGCATGCACATACCATCCTTCCGACAGTCTTAAGAAGACAAGTGGAGCATGCAGACACTCATGCATGCGTACACCATCCTTCCTACAGTCTTAAGAAGAGAGGTGGAGCATGCTGCACACTCATGCATGCAGACACCATCCTTCCTACAATCTTAAAAAGACAAGTGGAGCATGCTGCCACTCATGCATGCACACACCATCCTGCCGACAGTCTTAAGAAGACAAGTGGAGCATGCAGACACTCATGCTTGCACACACCATCCTTCCTCCAGTCTGAAGAAGAGAAGTGGAGCATGCTGCCACTCATGCATGCACACACCATCCTTTCTACAGTCTGAAGAAGAGAAGTGGAGCATGCAGACACTCATGCATGCACACACCATCCTTCCTACAGTCTGAAGAAGACAAGTGGAGCATGCAGACACTCATGCATGCACACACCATCCTTCCTCCAGTCTTAAGAAGAGAAGTGGAGCATGCAGACACTCATGCTTGCACACACCATCCTTCCGCCAGTCTTTAGACAAGTGGAGCATGCAGACACTCATGCATGCACACACCATCCTTCCTACAGTCTGAAGAAGACAAGTGGAGCATGCAGACACTCATGCATGCACACACCATCCTTCCTACAGTCTGAAGAAGACAAGTGGAGCATGCAGCCACTCATGCATGCACACACCATCCTTCCTCCAGTCTTAAGAAGACAAGTGGAGCATGCTGCCACTCATGCATGCACACACCATCCTTCCTACAGTCTTAAGAAGACAAGTGGAGCATGCAGACACTCATGCATGCACACACCATCCTTCCTCCAGTCTTAAGAAGACAAGTGGAGCATGCTAACACTCATGCATGCACACACCATCCTTCCTACAGTCTTAAGAAGACAAGTGGAACACGCTGCCACTCATGCATGCACACACCATCCTTCCTCCAGCCTGAAGAAGACAAGTGGAGCATGCTGCCACTCATGCATGCCCACACCATCCTTCCTACAGTCTTAAGAAGACAAGTGGAGCATGCAGACACTCATGCATGCACACACCATCCTTCCTCCAGTCTGAAGAAAAGTGGAGCATGCTGCCACTCATGCATACACACACCATCCTTCCTACAGTCTTAAGAAGACAAGTGGAGCATGCACACTCATGCATGTACACACCATCCTTCCTACATTCTTAAGAAGACAAGAGGAGCATGCACACTCATCCATGTACACACCATCCTTCCTACAGGCTTAAGAAGACAAGTGGAGCATGCACACTCATGCATGCACAAACCATCCTTCCTATAGTCTGAAGAAGACAAGTGGAGCATGCAGACACTCATGCGTGCACACACCGTCCTTCCTACATGTCTTTAGAAGACAAGTGGAGCATGCTGCCACTCATGCATGCACACACCATCCTTCCTACAGTCTGAAGAAGACAAGTGGAGCATGCTGCCACTCATGCATGCACACACCATCCTCCCTACAGTCTTAAGAAGACAAGTGAAGCATGCTGCCACTCATGCATGCACACACCATCCTTCCTACAGTTTTAAGAAGACAAATGGAGCATGCAGACACTCATGCATGCACACACCATCCTTCCTCCAGTCTTAAGAAGACAAGTGGAGCATGCTGCCACTCATGCATGCACACACCATCCTTCCTACAGTCTTAAGAAGACAAGAGGAGCATGCACACTCATCCATGTACACACCATCCTTCCTACAGGCTTAAGAAGACAAGTGGAGCATGCAGACACTCATGCATGCACACACCATCCTTCCTCCAGTCTTAAGAAGCCAAGTGGAGCATGCTGCCACTCATGCATGCACACACCATCCTTTCTCCAGTCTGAAGAAGACAAGTGGAGCATGCTGCCACTCATGCATGCACACACCACCCTTCCTACAGTCTGAAGAAGACAAGTGGAGCATGCAGACACTCATGCATGCACACACCATCCTTCCTACAGCCTTAAGAAGACAAGTGGAGCATGCAGACACTCATCCACGTACACACCATCCTTCCTACAGGCTTAAGAAGACAAGTGGAGCATGCTGCCACTCATGCATGCACAAACCATACTTCCTACAGTCTGAAGAAGACAAGTGAAGCATGCTGCCACTCATGTATGCACACACCATCCTTCCTACAGTCTTAAGAAGACAAGTGGAGCATGTTGCCACTCATGCATGCACACACCATCCTTCCTACAGTCTTAAGAGGACAAATGGAGCATGCAGACACTCATGCATGCACACACCATCCTTCCTCCAGTCTTAAGAAGACAAGTGGAGCATGCTGCCACTCGTGCATGCACACACCATCCTTCCTACAGTCTTAAGAAGACAAGTGGAGCATGCAGACACTCATGCATGCATACACCATCCTTCCTCCAGTCTTAAGAAGGCAAGTGGCGCATGCTGCCACTCATGCATGCACACACCATCCTTCCTACAGTCTTAAGAAGACAAGTGGAGCATGCTGCCACTCATGCATACACACACCACCCTTCCTACAGTCTTAAGAAGACAAGTGGCGCATGCACACTCATGCATGCACACACCATCCTTCCTACAGTCTTAAGAAGACAAGTGGAGCATGCGGCCACTCATTCATGCACAGAGACTCCTGAATGGGCACACACCATCCTTCCTACAGTCTTAAGAAGACAAGTGGAGCATGCAGACACTCATGCATGCACACACCATCCTTCCTACAGTCTTAAGAAGACAAGTGGAGCATGCAGACACTCATGCATGCACACACCATCCTTCCTACAGTCTGAAGAAGACAAGTGGAGCATGCTGCCACTCATGCATGCACACCCCATCCTTCCTACAGTCTTAAGAAGACAAGTGGAGCATGCTGCCACTCATGGATGCACACACAATGCTTCCTACAGTCTGATGTAGACAAGTGGAGCATGCTGCCACTCATGCATGCACACACCATCCTTCCTACAGTCTAAAGAAGACAAGTGGAGCATGCTGCCACTCATGCATGCACACACCATCCTTCCTACAGTCTGAGAAAGACAAGTGGAGCATGCAGACACTCATGCATGCACACACCATCCTTCCTCCAGTCTTAAGAAGAGACGTGAAGCATGCAGACACGCATGCATGCACACACCACCCTTCCTACAGTCATAGGAAGACAAGTGGAGCATGCAGACACTCATGCATGCACACACCATCAATCCTACAGTCTGAAGAAGAGAAGTGGAGCATGCTGCCACTCATGCATGCACACACCATCCTTCCTACAGCCTTAAGAAGACAAGTGGAGCATGCTGCCACTCATGCATGCACACACCATCCTTCCTACAGTCTTAAGAAGACAAGTGGAGCATGCTGCCACACATGCATGCACACACCATCCTTCCTACAGTCTGAAGAAGACACGTGGAGCATGCAGACACTCATGCATGCACACACCATCCTTCCTACAGTCTTAAGAAGACAAGTGGAGCATGCTGCCACTCATGCATGCACACACCATCCTTCCTACAGTCTTAAGAAGACAAGTGGAGCATGCTGCCACTCATGCATGCACACACCATCCTTCCGACAGTCTTAAGAAGACAAGTGGAGCATGCAGACACTCATGCATGCACACACCATCCTTCCTACAGTCTTAAGAAGAGAAGTGGAGCATGCTGGAATCATGCATGCACACACCATCCTTCCTCTAGTCTTAAGAAGAGAAGTGGAGCATGCTGTCACTCATGCATGCACACACCATCCTTCCGACAGTCTTAAGAAGACAAGTGGAGCATGCAGACACTCATGCATGCACACACCATCCTTCCTACAGTCTAAAGAAGAGAAGTGGAGCATGCTGGAATCATGCATGCACACACCATCCTTCCTCCAGTCTTAAGAAGAGAAGTGGAGCATGGAGACACTCAGGCATGCACACACCATCCTTCCTACAGTCTTAAGAAGAGAAGTGGAGCATGCGGCACTCTCAAGCATGTACACACCATCCTTCCTACAGTCTTAAGAAGACAAGTGGAGCATGCACACTCATGCATGCACACACCATCCTTCCTACAGTCTTAAGAAGACAAGTGGAGCATGCTGCCACTCATGCATGCACACACCATCCTTCCGACAGTCTTAAGAAGACAAGTGGAGTATGCTGCCACTCATGCATGCACATACCATCCTTCCGACAGTCTTAAGAAGACAGACACATGCATGCACACACCATCCTTCCTCCAGTCTTAAGAAGACAAGTGGCGCATGCTGCCACTCATGCATGCACACACCATCCTTCCTACAGTCTTAAGAAGACAAGTGGAGCATGCTGCCACTCATGCATACACACACCATCCTTCCTACAGTCTTAAGAAGACAAGTGGCGCATGCACACTCATGCATGTACACACCATCCTTCCTACAGTCTTAAGAAGACAAGTGAAGCATGCTGCCACTCATGCATGCACAGAGACTCCTGAATGGGCACATACCATCCTTCCTACAGTCTTAAGAAGACAAGTGGAGCATGCTGCCACTCATTCATGCACAGAGACTCCTGAATGGGCACACACCATCCTTCCTACAGTCTTAAGAAGACAAGTGGAGCATGCAGACACTCATGCATGCACACACCATCCTTCCTACAGTCTTAAGAAGACAAGTGGAGCATGCTGCCACTCATGCATGCACAGAGACTCCTGAATGGGCACACACCATCCTTCCTACAGTCTTAAGAAGACAAGTGGAGCATGCTGCCACTCATGCATGCACACACCATGCTTCCTACAGTCGGAAGAAGACAAGTGGAGCATGCTGCCACTCATGCATGCACACACCATCCTTCCTACCGTCTTAAGAAGACAAGTGGAGTATGCTGCAACTCATGCATGCACACACCATCCTTCCTACAGTCTTACGAAGACAAGTAGAGCATGCACACTAATGCATGCACACACCATGCTTCCTACAGTCTTAGGAAGACAAGTGGAGCATGCTGCCACTCATGCATGCACACACCATGCTTCCTACAGTCGGAAGAAGACAAGTGGAGCATGCTGCCACTCATGCATGCACACACCATCCTTCCTCCAGTCTTAAGAAGACAAGTGGCGCATGCTGCCACTCATGCATGCACACACCATCCTTCCTACAGTCTGAAGACAAGCGGAGCATGCTGCCACTCATGCATACACACACCATCCTTCCTACAGTCTTAAGACGACAAGTGGCGCATGCACACTCATGCATGTACACACCATCCTTCCTACAGTCTTAAGAAGACAAGTGGAGCATGCTGCCACTCATGCATGCACAAACCATCCTTCCTACAGTCTGAAGAAGACAAGTGAAGCATGCTGCCACTCATGCATGCACACACCATGCTTCCTACAGTCGGAAGAAGACAAGTGGAGCATGCTGCCACTCATGCATGCACACACCATCCTTCCTACCGTCTTAAGAAGACAAGTGGAGCATGCTGCCACTCATGCATGCACACACCATCCTTCCTAGTCTTAAGAAGACAAGTAGAGCATGCACACTAATGCATGCACACACCATGCTTCCTACAGTCTTAAGAAGACAAGTGGAGCATGCTGCCACTCATGCATGCACATACCATCCTTCCGACAGTCTTAAGACGATAAGTGGCGCATGCACACTCATGCATGTACACACCATACTTCCTACAGTCTTAAGAAGACAAGTGGAGCATGCTGCCACTCATGCATTCACAGAGACTCCTGAATGGGCACACACCATCCTTCCTACAGTCTTAAGAAGACAAGTGGAGCATGCAGACACTCATGCATGCACACACCATCCTTCCTACAGTCTTAAGAAGACAAGTGGAGCATGCAGACACTCATGCATGCACACACCATCCTTCCTACAGTCTGAAGAAGACAAGTGGAGCATGCTGCCACTCATGCATGCACACACCATCCTTCCTACAGTCTTAAGAGGACAAGTGGAGCATGCTGCCACTCATGGATGCATACACCATGCTTCCTACAGTCTGAAGAAGACAAGTGGAGCATGCTGCCACTCATGCATGCACCCACCATCCTTCCTACAGTCTTAAGAAGACAAGTGGAGCATGCTGCCACTCATGCATGCACCCACCATCCTCCCTACAGTCTTAAGAAGACAAGTGGAGCATGCACACTCATGCATGCACACACCATCCTTCCTACAGTCTTAAGAAGACAAGTAGAGCATGCTGCCACTCATGCATGCACAAACCATCCTTCCTACAGTCTGAAGAAGACACGTGGAGCATGCAGACACTCATGCATGCACACACCATCCTTCCTCCAGTCTTAAGAAGAGACGTGAAGCATGCAGACACTCATGCATGCACACACCACCCTTCCTACAGTCATAGGAAGACAAGTGGAGCATGCAGACACTCATGCATGCACACACCATCCATCCTACAGTCTGAAGAAGAGAAGTGGAGCATGCAGACACTCATGCATGCACACACAACCCTTCCTACAGTCTTAAGAAGACAAGTGGAGCATGCTGCCACTCATGCATGCACACACCATCCTTCCGACAGTCTTAGGAAGACAAGTGGAGCATGCAGACACTCATGCATGCACACACCATCCTTCCTACAGTCTTAAGAAGAGAAGTGGAGCATGCTGGAATAATGCATGCACACACCATCCTTCCTCTAGTCTTAAGAAGAGCAGTGGAGCATGCAGACACTCATGCATGCACACACCATCCTTCCTACAGTCTTAAGAAGAGAAGTGGAGCATGCTGCACTCTCATGCATGTACACACCATCCTTCCTACAGTCTTAAGAAGACAAGCGGAGCATGCACACTCATGCATGCACACACCATCCTTCCTACAGTCTTAAGAAGGCAAGTGGAGCATGCTGCCACTCATGCATGCACACACCATCCTTCCGACAGTCTTAAGAAGACAAGTGGAGCATGCTGCCACTCATGCATGCACATACCATCCTTCCGACAGTCTTAAGAAGACAAGTGGAGCATGCAGACACTCATGCATGCGTACACCATCCTTCCTACAGTCTTAAGAAGAGAGGTGGAGCATGCTGCACACTCATGCATGCAGACACCATCCTTCCTACAATCTTAAAAAGACAAGTGGAGCATGCTGCCACTCATGCATGCACACACCATCCTGCCGACAGTCTTAAGAAGACAAGTGGAGCATGCAGACACTCATGCTTGCACACACCATCCTTCCTCCAGTCTGAAGAAGAGAAGTGGAGCATGCTGCCACTCATGCATGCACACACCATCCTTTCTACAGTCTGAAGAAGAGAAGTGGAGCATGCAGACACTCATGCATGCACACACCATCCTTCCTACAGTCTGAAGAAGACAAGTGGAGCATGCAGACACTCATGCATGCACACACCATCCTTCCTCCAGTCTTAAGAAGAGAAGTGGAGCATGCAGACACTCATGCTTGCACACACCATCCTTCCGCCAGTCTTTAGACAAGTGGAGCATGCAGACACTCATGCATGCACACACCATCCTTCCTACAGTCTGAAGAAGACAAGTGGAGCATGCAGACACTCATGCATGCACACACCATCCTTCCTACAGTCTGAAGAAGACAAGTGGAGCATGCAGCCACTCATGCATGCACACACCATCCTTCCTCCAGTCTTAAGAAGACAAGTGGAGCATGCTGCCACTCATGCATGCACACACCATCCTTCCTACAGTCTTAAGAAGACAAGTGGAGCATGCAGACACTCATGCATGCACACACCATCCTTCCTCCAGTCTTAAGAAGACAAGTGGAGCATGCTAACACTCATGCATGCACACACCATCCTTCCTACAGTCTTAAGAAGACAAGTGGAACACGCTGCCACTCATGCATGCACACACCATCCTTCCTCCAGCCTGAAGAAGACAAGTGGAGCATGCTGCCACTCATGCATGCCCACACCATCCTTCCTACAGTCTTAAGAAGACAAGTGGAGCATGCAGACACTCATGCATGCACACACCATCCTTCCTCCAGTCTGAAGAAAAGTGGAGCATGCTGCCACTCATGCATACACACACCATCCTTCCTACAGTCTTAAGAAGACAAGTGGAGCATGCACACTCATGCATGTACACACCATCCTTCCTACAGTCTTAAGAAGACAAGAGGAGCATGCACACTCATCCATGTACACACCATCCTTCCTACAGGCTTAAGAAGACAAGTGGAGCATGCACACTCATGCATGCACAAACCATCCTTCCTATAGTCTGAAGAAGACAAGTGGAGCATGCAGACACTCATGCGTGCACACACCGTCCTTCCTACATGTCTTTAGAAGACAAGTGGAGCATGCTGCCACTCATGCATGCACACACCATCCTTCCTACAGTCTGAAGAAGACAAGTGGAGCATGCTGCCACTCATGCATGCACACACCATCCTCCCTACAGTCTTAAGAAGACAAGTGAAGCATGCTGCCACTCATGCATGCACACACCATCCTTCCTACAGTTTTAAGAAGACAAATGGAGCATGCAGACACTCATGCATGCACACACCATCCTTCCTCCAGTCTTAAGAAGACAAGTGGAGCATGCTGCCACTCATGCATGCACACACCATCCTTCCTACAGTCTTAAGAAGACAAGAGGAGCATGCACACTCATCCATGTACACACCATCCTTCCTACAGGCTTAAGAAGACAAGTGGAGCATGCAGACACTCATGCATGCACACACCATCCTTCCTCCAGTCTTAAGAAGCCAAGTGGAGCATGCTGCCACTCATGCATGCACACACCATCCTTTCTCCAGTCTGAAGAAGACAAGTGGAGCATGCTGCCACTCATGCATGCACACACCACCCTTCCTACAGTCTGAAGAAGACAAGTGGAGCATGCAGACACTCATGCATGCACACACCATCCTTCCTACAGCCTTAAGAAGACAAGTGGAGCATGCAGACACTCATCCACGTACACACCATCCTTCCTACAGGCTTAAGAAGACAAGTGGAGCATGCTGCCACTCATGCATGCACAAACCATACTTCCTACAGTCTGAAGAAGACAAGTGAAGCATGCTGCCACTCATGTATGCACACACCATCCTTCCTACAGTCTTAAGAAGACAAGTGGAGCATGTTGCCACTCATGCATGCACACACCATCCTTCCTACAGTCTTAAGAGGACAAATGGAGCATGCAGACACTCATGCATGCACACACCATCCTTCCTCCAGTCTTAAGAAGACAAGTGGAGCATGCTGCCACTCGTGCATGCACACACCATCCTTCCTACAGTCTTAAGAAGACAAGTGGAGCATGCAGACACTCATGCATGCATACACCATCCTTCCTCCAGTCTTAAGAAGACAAGTGGAGCATGCTGCCACTCATGCATGCACACACCATCCTTTCTACAGTCTGAAGAAGACAAGTGGAGCATGCAGACACTCATGCATGCACACACCATCCTTCCTCCAGTCTTAAGAAGGCAAGTGGCGCATGCTGCCACTCATGCATGCACACACCATCCTTCCTACAGTCTTAAGAAGACAAGTGGAGCATGCTGCCACTCATGCATACACACACCACCCTTCCTACAGTCTTAAGAAGACAAGTGGCGCATGCACACTCATGCATGCACACACCATCCTTCCTACAGTCTTAAGAAGACAAGTGGAGCATGCGGCCACTCATTCATGCACAGAGACTCCTGAATGGGCACACACCATCCTTCCTACAGTCTTAAGAAGACAAGTGGAGCATGCAGACACTCATGCATGCACACACCATCCTTCCTACAGTCTTAAGAAGACAAGTGGAGCATGCAGACACTCATGCATGCACACACCATCCTTCCTACAGTCTGAAGAAGACAAGTGGAGCATGCTGCCACTCATGCATGCACACCCCATCCTTCCTACAGTCTTAAGAAGACAAGTGGAGCATGCTGCCACTCATGGATGCACACACAATGCTTCCTACAGTCTGATGTAGACAAGTGGAGCATGCTGCCACTCATGCATGCACACACCATCCTTCCTACAGTCTAAAGAAGACAAGTGGAGCATGCTGCCACTCATGCATGCACACACCATCCTTCCTACAGTCTGAGAAAGACAAGTGGAGCATGCAGACACTCATGCATGCACACACCATCCTTCCTCCAGTCTTAAGAAGAGACGTGAAGCATGCAGACACGCATGCATGCACACACCACCCTTCCTACAGTCATAGGAAGACAAGTGGAGCATGCAGACACTCATGCATGCACACACCATCAATCCTACAGTCTGAAGAAGAGAAGTGGAGCATGCTGCCACTCATGCATGCACACACCATCCTTCCTACAGTCTTAAGAAGACAAGTGGAGCATGCTGCCACTCATGCATGCACACACCATCCTTCCTACAGTCTTAAGAAGACAAGTGGAGCATGCTGCCACACATGCATGCACACACCATCCTTCCTACAGTCTGAAGAAGACACGTGGAGCATGCAGACACTCATGCATGCACACACCATCCTTCCTACAGTCTTAAGAAGACAAGTGGAGCATGCTGCCACTCATGCATGCACACACCATCCTTCCTACAGTCTTAAGAAGACAAGTGGAGCATGCTGCCACTCATGCATGCACACACCATCCTTCCGACAGTCTTAAGAAGACAAGTGGAGCATGCAGACACTCATGCATGCACACACCATCCTTCCTACAGTCTTAAGAAGAGAAGTGGAGCATGCTGGAATCATGCATGCACACACCATCCTTCCTCTAGTCTTAAGAAGAGAAGTGGAGCATGCTGTCACTCATGCATGCACACACCATCCTTCCGACAGTCTTAAGAAGACAAGTGGAGCATGCAGACACTCATGCATGCACACACCATCCTTCCTACAGTCTTAAGAAGAGAAGTGGAGCATGCTGGAATCATGCATGCACACACCATCCTTCCTCCAGTCTTAAGAAGAGAAGTGGAGCATGGAGACACTCAGGCATGCACACACCATCCTTCCTACAGTCTTAAGAAGAGAAGTGGAGCATGCGGCACTCTCAAGCATGTACACACCATCCTTCCTACAGTCTTAAGAAGACAAGTGGAGCATGCACACTCATGCATGCACACACCATCCTTCCTACAGTCTTAAGAAGACAAGTGGAGCATGCTGCCACTCATGCATGCACACACCATCCTTCCGACAGTCTTAAGAAGACAAGTGGAGTATGCTGCCACTCATGCATGCACATACCATCCTTCCGACAGTCTTAAGAAGACAGACACATGCATGCACACACCATCCTTCCTCCAGTCTTAAGAAGACAAGTGGCGCATGCTGCCACTCATGCATGCACACACCATCCTTCCTACAGTCTTAAGAAGACAAGTGGAGCATGCTGCCACTCATGCATACACACACCATCCTTCCTACAGTCTTAAGAAGACAAGTGGCGCATGCACACTCATGCATGTACACACCATCCTTCCTACAGTCTTAAGAAGACAAGTGAAGCATGCTGCCACTCATGCATGCACAGAGACTCCTGAATGGGCACATACCATCCTTCCTACAGTCTTAAGAAGACAAGTGGAGCATGCTGCCACTCATTCATGCACAGAGACTCCTGAATGGGCACACACCATCCTTCCTACAGTCTTAAGAAGACAAGTGGAGCATGCAGACACTCATGCATGCACACACCATCCTTCCTACAGTCTTAAGAAGACAAGTGGAGCATGCTGCCACTCATGCATGCACAGAGACTCCTGAATGGGCACACACCATCCTTCCTACAGTCTTAAGAAGACAAGTGGAGCATGCTGCCACTCATGCATGCACACACCATGCTTCCTACAGTCGGAAGAAGACAAGTGGAGCATGCTGCCACTCATGCATGCACACACCATCCTTCCTACCGTCTTAAGAAGACAAGTGGAGTATGCTGCAACTCATGCATGCACACACCATCCTTCCTACAGTCTTACGAAGACAAGTAGAGCATGCACACTAATGCATGCACACACCATGCTTCCTACAGTCTTAGGAAGACAAGTGGAGCATGCTGCCACTCATGCATGCACACACCATGCTTCCTACAGTCGGAAGAAGACAAGTGGAGCATGCTGCCACTCATGCATGCACACACCATCCTTCCTCCAGTCTTAAGAAGACAAGTGGCGCATGCTGCCACTCATGCATGCACACACCATCCTTCCTACAGTCTGAAGACAAGCGGAGCATGCTGCCACTCATGCATACACACACCATCCTTCCTACAGTCTTAAGACGACAAGTGGCGCATGCACACTCATGCATGTACACACCATCCTTCCTACAGTCTTAAGAAGACAAGTGGAGCATGCTGCCACTCATGCATGCACAAACCATCCTTCCTACAGTCTGAAGAAGACAAGTGAAGCATGCTGCCACTCATGCATGCACACACCATGCTTCCTACAGTCGGAAGAAGACAAGTGGAGCATGCTGCCACTCATGCATGCACACACCATCCTTCCTACCGTCTTAAGAAGACAAGTGGAGCATGCTGCCACTCATGCATGCACACACCATCCTTCCTAGTCTTAAGAAGACAAGTAGAGCATGCACACTAATGCATGCACACACCATGCTTCCTACAGTCTTAAGAAGACAAGTGGAGCATGCTGCCACTCATGCATGCACATACCATCCTTCCGACAGTCTTAAGACGACAAGTGGCGCATGCACACTCATGCATGTACACACCATACTTCCTACAGTCTTAAGAAGACAAGTGGAGCATGCTGCCACTCATGCATTCACAGAGACTCCTGAATGGGCACACACCATCCTTCCTACAGTCTTAAGAAGACAAGTGGAGCATGCAGACACTCATGCATGCACACACCATCCTTCCTACAGTCTTAAGAAGACAAGTGGAGCATGCAGACACTCATGCATGCACACACCATCCTTCCTACAGTCTGAAGAAGACAAGTGGAGCATGCTGCCACTCATGCATGCACACACCATCCTTCCTACAGTCTTAAGAGGACAAGTGGAGCATGCTGCCACTCATGGATGCATACACCATGCTTCCTACAGTCTGAAGAAGACAAGTGGAGCATGCTGCCACTCATGCATGCACCCACCATCCTTCCTACAGTCTTAAGAAGACAAGTGGAGCATGCTGCCACTCATGCATGCACCCACCATCCTCCCTACAGTCTTAAGAAGACAAGTGGAGCATGCACACTCATGCATGCACACACCATCCTTCCTACAGTCTTAAGAAGACAAGTAGAGCATGCTGCCACTCATGCATGCACAAACCATCCTTCCTACAGTCTGAAGAAGACACGTGGAGCATGCAGACACTCATGCATGCACACACCATCCTTCCTCCAGTCTTAAGAAGAGACGTGAAGCATGCAGACACTCATGCATGCACACACCACCCTTCCTACAGTCATAGGAAGACAAGTGGAGCATGCAGACACTCATGCATGCACACACCATCCATCCTACAGTCTGAAGAAGAGAAGTGGAGCATGCAGACACTCATGCATGCACACACAACCCTTCCTACAGTCTTAAGAAGACAAGTGGAGCATGCTGCCACTCATGCATGCACACACCATCCTTCCTACAGTCTTAAGAAGACAAGTGGAGCATGCTGCCACTCATGCATGCACACACCATCCTTCCGACAGTCTTAGGAAGACAAGTGGAGCATGCAGACACTCATGCATGCACACACCATCCTTCCTACAGTCTTAAGAAGAGAAGTGGAGCATGCTGGAATAATGCATGCACACACCATCCTTCCTCTAGTCTTAAGAAGAGCAGTGGAGCATGCAGACACTCATGCATGCACACACCATCCTTCCTACAGTCTTAAGAAGAGAAGTGGAGCATGCTGCACTCTCATGCATGTACACACCATCCTTCCTACAGTCTTAAGAAGACAAGCGGAGCATGCACACTCATGCATGCACACACCATCCTTCCTACAGTCTTAAGAAGGCAAGTGGAGCATGCTGCCACTCATGCATGCACACACCATCCTTCCGACAGTCTTAAGAAGACAAGTGGAGCATGCTGCCACTCATGCATGCACATACCATCCTTCCGACAGTCTTAAGAAGACAAGTGGAGCATGCAGACACTCATGCATGCGTACACCATCCTTCCTACAGTCTTAAGAAGAGAGGTGGAGCATGCTGCACACTCATGCATGCAGACACCATCCTTCCTACAATCTTAAAAAGACAAGTGGAGCATGCTGCCACTCATGCATGCACACACCATCCTGCCGACAGTCTTAAGAAGACAAGTGGAGCATGCAGACACTCATGCTTGCACACACCATCCTTCCTCCAGTCTGAAGAAGAGAAGTGGAGCATGCTGCCACTCATGCATGCACACACCATCCTTTCTACAGTCTGAAGAAGAGAAGTGGAGCATGCAGACACTCATGCATGCACACACCATCCTTCCTACAGTCTGAAGAAGACAAGTGGAGCATGCAGACACTCATGCATGCACACACCATCCTTCCTCCAGTCTTAAGAAGAGAAGTGGAGCATGCAGACACTCATGCTTGCACACACCATCCTTCCGCCAGTCTTTAGACAAGTGGAGCATGCAGACACTCATGCATGCACACACCATCCTTCCTACAGTCTGAAGAAGACAAGTGGAGCATGCAGACACTCATGCATGCACACACCATCCTTCCTACAGTCTGAAGAAGACAAGTGGAGCATGCAGCCACTCATGCATGCACACACCATCCTTCCTCCAGTCTTAAGAAGACAAGTGGAGCATGCTGCCACTCATGCATGCACACACCATCCTTCCTACAGTCTTAAGAAGACAAGTGGAGCATGCAGACACTCATGCATGCACACACCATCCTTCCTCCAGTCTTAAGAAGACAAGTGGAGCATGCTAACACTCATGCATGCACACACCATCCTTCCTACAGTCTTAAGAAGACAAGTGGAACACGCTGCCACTCATGCATGCACACACCATCCTTCCTCCAGCCTGAAGAAGACAAGTGGAGCATGCTGCCACTCATGCATGCCCACACCATCCTTCCTACAGTCTTAAGAAGACAAGTGGAGCATGCAGACACTCATGCATGCACACACCATCCTTCCTCCAGTCTGAAGAAAAGTGGAGCATGCTGCCACTCATGCATACACACACCATCCTTCCTACAGTCTTAAGAAGACAAGTGGAGCATGCACACTCATGCATGTACACACCATCCTTCCTACAGTCTTAAGAAGACAAGAGGAGCATGCACACTCATCCATGTACACACCATCCTTCCTACAGGCTTAAGAAGACAAGTGGAGCATGCACACTCATGCATGCACAAACCATCCTTCCTATAGTCTGAAGAAGACAAGTGGAGCATGCAGACACTCATGCGTGCACACACCGTCCTTCCTACATGTCTTTAGAAGACAAGTGGAGCATGCTGCCACTCATGCATGCACACACCATCCTTCCTACAGTCTGAAGAAGACAAGTGGAGCATGCTGCCACTCATGCATGCACACACCATCCTCCCTACAGTCTTAAGAAGACAAGTGAAGCATGCTGCCACTCATGCATGCACACACCATCCTTCCTACAGTTTTAAGAAGACAAATGGAGCATGAAGACACTCATGCATGCACACACCATCCTTCCTCCAGTCTTAAGAAGACAAGTGGAGCATGCTGCCACTCATGCATGCACACACCATCCTTCCTACAGTCTTAAGAAGACAAGAGGAGCATGCACACTCATCCATGTACACACCATCCTTCCTACAGGCTTAAGAAGACAAGTGGAGCATGCAGACACTCATGCATGCACACACCATCCTTCCTCCAGTCTTAAGAAGCCAAGTGGAGCATGCTGCCACTCATGCATGCACACACCATCCTTTCTCCAGTCTGAAGAAGACAAGTGGAGCATGCTGCCACTCATGCATGCACACACCACCCTTCCTACAGTCTGAAGAAGACAAGTGGAGCATGCAGACACTCATGCATGCACACACCATCCTTCCTACAGCCTTAAGAAGACAAGTGGAGCATGCAGACACTCATCCACGTACACACCATCCTTCCTACAGGCTTAAGAAGACAAGTGGAGCATGCTGCCACTCATGCATGCACAAACCATACTTCCTACAGTCTGAAGAAGACAAGTGAAGCATGCTGCCACTCATGTATGCACACACCATCCTTCCTACAGTCTTAAGAAGACAAGTGGAGCATGTTGCCACTCATGCATGCACACACCATCCTTCCTACAGTCTTAAGAGGACAAATGGAGCATGCAGACACTCATGCATGCACACACCATCCTTCCTCCAGTCTTAAGAAGACAAGTGGAGCATGCTGCCACTCGTGCATGCACACACCATCCTTCCTACAGTCTTAAGAAGACAAGTGGAGCATGCAGACACTCATGCATGCATACACCATCCTTCCTCCAGTCTTAAGAAGACAAGTGGAGCATGCTGCCACTCATGCATGCACACACCATCCTTTCTACAGTCTGAAGAAGACAAGTGGAGCATGCAGACACTCATGCATGCACACACCATCCTTCCTCCAGTCTTAAGAAGGCAAGTGGCGCATGCTGCCACTCATGCATGCACACACCATCCTTCCTACAGTCTTAAGAAGACAAGTGGAGCATGCTGCCACTCATGCATACACACACCACCCTTCCTACAGTCTTAAGAAGACAAGTGGCGCATGCACACTCATGCATGCACACACCATCCTTCCTACAGTCTTAAGAAGACAAGTGGAGCATGCGGCCACTCATTCATGCACAGAGACTCCTGAATGGGCACACACCATCCTTCCTACAGTCTTAAGAAGACAAGTGGAGCATGCAGACACTCATGCATGCACACACCATCCTTCCTACAGTCTTAAGAAGACAAGTGGAGCATGCAGACACTCATGCATGCACACACCATCCTTCCTACAGTCTGAAGAAGACAAGTGGAGCATGCTGCCACTCATGCATGCACACCCCATCCTTCCTACAGTCTTAAGAAGACAAGTGGAGCATGCTGCCACTCATGGATGCACACACAATGCTTCCTACAGTCTGATGTAGACAAGTGGAGCATGCTGCCACTCATGCATGCACACACCATCCTTCCTACAGTCTAAAGAAGACAAGTGGAGCATGCTGCCACTCATGCATGCACACACCATCCTTCCTACAGTCTGAGAAAGACAAGTGGAGCATGCAGACACTCATGCATGCACACACCATCCTTCCTCCAGTCTTAAGAAGAGACGTGAAGCATGCAGACACGCATGCATGCACACACCACCCTTCCTACAGTCATAGGAAGACAAGTGGAGCATGCAGACACTCATGCATGCACACACCATCAATCCTACAGTCTGAAGAAGAGAAGTGGAGCATGCTGCCACTCATGCATGCACACACCATCCTTCCTACAGTCTTAAGAAGACAAGTGGAGCATGCTGCCACTCATGCATGCACACACCATCCTTCCTACAGTCTTAAGAAGACAAGTGGAGCATGCTGCCACACATGCATGCACACACCATCCTTCCTACAGTCTGAAGAAGACACGTGGAGCATGCAGACACTCATGCATGCACACACCATCCTTCCTACAGTCTTAAGAAGACAAGTGGAGCATGCTGCCACTCATGCATGCACACACCATCCTTCCTACAGTCTTAAGAAGACAAGTGGAGCATGCTGCCACTCATGCATGCACACACCATCCTTCCTACAGTCTTAAGAAGAGAAGTGGAGCATGCTGGAATCATGCATGCACACACCATCCTTCCTCTAGTCTTAAGAAGAGAAGTGGAGCATGCTGTCACTCATGCATGCACACACCATCCTTCCGACAGTCTTAAGAAGACAAGTGGAGCATGCAGACACTCATGCATGCACACACCATCCTTCCTACAGTCTTAAGAAGAGAAGTGGAGCATGCTGGAATCATGCATGCACACACCATCCTTCCTCCAGTCTTAAGAAGAGAAGTGGAGCATGGAGACACTCAGGCATGCACACACCATCCTTCCTACAGTCTTAAGAAGAGAAGTGGAGCATGCGGCACTCTCAAGCATGTACACACCATCCTTCCTACAGTCTTAAGAAGACAAGTGGAGCATGCACACTCATGCATGCACACACCATCCTTCCTACAGTCTTAAGAAGACAAGTGGAGCATGCTGCCACTCATGCATGCACACACCATCCTTCCGACAGTCTTAAGAAGACAAGTGGAGTATGCTGCCACTCATGCATGCACATACCATCCTTCCGACAGTCTTAAGAAGACAGACACATGCATGCACACACCATCCTTCCTCCAGTCTTAAGAAGACAAGTGGCGCATGCTGCCACTCATGCATGCACACACCATCCTTCCTACAGTCTTAAGAAGACAAGTGGAGCATGCTGCCACTCATGCATACACACACCATCCTTCCTACAGTCTTAAGAAGACAAGTGGCACATGCACACTCATGCATGTACACACCATCCTTCCTACAGTCTTAAGAAGACAAGTGAAGCATGCTGCCACTCATGCATGCACAGAGACTCCTGAATGGGCACATACCATCCTTCCTACAGTCTTAAGAAGACAAGTGGAGCATGCAGACACTCATGCATGCACACACCATCCTTCCTACAGTCTGAAGAAGACAAGTGGAGCATGCTGCCACTCATGCATGCACACGCCATCCTTCCTACAGTCTTAAGACGACAAGTGGAGCATGCTGCCACTCATGGATGCACACAATGCTTCCTACAGTCTGAAGAAGACAAGTGGAGCATGCTGCCACTCATGCATGCACACACCATCCTTCCTACAGTCTTAAGAAGACAAGTGGAGCATGCTGCCACTCATGCATGCACACACCATCCTTCCTACAGTCTGAGGAAGACAAGTGGAGCATGCAGACACTCATGCATGCACACACCATCCTTCCTCCAGTCTTAAGAAGAGACGTGAAGCATGCAGACATGCATGCATGCACACACCACCCTTCCTACAGTCATAGGAAGACAAGTGGAGCATGCAGACACTCATGCATGCACACACCATCCATCCTACAGTCTGAAGAAGAGAAGTGGAGCATGCACACATGCATGCACACACCATCCTTCCTACAGTCTGGAGAAGACACGTGGAGCATGCAGACACTCATGCATGCACACACCATCCTTCCTACAGTCTTAAGAAGACAAGTGGAGCATGCTGCCACTCATGCATGCACACACCATCCTTCCTACAGTCTTAAGAAGACAAGTGGAGCATGCTGCCACTCATGCATGCACACACCATCCTTCCGACAGTCTTAAGAAGACAAGTGGAGCATGCAGACACTCATGCATGCACACACCATCCTTCCTACAGTCTTAAGAAGAGAAGTGGAGCATGCTGGAATCATGCATGCACACACCATCCTTCCTCCAGTCTTAAGAAGAGAAGTGGAGCATGGAGACACTCAGGCATGCACACACCATCCTTCCTACAGTCTTAAGAAGAGAAGTGGAGCATGCGGCACTCTCATGCATGTACACACCATCCTTCCTACAGTCTTAAGAAGACAAGAGGAGCATGCACACTCATGCATGCACACACCATCCTTCCTACAGTCTTAAGAAGACAAGTGGAGCATGCTGCCACTCATGCATGCACACACCATCCTTCCGACAGTCTTAAGAAGACAAGTGGAGCATGCTGCCACTCATGCATGCACATACCATCCTTCCGACAGTCTTAAGAAGACAAGTGGAGCATGCTGCCACTCATCCATGCGCACACCATCCTTCCTAAAGTCTTAAGAAGAGAGGTGGAGCATGCTGCACACTCATGCATGCACACACCATCCTTCCTACAATCTTAAAAAGACAAGTGGAGCATGCTGCCACTCATGCATGCACACACCATCCTGCCGACAGTCTTAAGAAGACAAGTGGAGCATGCTGGAATCATGCATGCACACACCATCCTTCCTCCAGTCTTAAGAAGAGAAGTGGAGCATGGAGACACTCAGGCATGCACACACCATCCTTCCTACAGTCTTAAGAAGAGAAGTGGAGCATGCGGCACTCTCATGCATGTACACACCATCCTTCCTACAGTCTTAAGAAGACAAGTGGAGCATGCAAACTCATGCATGCACACACCATCCTTCCTACAGTCTTAAGAAGACAAGTGGAGCATGCTGCCACTCATGCATGCACACACCACCCTTCCTACAGTCATAGGAAGACAAGTGGAGCATGCAGACACTCATGCATGCACACACCATCAATCCTACAGTCTGAAGAAGAGAAGTGGAGCATGCACACATGCATGCACACACCATCCTTCCTACAGTCTGAAGAAGACACGTGGAGCATGCAGACACTCATGCATGCACACACCATCCTTCCTACAGTCTTAAGAAGACAAGTGGAGCATGCTGCCACTCATGCATGCACACACCATCCTTCCTACAGTCTTAAGAAGACAAGTGGAGCATGCTGCCACTCATGCATGCACACACCATCCTTCCGACAGTCTTAAGAAGACAAGTGGAGCATGCAGACACTCATGCATGCACACACAATCCTTCCTACAGTCTTAAGAAGAGAAGTGGAGCATGCTGGAATCATGCATGCACACACCATCCTTCCTCTAGTCTTAAGAAGAGAAGTGGAGCATGCTGTCACTTATGCATGCACACACCATCCTTCCGACAGTCTTAAGAAGACAAGTGGAGCATGCAGACACTCATGCATGCACACACCATCCTTCCTACAGTCTTAAGAAGAGAAGTGGAGCATGCTGGAATCATGCATGCACACACCATCCTTCCTCCAGTCTTAAGAAGAGAAGTGGAGCATGGAGACACTCAGGCATGCACACACCATCCTTCCTACAGTCTTAAGAAGAGAAGTGGAGCATGCGGCACTCTCAAGCATGTACACACCATCCTTCCTACAGTCTTAAGAAGACAAGTGGAGCATGCACACTCATGCATGCACACACCATCCTTCCTACAGTCTTAAGAAGACAAGTGGAGCATGCTGCCACTCATGCATGCACACACCATCCTTCCGACAGTCTTAAGAAGACAAGTGGAGTATGCTGCCACTCATGCATGCACATACCATCCTTCCGACAGTCTTAAGAAGACAGACACTCATGCATGCACACACCATCCTTCCTCCAGTCTTAAGAAGACAAGTGGCGCATGCTGCCACTCATGCATGCACACACCATCCTTCCTACAGTCTTAAGAAGACAAGTGGAGCATGCTGCCACTCATGCATACACACACCATCCTTCCTACAGTCTTAAGAAGACAAGTGGCGCATGCACACTCATGCATGTACACACCATCCTTCCTACAGTCTTAAGAAGACAAGTGAAGCATGCTGCCACTCATGCATGCACAGAGACTCCTGAATGGGCACACACCATCCTTCCTACAGTCTTAAGAAGACAAGTGGAGCATGCAGACACTCATGCATGCACACACCATCCTTCCTACAGTCTGAAGAAGACAAGTGGAGCATGCTGCCACTCATGCATGCACACGCCATCCTTCCTACAGTCTTAAGACGACAAGTGGAGCATGCTGCCACTCATAGATGCACACAATGCTTCCTACAGTCTGAAGAAGACAAGTGGAGCATGCTGCCACTCATGCATGCACACACCATCCTTCCTACAGTCTTAAGAAGACAAGTGGAGCATGCCACTCCTTTCCCAGTCCTGAGGCGGAAGCCGGGGCTGGCGGTACTTGTTGCACATTAGCAAAAGCTATTTTTAAACCTTCTGCACTGCGTGGTGTCACTTACTGTGTTTTTAAACGCAGAGGGCACCTCGCCTGCTACTCTGCTCACGGCGCTCAGCTGATCACTAGCTGGCGCGCTCTCTCCTCGTCTCAAAAGCGGCCGCCATCAGAGCCGGCGTGCACGCTGACCACGCCCCCTAGAGGCCACGCCCCCTCCTCTGTCTACTTAACCCTCGCTGCCAACAGCTGTCAGTTACATCCTTTCCCAGTCCTGAGGCGGAAGCCGGGGCTGGCGGTACTTGTTGCACATTAGCAAAAGCTATTTTTAAACCTTCTGCACTGCGTGGTGTCACTTACTGTGTTTTTAAACGCAGAGGGCACCTCGCCTGCTACTCTGCTCACGGCGCTCAGCTGATCACTAGCTGGCGCGCTCTCTCCTCGTCTCAAAAGCGGCCGCCATCAGAGCCGGCGTGCGCGCTGACCACGCCCCCTAGAGGCCACGCCCCCTCCTCTGTCTACTTAACCCTCGCTGCCAACAGCTGTCAGTTACATCCTTTCCCAGTCCTGAGGCGGAAGCCGGGGCTGGCGGTACTTGTTGCACATTAGCAAAAGCTATTTTTAAACCTTCTGCACTGCGTGGTGTCACTTACTGTGTTTTTAAACGCAGAGGGCACCTCGCCTGCTACTCTGCTCACGGCGCTCAGCTGATCACTAGCTGGCGCGCTCTCTCCTCGTCTCAAAAGCGGCCGCCATCAGAGCCGGCGTGCGCGCTGACCACGCCCCCTAGAGGCCACGCCCCCTCCTCTGTCTACTTAACCCTCGCTGCCAACAGCTGTCAGTTACATCCTTTCCCAGTCCTGAGGCGGAAGCCGGGGCTGGCGGTACTTGTTGCACATTAGCAAAAGCTATTTTTAAACCTTCTGCACTGCGTGGTGTCACTTACTGTGTTTTTAAACGCAGAGGGCACCTCGCCTGCTACTCTGCTCACGGCGCTCAGCTGATCACTAGCTGGCGCGCTCTCTCCTCGTCTCAAAAGCGGCCGCCATCAGAGCCGGCGTGCGCGCTGACCACGCCCCCTAGAGGCCACACCCCCTTACCACGCCCCCTAGAGGCCTGGCCACGCCCCCTTACCCCCGGGATAAATGTGCATCTGGAGGAAGCGCAGCGGACGAGCGCAGCGGGAGCGCCGTTTGCGCGCCGAAGGCGCGCCTAAGGCAAGCCCGTCTGCGCCCGTCATCGCCAAGACATCGCCTCTCGCCAGTCCCCCTGCACAAAATCCCACACCTCGAATCAGCTATGATAGAGACCGGCTCCTTGCTCTAAACGCCAAAACGAGATGCAACAAGCTCGACGGTTTATTCGGACGAACTACGCTTCAGTGTGAAGCCTGTAATTTTGTTACGCCCCTACCCAGCCTGGTAAGTGCTACAGCAGCGATACCTAAGCTGCCCTCCCTCCGGGTTCTGCAATTGAATGTGAGATCCCTTGCAAAGCACCATGCAGAAGTCAACACTCTCATTATGGAAGAAAATCCAGACATTCTATTTATATGTGAAACCTGGCTCCATAACGACCAAACCAGCATTTTAAATCTCACGCTGCCCAACGGCTTCTCTATGAAACTGGTCAATAGAGACTCTAGAGGCGGCGGAATAGCCGCTATATACCGAACCGAATACAACTGTTCCTTCACCAAGGAGGAAATCTGGGGCTGCGAATGCGCACGCTTCAAGATTGCCACTTGCCCGCAATTCACTCTCTCTGGCCTCTACATCTACCGGCCTCCTGGTCCCTCCGCCAGATTTATTGAGGAACTCTTGGAACTCGCGCATACATTGGCAGTCTCTTCCCCCAACTTCACCATCTTGGGTGATCTCAATCTTCACTTTGACTCCACCACCGACCCCACAATCAAAAACCTGCTAGCCGACATCACGGCCTTGCAGCTAACCCCTTTGGTTCACTCCCCCACTCACACTGCGGGGCACATACTGGATCCCGTGTTCTCTAATTTATCAGACATCACGGTTGACCCCCCTAAACCCATGGGCTGGACTGATCACTTTCTTGTTAAAATAAGTGTTCTGACAAAAAAACCGGCCCCAAAAGCCAAGACTAACTCCAGTCACAAACGACCATGGCACAAACTCATCTCCAGTGACCTCATCAACCACCTAGGAGAATTCCACCTCCCCGATGACAATAGGGACATTAATACTGTCTATGCCGCCTTCCACGAATGGATTGTCACAGGGCTTGATGCCTTAATTCCACATAAATGGACAAAAACCCGCAGTACCCCATCTAACCCATGGTACAATGACCCACTTAAAAAGTTACGGAAAGAGTGCAAAAAAGCCGAACGCGTGTGGAGGAAAGAATACTTAGACGCTAACAAAACCCTCTATCTATCTAAACTCCGCACCTACCACAAGGCGATTCGCACTACCCGAGCCTCCTTCTACGCTAAGGAAATCGAACGCAGCTCCAACCCCACCAAAACCATCTTCAGCTTAGTCCAAAATCTCCAAAAAACTCCCAATCCAGGCACCTGCATCACCTCCCTGAAACAATGCGAGGACCTAGCCACCTTTTTTACTGAAAAGGTCAGGAAGATCTACGCGTCCTTTCCACAAGACGATGCTACGCCCATTTACACCCCCCAATCGATGGCGGAGACTTCTAAACTGCTAAGAATACCCGACGTATCCATCGACGACCTCTCTAAACTATGCAGACAGGTCAAGTCTGGCTCCCCTGCAGACCCCATGCGTCCGTCTAAATTCTTGGAATCTCTTGACTTCTTTCTCCCCTCGCTTGCCAAACTACTCAATCTCTCCTTTTCCTCAGCGGTGGTCCCCTCCTGCTGGAAATCTGCGTGGGTCTCGCCCATCATCAAAAAACCCACACTGGACCCCACTAAACCAGAAAACTTCCGGCCCATTTCCCTGCTCCCCTGGACGTCAAAACTGGCTGAAGCTCATGTCAACAAAATACTATCCTACCACATGCAGCAAAACCATGTCCTGGACCCTTCCCAAAACGGCTTCAGGCCAGGTCACAGCACTGAGTCGGCTCTGCTGACCACTACGGAGCACCTTCGAGGCATCCTAGACGCCGGTCAAAGTGCCGCGCTGATCCTGCTGGATCTCAGCGCGGCCTTTGATACGGTCTCACACAACATCCTGCTGAAACGACTCGAAGCCGTTGGGATTGGCGAATCAGCCCTAGAATGGTTCCAGTCCTTCTTAGTAGACAGGTCCTTTCAAGTTTCAGCCCCCCCCTATATCTCTCAACCCCAATCCATCCGGCAAGGGGTCCCCCAAGGATCGGCGCTCAGCCCATCCCTTTTCAACTTATACGTTCAGCCTCTCGCATTGGTAGCAAAAGAGTGGGATCTCACGCTGGTATCCTATGCTGATGACACTCAGCTGGTCATCACACTCTCAGAAGGTCCCTCACCTTCAGCAACCAAATTCAGAGAGGGCCTCGCGGCAGTCGCACAGTGGATGACACTCAACTGCCTTCAGCTTAACGCCGGAAAAACGGAGGTCCTCCTCCTGGGAAAAAACCCCTCCCTCTGGAACCATCACTGGTGGCCCTCTGTGCTTGGCCCCACCCCCGTGCCAAAAGAAGTCGTCAAAAACCTTGGTGTCTGGCTCGACCCCTCACTTAGCTTTCAGTCCCACACCAAGAAAGTGGCATCCACGTGTGTGGGTCTCATGAGGAGCCTTTACCCCATACTCGGATTTTTTGACGCGAAGACCCGCCAACTCATTATGCAAGCCATGATTCTTGCCCGGCTGGACTACGCTAATGTCCTGCTCTTGGGGGCAAACAAAGCTGAACTAGCAAGACTGCAGCGAATCCAGAACTCGGCCGCCAGAGCAGTGGTAGGGCTCCCACGCAGGTGCTCTGCCAGAGTCACCATTCGAAATTTGCACTGGCTGCCAATCGAATCACGGATCCAATTCAAAGCACTGACTATGGCATTTAAAATCCTCAAGTCGGACTGCCCTGAACTCCTGCGCCCACTCCTGGTACCATACACGCCCCAGCGCAACCTGCGCTCTCTGGGACAACACCTCGTGACGGTCCCCCGCACTAAGCTCTGCAGACAGGGTGGACGCTCCTTTAAGGTCCTGGGAGCTAAGCTTTGGAACTCCCTACCTCCGCACATCCGCGCCCTTTCCAATCTGATTGCTTTCCGAAAAGCACTCAAAACCCATCTTTTCACTGTCATCTAATCCCTCTGCTGGTTCCCCCCCCCCCCTCAGGCACTGGTTAGGTTCAGCGCCGGGACGTTGCTGGGGCAGCTGTTTGCGCTTAACAAATAAATAACATAACATAACATAACATAACTCATGCATGCACACACTGAGGTTCCGTGACAATTTTTAGTGATGTTTTCGACTCGCACGAATATGGTCGAGTCTGGTATCTAAGAACCGTAAATGACGAGTTTAGTAAGTGTACGCAGTTTCACTGTGCTAACTTAAACCATTCATTTGTTATGTGGGTTTTTCATCTGTACCCACGGGTTCCATCTTAGATACGGCATCCATTTTGTCTCTTGCCCTCAAGTAGCCAGCGAACGGATACTGTCCGCTTCGCGACCCTGGGACTTCCACGATATTTGCGGAAGACACATGTTCTTTGTAAGTGTCTTTATGATGAGGGGGATGATACTGTAAGGCAGATGGCCCCGCTCGAGGCTCATCTTGCCGTGCCGGTTTATTGTGTCAGCCGTGCATCTCATTAGGCACGTCCCTTTGATGCCTGTATCTCGTGTTTCCCGATACCTCCCCTTTTACACCCTTTTCGACTCTCTCACTGTTTCCATCTTCCTCTCCACCTGTTTTAGTTCCTATTTCGATCTGTTTTACTGCCGGTTGGAATTTGCTAATGTTGGGAAGATGGGTTTTTACAGTTGGGAACCACCAAATGTTTCCGCACTTATGTTCCGGACCTTATGTGCTTCAAAGTGACCAAAGCGACCCCACTGAGAGATAATTATGGGAACCGGGTTGTAAACCTTTGTATATCATGTTATCCTATGGGTAAAAACTGTATAAAAGGAGCGATCCACAGAACCAATTTGAAGCAGTCTCCCCAAGTTGCACGTGTTGTACTTGTCGTGACATCTGTGTTCCCTGCAGTAATAAACCTTGAATCTTTGACGCCGAAGGAAGTGTCCCGTGTCTCTGTAGTTTGTGCGCCGAAACAGGTATCCCATGAAGGTTATAGGTGTTGTTCCCTGGCACCGCTGGTACTGATAAAAGTCCAGTCCTTCAGTTGGCGCCCAACGTGGGGCGACTTCAGCGGTACCGGTCCGGTCCAAAGCCTGATGATCGTGAGGAACTTCGTGTGAAATTTCCGAGGGAAGGTGCACCCCGCTTCATCGATCCCGTTGTCGAAATAAGTGGCCCGAAGTTTTTCCCTGCGAAGATTCCTGCCTCCTGACGGCTGCGACGGACCGATGCCCTGACTGTCGACCTGTCTTCGACGCCCGGCGTAGACCGTTGTACAAAGCGAGACGATAGACGGGCCTTCCTGGTGACGCCATTGAAGTCTTGAGTTAAGTATTTGTGGGTCGCTCCCAGTCCTTAGTAATTGTTTTAGCTTTTTGAAAGCTTTGGTGTTAACCTTTAAGGTTTTTGTTGTAATAGCTCATTGAGCTTTGTAATAGCCTCCTCAGGCTTTGTGGTAATAGCTCTCCGAGCTTTGTAATAGCCTTACGGCTTTGTTGTATTGCATGGTTCCATTGCATTTGTGGTTCTTAGTATTGGTTCTTAGTATTATTTGACAGTTGCAATTGCCAAAAACCGAGGGTTTTGACTTACACGAGGTTTTGTTGCTTCGGTAATCCTTGAAGTTTGATACTAGGTTAGTGTGCACGATGCCTAGCCATAGTGGTTTGTTTCGTATTTTCAAATGTTGCGCAATGGATTCCCGGTTGGAGGACTCATGTCCGATACCTCCAGTTGGAACTCCGATACATGATCTATATAGTCGACATGGAGTGGGTCCCATAATCTATAATGATTACTGGATCCGCTATACAAAAAATGACGGTGACCTTAGATGGCCACCGCACGGAACTTTTGAACTTTCGATTTTAGACAATCTTGAGGCTAAATTATTTTTAAAGAAAGCTAGGCCAGCTATGTTTGATTCCTTTCGGATATGGCGTAAAGAGGCCAAACAGAAAGAAATCAAACAACTTAAAAAGGATAAAAAGCAAGAATTTGTTCCGATAATGCAAGCTATAAAAGAATGTAGACAAGACAAAGAAGAAAAAGATATGGAAATTGCTACTAGATTGCATCAAATGAAGATAGATAAATGTTACCCAGTTTTACCGCATAAATCAGAAAAGAAAGAAGAAGATGTACAGGAGGATCCCTTGCTATCATACTTGATGAAATCACCACCTCCTTATGTACAGGGTGCTACTGCTCCTGTAATTGTTCCTGTAGCTCCTCCTGTTGTTCCTCTTGTTGCTCCAGCGGCTGCGGGCCAGCCCGCTGTTAACCCTACGTTTGTTCCTCCATCTGTTATCGTTCCTACTGCTCCTGTACCTGTACCTTCGCAGACTGTTGTTTCTGCTACTCCGACTACCTTGTCTGTTCCTACTGTGCCTTCTTTTACCTCTAGTGTTGTTGCTCCTGTTTTCCTTTCCCCATCTGTTCGTAAGCGTGTTCCTAATTCTGTTGCTACCCTTTATTCACCTCTTTCTGGTCCGTTATTTCCGTCTGATACATCTGAAACTCCTCAGAGACGGAGTCAGATCCCTAGTGGAAGGGAGAAAGAGACGTTAGTAGCAATGGCACATAGGTGGATAAGGCATCCTACTAATTACACTCCGCGTGTAGTATTTGATACGTTTTCTCAGTTTAATGAGCCAACGCAGAGATTTGTATTTGAGGAGATGTGTAATTTTCTGAGAGAGAGATGGTACAATGATGAAGTAGAAAATGTACCGTCCGACATAATTGAACTCCAGAGTCTCTTTTCAAACGGTATGATTATAGGAGACGATGTACGACGTGCCGTGGAACGCTTATTGGCATTCAGACCCACAGCACATTCTCGAGTGTCATCAGAAGATACCACTGAGAATTGGAAAGCGGTTCCTGGTCAGTATCCTATGAGAGAGGTTCCGCCGCTATGGGTACCTGGTGACCCCGGTGCAAACCCTCCGGTTCAGCCGCATTTTCGAAGGGTGTGGATACATCTTCCATGGAAACGATCGGAAGTTTTGCAAGTGAAGCAATCCTTACCCGATCCGCGTAAAAATCCGGCTGGTTATTATAAGGAGTTATCACAACTGATAGAAGCTTCTATTATGAATATTGCCGACATCGACATGTTGTTTGGCAATGTTGTGCCACAACCAGTTTGGGCTAAAATTCGTCAAGCCAATCACGCAGCTGAATTAGGGGGTGATTGGGCTGCACTACTAGCAGCTGATGCATTGCAAGTTGGTGGGGCTAAACCTGAACAGCTGATCTTGGATTTGCCTCAGAAAATCATTACGCTCATGAAAACTCTCATGCCAGCGATGAAGGTGAACTGGGATAAGTTATCAGCTTGTAAGCAAAAGAAAGACGAGAGTGTCTCAGATTTCTTTACAAGGTTTGAGGAAGCGTTTATCGACCACAGCGGTCAGGACATGGGCGCTGAGGGAGGTCAGCGTTTATTCGTTGACAAGTTCGTGTCGAATTTGTTGCCTGAGCTATGCAATAAATTAAAGAATTCAGAGAGTGCATGGGCAGTTTCAACCCCCGCACAAATATTAGCAACGGCCCAGTATTATGAGAATAGGGAAAAGGAAGAAAGTGATCGTGTAGAAAAGAAAACGAAAGAACTCAAAACGAAGGTTTTGTTGCAGCAAGCATACCCTCCACGATCGAACCAAAATGATTCGCAACAGCAGTATCGACCACGAGTACAGCTTGATAGAACACAGCCGCGCTCTGACAACTTTGATCCGAGATCTACACTAGGATATAATCAGTGCGCATATTGTAGGAAAGAGGGACACCTCAAATATGATTGTCTTGCTTTACGAGACCGTCTGCGTGGTGTGTCAGCTCGAGGAAATCGTGGTGGTGGTCCTCAGCAGGCACCACGTGGTAGAGGTCGTGGTACATTCCACAATCAGATTGATCGTCATCAAAATCAATCGGATGCAAATAATTATTTTGACCAGCGAAATACGGGGTCAGTTCGATCTGCACAGTATAATGTTGATGATTATTATATAGATCACGAGACTGTTGTAAATGACCACTACTAGGACAGCCAACGACAAAGAGAGGGAGTAGTGTCAGTTCCGGTCGATCAGAGTGGGCCTTACGTTGCAGTAGCTACATCGGGTGTAGTTGAGCCTTTTCTGTTAGACACTGGTGCGACGAAAAGTTCCATCATGCATTCAAAACTCCCTGGCGCACCTTTGTCTGGCTTAACGAATGTGTCCGTTGGATTCTCAGGCGCCCCTGTTAGTAACCCAGTCTCTAACCCTTTGCCTCTTATGATTGGACCTTGTAAGCTAACGGCTCCACTGATTTTATCTACAGGTTGTGGTGAAAATCTCTTGGGCCTGGATTTATTGAAACGATTATATGCAACATTGTATTGTTCCCCTGAAGGAGTGGAGCTTACATTGGGAAGGAGAGTGATCTCTCCCATGTATTTATCGGTTGATAAATTCCCACCGGAATTGAATTCCCTTCCTGCGTCTTTATGGGCCACAGGTCCCAATGACGTGGGCCTGTTAGACATTCCTCCCTATGTGATTCAATTGAAACCAAATGCGCGATTACCGCGTTTACCTCAATATCGTATTTCTCTTGAAGGTGAACGAGCACTGTTAGCAATCGTTCATGATCTCATTGGAAAAGGTGTTGTTGAAGAAACTCGTGGAAACGTGTGCAATAGCCCTGTATTGCCAATTCTGAAACGAACTGACCCAACTAAACCTCCTGTGTATCGTTTTGTTATAGATTTAAGAGAGGTAAACAAAATAGTGGTTCCGCAATTTCCTGTGGTTCCCGACATTACAGCTTTACTAACACTGATTCCGGCATCTGCATCCTGGTTCACAGTGATCGATCTAAAAAATGCTTTCTTTAGCATTCCGATTGCAGAGGAAAGCAGAGACCTGTTCGGATTCTCATTAGGAGGTCGCAGTTTTAGGCTAAAACGCGCTCCACAGGGTTACTGTGAGAGTCCGTCAATCTACAGCCAAGCACTTAAAGGTCAGCTTGATGCCTTTGTATTGCCTAAAGGTGCAGCCTTGATTCAATACGTTGACGATCTTTTAGTGGCAGCTGATACAGAAGCTATTTGCAAAACGGCTACAGTATCATTATTGCACTATCTACATGATTTGCACCACAAGGTATCACCTTCAAAGCTACAGTATTGTTGTCAAGAAGTTACCTATTTAGGTCACTTATTGTCAAAAGAAGGGAGAAGGTTGACCCCAGAGAGAATTGCAGCGATTTCCCGAATGACTGTGCCAAAAACCCAGAGAGATGTTCGTGCCTTTTTAGGTATTACGTCCTATTGCAGACAATGGATTCCAAATTTTTCATTGTTGGCGAAACCATTGATAGCCCTTACGTGCAAGGATGTTTCATCCCCAGTACCTTGGTCTGAAGAATGTCAAAAAAGTTTTTCTGAATTGCGTGATGCGTTGTGTTCGGCTCCTGTGTTGGGTGCCCCTGACTACAGTAAGCCGTTTACACTATACGTTCATGAGAGGGATGGTTGCGCATTGAGTGTTTTGACACAACCTTTTGGTGGTAAGCAACGCCCATGTGCCTACTTTTCTTCGACTTTAGACCCTGTAGCAAGGGCTTTGCCAAGTTGCTTAAGGGCAACAGCGGCAGCTGCGGCGTCCATTCGACAGTCCGCAGGTTTAGTCATGGATAATATGCTTACGGTAATGGTTCCGCATGCAGTTGACACTCTATTGAACCGAACGAAAACTCAACATCTGACGAGCGCAAGATTGTCTGGATATGAGTTGACGTTGCTGGCCAGTCATATACGGATAAAACGATGTAATGTGTTGAATCCAGCAACATTGCTGCCAATCGACACAGAATCAAGTGGTGAAGCAGTACATGACTGCTACCTCAGAACTGAGGAGGAAACCAAGGGTCGTATTGACCTAAAAGATACTCCATTGACAGATCCCGATGGTACTTTGTATGTGGATGGTTCTTGTTTCAAGTTACCAAATGGTGATGTGACAACTGCGTATGCTATAGTTACATTGAGAACGATTGTGGAGAGCGCAAGGTTGAGTCAGAATTCAGCTCAGGCTGCTGAGCTCATTGCTTTGACAAGAGCGTGTGTGTTGTCTAGAGATAAACGGGTGAATGTGTTTACAGATAGCCAGTATGCATTTGGTGTGACACATAGTTTTGGACGGTTATGGAGAGAGAGAGGTTTCCTGACATCGCATGGTACGAAGATTCAGCATGGCCAGCTTGTGAATGATCTTTTGGATGCACTTACGTTGCCTAAGCAAGTAGCAATTGTTAAGTGTAGTGCACATCAGAAAGTAACGGATGATGTTGGTCGTGGAAATGCGTTTGCGGATGAGACTGCTAAGGAGACTGCCCGGAACCTTAGCACTCGAATGTATGTGACGAGTTCGGTAAGGTGGCCTACAGAATCAAGTATGTGTGAAAACACTATTGAGAGTGTGAAAGTAATTCAGAATGAGGCCACCGAGACTGAAAAGACGAAGTGGAGAGAAAGTACGGGGAAGTTGGATGCGAATGGTTGTTGGATTGACTTGTCGGAACAGAAAAGATGGATGTTGCCTGACGCATATGTGCTGGCTATTGTGACTATGGCACACGGGTTAGCACATATTAGCGCGAAAGGTATCTGTAAATTGCTGTTTCCTGTGTGGAAGAATGATGGTATTACAAAATGTGCTGAACGCTTAGTTAAGAATTGTATGGTGTGTTTGATGCACAATCCTGGTAAGGGCACTCCCACTCCACCTGGCCATTTTGCCCCTCCTGCGTACCCTTTCGAAGTTATCCAGTTAGACTTTATCCATATGGAGAGATGTAATAATCTAAAGTATGTGCTGGTTGTGGTGTGTGCATTCTCCCGGTGGATTGAGGCCTACCCCCTTAAGGATAATACGGCTTTATCCACGGCAAAAATTTTACTCAAAGAATATTTTTCCCGCTACGGAATGCCTCGGATTGTGTGGTCAGACAACGGAAGTGAGTTTGTTGGGAGCGTGATGAAGAGTGTGTGTCGCGGATTAGGGATTGTTCAAAAATTTCATAGTGCCAACCATCCTCAGTCAGCTGGTTTAGTAGAAGGATACAATGGCACCCTTAAACTTAAGCTAGCAAAGATTCAGGCTACGACAGGTCTTTCGTGGCCTGACGCTTTACCCTTAGCATTACTGTCAACAAGGGCAACTGTACACTCCCGAGTAGGGCTCAGCCCCTATGAAATAGTGTTCGGTCGTCCTGCCAATGTTTGGGGGGTCCCTAGACCGAGTATCTTTTGTGAACTTGAGTATCCAATGTTAATCGATTATCTTCATGACTTGACTGCTAAACTGAGGTTAATTCACCAACAGGTTCACGAAGCATTGCCGACACAGACGGAGGGTCCAGGCCACCAGCTCCAGCCCGGAGACTGGGTGGTGACGCGCAACTTCTCGCGCAAGAACAATTTGGATCCCAGGTTCACTGGACCCTATCAAGTCCTCCTTACCACGAGAACTGCAGTTCGTCTTGAGGGGCGTAAAAACTGGGTGCATGCCACCCATACCAAGAAAGTCCCCATTCCGTTGCCAGCAGACTCGTGGGTGAGGAAAGGCATTGCATCAACTGAAACCGAAGGATTGCCGGCATTTGTACCTTTCAGCGACGCACAACCTGTCGGAGAATCCTCAGTACAGAAAAAAGGCACTATTGAACACTTGCCATCAGAAAACTCAAGACCAGAACATTCAGCTGATCAACAGGGCGTTGTCCCTTCAACGGATCTTTTGTTTAACGAACAGACACGTACTGGGAAAACCCGGTATTTTTTAAGATCCAGCACTAAAGACTAATAAAAACCCCGTTCTGTCCCTTGACAAGTGCGTTATCCCGTTTTCCATGATCAGTTTGAACATTCATACCATTGTAATTATTTTGTATATATTTATTGAGCTTCGTTCCTTACACTTTTTTGTTTCCACAGCTGAGAGACATTTGTTTTTGATATATATATATATGTGAAATAAAGGCCGTAGGGCCGCGCGTGTACTTCCTCCTGGTTAGTAGGTTTTGACGCTAGGTTAAAGACCGTCGATTCCTGGGAATTCCTAGGAATTGACCATTGCTACACAGAACGAAGTGCGTCAAGAAACGTTGCGGACGGTCATAGGGAATGGCATTCTCGAAGTTGATGGACTTGGAAAAAGCTCAAGCACAAAGATTCAAGCTGCAGCAACTCAGTCGTACCAAATGTTTCATATTCCAAATATTCGTACTGTTTATGACTATTTCTGCATTTTTTGTGGGTGCAGTGTATTACACAATGTTTCACTTCTTGTCCTCTGTCATACCTACTCCTACCCCTGACCTTAAATTGATCTCCACTATTTCTCCTCATTCTTTTCACATCCTACCTGAACACGAGCAGGCTAGACGTGCAGAATTCCGCAACAATTCCTTTATTCAGCTCCTTCATCAGCATCAGTTAGTGGTTAACACTACTAATTGTTGGGTGTGTGGGCTGATGCCACATACTACGGATAAGGGAATTCCATATCTGGTGTTACCGTATAGCTCCCAAGGGTCTGCTCGAGCATTTCAAACAATGTTTCGAAGCGCACTGGGTTTCCACCCCATTCGAGAACCACGTTCCCCTTACTCTGGTCCTACTTCGTACCAAAAACCTTTGTCGATAGCAATAGAGGATTTAGATAGCGATATCTATGATCCTTCGCTTATCCCTGAAGAAGAGGTACAAGCCTATAGGGTCCTAAGTAGAGGCGAATATAGTGTGTTCACTAATGAAAAACAGCTTAAAAGCTCGCCTCCGATATGGGTTGTACCCCACATTGGTAATTTTTGTCTAATAGGTCGCGGCCGTAGATCGAAAGCCCGACTTGGAGAGAGTGCTTGCACTGAAAATTACATTCTGCCAATGGTCGCGTCCCCTGTGTTCCTGGCTGCCAAGGGTACCTACTTTATTTGTCATGATCGTGCATATGCATGGTTGCCCTCTGACTTTGTGGGCTCATGTTTTATCGCAAACTTGTTGCCTCCGACATTCACTGTAGATGCAGATTATCACAAGACTAGAGTTGTGAGAGGCGTAATTAGCGAAGAGGATACTGCCGGTCAAGAGGCAGGAGACTTTTTCAAGGGTTTCCTACCGTTTTGGGGACCTATGGTTAATAGTAGAAACCTGAGACAATTGACTCGAGTGGTAGAATCGACAGCTAATATTACTGCCAGTGCCCTTGGTAATATCACCACAGAACTTCAGGCGGATAGACTTATGACGTTACAAAACCGTATGGTTTTAGATGTGATCTTGGCAGATCGAGGTGGGGTTTGTAAGGTGATCCATTCATCTTGCTGTATTTTCATTCCTGATAACGCTCCGACTGTATATCAAGCCATCTCAAAGTTGCATAAAATCTCTGAATCCATACACGTGGATGTAGGAGATTGGACGCTACTTGGATGGTTTTGGGGCCTGATGTCGACTTGGGGTTGGAAAATTCTGACGATCATTGGAGTCGTTGTAGTGTTCCTGTTCACGTGTTGCCTTTGCGTGCAGTGTGGTCCTGCCTTATGTGGCCTCTGTGCTACAACGTGTATGAGACAGCCACCTGTTACCAAAGGGTCTCGGTTGGACAGAGTTATGCTACAGCAACATCTCGAGGGTCTGATGAATATCGAATATGATTCCGACTAGTGCTTGCCTACATGAGGGCAAAAGGAGCGTCTGAGGTTCCGTGACAATTTTTAGTGATGTTTTCGACTCGCACGAATATGGTCGAGTCTGGTATCTAAGAACCGTAAATGACGAGTTTAGTAAGTGTACGCAGTTTCACTGTGCTAACTTAAACCATTCATTTGTTATGTGGGTTTTTCATCTGTACCCACGGGTTCCATCTTAGATACGGCATCCATTTTGTCTCTTGCCCTCAAGTAGCCAGCGAACGGATACTGTCCGCTTCGCGACCCTGGGACTTCCACGATATTTGCGGAAGACACATGTTCTTTGTAAGTGTCTTTATGATGAGGGGGATGATACTGTAAGGCAGATGGCCCCGCTCGAGGCTCATCTTGCCGTGCCGGTTTATTGTGTCAGCCGTGCATCTCATTAGGCACGTCCCTTTGATGCCTGTATCTCGTGTTTCCCGATACCTCCCCTTTTACACCCTTTTCGACTCTCTCACTGTTTCCATCTTCCTCTCCACCTGTTTTAGTTCCTATTTCGATCTGTTTTACTGCCGGTTGGAATTTGCTAATGTTGGGAAGATGGGTTTTTACAGTTGGGAACCACCAAATGTTTCCGCACTTATGTTCCGGACCTTATGTGCTTCAAAGTGACCAAAGCGACCCCACTGAGAGATAATTATGGGAACCGGGTTGTAAACCTTTGTATATCATGTTATCCTATGGGTAAAAACTGTATAAAAGGAGCGATCCACAGAACCAATTTGAAGCAGTCTCCCCAAGTTGCACGTGTTGTACTTGTCGTGACATCTGTGTTCCCTGCAGTAATAAACCTTGAATCTTTGACGCCGAAGGAAGTGTCCCGTGTCTCTGTAGTTTGTGCGCCGAAACAGGTATCCCATGAAGGTTATAGGTGTTGTTCCCTGGCACCGCTGGTACTGATAAAAGTCCAGTCCTTCAACACCATCCTTCCTACAGTCTGAGGAAGACAAGTGGAGCATGCAGACACTCATGCATGCACACACCATCCTTCCTCCAGTCTTAAGAAGAGACGTGAAGCATGCAGACATGCATGCATGCACACACCACCCTTCCTACAGTCATAGGAAGACAAGTGGAGCATGCAGACACTCATGCATGCACACACCATCCATCCTACAGTCTGAAGAAGAGAAGTGGAGCATGCACACATGCATGCACACACCATCCTTCCTACAGTCTGAAGAAGACACGTGGAGCATGCAGACACTCATGCATGCACACACCATCCTTCCTACAGTCTTAAGAAGACAAGTGGAGCATGCTGCAACTCATGCATGCACACACCATCCTTCCGACAGTCTTAAGAAGACAAGTGGAGCATGCAGACACTCATGCATGCACACACCATCCTTCCTACAGTCTTAAGAAGAGAAGTGGAGCATGCTGGAATCATGCATGCACACACCATCCTTCCTCCAGTCTTAAGAAGAGAAGTGGAGCATGGAGACACTCAGGCATGCACACACCATCCTTCCTACAGTCTTAAGAAGAGAAGTGGAGCATGCGGCACTCTCATGCATGTACACACCATCCTTCCTACAGTCTTAAGAAGACAAGTGGAGCATGCACACTCATGCATGCACACACCATCCTTCCTACAGTCTTAAGAAGACAAGTGGAGCATGCTGCCACTCATGCATGCACACACCATCCGTCCGACAGTCTTAAGAAGACAAGTGGAGCATGCTGCCACTCATGCATGCACATACCATCCTTCCGACAGTCTTAAGAAGACAAGTGGAGCATGCTGCCACTCATCCATGCGCACACCATCCTTCCTAAAGTCTTAAGAAGAGAGGTGGAGCATGCTGCACACTCATGCATGCACACACCATCCTTCCTACAATCTTAAAAAGACAAGTGGAGCATGCTGCCACTCATGCATGCACACACCATCCTGCCGACAGTCTTAAGAAGACAAGTGGAGCATGCAGACACTCATGCTTGCACACACCATCCTTCCTCCAGTCTGAAGAAGAGAAGTGGAGCTGGCTGCCACTCATGCATGCACACACCATCCTTCCTACAGTCTGAAGTAGAGAAGTGGAGCATGAAGACACTCATGCATGCACACACCATCCTTCCTACAGTCTGAGGAAGACAAGTGGAGCATGCAGACACTCATGCATGCACACACCATCCTTCCTCCAGTCTTAAGAAGAGAAGTGGAGCATGCAGACACTCATGCTTGCACACACCATCCTTCCTCCAGTCTTAAGACAAGTGGAGCATTCAGACACTCATGCTTGCACACACCATCCTTCCTACAGTCTGAAGACAAGTGGAGCATGCAGACACTCATGCATGCACACACCATCCTTCCTACAGTCTGAAGAAGACAAGTGGTGCATGCAGCCACTCATGCATGCACACACCATCCTTCCTCCAGTCTTAAGAAGACAAGTGGAGCATGCTGCCACTCATGCATGCACACACCATCCTTCCTACAGTCTTAAGAAGACAAGTGGAGCATGCCGCCACTCATGCATGCACACACCATCCTCCCTACAGTCTTAAGAAGACAAGTGGAGCATGCTGCCACTCATGCATGCACACACCATCCTTCCTACAGTCTTAAGAAGACAAATGGAGCATGCAGACACTCATGCATGCACACACCATCCTTCCTCCAGTCTTAAGAAGACAAGTGGAGCATGCTGCCACTCATGCATGCACACACCATCCTTCCTACAGTCTTAAGAAGACAGGTGGAACATGCAGACACTCATGCATGCACACACCATCCTTCCTCCTGTCTTAAGAAGAGAAGTGGAGCATGCAGACACTCATGCGTCCACACACCATCCTTCCTACAGTCTGAAGAAGACAAGTGGAGCATGCAGCCACTCATGCATGCACACACCATCCTTCCTCAAGTCTTAAGAAGACAAGTGGAGCATGCTGCCACTCATGCATGCACACACCATCCTTCCTCCAGTCTTAAGAAGACAAGTAGAGCATGCAGACACTCATGCATGCACACACCATCCTTCCTACAGTCTTAAGAAGACAAGTGGAGCATGCAGACACTCATGCATGCACACACCATCCTTCCTACAGCCTTAAGAAGACAAGTGGAGCATGCAGACACTCATGCATGCACACACCATCCTTCCTACAGTCTTACGAAGACAAGTGGAGCATGCTGACACTCATGCATAAACACACCTTCCTTCCTACAGTCTTAAGAAGACAAGTGGAGCATGCAGACACTCATGCATGCACACACCATCCTTCCTCCAGTCTTAAGAAGAGACGTGAAGCATGCAGACATGCATGCATGCACACACCACCCTTCCTACAGTCATAGGAAGACAAGTGGAGCATGCAGACACTCATGCATGCACACACCATCCATCCTACAGTCTGAAAAAGAGAAGTGGAGCATGCACACATGCATGCACACACCATCCTTCCTACAGTCTGAAGAAGACACATGGGGCATGCAGACACTCATGCATGCACACACCATCCTTCCTACAGTCTTAAGAAGACAAGTGGAGCATGCTGCCACTCATGCATGCACACACCATCCTTCCTACAGTCTTAAGAAGACAAGTGGAGCATGCTGCCACTCATGCATGCACACACCATCCTTCCGACAGTCTTAAGAAGACAAGTAGAGCATGCAGACACTCATGCATGCACACACCATCCTTCCTACAGTCTTAAGAAGAGAAGTGGAGCATGCTGGAATCATGCATGCACACACCATCCTTCCTCCAGTCTTAAGAAGAGAAGTGGAGCATGGAGACACTCAGGCATGCACACACCATCCTTCCTACAGTCTTAAGAAGAGAAGTGGAGCATGCGGCACTCTCATGCATGTACACACCATCCTTCCTACAGTCTTAAGAAGACAAGTGGAGCATGCACACTCATGCATGCACACACCATCCTTCCTACAGTCTTAAGAAGACAAGTGGAGCATGCTGCCACTCATGCATGCACACACCATCCTTCCGACAGTCTTAAGAAGACAAGTGGAGCATGCTGCCACTCATGCATGCACATACCATCCTTCCGACAGTCTTAAGAAGACAAGTGGAGCATGCTGCCACTCATCCATGCGCACACCATCCTTCCTACAGTCTTAAGAAGAGAGGTGGAGCATGCTGCACACTCATGCATGCACACACCATCCTTCCTACAATCTTAAAAAGACAAGTGGAGCATGCTGCCACTCATGCATGCACACACCATCCTGCCGACAGTCTTAAGAAGACAAGTGGAGCATGCAGACACTCATGCTTGCACACACCATCCTTCCTCCAGTCTGAAGAAGAGAAGTGGAGCATGCTGCCACTCATGCATGCACACACCATCCTTCCTACAGTCTGAAGTAGAGAAGTGGAGCATGCAGACACTCATGCATGCACACACCATCCTTCCTACAGTCTGAAGAAGACAAGTGGAGCATGCAGACACTCATGCATGCACACACCATCCTTCCTCCAGTCTTAAGAAGAGAAGTGGAGCATGCAGACACTCATGCTTGCACACACCATCCTTCCTCCAGTCTTAAGACAAGTGGAGCATTCAGACACTCATGCTTGCACACACCATCCTTCCTACAGTCTGAAGAAGACAAGTGGAGCATGCAGACACTCATGCATGCACACACCATCCTTCCTACAGTCTGAAGAAGACAAGTGGAGCATGCAGCCACTCATGCATGCACACACCATCCTTCCTCCAGTCTTAAGAAGACAAGTGGAGCATGCTGCCACTCATGCATGCACACACCATCCTTCCTACAGTCTTAAGAAGACAAGTGGAGCATGCTGCCACTCATGCATGCACACACCATCCTTCCTACAGTCTTAAGAAGACAAGTGGAGCATGCTGCCACTCATGCATGCACACACCATCCTTCCTACAGTCTTAAGAAGACAAATGGAGCATGCAGACACTCATGCATGCACACACCATCCTTCCTCCAGTCTTAAGAAGACAAGTGGAGCATGCTGCCACTCATGCATGCACACACCATCCTTCCTACAGTCTTAAGAAGACAAGTGGAGCATGCAGACACTCATGCATGCACACACCATCCTTCCTCCTGTCTTAAGAAGAGAAGTGGAGCATGCAGACACTCATGCTTCCACACACCATCCTTCCTACAGTCTGAAGAAGACAAGTGGAGCATGCAGCCACTCATGCATGCACACACCATCCTTCCTCAAGTCTTAAGAAGACAAGTGGAGCATGCTGCCACTCATGCATGCACACACCATCCTTCCTCCAGTCTTAAGAAGACAAGTAGAGCATGCAGACACTCATGCATGCACACACCATCCTTCCTACAGTCTTAAGAAGACAAGTGGAGCATGCAGACACTCATGCATGCACACACCATCCTTCCTACAGTCTTAAGAAGACAAGTGGAGCATGCAGACACTCATGCATGCACACACCATCCTTCCTACAGTCTTATGAAGACAAGTGGAGCATGCTGACACTCATGCATAAACACACCTTCCTTCCTACAGTCTTAAGAAGACAAGTGGAGCATGCAGACACTCACTCATGCATGCACACACCATCCTTCCTCCAGTCTTAAGAAGACAAGTGGAGCATGCTGCCACTCATGCATGCACACACCATCCTTCCTACAGTCTTAAGAAGACAAGTGGAGCATGCAGACACTCATGCATGCACACACCTTCCTTCCTCCAGTCTTAAGAAGACAAGTGGAGCATGCAGACACTCATGCATGCACACACCATCCTTCCTCCAGTCTTAAGAAGACAAGTGGAGCATGCTGCCACTCATGCATGCACACACCATCCTTCCTACAGTCTTAAGAAGACAAGTAGAGCATGCAGACACTCATGCATGCACACACCATCCTTCCTCCAGTCTTAAGAAGACAAGTGGAGAATGCTGCCACTCATGAATGCACACACCATCCTTCCTACAGTCTTAAGAAGACAAGTGGAGCATGCTGCCACTCATGCATGCACACACCATCCTTCCTACAGTGTTAAGAAGACAAGTGGAGCATGCTGCCACTCATGCATGCACAAACCATCCTTCCTACAGTCTGAAGAAGACAAGTGGAGCATGCTGCCACTCATGCATGCACATACCATCCTTCCGACAGTCTTAAGAAGACAAGTGGAGCATGCTGCCACTCATCCATGCGCACACCATCCTTCCTACAGTCTTAAGAAGAGAGGTGGAGCATGCTGCACACTCATGCATGCACACACCATCCTTCCTACAATCTTAAAAAGACAAGTGGAGCATGCTGCCACTCATGCATGCACACACCATCCTGCCGACAGTCTTAAGAAGACAAGTGGAGCATGCAGACACTCATGCTTGCACACACCATCCTTCCTCCAGTCTGAAGAAGAGAAGTGGAGCATGCTGCCACTCATGCATGCACACACCATCCTTCCTACAGTCTGAAGTAGAGAAGTGGAGCATGCAGACACTCATGCATGCACACACCATCCTTCCTACAGTCTGAAGAAGACAAGTGGAGCATGCAGACACTCATGCATGCACACACCATCCTTCCTCCAGTCTTAAGAAGAGAAGTGGAGCATGCAGACACTCATGCTTGCACACACCATCCTTCCTCCAGTCTTAAGACAAGTGGAGCATTCAGACACTCATGCTTGCACACACCATCCTTCCTACAGTCTGAAGAAGACAAGTGGAGCATGCAGACACTCATGCATGCACACACCATCCTTCCTACAGTCTGAAGAAGACAAGTGGAGCATGCAGCCACTCATGCATGCACACACCATCCTTCCTCCAGTCTTAAGAAGACAAGTGGAGCATGCTGCCACTCATGCATGCACACACCATCCTTCCTACAGTCTTAAGAAGACAAGTGGAGCATGCTGCCACTCATGCATGCACACACCATCCTTCCTACAGTCTTAAGAAGACAAGTGGAGCATGCTGCCACTCATGCATGCACACACCATCCTTCCTACAGTCTTAAGAAGACAAATGGAGCATGCAGACACTCATGCATGCACACACCATCCTTCCTCCAGTCTTAAGAAGACAAGTGGAGCATGCTGCCACTCATGCATGCACACACCATCCTTCCTACAGTCTTAAGAAGACAAGTGGAGCATGCAGACACTCATGCATGCACACACCATCCTTCCTCCTGTCTTAAGAAGAGAAGTGGAGCATGCAGACACTCATGCTTCCACACACCATCCTTCCTACAGTCTGAAGAAGACAAGTGGAGCATGCAGCCACTCATGCATGCACACACCATCCTTCCTCAAGTCTTAAGAAGACAAGTGGAGCATGCTGCCACTCATGCATGCACACACCATCCTTCCTCCAGTCTTAAGAAGACAAGTAGAGCATGCAGACACTCATGCATGCACACACCATCCTTCCTACAGTCTTAAGAAGACAAGTGGAGCATGCAGACACTCATGCATGCACACACCATCCTTCCTACAGTCTTAAGAAGACAAGTGGAGCATGCAGACACTCATGCATGCACACACCATCCTTCCTACAGTCTTATGAAGACAAGTGGAGCATGCTGACACTCATGCATAAACACACCTTCCTTCCTACAGTCTTAAGAAGACAAGTGGAGCATGCAGACACTCACTCATGCATGCACACACCATCCTTCCTCCAGTCTTAAGAAGACAAGTGGAGCATGCTGCCACTCATGCATGCACACACCATCCTTCCTACAGTCTTAAGAAGACAAGTGGAGCATGCAGACACTCATGCATGCACACACCTTCCTTCCTCCAGTCTTAAGAAGACAAGTGGAGCATGCAGACACTCATGCATGCACACACCATCCTTCCTCCAGTCTTAAGAAGACAAGTGGAGCATGCTGCCACTCATGCATGCACACACCATCCTTCCTACAGTCTTAAGAAGACAAGTAGAGCATGCAGACACTCATGCATGCACACACCATCCTTCCTCCAGTCTTAAGAAGACAAGTGGAGAATGCTGCCACTCATGAATGCACACACCATCCTTCCTACAGTCTTAAGAAGACAAGTGGAGCATGCTGCCACTCATGCATGCACACACCATCCTTCCTACAGTGTTAAGAAGACAAGTGGAGCATGCTGCCACTCATGCATGCACAAACCATCCTTCCTACAGTCTGAAGAAGACAAGTGAAGCATGCTGCCACTCATGCATGCACACACCATCCTTCCTACAGTCTTAAGAAGACAAGTGGAGCATGCTGCCACTCATGCATGCACACACCATCCTTCCTACAGTCTTAAGAAGACAAGTGGAGCATGCAGTCACTCATGCATGCACACACCATCCTTCCTCAAGTCTTAAGAAGACAAGTGGAGCATGCTGCCACTCATGCATGCACACACCATCCTTCCTACAGTCTTAAGAAGAGAAGTGGAGCATGCGGCACTCTCATGCATGTACACACCATCCTTCCTACAGTCTTAAGAAGACAAGTGGAGCATGCACACTCATGCATGCACACACCATCCTTCCTACAGTCTTAAGAAGACAAGTGGAGCATGCTGCCACTCATGCATGCACACACCATCCTTCCGACAGTCTTAAGAAGACAAGTGGAGCATGCTGCCACTCATGCATGCACATACCATCCTTCCGACAGTCTTAAGAAGACAAGTGGAGCATGCTGCCACTCATCCATGAGCACACCATCCTTCCGACAGTCTTAAGAAGACAAGTGGAGCATGCTGCCACTCATGCATGCACACACCATCCTTCCTACAGTCTTAAGAAGACAAGTGGAGCATGCAGTCACTCATGCATGCACACACCATCCTTCCTCAAGTCTTAAGAAGACAAGTGGAGCATGCTGCCACTCATGCATGCACACACCATCCTTCCTACAGTCTTAAGAAGAGAAGTGGAGCATGCGGCACTCTCATGCATGTACACACCATCCTTCCTACATTCTTAAGAAGACAAGTGGAGCATGCACACTCATGCATGCACACACCATCCTTCCTACAGTCTTAAGAAGACAAGTGGAGCATGCTGCCACTCAGGCATGCACACACCATCCTTCCGACAGTCTTAAGAAGACAAGTGGCGCATGCAGACACTCATGCATGCACACACCATCCTTCTTACAGTCTTAAGAAGACAAGTGGAGCATGCTGCCACTCATGCATGCACACACGATTCTTCCTCCAGCCTGAAGAAGACAAGTGGAGCATGCAGACACTCATGCATGCACACACCATCCTTCCTCCAGACTTAAGAAGACAAGTGGAGCATGCTGCCACTCATGCATGCACACACCATCCTTCCTACAGTCTTAAGAAGAGAAGTTAGGCATGCTGCCACTCATGCATACACACACCATCCTTCCTACAGTCTTAAGAAGACAGTGGAGCATGCTGCCACTCATGCAAGCACACACCACCCTTCCTACAGCCTTAGGAACACAAGTGGAGCATGCAGACACTCATGCATGCACACACCATCCTTCCTACAGTCTTAAGAAGACAAGTGGAGCGCACTGCCACTCATGCATGCACACACCATCCTTCCTACAGTCTTAAGAAGACAAGTGGAGCATGCTGCCACTCATGCATGCACAAACCATCCTCCCTACAGTCTGAAGAAGACAAGTGGAGCATGCTGCCACTCATGCATGCACACACCATGCTTCCTACAGTCTGAAGACGACAAGTGGAGCATGCTGCCACTCATGCATGCACACACCATCCTTCCTACAGTCTTAAGAAGACAGGTGGAGCATGCTGCTACTCATGCATGCACACACCATCCTTCCTACAGTCTTAAGAAGACAAGTGGAGCATGCACACTAATGCATGCACACACCATGCTTCCTACAGTATTAAGAAGACAAGTGGAGCATGCTGCCAGTCATGCATGCACACAACATCCTTCCTACAGTCTGAAGAAGACAAGTGGAGCATGCAGACACTCATGCATGCACACACCATCCTTCCTCCAGTCTTAAGAAGACAAGTGGCGCATGCTGCCACTCATGCATGCACACACCATCCTTCCTACAGTCTTAAGAAGACAAGTGGAGCATGCTGCCACTCATGCATACACACACCATCCTTACTACAGTCTTAAGAAGACAAGTGGAGCATGCACACTCATGCATGTACACACCATCCTTCCTACAGTCTTAAGAAGAGAAGTGGAGCATGCAGACACTCATGCATGCACACACCACCCTTCCTACAGTCTTAAGAAGACAAGTGGAGCATGCTGCCACCCATGCATGCACACACCATCCTTCCTACAGTCTTAAGAAGACAAGTGGAGCATGCTGCCACTCATGCATGCACACACCATCCTTCCTACAGTCTGAAAAAGACATGTGGAGCATGCTGCCACTCATGCATACACACACCATCCTTCCTACAGTCTTAAGAAGACAAGTGGCGCATGCACACTCATGCATGTACACACCATCCTTCCTACAGTCTTAAGAAGACAAGTTGAGCATGCTGCCACTCATGCATGCACAGAGACTCCTGAATGGGCACACACCATCCTTCCTACAGTCTTAAGAAGACAAGTGGAGCATGCAGACACTCATGCATGCACACACCATCCTTCCTCCAGCCTGAAGAAGACAAGTGGAGCATGCTGCCACTCATGCATGAACACACCGTCCTTCCTACAGTCTTAAGAAGACAAGTGGAGCATGCTGCCACTCATGCATGCACACACCATCCTTCCTACAGTCTGAAGAAGACAAGTGGAGCATGCAGCCACTCATGCATACACACACCATCCTTCCTACAGTCTTAAGAAGACAAGTGGAGCATGCACACTCATGCATGTACACACCATCCTTCCTACAGTCTTAAGAAGACAAGTGGAGCATGCACACTCATGCATGTAAACACCATCCTTCCTACAGTCTTAAGAAGACAAGTGGAGCATGCTGCCACTCATGCATGCACACACCATCCTTCCTACAGTCTGAAGAAGACAAGTGGAGCATGCAGCCACTCATGCATACACACACCATCCTTCCTACAGTCTTAAGAAGACAAGTGGAGCATGCACACTCATGCATGTACACACCATCCTTCCTACAGTCTTAAGAAGACAAGTGGAGCATGCACACTCATGCATGTACACACCATCCTTCCTACAGGCTTAAGAAGACAAGTGGAGCATGCACACTCATGCATGCACAAACCATCCTTCTTACAGTCTGAAGAAGACAAGTGGAGCATGCAGACACTCATGCATGCACACACCGTCCTTCCTACAGTCTTAAGAAGACAAGTGGAGCATGCTGCCACTCATGCATGCACACACCATCCTTCCTACAGTCTTAAGAAGACAAATGGAGCATGCTGCCACTCATGCATGCACACACCATCCTTCCTACAGTCTGAAAAAGACAAGTGGAGCATGCTGCCACTCATGCATGCACACGCCATCCTCCCTACAGTCTTAAGAAGACAAGTGGAGCATGCTGCCACTCATGCATGCACACACCATCCTTCCTACAGTCTTCAGAAGGCAAATGGATCATGCAGACACTCATGCATGCACACACCATCCTGCCGACAGTCTTAAGAAGACAAGTGGAGCATGCAGACACTCATGCTTGCACACACCATCCTTCCTCCAGTCTGAAGAAGAGAAGTGGAGCATGCTGCCACTCATGCATGCACACACCATCCTTCCTACAGTCTGAAGTAGAGAAGTGGAGCATGCAGACACTCATGCATGCACACACCATCCTTCCTACAGTCTGAAGAAGACAAGTGGAGCATGCAGACACTCATGCATGCACACACCATCCTTCCTCCAGTCTTAAGAAGAGAAGTGGAGCATGCAGACACTCATGCTTGCACACACCATCCTTCCTCCAGTCTTAAGACAAGTGGAGCATTCAGACACTCATGCTTGCACACACCATCCTTCCTACAGTCTGATGAAGACAAGTGGAGCATGCAGACACTCATGCATGCACACACCATCCTTCCTACAGTCTGAAGAAGACAAGTGGAGCATGCAGCCACTCATGCATGCACACACCATCCTTCCTCCAGTCTTAAGAAGACAAGTGGAGCATGCTGCCACTCATGCATGCACACACCATCCTTCCTACAGTCTTAAGAAGACAAATGGAGCATGCAGACACTCATGCATGCACACACCATCCTTCCTCCAGTCTTAAGAAGACAAGTGGAGCATGCTGCCACTCATGCATGCACACACCATCCTTCCTACAGTCTTAAGAAGACAAGTGGAGCATGCAGACACTCATGCATGCACACACCATCCTTCCTCCTGTCTTAAGAAGAGAAGTGGCGCATGCAGACACTCATGCTTCCACACACCATCCTTCCTACAGTCTGAAGAAGACAAGTGGAGCATGCAGCCACTCATGCATGCACACACCATCCTTCCTCAAGTCTTAAGAAGACAAGTGGAGCATGCTGCCACTCATGCATGCACACACCATCCTTCATCCAGACTTAAGAAGACAAGTAGAGCATGCAGACACTCATGCATGCACACACCATCCTTCCTCCAGTCTTAAGAAGACAAGTGGAGCATGCTGCCACTCATGCATGCACACACCATCCTTCCTACAGTCTTAAGAAGACAAGTGGAGCATGCTGCCACTCATGAATGCACACACCATCCTTCCTACAGTCTCAAGAAGACAACTGGAGCATGCTGCCACTCATGCATGCACACACCATCCTTCCTACAGTGTTAAGAAGACAAGTGGAGCATGCTGCCACTCATGCATGCACACACCATCCTTCCTACAGTCTTAAGAAGACAAGTGAAGCATGCAGTCACTCATGCATGCACACACCATCCTTCCTCAAGTCTTAAGAAGACAAGTGGAGCATGCTGCCACTCATGCATGCACACACCATCCTTCCTACAGTCTTAAGAAGACAAGTGGAGCATGCTGCCACTCATGCATGCACACACCATTCTTCCTCCAGCCTGAAGAAGACAAGTGGAGCATGCAGACACTCATTCATGCACACACCATCCTTCCTCCAGACTTAAGAAGACAAGTGGAGCATGCTGCCACTCATGCATGCACACACCATCCTTCCTACAGTCTTAAGAAGAGAAGTTAGGCATGCTGCCACTCATGCATACACACACCATCCTTCCTACAGTCTTAAGAAGACAAGTGGAGCATGCTGCCACTCATGCATGCACACACCACCCTTCCTACAGCCTTAGGAACACAAGTGGAGCATGCAGACACTCATGCATGCACACACCATCCTTCCTACAGTCTTAAGAAGACAAGTGGAGCATGCTGCCACTCATGCATGCACACACCATCCTTTCTACAGTCTTAAGAAGACAAGTGGAGCATGCTGCCACTCATGCATGCACAAACCATCCTCCCTACAGTCTGAAGAAGACAAGTGGAGCATGCTGCCACTCATGCATGCACACACCATGCTTCCTACAGTCTGAAGACGACAAGTGGAGCATGCTGCCACTCATGCATGCACACACCATCCTTCCTACAGTCTTAAGAAGACAGGTGGAGCATGCTGCTACTCATGCATGCACACACCATCCTTCCTACAGTCTTAAGAAGACAAGTGGAGCATGCACACTAATGCATGCACACACCATGCTTCCTACAGTATTAAGAAGACAAGTGGAGCATGCTGCCAGTCATGCATGCACACAACATCCTTCCTACAGTCTGAAGAAGACAAGTGGAGCATGCAGACACTCATGCATGCACACACCATCCTTCCTCCAGTCTTAAGAAGACAAGTGGCGCATGCTGCCACTCATGCATGCACACACCATCCTTCCTACAGTCTTAAGAAGACAAGTGGAGCATGCTGCCACTCATGCATGCACACACCATCCTTCCTACAGTCTTAAGAAGACAAGTGGAGCATGCACACTCATGCATGTACACACCATCCTTCCTACAGTCTTAAGAAGAGAAGTGGAGCATGCAGACACTCATGCATGCACACACCACCCTTCCTACAGTCTTAAGAAGACAAGTGGAGCATGCTGCCACTCATGCAGGCACACACCATCCTTCCTACAGTCTTAAGAAGACAAGTGGAGCATGCTGCCACTCATGCATGCACACACCATCCTTCCTACAGTCTGAAAAAGGCAAGTGGAGCATGCTGCCACTCATGCATACACACACCATCCTTCCTACAGTCTTAAGAAGACAAGTGGCGCATGCACACTCATGCATGTACACACCATCCTTCCTACAGTCTTAAGAAGACAAGTGGAGCATGCTGCCACTCATGCATGCACACACCATCCTTCCTACAGTCTGAAAAAGACATGTGGAGCATGCTGCCACTCATGCATACACACACCATCCTTCCTACAGTCTTAAGAAGACAAGTGGCGCATGCACACTCATGCATGTACACACCATCCTTCCTACAGTCTTAAGAAGACAAGTTGAGCATGCTGCCACTCATGCATGCACAGAGACTCCTGAATGGGCACACACCATCCTTCCTACAGTCTTAAGAAGACAAGTGGAGCATGCAGACACTCATGCATGCACACACCATCCTTCCTCCAGCCTGAAGAAGACAAGTGGAGCATGCTGCCACTCATGCATGAACACACCGTCCTTCCTACAGTCTTAAGAAGACAAGTGGAGCATGCTGCCACTCATGCATGCACACACCATCCTTCCTACAGTCTGAAGAAGACAAGTGGAGCATGCAGCCACTCATGCATACACACACCATCCTTCCTACAGTCTTAAGAAGACAAGTGGAGCATGCACACTCATGCATGTACACACCATCCTTCCTACAGTCTTAAGAAGACAAGTGGAGCATGCACACTCATGCATGTAAACACCATCCTTCCTACAGTCTTAAGAAGACAAGTGGAGCATGCTGCCACTCATGCATGCACACACCATCCTTCCTACAGTCTGAAGAAGACAAGTGGAGCATGCAGCCACTCATGCATACACACACCATCCTTCCTACAGTCTTAAGAAGACAAGTGGAGCATGCACACTCATGCATGTACACACCATCCTTCCTACAGTCTTAAGAAGACAAGTGGAGCATGCACACTCATGCATGTACACACCATCCTTCCTACAGGCTTAAGAAGACAAGTGGAGCATGCACACTCATGCATGCACAAACCATCCTTCTTACAGTCTGAAGAAGACAAGTGGAGCATGCAGACACTCATGCATGCACACACCGTCCTTCCTACAGTCTTAAGAAGACAAGTGGAGCATGCTGCCACTCATGCATGCACACACCATCCTTCCTACAGTCTTAAGAAGACAAATGGAGCATGCTGCCACTCATGCATGCACACACCATCCTTCCTACAGTCTGAAAAAGACAAGTGGAGCATGCTGCCACTCATGCATGCACACGCCATCCTCCCTACAGTCTTAAGAAGACAAGTGGAGCATGCTGCCACTCATGCATGCACACACCATCCTTCCTACAGTCTTCAGAAGGCAAATGGATCATGCAGACACTCATGCATGCACACACCATCCTGCCGACAGTCTTAAGAAGACAAGTGGAGCATGCAGACACTCATGCTTGCACACACCATCCTTCCTCCAGTCTGAAGAAGAGAAGTGGAGCATGCTGCCACTCATGCATGCACACACCATCCTTCCTACAGTCTGAAGTAGAGAAGTGGAGCATGCAGACACTCATGCATGCACACACCATCCTTCCTACAGTCTGAAGAAGACAAGTGGAGCATGCAGACACTCATGCATGCACACACCATCCTTCCTCCAGTCTTAAGAAGAGAAGTGGAGCATGCAGACACTCATGCTTGCACACACCATCCTTCCTCCAGTCTTAAGACAAGTGGAGCATTCAGACACTCATGCTTGCACACACCATCCTTCCTACAGTCTGATGAAGACAAGTGGAGCATGCAGACACTCATGCATGCACACACCATCCTTCCTACAGTCTGAAGAAGACAAGTGGAGCATGCAGCCACTCATGCATGCACACACCATCCTTCCTCCAGTCTTAAGAAGACAAGTGGAGCATGCTGCCACTCATGCATGCACACACCATCCTTCCTACAGTCTTAAGAAGACAAATGGAGCATGCAGACACTCATGCATGCACACACCATCCTTCCTCCAGTCTTAAGAAGACAAGTGGAGCATGCTGCCACTCATGCATGCACACACCATCCTTCCTACAGTCTTAAGAAGACAAGTGGAGCATGCAGACACTCATGCATGCACACACCATCCTTCCTCCTGTCTTAAGAAGAGAAGTGGCGCATGCAGACACTCATGCTTCCACACACCATCCTTCCTACAGTCTGAAGAAGACAAGTGGAGCATGCAGCCACTCATGCATGCACACACCATCCTTCCTCAAGTCTTAAGAAGACAAGTGGAGCATGCTGCCACTCATGCATGCACACACCATCCTTCATCCAGACTTAAGAAGACAAGTAGAGCATGCAGACACTCATGCATGCACACACCATCCTTCCTCCAGTCTTAAGAAGACAAGTGGAGCATGCTGCCACTCATGCATGCACACACCATCCTTCCTACAGTCTTAAGAAGACAAGTGGAGCATGCTGCCACTCATGAATGCACACACCATCCTTCCTACAGTCTCAAGAAGACAACTGGAGCATGCTGCCACTCATGCATGCACACACCATCCTTCCTACAGTGTTAAGAAGACAAGTGGAGCATGCTGCCACTCATGCATGCACACACCATCCTTCCTACAGTCTTAAGAAGACAAGTGAAGCATGCAGTCACTCATGCATGCACACACCATCCTTCCTCAAGTCTTAAGAAGACAAGTGGAGCATGCTGCCACTCATGCATGCACACACCATCCTTCCTACAGTCTTAAGAAGACAAGTGGAGCATGCTGCCACTCATGCATGCACACACCATTCTTCCTCCAGCCTGAAGAAGACAAGTGGAGCATGCAGACACTCATTCATGCACACACCATCCTTCCTCCAGACTTAAGAAGACAAGTGGAGCATGCTGCCACTCATGCATGCACACACCATCCTTCCTACAGTCTTAAGAAGAGAAGTTAGGCATGCTGCCACTCATGCATACACACACCATCCTTCCTACAGTCTTAAGAAGACAAGTGGAGCATGCTGCCACTCATGCATGCACACACCACCCTTCCTACAGCCTTAGGAACACAAGTGGAGCATGCAGACACTCATGCATGCACACACCATCCTTCCTACAGTCTTAAGAAGACAAGTGGAGCATGCTGCCACTCATGCATGCACACACCATCCTTTCTACAGTCTTAAGAAGACAAGTGGAGCATGCTGCCACTCATGCATGCACAAACCATCCTCCCTACAGTCTGAAGAAGACAAGTGGAGCATGCTGCCACTCATGCATGCACACACCATGCTTCCTACAGTCTGAAGACGACAAGTGGAGCATGCTGCCACTCATGCATGCACACACCATCCTTCCTACAGTCTTAAGAAGACAGGTGGAGCATGCTGCTACTCATGCATGCACACACCATCCTTCCTACAGTCTTAAGAAGACAAGTGGAGCATGCACACTAATGCATGCACACACCATGCTTCCTACAGTATTAAGAAGACAAGTGGAGCATGCTGCCAGTCATGCATGCACACAACATCCTTCCTACAGTCTGAAGAAGACAAGTGGAGCATGCAGACACTCATGCATGCACACACCATCCTTCCTCCAGTCTTAAGAAGACAAGTGGCGCATGCTGCCACTCATGCATGCACACACCATCCTTCCTACAGTCTTAAGAAGACAAGTGGAGCATGCTGCCACTCATGCATGCACACACCATCCTTCCTACAGTCTTAAGAAGACAAGTGGAGCATGCACACTCATGCATGTACACACCATCCTTCCTACAGTCTTAAGAAGAGAAGTGGAGCATGCAGACACTCATGCATGCACACACCACCCTTCCTACAGTCTTAAGAAGACAAGTGGAGCATGCTGCCACTCATGCAGGCACACACCATCCTTCCTACAGTCTTAAGAAGACAAGTGGAGCATGCTGCCACTCATGCATGCACACACCATCCTTCCTACAGTCTGAAAAAGGCAAGTGGAGCATGCTGCCACTCATGCATACACACACCATCCTTCCTACAGTCTTAAGAAGACAAGTGGCGCATGCACACTCATGCATGTACACACCATCCTTCCTACAGTCTTAAGAAGACAAGTTGAGCATGCTGCCACTCATGCATGCACAGAGACTCCTGAATGGGCACACACCATCCTTCCTACAGTCTTAAGAAGACAAGTGGAGCATGCAGACACTCATGCATGCACACACCATCCTTCCTCCAGCCTGGAGAAGACAAGTGGAGCATGCTGCCACTCATGCATGAACACACCGTCCTTCCTACAGTCTTAAGAAGACAAGTGGAGCATGCTGCCACTCATGCATGCACACACCATCCTTCCTACAGTCTGAAGAAGACAAGTGGAGCATGCAGCCACTCATGCATACACACACCATCCTTCCTACAGTCTTAAGAAGACAAGTGGAGCATGCACACTCATGCATGTATACACCATCCTTCCTACAGTCTTAAGAAGACAAGTGGAGCATGCACACTCATGCATGTACACACCATCCTTCCTACAGGCTTAAGAAGACAATTGGAGCATGCACACTCATGCATGCACAAACCATCCTTCTTACAGTCTGAAGAAGACAAGTGGAGCATGCAGACACTCATGCATGCACACACCGTCCTTCCTACAGTCTTAAGAAGACAAGTGGAGCATGCTGCCACTCATGCATGCACACACCATCCTTCCTACAGTCTTAAGAAGACAAGTGGAGCATGCTGCCACTCATGCATGCACACACCATCCTTCCTACAGTCTGAAAAAGGCAAGTGGAGCATGCTGCCACTCATGCATACACACACAATCCTTCCTACAGTCTTAAGAAGACAAGTGGAGCATGCTGCCACTCATGCATGCACACACCATACTTCCTACAGTCTTAAGAAGACAAATGGATCATGCAGACACTCATGCATGCACACACCATCCTTCCTCCAGTCTTAAGAAGACATGTGGAGCATGCTGCCACTCATGCATGCACACACCATCCTTCCTACAGTCTTAAGAAGACAAGTGGAGCATGCAGACACTCATGCATGCACACACCATCCTTCCTCCAGTCTTAAGAAGAGAAGTGGAGCATGCAGACACTCATGCATGCACACACCATCCTTCCTACAGTCTTAAGAAGACAAGTGGAGCATGCTGCCACTCATGCATGCACACACCATTCTTCCTCCAGCCTGAAGCAGACAAGTGGAGCATGCTGCCACTCATTCATAAACACACCGTCCTTCCTACAGTCTTAAGAAGACAAGTGGAGCATGCTGCCACTCATGCATGCACACACCATCCTTCCTACAGTCTGAAGAAGACAAGTGGAGCATGCAGCCACTCAAGCATACACACACCATCATTCCTACAGTCTTAAGAAGACAAGTGGAGCATGCACACTCATGCATGTACACACCATCCTTCCTACAGGCTTAAGAAGACAAGTGGAGCATGCACACTCATGCATGTACACACCATCCTTCCTACAGTCTTAAGAAGACAAGTTGAGCATGCTGCCACTCATGCATGCACAGAGACTCCTGAATGGGCACACACCATCCTTCCTACAGTCTTAAGAAGACAAGTGGAGCATGCAGACACTCATGCATGCACACACCATCCTTCCTCCAGCCTGAAGAAGACAAGTGGAGCATGCTGCCACTCATGCATGAACACACCGTCCTTCCTCCAGCCTGAAGAAGACAAGTGGAGCATGCTGCCACTTATGCATGAACACACCATCCTTCCTACAGTCTTAAGAAGACAAGTGGAGCATGCAGACACTCATGCATGCACACACCATCCTTCCTACAGTCTGAAGAAGACAAGTGGAGCATGCACACTCATGCATGTACACACCATCCTTCCTACAGTCTTAAGAAGACAAGTGGAGCATGCACACTCATGCATGTACACACCATCCTTCCTACAGGCTTAAGAAGACAAGTGGAGCATGCAGACACTCATGCATGCACACACCGTCCTTCCTACAGTCTTAAGAAGACAAGTGGAGCATGCTGCCACTCATGCATGCACACACCATCCTTCCTACAGTCTTAAGAAGACAAGTGGAGCATGCTGCCACTCATGCATGCACACACCATCCTTCCTACAGTCTGAAAAAGACAAGTGGCGCATGCACACTCATGCATGTACACACCATCCTTCCTACAGTCTTAAGAAGACAAGTTGAGCATGCTGCCACTCATGCATGCACAGAGACTCCTGAATGGGCACACACCATCCTTCCTACAGTCTTAAGAAGACAAGTGGAGCATGCAGACACTCATGCATGCACACACCATCCTTCCTCCAGCCTGAAGAAGACAAGTGGAGCATGCTGCCACTCATGCATGAACACACCGTCCTTCCTACAGTCTTAAGAAGACAAGTGGAGCATGCTGCCACTCATGCATGCACACACCATCCTTCCTACAGTCTGAAGAAGACAAGTGGAGCATGCAGCCACTCATGCATACACACACCATCCATCCTACAGTCTTAAGAAGACAAGTGGAGCATGCACACTCATGCATGTATACACCATCCTTCCTACAGTCTTAAGAAGACAAGTGGAGCATGCACACTCATGCATGTACACACCATCCTTCCTACAGGCTTAAGAAGACAATTGGAGCATGCACACTCATGCATGCACAAACCATCCTTCTTACAGTCTGAAGAAGACAAGTGGAGCATGCAGACACTCATGCATGCACACACCGTCCTTCCTACAGTCTTAAGAAGACAAGTGGAGCATGCTGCCACTCATGCATGCACACACCATCCTTCCTACAGTCTTAAGAAGACAAGTGGAGCATGCTGCCACTCATGCATGCACACACCATCCTTCCCACAGTCTGAAAAAGGCAAGTGGAGCATGCTGCCACTCATGCATACACACACCATCCTTCCTACAGTCTTAAGAAGACAAGTGGAGCATGCTGCCACTCATGCATGCACACACCATCCTTCCTACAGTCTTAAGAAGACAAATGGATCATGCAGACACTCATGCATGCACACACCATCCTTCCTCCAGTCTTAAGAAGACATGTGGAGCATGCTGCCACTCATGCATGCACACACCATCCTTCCTACAGTCTTAAGAAGACAAGTGGAGCATGCAGACACTCATGCATGCACACACCATCCTTCCTCCAGTCTTAAGAAGAGAAGTGGAGCATGCAGACACTCATGCATGCACACACCATCCTTCCTACAGTCTTAAGAAGACAAGTGGAGCATGCTGCCACTCATGCATGCACACACCATTCTTCCTCCAGCCTGAAGCAGACAAGTGGAGCATGCTGCCACTCATTCATAAACACACCGTCCTTCCTACAGTCTTAAGAAGACAAGTGGAGCATGCTGCCACTCATGCATGCACACACCATCCTTCCTACAGTCTGAAGAAGACAAGTGGAGCATGCAGCCACTCAAGCATACACACACCATCCTTCCTACAGTCTTAAGAAGACAAGTGGAGCATGCACACTCATGCATGTACACACCATCCTTCCTACAGTCTTAAGAAGACAAGTGGAGCATGCACACTCATGCATGTACACACCATCTGTGAGAAGTTGGCCTGATAGGTAGTGTTTCCAATTCTGGAACCACTGGTTATCAGTCCAAACAAACCCCAAAGATGTCAGGTTGTAAGTCAACCTTGTAGACAAGCTATCCTAGTGGTAGCATGGACTAAGCAGCCTTAAAGGCTTAACTTAAGAGGTCGTGTTAAGCGAGCTGTTTTACCACATACAATCCTGTAATCAAATGAAAGGACACCACACAAGTATATATTATAAAAATATATGTATTTATTTCTAAATTACTCCCCAGTACTCTTTATGAGGAAAGGGGCACAAGCGTTAAATCAAAAGCACTGTTACACATATAAAGTTGCACGTTTATGGATGAGGGCGGGTGGCCACTCAGACCATATATCAAAAAAGTGGTATAAGTAACACTTTACGAACAATGGTTAGGCCTAGGGCCTAGAGATTCGCTGGGAGCAGTCAGGACAAGCAATGAAGAAGTCGGGAGTAGCCCACAGGAGACGGGTGCAGCACGGAAAGTGCGGCGCGCACCAATGCACTGTCAATGGTGCGTAAAAGTCAATAAAAGTGAATAAAAAGATACTTCCGCTGAACCTAGGAACACAAAACTTTAGACACAGACCCTAGAGGTGTGTACCAGTGTAAAGACACCGGCGTTGCAAAGTTACCTCACCCACAGGCCGTGGGTGCACAGGGTCGAAGTGGCGTCGGGTTCTGTCACGCAGGTTCTGGGTGCTTGGAGCTGTTGCAGCTGCAGGCGCTGTGAAGCAGAAGTGTCCGGTGCGATCCAAGGGTGGATCGATGTAGAAAAGTACCTGAAAGCAGAGGGGACAGAGTCTGGGTCACTCAGCAGTGACCAGGGTGGAACCAGGACGGAACCAGGCAATGTCGGGCGCAATCAGGCGGTTGTCGATAGGCTTCTCTCCGCTGTCACGTGGGCTCTGGGGCATCTGCGACGTCCAGGAGTAGGTCACGATCTGTCCCACATAGGCTCTCGCCGTCAGCACCGTCGGCTTGGAGATTGTAGCAAACAGCACTTGGCAAAAGCAATCCACGCGGAACCGGGAGATTGCTTATCACTCGAACCAGGAGGGTCAGAGTGGGTGCTCCTTTTCACAGGAGCTGGTGCAGATCTGGAGCAACCAGAAAAGCAAGTCGGATTTCAAAGTTCGTCGGCACAGGGGCCACAAGCCAGCTGGCAAGTGACCGGGCCAACGCGTCGAGCGCACACAAGCAGAAGGGCCCCACGCAGCACTCAGCGAGTGTGGAGGGGTGAGCTTTGGTGCAAGTGGAGCTCGGGGCTGGGGCTTCTCAAACCCCGGTGTACAGCTTCGAGGGTCACTCGTGGGCCGCACGGTCAGCGTCTCGTGGCCTTTTCAAGATGGCGTGCCCCACGCTTCCGGTCGCCTCCACGGGTCTCAGCTCTGCAGGGACTGTGGATCGGGCAGGTCGAAGGCAGGCAAGCTTGATCTCGTCGATCTCTGTCGCTCGAGTTCCGGCGGGAACTGCAACAAAGCAAGGGTCGAGGGCTGGATGGTGCCTGTTTGCACAGGGTGGTCACTCCTTGACCACAAGGGAGATTCTTCAGTCTTCTCACGTCGTGTAGAAAGTCGAAGGGTCCAGATTTCGTTTCTTATGTTTCTTCAGGATGATCTGAGGTCCGTTGGGACTGCTCCCCCTCTTATTCGAATCTAGGGGGTTGGACATCCTGCTAGGTCCCCTCCTATGGGTGGGACCCAGGAAGGGGGTGGTTACACCCCTCTCCTTTGATCCTGGCCGCGCTGGGACAGGGGCTGGGAGGCCCCAGAACCGGTTTGGCCGGATCCTGCAAGGGGCAGCCTTGTGCTCCCCAGGCAGTGTCTGGTTTCATTGAAACCTCCCTACTCCAATCCACTATCTCCTGTCTGGGGTGGTTTGACACCGCCCTGTGACAGGAAACTCTTTGTCCAGGCCTCCTCTGCCGGGTTTCGGTCAGCAGCAGGAGGTCAGACCCGTGTCTGTGGCAGGGGCATCCATTTTGTGGATCTGAGGCTCATTTTAGATCAACCGCGTTTCAGTAAAGTAACATGTCTTCTCCCTCTAGAAGGGTGGAATGCTACCCCCGTCGCCAGAACTGGCGAGGGGGTAGTATTCCAATTCGTATGACACCTTACACGACATGTTTTGATAAAGCCAAACCAAAGTTGCTATATAACCGCGAGGATTATAATGCGCTTAAGAGTATATGGTATGGCATTATCCCGGATCAGCTTAGGGAGTTGTTCCCGACAGCTGCAGACAGGCTCAGCTCACGCCAGAGCACCATCTCACATAAAACCACGCACTCTGCCTCCAGGATTGATGAGGCCTTCCATAGGAGTGGCTTACAGGCTATATATGTGTCCAGATATAGGTTTAGATATAGGTATACTATATCTAAGCAAGGGGTGATTACACCCACTTGCCCCAGCTGAGTGATCAGCCAGTTGTGTCAATTTAAGAACCAGCCAGGGGTGGCAAAAGCTATGCTTCAGCCCCTGGTAGGCCTTGGTGGCACCTATGCCCTGAGCACCTATAGTGCATGGTACCGGGGCTGACAAGGAGTCCATTTCCAATTGTGGTATGTACCTATAGCACATGTATTATAAATTTAGAGAGAGAACAGCAGGCTGGGGGTCTGATTAGCAGGCCCACAGCCTCAGTAAGTTGAAAACCAGTGAAGCAAAAAGCAAAAATTGGGGTGACCATAGGATAGCAGACCCTACTCTCCTACATAACCCCCCCCCAAACGCAGGGACATTAAACTTAACCTTGACCAGATAAGTCTTCATGTTCTAAGTGGAAGTACCGGGAGAGACCATCTGCATTACCATGGTCAGTCCCTGGGCGGTGCTCCACTGTAAAGTCCATCCCCTGTAGGGAAATGGACCACCTGAGCAGTTTGGGATTTTCACCCTTCATCTGATTTAGCCACAAGAGGGGCTTATGGTCTGTCTGAATTAGGAAGTGAGTACCAAACAAGTATGGCCTCAACTTCTTCAGGGCCCAAACCACAGCAAAGGCCTCCCTCTCAATAGCTGACCAACGTTTCTCCCTGGGGGTCAGCCTTCTGCTAATAAAAGCAATGGGCTGGTCTTGACCATCTTGATTAAGTTGTGAAAGCACAGCTCCCACCCCCAACTCAGAAGCATCTGTCTGTACAATGAACTGTTTGGAGTAGTCAGGACTCTTCAGGATAGGTGCAGAGCACATGGCCTTCTTCAGGTCATCAAATGCCTTTTGACAGCTAACTGTCCACTGAACCTTTTTGGGCATCTTCTTGGATGTCAAGTCATTCAATGGTGTCACAATGGACCCATAGTTCTTTACAAATTTTCTGTAATACCCAGTCAGGCCCAAGAAGGCTCTGACTTGTGTCTGGGTAGTTGGAGGAGTCCAGTCCTGTATGGTCTGGATCTTGCTCTCCAGTGGTTGAACTTGACCCCCACCTACTAGGTGGCCCAAGTACACAACCTTGCTCTGCCCTATCTGGCACTTAGTAGCCTTGATAGTCAGGCCTGCCTTTTGCAGGGCCTCCAGAACCTTCTTCAGGTGGATCAGGTGATCCTCCCAGGTGGAGCTAAAGACAGCAATATCATCTAGATATGCTGCACAAAAGTCATCCAACCCAGCAAGGACTTGGTTCACCAACCTTTGGAAAGTGGCAGGTGCATTCTTCAAACCAAAGGGCATTACCACAAACTGATAATGTCCACTAGGGGTAGAGAATGCTGTTTTGGCTTTTGACTCTTCAGCTAGTCTGATTTGCCAGTAGCCAGCTGTCAAATCAAATGTGCTCAGAAACTTGGCAGAAGCCAATTTATCAATGAGCTCATCTGCTCTTGGAATGGGATGAGCATCTGTCCTAGTGACAGCATTGAGACCTCTGTAGTCCACACAAAACCTCATTTCTCTCTTCCCATCTTTGGTATGAGGTTTTGGCACAAGGACCACTGGGCTAGCCCATGGGCTCTCTGATGGCTCAATCACTCCAAGCTCCAACATCTTTTGCACCTCAGCCTTTATACAATCCCTGACATGGTCAGGTTGCCTGTAGATCTTATTCTTCACAGGCAGATTGTCACCAGTGTCCACCTCATGGGTGCACCAGTTAGTCTGACTGGGTGTGAGTGAAAACAAGTGTCTGTGGGCCTGCAACACCTGTCTGCAGTCCACCTGTTGCTGTTCAGTGAGGCTGCCTGCCAAGGCTACTCCATCAACTGAACCATCATCAGGGTTCTGGGAAAGCAGGTCTGGGAGAGGGTCACTCTCTTCCTCCTGTTCCCCATCTGTGGCCATGAGGAGACTCATGTCCTCCCTGTCAACAAATGCTTTCAAACGATTGACATGGAGCACCCTGTGGGGGCTCCTAGGGGTGCCAAAGTCAACCAGGTAGGTGACTTCTCCCTTCTTTTCAATGATAGGGTAGGGTCCAGTCCATTGGTCCTGGAGAGCTGCTGGCCCCACTGGGTCCAACACCCACACCTTCTGCCCTGGCTGGTACTCAACCAGAACAGCCTTTTGGTCATGCCAGGCTTTCTGTAATTCCTGACTTGCCTCAAGGTTTTTGGATGCTCTCTCCATGTATTCAGCCATCCTGGAGCGGAGACCAAGTACATAGTCCACAATGTCTAGTTTAGGCTTTTTGAGAGGTAACTCCCATCCTTCCTTCACCAAACTCAATGGACCTCTTACAGGGTGGCCAAACAAAAGTTCAAAAGGGCTGTAGCCAACCCCCTTCTGTGGGACCTCTCTGTAAGCAAAGAGCAAGCAGGGTAAAAGGATGTCCCATTTCCGCCTAAGCTTCTCTGGTAAACCTTTTATCATTCCCTTTAGGGTCTTGTTGAACCTTTCCACAAGCCCATTGCACTGTGGATGGTAGGGTGTGGTAAACTTATAGTTTACTCCACACTCTTTCCACATTGCTTTTAAGTATCCAGACATGAAGTTGGTACCTCTGTCTGAAAGAACCTCCTTTGGAAAGCCCACTCTTGAGAAAACTGCAATGAGGGCTTTTGCCACCACAGGAGCTGTGGTGGTCCTCAGGGGAATTGCTTCTGGGTACCTGGTGGCATGATCCACTACCACCAGTATAAATCTGTGCCCAGATGCTGTTTGAGGATCCATGGGACCCACAATGTCTATTCCAACTCTTTCAAAGGGTACCCCCACCACAGGTAGTGGTATCAGGGGGGCCTTTGTTGTGCCACCTGACTTACCACTGGCTTGGCAAGTGACACAGGAGCGACAAAACTCCTTGACATTTTCTGACATGTGAGGCCAGTGAAAGTGTGGAACAAGCCTGTCCCAAGTCTTATTCTGGCCTAAGTGTCCTGCAAGGGGAATATCATGGGCCAAGGTAAGAAGGAAGCCCCTAAACTTCAAAGGTATAACCAACCTCCTGGTGGTGCCAGGCTTGGGGTCTCTAGCCTCTGAATAAAGGAGTCCTTCATCCCAATACACTTTATGGGTACCTTGAGCATTCCCTGCAGCCTCAGCAGCAGCTTGCTGTCTGAGGGGTTCAAGTGAAGGGCAATCTAATTGGGCCTGCCCCAGGTCTGCCCTTGAGGGTCCCCCTGTCCCCAGAAACTCAACCTGATCAGGTTCAAGCTCCTCAGAGACAGTCTCCTCTTGGACTGCAGAATCAGTTTCCTGTGAAACCTGATCCTCAACCTGGGGCAAGTGGGAAGGCACAGCCTTAACCCTCTTGCTCCTTCTCTTGGGTTGTGGTTGGTCTATTGTTTCAAGATCCACCACTGGTTCAGGAAGGCACTTCTTGGCCTGAGACCTTGTCACTGCAAGGACATGAGCTGAAATCCCTAGCATTTCTGCATGAGTCCTGTACTCCACTTCTGACCAAACTGAGCTTTCAAGATCATTGCCTAACAGACAGTCTACTGGGAGGTCTGCACTCACAACAACTTTCTTTAGGCCATCTACCCCTCCCCAGGAGAAGTTCACAACAGCCACACTATGGGAAGTAGTGGAGTTGCTTGCATTGGTCACTAGGTAACTTTCACCTAGTACAATTTGTCCAGGGTCCACAAAGCCAGGTGCCACCATTGTGACACTGGCACAAGTGTCCCTGTAGGCCTGAGCCAGTTTCTCATTAATTAAGGGAGTCTGCCTATATTTGCCCAGGTTACTGGGGCTTACTGCAGTGGGCAAAGATATGTCCACATCATATAGGAGAACTGCCTGTGTGGGGATTCTGACTAGGCCAGATTCCACCTCAGTACCCAGGGTCAACCCTACTAAACCCTTTGGCTGTGTACCACCACTGCTGACTGTACTAGGGGGTGCAGTTGCTTTAGGAGCTGCAGTGGTGGGGACTGGATTTTTCTTAGTGCATTCACTGCCCCAGTGTGAAACTGATTTGCAGGTATTACACCAAGGTTTCTTTGGGCCATCATTCTTCTTTTTCTTGTTTCCATTTTGGGAACCCCCCTCCTTATTGCTAGTTTGGGGGCCTGAAGACTTCTGGTCCTTTTCTTTATCTTTCTGATTCCCACCCTTCTGGTCTGTTTTCTTCTGGTCACCTTGGTTCTGGTTTTTCTGCTTAATCCTTGTTCTGACCCATTTGTCTGCCTTCTTTCCCAATTCTTGGGGAGAGGTCAAATCAGAGTCAACAAGGTATTGATGCAACAGCTGGTTCTGACAGTTATTAAGGATCTGTTCTCTCATCATAAGATTGTACAATCCTGTATAGTCTGAAACTTTACTTCCCTGCAGCCAACCCTCCAGAGCCTTAGTGGCACAATCTACAAAATCAGTCCAGTCCTGAGTCTGTGCTTTTTGAGTGTCTCTGAACAACAACCTGTATTGCTCAGTGGTTAGGCCAAACCCTTCAATAAGAGCACTCTTCAGAACAGAGTAGTTTTTGGCATCCTCAGGTCTAACAGTGAGGAGCCTGTCCCTCCCTTTCTCAGAAAAGGAGTACCATAAAATTGCTGCCCACTGATCCTCAGGGACCTGCTGTACCATGCAGGCCCTCTCAAGAGCAGTCATCCATTTGTGGATATCATCCCCTTCCTTGTAGGGGGGCACAATTTTTGTCAGGTTTCTATTGTCATAGGCCCTGTCTTTTTCTTTAGGAATTTTGCTGCCACCAGTGGCATCTAAGCCACTTATTTTCTGTTCCCTAGCCAAGGTAAGTTTAGCTTGAGCTAAGGTCAGTTTAGCTTGAGCCAGAGCTACCTCCTCCCTCTCTATCTGGAGTTGGACAGCCCTCATCCTGGCCCTATGCTCTTTTCTCTGGGAGGAAGTCATTCCTCTTTGAGATTCTCTTGAGGCACTAGAAAGGTGAGAGTCCCTTGACAGAGATCTCTCCCTTCTATTACCTGGGAGAATTTGGTTATGAGATCTGGAGTGGTGCTGGCCCCCTCCATTCCCATGTAGGTCCAAGTTGGCCTGGTTAAGCCTGGCAACCTGTACCTGGTTTCCCACCTGATCCTGATCTTCAGGCTCTTCTACATCAGAGCCTTCCTCTTCTTCTTCCTCCTCCACTACATCATCTTGAAGATCCTCATTCTCAGGGGAGTTTATCCCTTCCTCTGTTTCTAAGGGAGTCTGACTCACCTTGTCTAGGTCATCCTTTTCTAGGAGAGCTACTAGGGAAGGAATGGTAGGGCCTCTGCCCTTTTTTAGCCCCCTGGCTGTGCACAAGGCACTCAGGTCTTTGTGGCTAAGGTTGTCATATCTGGATGTTGTCCCTATAGGATCAACTATTACAGGAGCAGAGCCTGAGGCTCTATCTGTATCAGACATGACTGCTAGTGAGGTGTAAGTGGTGCACTTACCTACACTAAGTGGTTTCCTACTGTACCTTGCTAGTGAGTTGTAGTCAGGGTGTGCTAATCCCTTTAATCTACAACTACTAAGTTCAGTAGAACTTAATATGCTAAGCTTTTGATTTATATGTACCTAGAGGTACTTGATGTGATCTTTCAATTTGATAAAGATTGCAATGGTAAAACAAACAGCAAGCTCAAATCCGCACCGCTGCACACCAATGTGAGAAGTTGGCCTGATAGGTAGTGTTTCCAATTCTGGAACCACTGGTTATCAGTCCAAACAAACCCCAAAGATGTCAGGTTGTAAGTCAACCTTGTAGACAAGCTATCCTAGTGGTAGCATGGACTAAGCAGCCTTAAAGGCTTAACTTAAGAGGTCGTGTTAAGCGAGCTGTTTTACCACATACAATCCTGTAATCAAATGAAAGGACACCACACAAGTATATATTATAAAAATATATGTATTTATTTCTAAATTACTCCCCAGTACTCTTTATGAGGAAAGGGGCACAAGCGTTAAATCAAAAGCACTGTTACACATATAAAGTTGCACGTTTATGGATGAGGGCGGGTGGCCACTCAGACCATATATCAAAAAAGTGGTATAAGTAACACTTTACGAACAATGGTTAGGCCTAGGGCCTAGAGATTCGCTGGGAGCAGTCAGGACAAGCAATGAAGAAGTCGGGAGTAGCCCACAGGAGACGGGTGCAGCACGGAAAGTGCGGCGCGCACCAATGCACTGTCAATGGTGCGTAAAAGTCAATAAAAGTGAATAAAAAGATACTTCCGCTGAACCTAGGAACACAAAACTTTAGACACAGACCCTAGAGGTGTGTACCAGTGTAAAGACACCGGCGTTGCAAAGTTACCTCACCCACAGGCCGTGGGTGCACAGGGTCGAAGTGGCGTCGGGTTCTGTCACGCAGGTTCTGGGTGCTTGGAGCTGTTGCAGCTGCAGGCGCTGTGAAGCAGAAGTGTCCGGTGCGATCCAAGGGTGGATCGATGTAGAAAAGTACCTGAAAGCAGAGGGGACAGAGTCTGGGTCACTCAGCAGTGACCAGGGTGGAACCAGGACGGAACCAGGCAATGTCGGGCGCAATCAGGCGGTTGTCGATAGGCTTCTCTCCGCTGTCACGTGGGCTCTGGGGCATCTGCGACGTCCAGGAGTAGGTCACGATCTGTCCCACGTAGGCTCTCGCCGTCAGCACCGTCGGCTTGGAGATTGTAGCAAACAGCACTTGGCAAAAGCAATCCACGCGGAACCGGGAGATTGCTTATCACTCGAACCAGGAGGGTCAGAGTGGGTGCTCCTTTTCACAGGAGCTGGTGCAGATCTGGAGCAACCAGAAAAGCAAGTCGGATTTCAAAGTTCGTCGGCACAGGGGCCACAAGCCAGCTGGCAAGTGACCGGGCCAACGCGTCGAGCGCACACAAGCAGAAGGGCCCCACGCAGCACTCAGCGAGTGTGGAGGGGTGAGCTTTGGTGCAAGTGGAGCTCGGGGCTGGGGCTTCTCAAACCCCGGTGTACAGCTTCGAGGGTCACTCGTGGGCCGCACGGTCAGCGTCTCGTGGCCTTTTCAAGATGGCGTGCCCCACGCTTCCGGTCGCCTCCACGGGTCTCAGCTCTGCAGGGACTGTGGATCGGGCAGGTCGAAGGCAGGCAAGCTTGATCTCGTCGATCTCTGTCGCTCGAGTTCCGGCGGGAACTGCAACAAAGCAAGGGTCGAGGGCTGGATGGTGCCTGTTTGCACAGGGTGGTCACTCCTTGACCACAAGGGAGATTCTTCAGTCTTCTCACGTCGTGTAGAAAGTCGAAGGGTCCAGATTTCGTTTCTTATGTTTCTTCAGGATGATCTGAGGTCCGTTGGGACTGCTCCCCCTCTTATTCGAATCTAGGGGGTTGGACATCCTGCTAGGTCCCCTCCTATGGGTGGGACCCAGGAAGGGGGTGGTTACACCCCTCTCCTTTGATCCTGGCCGCGCTGGGACAGGGGCTGGGAGGCCCCAGAACCGGTTTGGCCGGATCCTGCAAGGGGCAGCCTTGTGCTCCCCAGGCAGTGTCTGGTTTCATTGAAACCTCCCTACTCCAATCCACTATCTCCTGTCTGGGGTGGTTTGACACCGCCCTGTGACAGGAAACTCTTTGTCCAGGCCTCCTCTGCCGGGTTTCGGTCAGCAGCAGGAGGTCAGACCCGTGTCTGTGGCAGGGGCATCCATTTTGTGGATCTGAGGCTCATTTTAGATCAACCGCGTTTCAGTAAAGTAACATGTCTTCTCCCTCTAGAAGGGTGGAATGCTACCCCCGTCGCCAGAACTGGCGAGGGGGTAGTATTCCAATTCGTATGACACCTTACACGACATGTTTTGATAAAGCCAAACCAAAGTTGCTATATAACCGCGAGGATTATAATGCGCTTAAGAGTATATGGTATGGCATTATCCCGGATCAGCTTAGGGAGTTGTTCCCGACAGCTGCAGACAGGCTCAGCTCACGCCAGAGCACCATCTCACATAAAACCACGCACTCTGCCTCCAGGATTGATGAGGCCTTCCATAGGAGTGGCTTACAGGCTATATATGTGTCCAGATATAGGTTTAGATATAGGTATACTATATCTAAGCAAGGGGTGATTACACCCACTTGCCCCAGCTGAGTGATCAGCCAGTTGTGTCAATTTAAGAACCAGCCAGGGGTGGCAAAAGCTATGCTTCAGCCCCTGGTAGGCCTTGGTGGCACCTATGCCCTGAGCACCTATAGTGCATGGTACCGGGGCTGACAAGGAGTCCATTTCCAATTGTGGTATGTACCTATAGCACATGTATTATAAATTTAGAGAGAGAACAGCAGGCTGGGGGTCTGATTAGCAGGCCCACAGCCTCAGTAAGTCGAAAACCAGTGAAGCAAAAAGCAAAAATTGGGGTGACCATAGGATAGCAGACCCTACTCTCCTACACCATCCTTCCTACAGTCTTAAGAAGACAAGGTGAGCATGCTGCCACTCATGCATGCACAGAGACTCCTGAATGGGCACACACCATCCTTCCTACAGTCTTAAGAAGACAAGTGGAGCATGCAGACACTCATGCATGCACACACCATCCTTCCTCCAGCCTGAAGAAGACAAGTGGAGCATGCTGCCACTCATGCATGAACACACCGTCCTTCCTACAGCCTGAAGAAGACAAGTGGAGCATGCAGACACTCATGCATGCACACACCATCCTTCCTCCAGACTTAAGAAGACAAGTGGAGCATGCTGCCACTCATGCATGCACACACCATCCTTCCTCCAGCCTGAAGAAGACAAGTGGAGCATGCTGCCACTCATGCATGAACACACCATCCTTCCTACAGTCTTAAGAAGACAAGTGGAGCATGCAGACACTCATGCATGCACACACCATCCTTCCTACAGTCTGAAGAAGACAAGTGGAGCATGCACACTCATGCATGTACACACCATCCTTCCTACAGTCTTAAGAAGACAAGTGGAGCATGCACACTCATGCATGTACACACCATCCTTCCTACAGGCTTAAGAAGACAAGTGGAGCATGCAGACACTCATGCATGCACACACCGTCCTTCCTACAGTCTTAAGAAGACAAGTGGAGCATGCTGCCACTCATGCATGCACACACCATCCTTCCTACAGTCTTAAGAAGACAAGTGGAGCATGCTGCCACTCATGCATGCACACACCATCCTTCCTACAGTCTGAAGAAGACAAGTGGAGCATGCAGCCACTCATGCATACACACACCATCCTTCCTACAGTCTTAAGAAGACAAGTGGAGCATGCACACTCATGCATGTACACACCATCCTTCCTACAGTCTTAAGAAGACAAGTTGAGCATGCTGCCACTCATGCATGCACAGAGACTCCTGAATGGGCACACACCATCCTTCCTACAGTCTTAAGAAGACAAGTGGAGCATGCAGACACTCATGCATGCACACACCATCCTTCCTCCAGCCTGAAGAAGACAAGTGGAGCATGCTGCCACTCATGCATGAACACACCGTCCTTCCTACAGTCTTAAGAAGACAAGTGGAGCATGCTGCCACTCATGCATGCACACACCATCCTTCCTACAGTCTGAAGAAGACAAGTGGAGCATGCAGCCACTCATGCATACACACACCATCCTTCCTACAGTCTTAAGAAGACAAGTGGAGCATGCACACTCATGCATGTACACACCATCCTTCCTACAGTCTTAAGAAGACAAGTGGAGCATGCACACTCATGCATGTAAACACCATCCTTCCTACAGTCTTAAGAAGACAAGTGGAGCATGCTGCCACTCATGCATGCACACACCATCCTTCCTACAGTCTGAAGAAGACAAGTGGAGCATGCAGCCACTCATGCATACACACACCATCCTTCCTACAGTCTTAAGAAGACAAGTGGAGCATGCACACTCATGCATGTACACACCATCCTTCCTACAGTCTTAAGAAGACAAGTGGAGCATGCACACTCATGCATGTACACACCATCCTTCCTACAGGCTTAAGAAGACAAATGGAGCATGCACACTCATGCATGCACAAACCATCCTTCTTACAGTCTGAAGAAGACAAGTGGAGCATGCAGACACTCATGCATGCACACACCGTCCTTCCTACAGTCTTAAGAAGACAAGTGGAGCATGCTGCCACTCATGCATGCACACACCATCCTTCCTACAGTCTTAAGAAGACAAATGGAGCATGCTGCCACTCATGCATGCACACACCATCCTTCCTACAGTCTGAAAAAGACAAGTGGAGCATGCTGCCACTCATGCATGCACACGCCATCCTCCCTACAGTCTTAAGAAGACAAGTGGAGCATGCTGCCACTCATGCATGCACACACCATCCTTCCTACAGTCTTCAGAAGGCAAATGGATCATGCAGACACTCATGCATGCACACACCATCCTGCCGACAGTCTTAAGAAGACAAGTGGAGCATGCAGACACTCATGCTTGCACACACCATCCTTCCTCCAGTCTGAAGAAGAGAAGTGGAGCATGCTGCCACTCATGCATGCACACACCATCCTTCCTACAGTCTGAAGTAGAGAAGTGGAGCATGCAGACACTCATGCATGCACACACCATCCTTCCTACAGTCTGAAGAAGACAAGTGGAGCATGCAGACACTCATGCATGCACACACCATCCTTCCTCCAGTCTTAAGAAGAGAAGTGGAGCATGCAGACACTCATGCTTGCACACACCATCCTTCCTCCAGTCTTAAGACAAGTGGAGCATTCAGACACTCATGCTTGCACACACCATCCTTCCTACAGTCTGATGAAGACAAGTGGAGCATGCAGACACTCATGCATGCACACACCATCCTTCCTACAGTCTGAAGAAGACAAGTGGAGCATGCAGCCACTCATGCATGCACACACCATCCTTCCTCCAGTCTTAAGAAGACAAGTGGAGCATGCTGCCACTCATGCATGCACACACCATCCTTCCTACAGTCTTAAGAAGACAAATGGAGCATGCAGACACTCATGCATGCACACACCATCCTTCCTCCAGTCTTAAGAAGACAAGTGGAGCATGCTGCCACTCATGCATGCACACACCATCCTTCCTACAGTCTTAAGAAGACAAGTGGAGCATGCAGACACTCATGCATGCACACACCATCCTTCCTCCTGTCTTAAGAAGAGAAGTGGTGCATGCAGACACTCATGCTTCCACACACCATCCTTCCTACAGTCTGAAGAAGACAAGTGGAGCATGCAGCCACTCATGCATGCACACACCATCCTTCCTCAAGTCTTAAGAAGACAAGTGGAGCATGCTGCCACTCATGCATGCACACACCATCCTTCATCCAGACTTAAGAAGACAAGTAGAGCATGCAGACACTCATGCATGCACACACCATCCTTCCTCCAGTCTTAAGAAGACAAGTGGAGCATGCTGCCACTCATGCATGCACACACCATCCTTCCTACAGTCTTAAGAAGACAAGTGGAGCATGCTGCCACTCATGAATGCACACACCATCCTTCCTACAGTCTTAAGAAGACAACTGGAGCATGCTGCCACTCATGCATGCACACACCATCCTTCCTACAGTGTTAAGAAGACAAGTGGAGCATGCTGCCACTCATGCATGCACACACCATCCTTCCTACAGTCTTAAGAAGACAAGTGGAGCATGCAGTCACTCATGCATGCACACACCATCCTTCCTCAAGTCTTAAGAAGACAAGTGGAGCATGCTGCCACTCATGCATGCACACACCATCCTTCCTACAGTCTTAAGAAGACAAGTGGAGCATGCTGCCACTCATGCATGCACACACCATTCTTCCTCCAGCCTGAAGAAGACAAGTGGAGCATGCAGACACTCATTCATGCACACACCATCCTTCCTCCAGACTTAAGAAGACAAGTGGAGCATGCTGCCACTCATGCATGCACACACCATCCTTCCTACAGTCTTAAGAAGAGAAGTTAGGCATGCTGCCACTCATGCATACACACACCATCCTTCCTACAGTCTTAAGAAGACAAGTGGAGCATGCTGCCACTCATGCATGCACACACCACCCTTCCTACAGCCTTAGGAACACAAGTGGAGCATGCAGACACTCATGCATGCACACACCATCCTTCCTACAGTCTTAAGAAGACAAGTGGAGCATGCTGCCACTCATGCATGCACACACCATCCTTTCTACAGTCTTAAGAAGACAAGTGGAGCATGCTGCCACTCATGCATGCACAAACCATCCTCCCTACAGTCTGAAGAAGACAAGTGGAGCATGCTGCCACTCATGCATGCACACACCATGCTTCCTACAGTCTGAAGACGACAAGTGGAGCATGCTGCCACTCATGCATGCACACACCATCCTTCCTACAGTCTTAAGAAGACAGGTGGAGCATGCTGCTACTCATGCATGCACACACCATCCTTCCTACAGTCTTAAGAAGACAAGTGGAGCATGCACACTAATGCATGCACACACCATGCTTCCTACAGTATTAAGAAGACAAGTGGAGCATGCTGCCAGTCATGCATGCACACAACATCCTTCCTACAGTCTGAAGAAGACAAGTGGAGCATGCAGACACTCATGCATGCACACACCATCCTTCCTCCAGTCTTAAGAAGACAAGTGGCGCATGCTGCCACTCATGCATGCACACACCATCCTTCCTACAGTCTTAAGAAGACAAGTGGAGCATGCTGCCACTCATGCATGCACACACCATCCTTCCTACAGTCTTAAGAAGACAAGTGGAGCATGCACACTCATGCATGTACACACCATCCTTCCTACAGTCTTAAGAAGAGAAGTGGAGCATGCAGACACTCATGCATGCACACACCACCCTTCCTACAGTCTTAAGAAGACAAGTGGAGCATGCTGCCACTCATGCAGGCACACACCATCCTTCCTACAGTCTTAAGAAGACAAGTGGAGCATGCTGCCACTCATGCATGCACACACCATCCTTCCTACAGTCTGAAAAAGGCAAGTGGAGCATGCTGCCACTCATGCATACACACACCATCCTTCCTACAGTCTTAAGAAGACAAGTGGCGCATGCACACTCATGCATGTACACACCATCCTTCCTACAGTCTTAAGAAGACAAGTTGAGCATGCTGCCACTCATGCATGCACAGAGACTCCTGAATGGGCACACACCATCCTTCCTACAGTCTTAAGAAGACAAGTGGAGCATGCAGACACTCATGCATGCACACACCATCCTTCCTCCAGCCTGGAGAAGACAAGTGGAGCATGCTGCCACTCATGCATGAACACACCGTCCTTCCTACAGTCTTAAGAAGACAAGTGGAGCATGCTGCCACTCATGCATGCACACACCATCCTTCCTACAGTCTGAAGAAGACAAGTGGAGCATGCAGCCACTCATGCATACACACACCATCCTTCCTACAGTCTTAAGAAGACAAGTGGAGCATGCACACTCATGCATGTATACACCATCCTTCCTACAGTCTTAAGAAGACAAGTGGAGCATGCACACTCATGCATGTACACACCATCCTTCCTACAGGCTTAAGAAGACAATTGGAGCATGCACACTCATGCATGCACAAACCATCCTTCTTACAGTCTGAAGAAGACAAGTGGAGCATGCAGACACTCATGCATGCACACACCGTCCTTCCTACAGTCTTAAGAAGACAAGTGGAGCATGCTGCCACTCATGCATGCACACACCATCCTTCCTACAGTCTTAAGAAGACAAGTGGAGCATGCTGCCACTCATGCATGCACACACCATCCTTCCTACAGTCTGAAAAAGGCAAGTGGAGCATGCTGCCACTCATGCATACACACACAATCCTTCCTACAGTCTTAAGAAGACAAGTGGAGCATGCTGCCACTCATGCATGCACACACCATACTTCCTACAGTCTTAAGAAGACAAATGGATCATGCAGACACTCATGCATGCACACACCATCCTTCCTCCAGTCTTAAGAAGACATGTGGAGCATGCTGCCACTCATGCATGCACACACCATCCTTCCTACAGTCTTAAGAAGACAAGTGGAGCATGCAGACACTCATGCATGCACACACCATCCTTCCTCCAGTCTTAAGAAGAGAAGTGGAGCATGCAGACACTCATGCATGCACACACCATCCTTCCTACAGTCTTAAGAAGACAAGTGGAGCATGCTGCCACTCATGCATGCACACACCATTCTTCCTCCAGCCTGAAGCAGACAAGTGGAGCATGCTGCCACTCATTCATAAACACACCGTCCTTCCTACAGTCTTAAGAAGACAAGTGGAGCATGCTGCCACTCATGCATGCACACACCATCCTTCCTACAGTCTGAAGAAGACAAGTGGAGCATGCAGCCACTCAAGCATACACACACCATCATTCCTACAGTCTTAAGAAGACAAGTGGAGCATGCACACTCATGCATGTACACACCATCCTTCCTACAGGCTTAAGAAGACAAGTGGAGCATGCACACTCATGCATGTACACACCATCCTTCCTACAGTCTTAAGAAGACAAGTTGAGCATGCTGCCACTCATGCATGCACAGAGACTCCTGAATGGGCACACACCATCCTTCCTACAGTCTTAAGAAGACAAGTGGAGCATGCAGACACTCATGCATGCACACACCATCCTTCCTCCAGCCTGAAGAAGACAAGTGGAGCATGCTGCCACTCATGCATGAACACACCGTCCTTCCTACAGCCTGAAGAAGACAAGTGGAGCATGCAGACACTTATGCATGCACACACCATCCTTCCTCCAGACTTAAGAAGACAAGTGGAGCATGCTGCCACTCATGCATGCACACACCATCCTTCCTCCAGCCTGAAGAAGACAAGTGGAGCATGCTGCCACTTATGCATGAACACACCATCCTTCCTACAGTCTTAAGAAGACAAGTGGAGCATGCAGACACTCATGCATGCACACACCATCCTTCCTACAGTCTGAAGAAGACAAGTGGAGCATGCACACTCATGCATGTACACACCATCCTTCCTACAGTCTTAAGAAGACAAGTGGAGCATGCACACTCATGCATGTACACACCATCCTTCCTACAGGCTTAAGAAGACAAGTGGAGCATGCAGACACTCATGCATGCACACACCGTCCTTCCTACAGTCTTAAGAAGACAAGTGGAGCATGCTGCCACTCATGCATGCACACACCATCCTTCCTACAGTCTTAAGAAGACAAGTGGAGCATGCTGCCACTCATGCATGCACACACCATCCTTCCTACAGTCTGAAAAAGACAAGTGGCGCATGCACACTCATGCATGTACACACCATCCTTCCTACAGTCTTAAGAAGACAAGTTGAGCATGCTGCCACTCATGCATGCACAGAGACTCCTGAATGGGCACACACCATCCTTCCTACAGTCTTAAGAAGACAAGTGGAGCATGCAGACACTCATGCATGCACACACCATCCTTCCTCCAGCCTGAAGAAGACAAGTGGAGCATGCTGCCACTCATGCATGAACACACCGTCCTTCCTACAGTCTTAAGAAGACAAGTGGAGCATGCTGCCACTCATGCATGCACACACCATCCTTCCTACAGTCTGAAGAAGACAAGTGGAGCATGCAGCCACTCATGCATACACACACCATCCATCCTACAGTCTTAAGAAGACAAGTGGAGCATGCACACTCATGCATGTATACACCATCCTTCCTACAGTCTTAAGAAGACAAGTGGAGCATGCACACTCATGCATGTACACACCATCCTTCCTACAGGCTTAAGAAGACAATTGGAGCATGCACACTCATGCATGCACAAACCATCCTTCTTACAGTCTGAAGAAGACAAGTGGAGCATGCAGACACTCATGCATGCACACACCGTCCTTCCTACAGTCTTAAGAAGACAAGTGGAGCATGCTGCCACTCATGCATGCACACACCATCCTTCCTACAGTCTTAAGAAGACAAGTGGAGCATGCTGCCACTCATGCATGCACACACCATCCTTCCCACAGTCTGAAAAAGGCAAGTGGAGCATGCTGCCACTCATGCATACACACACCATCCTTCCTACAGTCTTAAGAAGACAAGTGGAGCATGCTGCCACTCATGCATGCACACACCATCCTTCCTACAGTCTTAAGAAGACAAATGGATCATGCAGACACTCATGCATGCACACACCATCCTTCCTCCAGTCTTAAGAAGACATGTGGAGCATGCTGCCACTCATGCATGCACACACCATCCTTCCTACAGTCTTAAGAAGACAAGTGGAGCATGCAGACACTCATGCATGCACACACCATCCTTCCTCCAGTCTTAAGAAGAGAAGTGGAGCATGCAGACACTCATGCATGCACACACCATCTTTCCTACAGTCTTAAGAAGACAAGTGGAGCATGCTGCCACTCATGCATGCACACACCATTCTTCCTCCAGCCTGAAGCAGACAAGTGGAGCATGCTGCCACTCATTCATAAACACACCGTCCTTCCTACAGTCTTAAGAAGACAAGTGGAGCATGCTGCCACTCATGCATGCACACACCATCCTTCCTACAGTCTGAAGAAGACAAGTGGAGCATGCAGCCACTCAAGCATACACACACCATCCTTCCTACAGTCTTAAGAAGACAAGTGGAGCATGCACACTCATGCATGTACACACCATCCTTCCTACAGTCTTAAGAAGACAAGTGGAGCATGCACACTCATGCATGTACACACCATCCTTCCTACAGTCTTAAGAAGACAAGGTGAGCATGCTGCCACTCATGCATGCACAGAGACTCCTGAATGGGCACACACCATCCTTCCTACAGTCTTAAGAAGACAAGTGGAGCATGCAGACACTCATGCATGCACACACCATCCTTCCTCCAGCCTGAAGAAGACAAGTGGAGCATGCTGCCACTCATGCATGAACACACCGTCCTTCCTACAGCCTGAAGAAGACAAGTGGAGCATGCAGACACTCATGCATGCACACACCATCCTTCCTCCAGACTTAAGAAGACAAGTGGAGCATGCTGCCACTCATGCATGCACACACCATCCTTCCTCCAGCCTGAAGAAGACAAGTGGAGCATGCTGCCACTCATGCATGAACACACCATCCTTCCTACAGTCTTAAGAAGACAAGTGGAGCATGCAGACACTCATGCATGCACACACCATCCTTCCTACAGTCTGAAGAAGACAAGTGGAGCATGCACACTCATGCATGTACACACCATCCTTCCTACAGTCTTAAGAAGACAAGTGGAGCATGCACACTCATGCATGTACACACCATCCTTCCTACAGGCTTAAGAAGACAAGTGGAGCATGCAGACACTCATGCATGCACACACCGTCCTTCCTACAGTCTTAAGAAGACAAGTGGAGCATGCTGCCACTCATGCATGCACACACCATCCTTCCTACAGTCTTAAGAAGACAAGTGGAGCATGCTGCCACTCATGCATGCACACACCATCCTTCCTACAGTCTGAAAAAGACAAATGGAGCATGCAGACACTCATGCATGCACACACCATCCTTCCTCCAGTCTTAAGAAGAGAAGTGGAGCATGCTGCCACTCATGCATGCACACACCATTCTTCCTACAGTCTTAAGAAGACAAGTGGCGCATGCACACTCATGCATGTACACACCATCCTTCCTACAGTCTTAAGAAGACAAGTGGAGCATGCTGCCACTCATGCATGCACAGAGACTCCTGTATGGGCACACACCATCCTTCCTACAGTCTTAAGAAGACAAGTGGAGCATGCAGACACACATGCATGCACACACCATCCTTCCTACAGTCTGAAGATGACAAGTGGAGCATGCTGCCACTCATGCATGCACACGCCATCCTTCCTACAGTCTTAAGACGACAAGTGGAGCATGCTGCCACTCATGGATGCACACACAATGCTTCCTACAGTCTGAAGAAGACAAGTGGAGCATGCTGCCACTCATGCATGCACACACCATCCTTCCTACAGTCTTAAGAAGACAAGTGGAGCATGCTGCCACTCATGCATGCACACACCATCCTTCCTACAGTCTGAGGAAGACAAGTGGAGCATGCAGACACTCATGCATGCACACACCATCCTTCCTCCAGTCTTAAGAAGAGACGTGAAGCATGCAGACATGCATGCATGCACACACCACCATTCCTACAGTCATAGGAAGACAAGTGGAGCATGCAGACACTCATGCATGCACACACCATCCATCCTACAGTCTGAAGAAGAGAAGTGGAGCATGCACACATGCATGCACACACCATCCTTCCTACAGTCTGAAGAAGACACGTGGAGCATGCAGACACTCATGCATGCACACACCATCCTTCCTACAGTCTTAAGAAGACAAGTGGAGCATGCTGCCACTCATGCATGCACACACCATCCTTCCTACAGTCTTAAGAAGACAAGTGGAGCATGCTGCCACTCATGCATGCACACACCATCCTTCCGACAGTCTTAAGAAGACAAGTGGAGCATGCAGACACTCATGCATGCACACACCATCCTTCCTACAGTCTTAAGAAGAGAAGTGGAGCATGCTGGAATCATGCATGCACACACCATCCTTCCTCCAGTCTTAAGAAGAGAAGTGGAGCATGGAGACACTCAGGCATGCACACACCATCCTTCCTACAGTCTTAAGAAGAGAAGTGGAGCATGCGGCACTCTCATGCATGTACACACCATCCTTCCTACAGTCTTAAGAAGACAAGTGGAGCATGCACACTCATGCATGCACACACCATCCTTCCTACAGTCTTAAGAAGACAAGTGGAGCATGCTGCCACTCATGCATGCACACACCATCCTTCCGACAGTCTTAAGAAGACAAGTGGAGCATGCTGCCACTCATGCATGCACATACCATCCTTCCGACAGTCTTAAGAAGACAAGTGGAGCATGCTGCCACTCATCCATGCGGACACCATCCTTCCTAAAGTCTTAAGAAGAGAGGTGGAGCATGCTGCACACTCATGCATGCACACACCATCCTTCCTACAATCTTAAAAAGACAAGTGGAGCATGCTGCCACTCATGCATGCACACACCATCCTGCCGACAGTCTTAAGAAGACAAGTGGAGCATGCAGACACTCATGCTTGCACACACCATCCTTCCTCCAGTCTGAAGAAGAGAAGTGGAGCTGGCTGCCACTCATGCATGCACACACCATCCTTCCTACAGTCTGAAGTAGAGAAGTGGAGCATGCAGACACTCATGCATGCACACACCATCCTTCCTACAGTCTGAAGAAGACAAGTGGAGCATGCAGACACTCATGCATGCACACACCATCCTTCCTCCAGTCTTAAGAAGAGAAGTGGAGCATGCAGACACTCATGCTTGCACACACCATCCTTCCTCCAGTCTTAAGACAAGTGGAGCATTCAGACACTCATGCTTGCACACACCATCCTTCCTACAGTCTGAAGACAAGTGGAGCATGCAGACACTCATGCATGCACACACCATCCTTCCTACAGTCTGAAGAAGACAAGTGGAGCATGCAGCCACTCATGCAAGCACACACCATCCTTCCTCCCGTCTTAAGAAGACAAGTGGAGCATGCTGCCACTCATGCATGCACACACCATCCTTCCTACAGCCTGAAGAAGACAAGTGGAGCATGCTGCCACTCATGCATGCACACACCATCCTCCCTACAGTCTTAAGAAGACAAGTGGAGCATGCTGCCACTCATGCATGCACACACCATCCTTCCTACAATCTTAAGAAGACAAATGGAGCATGCAGACACTCATGCATGCACACACCATCCTTTCTCCAGTCTTAAGAAGACAAGTGGAGCATGCTGCCACTCATGCATGCACACACCATCCTTCCTACAGTCTTAAGAAGACAGGTGGAGCATACAGACACTCATGCATGCACACACCATCCTTCCTCCTGTCTTAAGAAGAGAAGTGGAGCATGCAGACACTCATGCTTCCACACACCATCCTTCCTACAGTCTGAAGAAGACAAGTGGAGCATGCACCCACTCATGCATGCACACACCATCCTTCCTCAAGTCTTAAGAAGACAAGTGGAGCATGCTGCCACTCATGCATGCACACACCATCCTTCCTCCAGTCTTAAGAAGACAAGTAGAGCATGCAGACACTCATGCATGCACACACCATCCTTCCTACAGTCTTAAGAAGACAAGTGGAGCATGCAGACACTCATGCATGCACACACCATCCTTCCTACAGCCTTAAGAAGACAAGTGGAGCATGCAGACACTCATGCATGCACACACCATCCTTCCTACAGTCTTACGAAGACAAGTGGAGCATGCTGACACTCATGCATAAACACACCTTCCTTCCTACAGTCTTAAGAAGACAAGTGGAGCATGCAGACACTCATGCATGCACACACCATCTTTCCTCCAGTCTTAAGAAGAGACGTGAAGCATGCAGACATGCATGCATGCACACACCACCCTTCCTACAGTCATAGGAAGACAAGTGGAGCATGCAAAAACTCATGCATGCACACACCATCCATCCTACAGTCTGAAGAAGTGGAGCATGCACACATGCATGCACACACCATCCTTCCTACAGTCTGAAGAAGACACGTGGAGCATGCAGACACTCATGCATGCACACACCATCCTTCCTACAGTCTTAAGAAGACAAGTGGAGCATGCTGCCACTCATGCATGCACACACCATCCTTCCTACAGTCTTAATAAGACAAGTGGAGCATGCTGCCACTCATGCATGCACACACCACCCTTCCGACAGTCTTAAGAAGACAAGTGGAGCATGCAGACACTCATGCATGCACACACCATCCTTCCTACAGTCTTAAGAAGAGAAGTGGAGCATGCTGGAATCATGCATGCACACACCATCCTTCCTCCAGTCTTAAGAAGAGAAGTGGAGCATGGAGACACTCAGGCATGCACACACCATCCTTCCTACAGTCTTAAGAAGAGAAGTGGAGCATGCAGCACTCTCATGCATGTACACACCATCCTTCCTACAGTCTTAAGAAGACAAGTGGAGCATGCACGCTCATGCATGCACACACCATCCTTCCTACAGTCTTAAGAAGACAAGTGGAGCATGCTGCCACTCATGCATGCACACACCATCCTTTCAACAGTCTTACGAAGACAAGTGGAGCATGCTGCCACTCATGCATGCACATACCATCCTTCCGACAGTCTTAAGAAGACAAGTGGAGCATGCTGCCACTCATCCATGCGCACACCATCCTTCCTACAGTCTTAAGAAGACAAGAGGAGCATGCACACTCATGCATGCACACACCATCCTTCCTACAGTCTTAAGAAGACAAGTGGAGCATGCTGCCACTCATGCATGCACACACCATCCTTCCGACAGTCTTAAGAAGACAAGTGGAGCATGCTGCCACTCATGCATGCACATACCATCCTTCCGACAGTCTTAAGAAGACAAGTGGAGCATGCTGCCACTCATCCATGCGCACACCATCCTTCCTAAAGTCTTAAGAAGAGAGGTGGAGCATGCTGCCACTCATGCATGCACACACCATCCTTCCTACAGTCTGAAAAAGACAAATGGAGCATGCAGACACTCATGCATGCACACACCATCCTTCCTCCAGTCTTAAGAAGAGAAGTGGAGCATGCTGCCACTCATGCATGCACACACCATTCTTCCTACAGTCTTAAGAAGACAAGTGGCGCATGCACACTCATGCATGTACACACCATCCTTCCTACAGTCTTAAGAAGACAAGTGGAGCATGCTGCCACTCATGCATGCACAGAGACTCCTGTATGGGCACACACCATCCTTCCTACAGTCTTAAGAAGACAAGTGGAGCATGCAGACACACATGCATGCACACACCATCCTTCCTACAGTCTGAAGATGACAAGTGGAGCATGCTGCCACTCATGCATGCACACGCCATCCTTCCTACAGTCTTAAGACGACAAGTGGAGCATGCTGCCACTCATGGATGCACACACAATGCTTCCTACAGTCTGAAGAAGACAAGTGGAGCATGCTGCCACTCATGCATGCACACACCATCCTTCCTACAGTCTTAAGAAGACAAGTGGAGCATGCTGCCACTCATGCATGCACACACCATCCTTCCTACAGTCTGAGGAAGACAAGTGGAGCATGCAGACACTCATGCATGCACACACCATCCTTCCTCCAGTCTTAAGAAGAGACGTGAAGCATGCAGACATGCATGCATGCACACACCACCATTCCTACAGTCATAGGAAGACAAGTGGAGCATGCAGACACTCATGCATGCACACACCATCCATCCTACAGTCTGAAGAAGAGAAGTGGAGCATGCACACATGCATGCACACACCATCCTTCCTACAGTCTGAAGAAGACACGTGGAGCATGCAGACACTCATGCATGCACACACCATCCTTCCTACAGTCTTAAGAAGACAAGTGGAGCATGCTGCCACTCATGCATGCACACACCATCCTTCCTACAGTCTTAAGAAGACAAGTGGAGCATGCTGCCACTCATGCATGCACACACCATCCTTCCGACAGTCTTAAGAAGACAAGTGGAGCATGCAGACACTCATGCATGCACACACCATCCTTCCTACAGTCTTAAGAAGAGAAGTGGAGCATGCTGGAATCATGCATGCACACACCATCCTTCCTCCAGTCTTAAGAAGAGAAGTGGAGCATGGAGACACTCAGGCATGCACACACCATCCTTCCTACAGTCTTAAGAAGAGAAGTGGAGCATGCGGCACTCTCATGCATGTACACACCATCCTTCCTACAGTCTTAAGAAGACAAGTGGAGCATGCACACTCATGCATGCACACACCATCCTTCCTACAGTCTTAAGAAGACAAGTGGAGCATGCTGCCACTCATGCATGCACACACCATCCTTCCGACAGTCTTAAGAAGACAAGTGGAGCATGCTGCCACTCATGCATGCACATACCATCCTTCCGACAGTCTTAAGAAGACAAGTGGAGCATGCTGCCACTCATCCATGCGGACACCATCCTTCCTAAAGTCTTAAGAAGAGAGGTGGAGCATGCTGCACACTCATGCATGCACACACCATCCTTCCTACAATCTTAAAAAGACAAGTGGAGCATGCTGCCACTCATGCATGCACACACCATCCTGCCGACAGTCTTAAGAAGACAAGTGGAGCATGCAGACACTCATGCTTGCACACACCATCCTTCCTCCAGTCTGAAGAAGAGAAGTGGAGCTGGCTGCCACTCATGCATGCACACACCATCCTTCCTACAGTCTGAAGTAGAGAAGTGGAGCATGCAGACACTCATGCATGCACACACCATCCTTCCTACAGTCTGAAGAAGACAAGTGGAGCATGCAGACACTCATGCATGCACACACCATCCTTCCTCCAGTCTTAAGAAGAGAAGTGGAGCATGCAGACACTCATGCTTGCACACACCATCCTTCCTCCAGTCTTAAGACAAGTGGAGCATTCAGACACTCATGCTTGCACACACCATCCTTCCTACAGTCTGAAGACAAGTGGAGCATGCAGACACTCATGCATGCACACACCATCCTTCCTACAGTCTGAAGAAGACAAGTGGAGCATGCAGCCACTCATGCAAGCACACACCATCCTTCCTCCCGTCTTAAGAAGACAAGTGGAGCATGCTGCCACTCATGCATGCACACACCATCCTTCCTACAGCCTGAAGAAGACAAGTGGAGCATGCTGCCACTCATGCATGCACACACCATCCTCCCTACAGTCTTAAGAAGACAAGTGGAGCATGCTGCCACTCATGCATGCACACACCATCCTTCCTACAATCTTAAGAAGACAAATGGAGCATGCAGACACTCATGCATGCACACACCATCCTTTCTCCAGTCTTAAGAAGACAAGTGGAGCATGCTGCCACTCATGCATGCACACACCATCCTTCCTACAGTCTTAAGAAGACAGGTGGAGCATACAGACACTCATGCATGCACACACCATCCTTCCTCCTGTCTTAAGAAGAGAAGTGGAGCATGCAGACACTCATGCTTCCACACACCATCCTTCCTACAGTCTGAAGAAGACAAGTGGAGCATGCACCCACTCATGCATGCACACACCATCCTTCCTCAAGTCTTAAGAAGACAAGTGGAGCATGCTGCCACTCATGCATGCACACACCATCCTTCCTCCAGTCTTAAGAAGACAAGTAGAGCATGCAGACACTCATGCATGCACACACCATCCTTCCTACAGTCTTAAGAAGACAAGTGGAGCATGCAGACACTCATGCATGCACACACCATCCTTCCTACAGCCTTAAGAAGACAAGTGGAGCATGCAGACACTCATGCATGCACACACCATCCTTCCTACAGTCTTACGAAGACAAGTGGAGCATGCTGACACTCATGCATAAACACACCTTCCTTCCTACAGTCTTAAGAAGACAAGTGGAGCATGCAGACACTCATGCATGCACACACCATCTTTCCTCCAGTCTTAAGAAGAGACGTGAAGCATGCAGACATGCATGCATGCACACACCACCCTTCCTACAGTCATAGGAAGACAAGTGGAGCATGCAAAAACTCATGCATGCACACACCATCCATCCTACAGTCTGAAGAAGTGGAGCATGCACACATGCATGCACACACCATCCTTCCTACAGTCTGAAGAAGACACGTGGAGCATGCAGACACTCATGCATGCACACACCATCCTTCCTACAGTCTTAAGAAGACAAGTGGAGCATGCTGCCACTCATGCATGCACACACCATCCTTCCTACAGTCTTAATAAGACAAGTGGAGCATGCTGCCACTCATGCATGCACACACCACCCTTCCGACAGTCTTAAGAAGACAAGTGGAGCATGCAGACACTCATGCATGCACACACCATCCTTCCTACAGTCTTAAGAAGAGAAGTGGAGCATGCTGGAATCATGCATGCACACACCATCCTTCCTCCAGTCTTAAGAAGAGAAGTGGAGCATGGAGACACTCAGGCATGCACACACCATCCTTCCTACAGTCTTAAGAAGAGAAGTGGAGCATGCAGCACTCTCATGCATGTACACACCATCCTTCCTACAGTCTTAAGAAGACAAGTGGAGCATGCACGCTCATGCATGCACACACCATCCTTCCTACAGTCTTAAGAAGACAAGTGGAGCATGCTGCCACTCATGCATGCACACACCATCCTTTCAACAGTCTTAAGAAGACAAGTGGAGCATGCTGCCACTCATGCATGCACATACCATCCTTCCGACAGTCTTAAGAAGACAAGTGGAGCATGCTGCCACTCATCCATGCGCACACCATCCTTCCTACAGTCTTAAGAAGACAAGAGGAGCATGCACACTCATGCATGCACACACCATCCTTCCTACAGTCTTAAGAAGACAAGTGGAGCATGCTGCCACTCATGCATGCACACACCATCCTTCCGACAGTCTTAAGAAGACAAGTGGAGCATGCTGCCACTCATGCATGCACATACCATCCTTCCGACAGTCTTAAGAAGACAAGTGGAGCATGCTGCCACTCATCCATGCGCACACCATCCTTCCTAAAGTCTTAAGAAGAGAGGTGGAGCATGCTGCACACTCATGCATGCACACACCATCCTTCCTACAATCTTAAAAAGACAAGTGGAGCATGCTGCCACTCATGCATGCACACACCATCCTGCCGACAGTCTTAAGAAGACAAGTGGAGCATGCTGGAATCATGCATGCACACACGATCCTTCCTCCAGTCTTAAGAAGAGAAGTGGAGCATGGAGACACTCAGGCATGCACACACCATCCTTCCTACAGTCTTAAGAAGAGAAGTGGAGCATGCGGCACTCTCATGCATGTACACACCATCCTTCCTACAGTCTTAAGAAGACAAGTGGAGCATGCAAACTCATGCATGCACACACCATCCTTCCTACAGTCTTAAGAAGACAAGTGGAGCATGCTGCCACTCATGCATGCACACACCACCCTTCCTACAGTCATAGGAAGACAAGTGGAGCATGCAGACACTCATGCATGCACACACCATCAATCCTACAGTCTGAAGAAGAGAAGTGGAGCATGCACACATGCATGCACACACCATCCTTCCTACAGTCTGAAGAAGACACGTGGAGCATGCAGACACTCATGCATGCACACACCATCCTTCCTACAGTCTTAAGAAGACAAGTGGAGCATGCTGCCACTCATGCATGCACACACCATCCTTCCTACAGTCTTAAGAAGACAAGTGGAGCATGCTGCCACTCATGCATGCACACACCATCCTTCCGACAGTCTTAAGAAGACAAGTGGAGCATGCAGACACTCATGCATGCACACACAATCCTTCCTACAGTCTTAAGAAGAGAAGTGGAGCATGCTGGAATCATGCATGCACACACCATCCTTCCTCTAGTCTTAAGAAGAGAAGTGGAGCATGCTGTCACTTATGCATGCACACACCATCCTTCCGACAGTCTTAAGAAGACAAGTGGAGCATGCAGACACTCATGCCTGCACACACCATCCTTCCTACAGTCTTAAGAAGAGAAGTGGAGCATGCTGGAATCATGCATGCACACACCATCCTTCCTCCAGTCTTAAGAAGAGAAGTGGAGCATGGAGACACTCAGGCATGCACACACCATCCTTCCTACAGTCTTAAGAAGAGAAGTGGAGCATGCGGCACTCTCAAGCATGTACACACCATCCTTCCTACAGTCTTAAGAAGACAAGTGGAGCATGCACACTCATGCATGCACACACCATCCTTCCTACAGTCTTAAGAAGACAAGTGGAGCATGCTGCCACTCATGCATGCACACACCATCCTTCCGACAGTCTTAAGAAGACAAGTGGAGTATGCTGCCACTCATGCATGCACATACCATCCTTCCGACAGTCTTAAGAAGACAGACACTCATGCATGCACACACCATCCTTCCTCCAGTCTTAAGAAGACAAGTGGCGCATGCTGCCACTCATGCATGCACACACCATCCTTCCTACAGTCTTAAGAAGACAAGTGGAGCATGCTGCCACTCATGCATACACACACCATCCTTCCTACAGTCTTAAGAAGACAAGTGGCGCATGCACACTCATGCATGTACACACCATCCTTCCTACAGTCTTAAGAAGACAAGTGAAGCATGCTGCCACTCATGCATGCACAGAGACTCCTGAATGGGCACACACCATCCTTCCTACAGTCTTAAGAAGACAAGTGGAGCATGCAGACACTCATGCATGCACACACCATCCTTCCTACAGTCTGAAGAAGACAAGTGGAGCATGCTGCCACTCATGCATGCACACGCCATCCTTCCTACAGTCTTAAGACGACAAGTGGAGCATGCTGCCACTCATAGATGCACACAATGCTTCCTACAGTCTGAAGAAGACAAGTGGAGCATGCTGCCACTCATGCATGCACACACCATCCTTCCTACAGTCTTAAGAAGACAAGTGGAGCATGCCACTCCTTTCCCAGTCCTGAGGCGGAAGCCGGGGCTGGCGGTACTTGTTGCACATTAGCAAAAGCTATTTTTAAACCTTCTGCACTGCGTGGTGTCACTTACTGTGTTTTTAAACGCAGAGGGCACCTCGCCTGCTACTCTGCTCACGGCGCTCAGCTGATCACTAGCTGGCGCGCTCTCTCCTCGTCTCAAAAGCGGCCGCCATCAGAGCCGGCGTGCACGCTGACCACGCCCCCTAGAGGCCACGCCCCCTCCTCTGTCTACTTAACCCTCGCTGCCAACAGCTGTCAGTTACATCCTTTCCCAGTCCTGAGGCGGAAGCCGGGGCTGGCGGTACTTGTTGCACATTAGCAAAAGCTATTTTTAAACCTTCTGCACTGCGTGGTGTCACTTACTGTGTTTTTAAACGCAGAGGGCACCTCGCCTGCTACTCTGCTCACGGCGCTCAGCTGATCACTAGCTGGCGCGCTCTCTCCTCGTCTCAAAAGCGGCCGCCATCAGAGCCGGCGTGCGCGCTGACCACGCCCCCTAGAGGCCACGCCCCCTCCTCTGTCTACTTAACCCTCGCTGCCAACAGCTGTCAGTTACATCCTTTCCCAGTCCTGAGGCGGAAGCCGGGGCTGGCGGTACTTGTTGCACATTAGCAAAAGCTATTTTTAAACCTTCTGCACTGCGTGGTGTCACTTACTGTGTTTTTAAACGCAGAGGGCACCTCGCCTGCTACTCTGCTCACGGCGCTCAGCTGATCACTAGCTGGCGCGCTCTCTCCTCGTCTCAAAAGCGGCCGCCATCAGAGCCGGCGTGCGCGCTGACCACGCCCCCTAGAGGCCACGCCCTCTCCTCTGTCTACTTAACCCTCGCTGCCAACAGCTGTCAGTTACATCCTTTCCCAGTCCTGAGGCGGAAGCCGGGGCTGGCGGTACTTGTTGCACATTAGCAAAAGCTATTTTTAAACCTTCTGCACTGCGTGGTGTCACTTACTGTGTTTTTAAACGCAGAGGGCACCTCGCCTGCTACTCTGCTCACGGCGCTCAGCTGATCACTAGCTGGCGCGCTCTCTCCTCGTCTCAAAAGCGGCCGCCATCAGAGCCGGCGTGCGCGCTGACCACGCCCCCTAGAGGCCACACCCCCTTACCACGCCCCCTAGAGGCCTGGCCACGCCCCCTTACCCCCGGGATAAATGTGCATCTGGAGGAAGCGCAGCGGACGAGCGCAGCGGGAGCGCCGTTTGCGCGCCGAAGGCGCGCCTAAGGCAAGCCCGTCTGCGCCCGTCATCGCCAAGACATCGCCTCTCGCCAGTCCCCCTGCACAAAATCCCACACCTCGAATCAGCTATGATAGAGACCGGCTCCTTGCTCTAAACGCCAAAACGAGATGCAACAAGCTCGACGGCTTATTCGGACGAACTACGCTTCAGTGTGAAGCCTGTAATTTTGTTACGCCCCTACCCAGCCTGGTAAGTGCTACAGCAGCGATACCTAAGCTGCCCTCCCTCCGGGTTCTGCAATTGAATGTGAGATCCCTTGCAAAGCACCATGCAGAAGTCAACACTCTCATTATGGAAGAAAATCCAGACATTCTATTTATATGTGAAACCTGGCTCCATAACGACCAAACCAGCATTTTAAATCTCACGCTGCCCAACGGCTTCTCTATGAAACTGGTCAATAGAGACTCTAGAGGCGGCGGAATAGCCGCTATATACCGAACCGAATACAACTGTTCCTTCACCAAGGAGGAAATCTGGGGCTGCGAATGCGCACGCTTCAAGATTGCCACTTGCCCGCAATTCACTCTCTCTGGCCTCTACATCTACCGGCCTCCTGGTCCCTCCGCCAGATTTATTGAGGAACTCTTGGAACTCGCGCATACATTGGCAGTCTCTTCCCCCAACTTCACCATCTTGGGTGATCTCAATCTTCACTTTGACTCCACCACCGACCCCACAATCAAAAACCTGCTAGCCGACATCACGGCCTTGCAGCTAACCCCTTTGGTTCACTCCCCCACTCACACTGCGGGGCACATACTGGATCCCGTGTTCTCTAATTTATCAGACATCACGGTTGACCCCCCTAAACCCATGGGCTGGACTGATCACTTTCTTGTTAAAATAAGTGTTCTGACAAAAAAAACGGCCCCAAAAGCCAAGACTAACTCCAGTCACAAACGACCATGGCACAAACTCATCTCCAGTGACCTCATCAACCACCTAGGAGAATTCCACCTCCCCGATGACAATAGGGACATTAATACTGTCTATGCCGCCTTCCACGAATGGATTGTCACAGGGCTTGATGCCTTAATTCCACATAAATGGACAAAAACCCGCAGTACCCCATCTAACCCATGGTACAATGACCCACTTAAAAAGTTACGGAAAGAGTGCAAAAAAGCCGAACGCGTGTGGAGGAAAGAATACTTAGACGCTAACAAAACCCTCTATCTATCTAAACTCCGCACCTACCACAAGGCGATTCGCACTACCCGAGCCTCCTTCTACGCTAAGGAAATCGAACGCAGCTCCAACCCCACCAAAACCATCTTCAGCTTAGTCCAAAATCTCCAAAAAACTCCCAATCCAGGCACCTGCATCACCTCCCTGAAACAATGCGAGGACCTAGCCACCTTTTTTACTGAAAAGGTCAGGAAGATCTACGCGTCCTTTCCACAAGACGATGCTACGCCCATTTACACCCCCCAATCGATGGCGGAGACTTCTAAACTGCTAAGAATACCCGACGTATCCATCGACGACCTCTCTAAACTATGCAGACAGGTCAAGTCTGGCTCCCCTGCAGACCCCATGCGTCCGTCTAAATTCTTGGAATCTCTTGACTTCTTTCTCCCCTCGCTTGCCAAACTACTCAATCTCTCCTTTTCCTCAGCGGTGGTCCCCTCCTGCTGGAAATCTGCGTGGGTCTCGCCCATCATCAAAAAACCCACACTGGACCCCACTAAACCAGAAAACTTCCGGCCCATTTCCCTGCTCCCCTGGACGTCAAAACTGGCTGAAGCTCATGTCAACAAAATACTATCCTACCACATGCAGCAAAACCATGTCCTGGACCCTTCCCAAAACGGCTTCAGGCCAGGTCACAGCACTGAGTCGGCTCTGCTGACCACTACGGAGCACCTTCGAGGCATCCTAGACGCCGGTCAAAGTGCCGCGCTGATCCTGCTGGATCTCAGCGCGGCCTTTGATACGGTCTCACACAACATCCTGCTGAAACGACTCGAAGCCGTTGGGATTGGCGAATCAGCCCTAGAATGGTTCCAGTCCTTCTTAGTAGACAGGTCCTTTCAAGTTTCAGCCCCCCCCTATATCTCTCAACCCCAATCCATCCGGCAAGGGGTCCCCCAAGGATCGGCGCTCAGCCCATCCCTTTTCAACTTATACGTTCAGCCTCTCGCATTGGTAGCAAAAGAGTGGGATCTCACGCTGGTATCCTATGCTGATGACACTCAGCTGGTCATCACACTCTCAGAAGGTCCCTCACCTTCAGCAACCAAATTCAGAGAGGGCCTCGCGGCAGTCGCACAGTGGATGACACTCAACTGCCTTCAGCTTAACGCCGGAAAAACGGAGGTCCTCCTCCTGGGAAAAAACCCCTCCCTCTGGAACCATCACTGGTGGCCCTCTGTGCTTGGCCCCACCCCCGTGCCAAAAGAAGTCGTCAAAAACCTTGGTGTCTGGCTCGACCCCTCACTTAGCTTTCAGTCCCACACCAAGAAAGTGGCATCCACGTGTGTGGGTCTCATGAGGAGCCTTTACCCCATACTCGGATTTTTTGACGCGAAGACCCGCCAACTCATTATGCAAGCCATGATTCTTGCCCGGCTGGACTACGCTAATGTCCTGCTCTTGGGGGCAAACAAAGCTGAACTAGCAAGACTGCAGCGAATCCAGAACTCGGCCGCCAGAGCAGTGGTAGGGCTCCCACGCAGGTGCTCTGCCAGAGTCACCATTCGAAATTTGCACTGGCTGCCAATCGAATCACGGATCCAATTCAAAGCACTGACTATGGCATTTAAAATCCTCAAGTCGGACTGCCCTGAACTCCTGCGCCCACTCCTGGTACCATACACGCCCCAGCGCAACCTGCGCTCTCTGGGACAACACCTCGTGACGGTCCCCCGCACTAAGCTCTGCAGACAGGGTGGACGCTCCTTTAAGGTCCTGGGAGCTAAGCTTTGGAACTCCCTACCTCCGCACATCCGCGCCCTTTCCAATCTGATTGCTTTCCGAAAAGCACTCAAAACCCATCTTTTCACTGTCATCTAATCCCTCTGCTGGTTCCCCCCCCCCCCTCAGGCACTGGTTAGGTTCAGCGCCGGGACGTTGCTGGGGCAGCTGTTTGCGCTTAACAAATAAATAACATAACATAACATAACATAACTCATGCATGCACACACCATCCTTCCTACAGTCTGAGGAAGACAAGTGGAGCATGCAGACACTCATGCATGCACACACCATCCTTCCTCCAGTCTTAAGAAGAGACGTGAAGCATGCAGACATGCATGCATGCACACACCACCCTTCCTACAGTCATAGGAAGACAAGTGGAGCATGCAGACACTCATGCATGCACACACCATCCATCCTACAGTCTGAAGAAGAGAAGTGGAGCATGCACACATGCATGCACACACCATCCTTCCTACAGTCTGAAGAAGACACGTGGAGCATGCAGACACTCATGCATGCACACACCATCCTTCCTACAGTCTTAAGAAGACAAGTGGAGCATGCTGCCACTCATGCATGCACACACCATCCTTCCGACAGTCTTAAGAAGACAAGTGGAGCATGCAGACACTCATGCATGCACACACCATCCTTCCTACAGTCTTAAGAAGAGAAGTGGAGCATGCTGGAATCATGCATGCACACACCATCCTTCCTCCAGTCTTAAGAAGAGAAGTGGAGCATGGAGACACTCAGGCATGCACACACCATCCTTCCTACAGTCTTAAGAAGAGAAGTGGAGCATGCGGCACTCTCATGCATGTACACACCATCCTTCCTACAGTCTTAAGAAGACAAGTGGAGCATGCACACTCATGCATGCACACACCATCCTTCCTACAGTCTTAAGAAGACAAGTGGAGCATGCTGCCACTCATGCATGCACACACCATCCGTCCGACAGTCTTAAGAAGACAAGTGGAGCATGCTGCCACTCATGCATGCACATACCATCCTTCCGACAGTCTTAAGAAGACAAGTGGAGCATGCTGCCACTCATCCATGCGCACACCATCCTTCCTAAAGTCTTAAGAAGAGAGGTGGAGCATGCTGCACACTCATGCATGCACACACCATCCTTCCTACAATCTTAAAAAGACAAGTGGAGCATGCTGCCACTCATGCATGCACACACCATCCTGCCGACAGTCTTAAGAAGACAAGTGGAGCATGCAGACACTCATGCTTGCACACACCATCCTTCCTCCAGTCTGAAGAAGAGAAGTGGAGCTGGCTGCCACTCATGCATGCACACACCATCCTTCCTACAGTCTGAAGTAGAGAAGTGGAGCATGAAGACACTCATGCATGCACACACCATCCTTCCTACAGTCTGAGGAAGACAAGTGGAGCATGCAGACACTCATGCATGCACACACCATCCTTCCTCCAGTCTTAAGAAGAGAAGTGGAGCATGCAGACACTCATGCTTGCACACACCATCCTTCCTCCAGTCTTAAGACAAGTGGAGCATTCAGACACTCATGCTTGCACACACCATCCTTCCTACAGTCTGAAGACAAGTGGAGCATGCAGACACTCATGCATGCACACACCATCCTTCCTACAGTCTGAAGAAGACAAGTGGTGCATGCAGCCACTCATGCATGCACACACCATCCTTCCTCCAGTCTTAAGAAGACAAGTGGAGCATGCTGCCACTCATGCATGCACACACCATCCTTCCTACAGTCTTAAGAAGACAAGTGGAGCATGCCGCCACTCATGCATGCACACACCATCCTCCCTACAGTCTTAAGAAGACAAGTGGAGCATGCTGCCACTCATGCATGCACACACCATCCTTCCTACAGTCTTAAGAAGACAAATGGAGCATGCAGACACTCATGCATGCACACACCATCCTTCCTCCAGTCTTAAGAAGACAAGTGGAGCATGCTGCCACTCATGCATGCACACACCATCCTTCCTACAGTCTTAAGAAGACAGGTGGAACATGCAGACACTCATGCATGCACACACCATCCTTCCTCCTGTCTTAAGAAGAGAAGTGGAGCATGCAGACACTCATGCTTCCACACACCATCCTTCCTACAGTCTGAAGAAGACAAGTGGAGCATGCAGCCACTCATGCATGCACACACCATCCTTCCTCAAGTCTTAAGAAGACAAGTGGAGCATGCTGCCACTCATGCATGCACACACCATCCTTCCTCCAGTCTTAAGAAGACAAGTAGAGCATGCAGACACTCATGCATGCACACACCATCCTTCCTACAGTCTTAAGAAGACAAGTGGAGCATGCAGACACTCATGCATGCACACACCATCCTTCCTACAGCCTTAAGAAGACAAGTGGAGCATGCAGACACTCATGCATGCACACACCATCCTTCCTACAGTCTTACGAAGACAAGTGGAGCATGCTGACACTCATGCATAAACACACCTTCCTTCCTACAGTCTTAAGAAGACAAGTGGAGCATGCAGACACTCATGCATGCACACACCATCCTTCCTCCAGTCTTAAGAAGAGACGTGAAGCATGCAGACATGCATGCATGCACACACCACCCTTCCTACAGTCATAGGAAGACAAGTGGAGCATGCAGACACTCATGCATGCACACACCATCCATCCTACAGTCTGAAAAAGAGAAGTGGAGCATGCACACATGCATGCACACACCATCCTTCCTACAGTCTGAAGAAGACACATGGGGCATGCAGACACTCATGCATGCACACACCATCCTTCCTACAGTCTTAAGAAGACAAGTGGAGCATGCTGCCACTCATGCATGCACACACCATCCTTCCTACAGTCTTAAGAAGACAAGTGGAGCATGCTGCCACTCATGCATGCACACACCATCCTTCCGACAGTCTTAAGAAGACAAGTAGAGCATGCAGACACTCATGCATGCACACACCATCCTTCCTACAGTCTTAAGAAGAGAAGTGGAGCATGCTGGAATCATGCATGCACACACCATCCTTCCTCCAGTCTTAAGAAGAGAAGTGGAGCATGGAGACACTCAGGCATGCACACACCATCCTTCCTACAGTCTTAAGAAGAGAAGTGGAGCATGCGGCACTCTCATGCATGTACACACCATCCTTCCTACAGTCTTAAGAAGACAAGTGGAGCATGCACACTCATGCATGCACACACCATCCTTCCTACAGTCTTAAGAAGACAAGTGGAGCATGCTGCCACTCATGCATGCACACACCATCCTTCCGACAGTCTTAAGAAGACAAGTGGAGCATGCTGCCACTCATGCATGCACATACCATCCTTCCGACAGTCTTAAGAAGACAAGTGGAGCATGCTGCCACTCATCCATGCGCACACCATCCTTCCTACAGTCTTAAGAAGAGAGGTGGAGCATGCTGCACACTCATGCATGCACACACCATCCTTCCTACAATCTTAAAAAGACAAGTGGAGCATGCTGCCACTCATGCATGCACACACCATCCTGCCGACAGTCTTAAGAAGACAAGTGGAGCATGCAGACACTCATGCTTGCACACACCATCCTTCCTCCAGTCTGAAGAAGAGAAGTGGAGCATGCTGCCACTCATGCATGCACACACCATCCTTCCTACAGTCTGAAGTAGAGAAGTGGAGCATGCAGACACTCATGCATGCACACACCATCCTTCCTACAGTCTGAAGAAGACAAGTGGAGCATGCAGACACTCATGCATGCACACACCATCCTTCCTCCAGTCTTAAGAAGAGAAGTGGAGCATGCAGACACTCATGCTTGCACACACCATCCTTCCTCCAGTCTTAAGACAAGTGGAGCATTCAGACACTCATGCTTGCACACACCATCCTTCCTACAGTCTGAAGAAGACAAGTGGAGCATGCAGACACTCATGCATGCACACACCATCCTTCCTACAGTCTGAAGAAGACAAGTGGAGCATGCAGCCACTCATGCATGCACACACCATCCTTCCTCCAGTCTTAAGAAGACAAGTGGAGCATGCTGCCACTCATGCATGCACACACCATCCTTCCTACAGTCTTAAGAAGACAAGTGGAGCATGCTGCCACTCATGCATGCACACACCATCCTTCCTACAGTCTTAAGAAGACAAGTGGAGCATGCTGCCACTCATGCATGCACACACCATCCTTCCTACAGTCTTAAGAAGACAAATGGAGCATGCAGACACTCATGCATGCACACACCATCCTTCCTCCAGTCTTAAGAAGACAAGTGGAGCATGCTGCCACTCATGCATGCACACACCATCCTTCCTACAGTCTTAAGAAGACAAGTGGAGCATGCAGACACTCATGCATGCACACACCATCCTTCCTCCTGTCTTAAGAAGAGAAGTGGAGCATGCAGACACTCATGCTTCCACACACCATCCTTCCTACAGTCTGAAGAAGACAAGTGGAGCATGCAGCCACTCATGCATGCACACACCATCCTTCCTCAAGTCTTAAGAAGACAAGTGGAGCATGCTGCCACTCATGCATGCACACACCATCCTTCCTCCAGTCTTAAGAAGACAAGTAGAGCATGCAGACACTCATGCATGCACACACCATCCTTCCTACAGTCTTAAGAAGACAAGTGGAGCATGCAGACACTCATGCATGCACACACCATCCTTCCTACAGTCTTAAGAAGACAAGTGGAGCATGCAGACACTCATGCATGCACACACCATCCTTCCTACAGTCTTATGAAGACAAGTGGAGCATGCTGACACTCATGCATAAACACACCTTCCTTCCTACAGTCTTAAGAAGACAAGTGGAGCATGCAGACACTCATGCATGCACACACCATCCTTCCTCCAGTCTTAAGAAGACAAGTGGAGCATGCTGCCACTCATGCATGCACACACCATCCTTCCTACAGTCTTAAGAAGACAAGTGGAGCATGCAGACACTCATGCATGCACACACCTTCCTTCCTCCAGTCTTAAGAAGACAAGTGGAGCATGCAGACACTCATGCATGCACACACCATCCTTCCTCCAGTCTTAAGAAGACAAGTGGAGCATGCTACCACTCATGCATGCACACACCATCCTTCCTACAGTCTTAAGAAGACAAGTAGAGCATGCAGACACTCATGCATGCACACACCATCCTTCCTCCAGTCTTAAGAAGACAAGTGGAGAATGCTGCCACTCATGAATGCACACACCATCCTTCCTACAGTCTTAAGAAGACAAGTGGAGCATGCTGCCACTCATGCATGCACACACCATCCTTCCTACAGTGTTAAGAAGACAAGTGGAGCATGCTGCCACTCATGCATGCACAAACCATCCTTCCTACAGTCTGAAGAAGACAAGTGAAGCATGCTGCCACTCATGCATGCACACACCATCCTTCCTACAGTCTTAAGAAGACAAGTGGAGCATGCTGCCACTCATGCATGCACACACCATCCTTCCTACAGTCTTAAGAAGACAAGTGGAGCATGCAGTCACTCATGCATGCACACACCATCCTTCCTCAAGTCTTAAGAAGACAAGTGGAGCATGCTGCCACTCATGCATGCACACACCATCCTTCCTACAGTCTTAAGAAGAGAAGTGGAGCATGCGGCACTCTCATGCATGTACACACCATCCTTCCTACAGTCTTAAGAAGACAAGTGGAGCATGCACACTCATGCATGCACACACCATCCTTCCTACAGTCTTAAGAAGACAAGTGGAGCATGCTGCCACTCATGCATGCACACACCATCCTTCCGACAGTCTTAAGAAGACAAGTGGAGCATGCACACTCGTGCATGTACACACCATCCTTCCTACAGGCTTAAGAAGACAAGTGGAGCATGCACACTCATGCATGCACAAACCATCCTTCTTACAGTCTGAAGAAGACAAGTGGAGCATGCAGCCACTCATGCATACACACACCATCCTTCCTACAGTCTTAAGAAGACAAGTGGAGCATGCACACTCATGCATGTAAACACCATCCTTCCTACAGTCTTAAGAAGACAAGTGGAGCATGCACACTCGTGCATGTACACACCATCCTTCCTACAGGCTTAAGAAGACAAGTGGAGCATGCACACTCATGCATGCACAAACCATCCTTCTTACAGTCTGAAGAAGACAAGTGGAGCATGCTGCCACTCATGCATGCAAATACCATCCTTCCGACAGTCTTAAGAAGACAAGTGGAGCATGCTGCCACTCATCCATGAGCACACCATCCTTCCGACAGTCTTAAGAAGACAAGTGGAGCATGCTGCCACTCATGCATGCACACACCATCCTTCCTACAGTCTTAAGAAGACAAGTGGAGCATGCAGTCACTCATGCATGCACACACCATCCTTCCTCAAGTCTTAAGAAGACAAGTGGAGCATGCTGCCACTCATGCATGCACACACCATCCTTCCTACAGTCTTAAGAAGAGAAGTGGAGCATGCGGCACTCTCATGCATGTACACACCATCCTTCCTACATTCTTAAGAAGACAAGTGGAGCATGCACACTCATGCATGCACACACCATCCTTCCTACAGTCTTAAGAAGACAAGTGGAGCATGCTGCCACTCATGCATGCACACACCATCCTTCCGACAGTCTTAAGAAGACAAGTGGCGCATGCAGACACTCATGCATGCACACACCATCCTTCTCACAGTCTTAAGAAGACAAGTGGAGCATGCTGCCACTCATGCATGCACACACGATTCTTCCTCCAGCCTGAAGAAGACAAGTGGAGCATGCAGACACTCATGCATGCACACACCATCCTTCCTCCAGACTTAAGAAGACAAGTGGAGCATGCTGCCACTCATGCATGCACACACCATCCTTCCTACAGTCTTAAGAAGAGAAGTTAGGCATGCTGCCACTCATGCATACACACACCATCCTTCCTACAGTCTTAAAAAGACAGTGGAGCATGCTGCCACTCATGCAAGCACACACCACCCTTCCTACAGCCTTAGGAACACAAGTGGAGCATGCAGACACTCATGCATGCACACACCATCCTTCCTACAGTCTTAAGAAGACAAGTGGAGCGCACTGCCACTCATGCATGCACACACCATCCTTCCTACAGTCTTAAGAAGACAAGTGGAGCATGCTGCCACTCATGCATGCACAAACCATCCTCCCTACAGTCTGAAGAAGACAAGTGGAGCATGCTGCCACTCATGCATGCACACACCATGCTTCCTACAGTCTGAAGACGACAAGTGGAGCATGCTGCCACTCATGCATGCACACACCATCCTTCCTACAGTCTTAAGAAGACAGGTGGAGCATGCTGCTACTCATGCATGCACACACCATCCTTCCTACAGTCTTAAGAAGACAAGTGGAGCATGCACACTAATGCATGCACACACCATGCTTCCTACAGTATTAAGAAGACAAGTGGAGCATGCTGCCAGTCATGCATGCACACAACATCCTTCCTACAGTCTGAAGAAGACAAGTGGAGCATGCAGACACTCATGCATGCACACACCATCCTTCCTCCAGTCTTAAGAAGACAAGTGGCGCATGCTGCCACTCATGCTGCCACTCATGCATGCACACACCATCCTTCCTACAGTCTTAAGAAGACAAGTGGAGCATGCTGCCACTCATGCATACACACACCATCCTTACTACAGTCTTAAGAAGACAAGTGGAGCATGCACACTCATGCATGTACACACCATCCTTCCTACAGTCTTAAGAAGAGAAGTGGAGCATGCAGACACTCATGCATGCACACACCACCCTTCCTACAGTCTTAAGAAGACAAGTGGAGCATGCTGCCACCCATGCATGCACACACCATCCTTCCTACAGTCTTAAGAAGACAAGTGGAGCATGCTGCCACTCATGCATGCACACACCATCCTTCCTACAGTCTGAAAAAGACATGTGGAGCATGCTGCCACTCATGCATACACACACCATCCTTCCTACAGTCTTAAGAAGACAAGTGGCGCATGCACACTCATGCATGTACACACCATCCTTCCTACAGTCTTAAGAAGACAAGTTGAGCATGCTGCCACTCATGCATGCACAGAGACTCCTGAATGGGCACACACCATCCTTCCTACAGTCTTAAGAAGACAAGTGGAGCATGCAGACACTCATGCATGCACACACCATCCTTCCTCCAGCCTGAAGAAGACAAGTGGAGCATGCTGCCACTCATGCATGAACACACCGTCCTTCCTACAGTCTTAAGAAGACAAGTGGAGCATGCTGCCACTCATGCATGCACACACCATCCTTCCTACAGTCTGAAGAAGACAAGTGGAGCATGCAGCCACTCATGCATACACACACCATCCTTCCTACAGTCTTAAGAAGACAAGTGGAGCATGCACACTCATGCATGTACACACCATCCTTCCTACAGTCTTAAGAAGACAAGTGGAGCATGCACACTCATTCATGTAAACACCATCCTTCCTACAGTCTTAAGAAGACAAGTGGAGCATGCTGCCACTCATGCATGCACACACCATCCTTCCTACAGTCTGAAGAAGACAAGTGGAGCATGCAGCCACTCATGCATACACACACCATCCTTCCTACAGTCTTAAGAAGACAAGTGGAGCATGCACACTCATGCATGTACACACCATCCTTCCTACAGTCTTAAGAAGACAAGTGGAGCATGCACACTCATGCATGTACACACCATCCTTCCTACAGGCTTAAGAAGACAAGTGGAGCATGCACACTCATGCATGCACAAACCATCCTTCTTACAGTCTGAAGAAGACAAGTGGAGCATGCAGACACTCATGCATGCACACACCGTCCTTCCTACAGTCTTAAGAAGACAAGTGGAGCATGCTGCCACTCATGCATGCACACACCATCCTTCCTACAGTCTTAAGAAGACAAATGGAGCATGCTGCCACTCATGCATGCACACACCATCCTTCCTACAGTCTGAAAAAGACAAGTGGAGCATGCTGCCACTCATGCATGCACACGCCATCCTCCCTACAGTCTTAAGAAGACAAGTGGAGCATGCTGCCACTCATGCATGCACACACCATCCTTCCTACAGTCTTCAGAAGGCAAATGGATCATGCAGACACTCATGCATGCACACACCATCCTGCCGACAGTCTTAAGAAGACAAGTGGAGCATGCAGACACTCATGCTTGCACACACCATCCTTCCTCCAGTCTGAAGAAGAGAAGTGGAGCATGCTGCCACTCATGCATGCACACACCATCCTTCCTACAGTCTGAAGTAGAGAAGTGGAGCATGCAGACACTCATGCATGCACACACCATCCTTCCTACAGTCTGAAGAAGACAAGTGGAGCATGCAGACACTCATGCATGCACACACCATCCTTCCTCCAGTCTTAAGAAGAGAAGTGGAGCATGCAGACACTCATGCTTGCACACACCATCCTTCCTCCAGTCTTAAGACAAGTGGAGCATTCAGACACTCATGCTTGCACACACCATCCTTCCTACAGTCTGATGAAGACAAGTGGAGCATGCAGACACTCATGCATGCACACACCATCCTTCCTACAGTCTGAAGAAGACAAGTGGAGCATGCAGCCACTCATGCATGCACACACCATCCTTCCTCCAGTCTTAAGAAGACAAGTGGAGCATGCTGCCACTCATGCATGCACACACCATCCTTCCTACAGTCTTAAGAAGACAAATGGAGCATGCAGACACTCATGCATGCACACACCATCCTTCCTCCAGTCTTAAGAAGACAAGTGGAGCATGCTGCCACTCATGCATGCACACACCATCCTTCATCCAGACTTAAGAAGACAAGTAGAGCATGCAGACACTCATGCATGCACACACCATCCTTCCTCCAGTCTTAAGAAGACAAGTGGAGCATGCTGCCACTCATGCATGCACACACCATCCTTCCTACAGTCTTAAGAAGACAAGTGGAGCATGCTGCCACTCATGAATGCACACACCATCCTTCCTACAGTCTTAAGAAGACAACTGGATCATGCTGCCACTCATGCATGCACACACCATCCTTCCTACAGTCTTAAGAAGACAAGTGGAGCATGCAGTCACTCATGCATGCACACACCATCCTTCCTCAAGTCTTAAGAAGACAAGTGGAGCATGCTGCCACTCATGCATGCACACACCATCCTTCCTACAGTCTTAAGAAGACAAGTGGAGCATGCTGCCACTCATGCATGCACACACCATTCTTCCTCCAGCCTGAAGAAGACAAGTGGAGCATGCAGACACTCATTCATGCACACACCATCCTTCCTCCAGACTTAAGAAGACAAGTGGAGCATGCTGCCACTCATGCATGCACACACCATCCTTCCTACAGTCTTAAGAAGAGAAGTTAGGCATGCTGCCACTCATGCATACACACACCATCCTTCCTACAGTCTTAAGAAGACAAGTGGAGCATGCTGCCACTCATGCATGCACACACCACCCTTCCTACAGCCTTAGGAACACAAGTGGAGCATGCAGACACTCATGCATGCACACACCATCCTTCCTACAGTCTTAAGAAGACAAGTGGAGCATGCTGCCACTCATGCATGCACACACCATCCTTTCTACAGTCTTAAGAAGACAAGTGGAGCATGCTGCCACTCATGCATGCACAAACCATCCTCCCTACAGTCTGAAGAAGACAAGTGGAGCATGCTGCCACTCATGCATGCACACACCATGCTTCCTACAGTCTGAAGACGACAAGTGGAGCATGCTGCCACTCATGCATGCACACACCATCCTTCCTACAGTCTTAAGAAGACAGGTGGAGCATGCTGCTACTCATGCATGCACACACCATCCTTCCTACAGTCTTAAGAAGACAAGTGGAGCATGCACACTAATGCATGCACACACCATGCTTCCTACAGTATTAAGAAGACAAGTGGAGCATGCTGCCAGTCATGCATGCACACAACATCCTTCCTACAGTCTGAAGAAGACAAGTGGAGCATGCAGACACTCATGCATGCACACACCATCCTTCCTCCAGTCTTAAGAAGACAAGTGGCGCATGCTGCCACTCATGCATGCACACACCATCCTTCCTACAGTCTTAAGAAGACAAGTGGAGCATGCTGCCACTCATGCATGCACACACCATCCTTCCTACAGTCTTAAGAAGACAAGTGGAGCATGCACACTCATGCATGTACACACCATCCTTCCTACAGTCTTAAGAAGAGAAGTGGAGCATGCAGACACTCATGCATGCACACACCACCCTTCCTACAGTCTTAAGAAGACAAGTGGAGCATGCTGCCACTCATGCAGGCACACACCATCCTTCCTACAGTCTTAAGAAGACAAGTGGAGCATGCTGCCACTCATGCATGCACACACCATCCTTCCTACAGTCTGAAAAAGGCAAGTGGAGCATGCTGCCACTCATGCATACACACACCATCCTTCCTACAGTCTTAAGAAGACAAGTGGCGCATGCACACTCATGCATGTACACACCATCCTTCCTACAGTCTTAAGAAGACAAGTTGAGCATGCTGCCACTCATGCATGCACAGAGACTCCTGAATGGGCACACACCATCCTTCCTACAGTCTTAAGAAGACAAGTGGAGCATGCAGACACTCATGCATGCACACACCATCCTTCCTCCAGCCTGGAGAAGACAAGTGGAGCATGCTGCCACTCATGCATGAACACACCGTCCTTCCTACAGTCTTAAGAAGACAAGTGGAGCATGCTGCCACTCATGCATGCACACACCATCCTTCCTACAGTCTGAAGAAGACAAGTGGAGCATGCAGCCACTCATGCATACACACACCATCCTTCCTACAGTCTTAAGAAGACAAGTGGAGCATGCACACTCATGCATGTATACACCATCCTTCCTACAGTCTTAAGAAGACAAGTGGAGCATGCACACTCATGCATGTACACACCATCCTTCCTACAGGCTTAAGAAGACAATTGGAGCATGCACACTCATGCATGCACAAACCATCCTTCTTACAGTCTGAAGAAGACAAGTGGAGCATGCAGACACTCATGCATGCACACACCGTCCTTCCTACAGTCTTAAGAAGACAAGTGGAGCATGCTGCCACTCATGCATGCACACACCATCCTTCCTACAGTCTTAAGAAGACAAGTGGAGCATGCTGCCACTCATGCATGCACACACCATCCTTCCTACAGTCTGAAAAAGGCAAGTGGAGCATGCTGCCACTCATGCATACACACACAATCCTTCCTACAGTCTTAAGAAGACAAGTGGAGCATGCTGCCACTCATGCATGCACACACCATACTTCCTACAGTCTTAAGAAGACAAATGGATCATGCAGACACTCATGCATGCACACACCATCCTTCCTCCAGTCTTAAGAAGACATGTGGAGCATGCTGCCACTCATGCATGCACACACCATCCTTCCTACAGTCTTAAGAAGACAAGTGGAGCATGCAGACACTCATGCATGCACACACCATCCTTCCTCCAGTCTTAAGAAGAGAAGTGGAGCATGCAGACACTCATGCATGCACACACCATCCTTCCTACAGTCTGAAGAAGACAAGTGGAGCATGCAGCCACTCATGCATACACACACCATCCTTCCTACAGTCTTAAGAAGACAAGTGGAGCATGCACACTCATGCATGTATACACCATCCTTCCTACAGTCTTAAGAAGACAAGTGGAGCATGCACACTCATGCATGTACACACCATCCTTCCTACAGGCTTAAGAAGACAATTGGAGCATGCACACTCATGCATGCACAAACCATCCTTCTTACAGTCTGAAGAAGACAAGTGGAGCATGCAGACACTCATGCATGCACACACCGTCCTTCCTACAGTCTTAAGAAGACAAGTGGAGCATGCTGCCACTCATGCATGCACACACCATCCTTCCTACAGTCTTAAGAAGACAAGTGGAGCATGCTGCCACTCATGCATGCACACACCATCCTTCCTACAGTCTGAAAAAGGCAAGTGGAGCATGCTGCCACTCATGCATACACACACAATCCTTCCTACAGTCTTAAGAAGACAAGTGGAGCATGCTGCCACTCATGCATGCACACACCATACTTCCTACAGTCTTAAGAAGACAAATGGATCATGCAGACACTCATGCATGCACACACCATCCTTCCTCCAGTCTTAAGAAGACATGTGGAGCATGCTGCCACTCATGCATGCACACACCATCCTTCCTACAGTCTTAAGAAGACAAGTGGAGCATGCAGACACTCATGCATGCACACACCATCCTTCCTCCAGTCTTAAGAAGAGAAGTGGAGCATGCAGACACTCATGCATGCACACACCATCCTTCCTACATTCTTAAGAAGACAAGTGGAGCATGCTGCCACTCATGCATGCACACACCATTCTTCCTCCAGCCTGAAGCAGACAAGTGGAGCATGCTGCCACTCATTCATAAACACACCGTCCTTCCTACAGTCTTAAGAAGACAAGTGGAGCATGCTGCCACTCATGCATGCACACACCATCCTTCCTACAGTCTGAAGAAGACAAGTGGAGCATGCAGCCACTCAAGCATACACACACCATCATTCCTACAGTCTTAAGAAGACAAGTGGAGCATGCACACTCATGCATGTACACACCATCCTTCCTACAGGCTTAAGAAGACAAGTGGAGCATGCACACTCATGCATGTACACACCATCCTTCCTACAGTCTTAAGAAGACAAGTTGAGCATGCTGCCACTCATGCATGCACAGAGACTCCTGAATGGGCACACACCATCCTTCCTACAGTCTTAAGAAGACAAGTGGAGCATGCAGACACTCATGCATGCACACACCATCCTTCCTCCAGCCTGAAGAAGACAAGTGGAGCATGCTGCCACTCATGCATGAACACACCGTCCTTCCTACAGCCTGAAGAAGACAAGTGGAGCATGCAGACACTTATGCATGCACACACCATCCTTCCTCCAGACTTCAGAAGACAAGTGGAGCATGCTGCCACTCATGCATGCACACACCATCCTTCCTCAAGCCTGAAGAAGACAAGTGGAGCATGCTGCCACTTATGCATGAACACACCATCCTTCCTACAGTCTTAAGAAGACAAGTGGAGCATGCAGACACTCATGCATGCACACACCATCCTTCCTACAGTCTGAAGAAGACAAGTGGAGCATGCACACTCATGCATGTACACACCATCCTTCCTACAGTCTTAAGAAGACAAGTGGAGCATGCACACTCATGCATGTACACACCATCCTTCCTACAGGCTTAAGAAGACAAGTGGAGCATGCAGACACTCATGCATGCACACACCGTCCTTCCTACAGTCTTAAGAAGACAAGTGGAGCATGCTGCCACTCATGCATGCACACACCATCCTTCCTACAGTCTTAAGAAGACAAGTGGAGCATGCTGCCACTCATGCATGCACACACCATCCTTCCTACAGTCTGAAAAAGACAAGTGGCGCATGCACACTCATGCATGTACACACCATCCTTCCTACAGTCTTAAGAAGACAAGTTGAGCATGCTGCCACTCATGCATGCACAGAGACTCCTGAATGGGCACACACCATCCTTCCTACAGTCTTAAGAAGACAAGTGGAGCATGCAGACACTCATGCATGCACACACCATCCTTCCTCCAGCCTGAAGAAGACAAGTGGAGCATGCTGCCACTCATGCATGAACACACCGTCCTTCCTACAGTCTTAAGAAGACAAGTGGAGCATGCTGCCACTCATGCATGCACACACCATCCTTCCTACAGTCTGAAGAAGACAAGTGGAGCATGCAGCCACTCATGCATACACACACCATCCATCCTACAGTCTTAAGAAGACAAGTGGAGCATGCACACTCATGCATGTATACACCATCCTTCCTACAGTCTTAAGAAGACAAGTGGAGCATGCACACTCATGCATGTACACACCATCCTTCCTACAGGCTTAAGAAGACAATTGGAGCATGCACACTCATGCATGCACAAACCATCCTTCTTACAGTCTGAAGAAGACAAGTGGAGCATGCAGACACTCATGCATGCACACACCGTCCTTCCTACAGTCTTAAGAAGACAAGTGGAGCATGCTGCCACTCATGCATGCACACACCATCCTTCCTACAGTCTTAAGAAGACAAGTGGAGCATGCTGCCACTCATGCATGCACACACCATCCTTCCCACAGTCTGAAAAAGGCAAGTGGAGCATGCTGCCACTCATGCATACACACACCATCCTTCCTACAGTCTTAAGAAGACAAGTGGAGCATGCTGCCACTCATGCATGCACACACCATCCTTCCTACAGTCTTAAGAAGACAAATGGATCATGCAGACACTCATGCATGCACACACCATCCTTCCTCCAGTCTTAAGAAGACATGTGGAGCATGCTGCCACTCATGCATGCACACACCATCCTTCCTACAGTCTTAAGAAGACAAGTGGAGCATGCAGACACTCATGCATGCACACACCATCCTTCCTCCAGTCTTAAGAAGAGAAGTGGAGCATGCAGACACTCATGCATGCACACACCATCCTTCCTACAGTCTTAAGAAGACAAGTGGAGCATGCTGCCACTCATGCATGCACACACCATTCTTCCTCCAGCCTGAAGCAGACAAGTGGAGCATGCTGCCACTCATTCATAAACACACCGTCCTTCCTACAGTCTTAAGAAGACAAGTGGAGCATGCTGCCACTCATGCATGCACACACCATCCTTCCTACAGTCTGAAGAAGACAAGTGGAGCATGCAGCCACTCAAGCATACACACACCATCCTTCCTACAGTCTTAAGAAGACAAGTGGAGCATGCACACTCATGCATGTACACACCATCCTTCCTACAGTCTTAAGAAGACAAGTGGAGCATGCACACTCATGCATGTACACACCATCCTTCCTACAGTCTTAAGAAGACAAGGTGAGCATGCTGCCACTCATGCATGCACAGAGACTCCTGAATGGGCACACACCATCCTTCCTACAGTCTTAAGAAGACAAGTGGAGCATGCAGACACTCATGCATGCACACACCATCCTTCCTCCAGCCTGAAGAAGACAAGTGGAGCATGCTGCCACTCATGCATGAACACACCGTCCTTCCTACAGCCTGAAGAAGACAAGTGGAGCATGCAGACACTCATGCATGCACACACCATCCTTCCTCCAGACTTAAGAAGACAAGTGGAGAATGCTGCCACTCATGCATGCACACACCATCCTTCCTCCAGCCTGAAGAAGACAAGTGGAGCATGCTGCCACTCATGCATGAACACACCATCCTTCCTACAGTCTTAAGAAGACAAGTGGAGCATGCAGACACTCATGCATGCACACACCATCCTTCCTACAGTCTGAAGAAGACAAGTGGAGCATGCACACTCATGCATGTACACACCATCCTTCCTACAGTCTTAAGAAGACAAGTGGAGCATGCACACTCATGCATGTACACACCATCCTTCCTACAGGCTTAAGAAGACAAGTGGAGCATGCAGACACTCATGCATGCACACACCGTCCTTCCTACAGTCTTAAGAAGACAAGTGGAGCATGCTGCCACTCATGCATGCACACACCATCCTTCCTACAGTCTTAAGAAGACAAGTGGAGCATGCTGCCACTCATGCATGCACACACCATCCTTCCTACAGTCTGAAAAAGACAAATGGAGCATGCAGACACTCATGCATGCACACACCATCCTTCCTCCAGTCTTAAGAAGAGAAGTGGAGCATGCTGGCACTCATGCATGCACACACCATTCTTCCTACAGTCTTAAGAAGACAAGTGGCGCATGCACACTCATGCATGTACACACCATCCTTCCTACAGTCTTAAGAAGACAAGTGGAGCATGCTGCCACTCATGCATGCACAGAGACTCCTGTATGGGCACACACCATCCTTCCTACAGTCTTAAGAAGACAAGTGGAGCATGCAGACACACATGCATGCACACACCATCCTTCCTACAGTCTGAAGAAGACAAGTGGAGCATGCTGCCACTCATGCATGCACACGCCATCCTTCCTACAGTCTTAAGACGACAAGTGGAGCATGCTGCCACTCATGGATGCACACACAATGCTTCCTACAGTCTGAAGAAGACAAGTGGAGCATGCTGCCACTCATGCATGCACACACCATCCTTCCTACAGTCTTAAGAAGACAAGTGGAGCATGCTGCCACTCATGCATGCACACACCATCCTTCCTACAGTCTGAGGAAGACAAGTGGAGCATGCAGACACTCATGCATGCACACACCATCCTTCCTCCAGTCTTAAGAAGAGACGTGAAGCATGCAGACATGCATGCATGCACACACCACCATTCCTACAGTCATAGGAAGACAAGTGGAGCATGCAGACACTCATGCATGCACACACCATCCATCCTACAGTCTGAAGAAGAGAAGTGGAGCATGCACACATGCATGCACACACCATCCTTCCTACAGTCTGAAGAAGACACGTGGAGCATGCAGACACTCATGCATGCACACACCATCCTTCCTACAGTCTTAAGAAGACAAGTGGAGCATGCTGCCACTCATGCATGCACACACCATCCTTCCTACAGTCTTAAGAAGACAAGTGGAGCATGCTGCCACTCATGCATGCACACACCATCCTTCCGACAGTCTTAAGAAGACAAGTGGAGCATGCAGACACTCATGCATGCACACACCATCCTTCCTACAGTCTTAAGAAGAGAAGTGGAGCATGCTGGAATCATGCATGCACACACCATCCTTCCTCCAGTCTTAAGAAGAGAAGTGGAGCATGGAGACACTCAGGCATGCACACACCATCCTTCCTACAGTCTTAAGAAGAGAAGTGGAGCATGCGGCACTCTCATGCATGTACACACCATCCTTCCTACAGTCTTAAGAAGACAAGTGGAGCATGCACACTCATGCATGCACACACCATCCTTCCTACAGTCTTAAGAAGACAAGTGGAGCATGCTGCCACTCATGCATGCACACACCATCCTTCCGACAGTCTTAAGAAGACAAGTGGAGCATGCTGCCACTCATGCATGCACATACCATCCTTCCGACAGTCTTAAGAAGACAAGTGGAGCATGCTGCCACTCATCCATGCGGACACCATCCTTCCTAAAGTCTTAAGAAGAGAGGTGGAGCATGCTGCACACTCATGCATGCACACACCATCCTTCCTACAATCTTAAAAAGACAAGTGGAGCATGCTGCCACTCATGCATGCACACACCATCCTGCCGACAGTCTTAAGAAGACAAGTGGAGCATGCAGACACTCATGCTTGCACACACCATCCTTCCTCCAGTCTGAAGAAGAGAAGTGGAGCTGGCTGCCACTCATGCATGCACACACCATCCTTCCTACAGTCTGAAGTAGAGAAGTGGAGCATGCAGACACTCATGCATGCACACACCATCCTTCCTACAGTCTGAAGAAGACAAGTGGAGCATGCAGACACTCATGCATGCACACACCATCCTTCCTCCAGTCTTAAGAAGAGAAGTGGAGCATGCAGACACTCATGCTTGCACACACCATCCTTCCTACAGTCTGAAGACAAGTGGAGCATGCAGACACTCATGCATGCACACACCATCCTTCCTACAGTCTGAAGAAGACAAGTGGAGCATGCAGCCACTCATGCAAGCACACACCATCCTTCCTCCCGTCTTAAGAAGACAAGTGGAGCATGCTGCCACTCATGCATGCACACACCATCCTTCCTACAGCCTGAAGAAGACAAGTGGAGCATGCTGCCACTCATGCATGCACACACCATCCTCCCTACAGTCTTAAGAAGACAAGTGGAGCATGCTGCCACTCATGCATGCACACACCATCCTTCCTACAATCTTAAGAAGACAAATGGAGCATGCAGACACTCATGCATGCACACACCATCCTTTCTCCAGTCTTAAGAAGACAAGTGGAGCATGCTGCCACTCATGCATGCACACACCATCCTTCCTACAGTCTTAAGAAGACAGGTGGAGCATACAGACACTCATGCATGCACACACCATCCTTCCTCCTGTCTTAAGAAGAGAAGTGGAGCATGCAGACACTCATGCTTCCACACACCATCCTTCCTACAGTCTGAAGAAGACAAGTGGAGCATGCACCCACTCATGCATGCACACACCATCCTTCCTCAAGTCTTAAGAAGACAAGTGGAGCATGCTGCCACTCATGCATGCACACACCATCCTTCCTCCAGTCTTAAGAAGACAAGTAGAGCATGCAGACACTCATGCATGCACACACCATCCTTCCTACAGTCTTAAGAAGACAAGTGGAGCATGCAGACACTCATGCATGCACACACCATCCTTCCTACAGCCTTAAGAAGACAAGTGGAGCATGCAGACACTCATGCATGCACACACCATCCTTCCTACAGTCTTACGAAGACAAGTGGAGCATGCTGACACTCATGCATAAACACACCTTCCTTCCTACAGTCTTAAGAAGACAAGTGGAGCATGCAGACACTCATGCATGCACACACCATCTTTCCTCCAGTCTTAAGAAGAGACGTGAAGCATGCAGACATGCATGCATGCACACACCACCCTTCCTACAGTCATAGGAAGACAAGTGGAGCATGCAAAAACTCATGCATGCACACACCATCCATCCTACAGTCTGAAGAAGTGGAGCATGCACACATGCATGCACACACCATCCTTCCTACAGTCTGAAGAAGACACGTGGAGCATGCAGACACTCATGCATGCACACACCATCCTTCCTACAGTCTTAAGAAGACAAGTGGAGCATGCTGCCACTCATGCATGCACACACCATCCTTCCTACAGTCTTAATAAGACAAGTGGAGCATGCTGCCACTCATGCATGCACACACCACCCTTCCGACAGTCTTAAGAAGACAAGTGGAGCATGCAGACACTCATGCATGCACACACCATCCTTCCTACAGTCTTAAGAAGAGAAGTGGAGCATGCTGGAATCATGCATGCACACACCATCCTTCCTCCAGTCTTAAGAAGAGAAGTGGAGCATGGAGACACTCAGGCATGCACACACCATCCTTCCTACAGTCTTAAGAAGAGAAGTGGAGCATGCAGCACTCTCATGCATGTACACACCATCCTTCCTACAGTCTTAAGAAGACAAGTGGAGCATGCACGCTCATGCATGCACACACCATCCTTCCTACAGTCTTAAGAAGACAAGTGGAGCATGCTGCCACTCATGCATGCACACACCATCCTTTCAACAGTCTTAAGAAGACAAGTGGAGCATGCTGCCACTCATGCATGCACATACCATCCTTCCGACAGTCTTAAGAAGACAAGTGGAGCATGCTGCCACTCATCCATGCGCACACCATCCTTCCTACAGTCTTAAGAAGAGAGGTGGAGCATGCTGCACACTCATGCATGCACACACCATCCTTCCTACAATCTTAAAAAGACAAGTGGAGCATGCTGCCACTCATGCATGCACACACCATCCTGCCGACAGTCTTAGGAAGACAAGTGGAGCATGCAGACACTCATGCTTGCACACACCATCCTTCCTCCAGTCTGAAGAAGAGAAGTGGAGCATGCTGCCACTCATGCATGCACACACCATCCTTCCTACAGTCTGAAGTAGAGAAGTGGAGCATGCAGACACTCATGCATGCACACACCATCCTTCCTACAGTCTGAAGAAGACAAGTGGAGCATGCAGACACTCATGCATGTACACACCATCCTTCCTACAGTCTTAAGAAGACAAGTTGAGCATGCTGCCACTCATGCATGCACAGAGACTCCTGAATGGGCACACACCATCCTTCCTACAGTCTTAAGAAGACAAGTGGAGCATGCAGACACTCATGCATGCACACACCATCCTTCCTCCAGCCTGAAGAAGACAAGTGGAGCATGCTGCCACTCACTCATGAACACACCGTCCTTCCTACAGCCTGAAGAAGACAAGTGGAGCATGCAGACACTCATGCATGCACACACCATCCTTCCTCCAGACTTAAGAAGACAAGTGGAGCATGCTGCCACTCATGCATGCACACACCATCCTTCCTCCAGCCTGAAGAAGACAAGTGGAGCATGCTGCCACTCATGCATGAACACACCATCCTTCCTACAGTCTTAAGAAGACAAGTGGAGCATGCAGACACTCATGCATGCACACACCATCCTTCCTACAGTCTGAAGAAGACAAGTGGAGCATGCACACTCATGCATGTACACACCATCCTTCCTACAGTCTTAAGAAGACAAGTGGAGCATGCACACTCATGCATGTACACACCATCCTTCCTACAGGCTTAAGAAGACAAGTGGAGCATGCAGACACTCATGCATGCACACACCGTCCTTCCTACAGTCTTAAGAAGACAAGTGGAGCATGCTGCCACTCATGCATGCACACACCATCCTTCCTACAGTCTTAAGAAGACAAGTGGAGCATGCTGCCACTCATGCATGCACACACCATCCTTCCTACAGTCTGAAAAAGACAAATGGAGCATGCAGACACTCATGCATGCACACACCATCCTTCCTCTAGTCTTAAGAAGAGAAGTGGAGCATGCTGCCACTCATGCATGCACACACCATTCTTCCTACAGTCTTAAGAAGACAAGTGGCGCATGCACACTCATGCATGTACACACCATCCTTCCTACAGTCTTAAGAAGACAAGTGGAGCATGCTGCCACTCATGCATGCACAGAGACTCCTGAATGGGCACACACCATCCTTCCTACAGTCTTAAGAAGACAAGTGGAGCATGCAGACACACATGCATGCACACACCATCCTTCCTACAGTCTGAAGAAGACAAGTGGAGCATGCTGCCACTCATGCATGCACACGCCATCCTTCCTACAGTCTTAAGACGACAAGTGGAGCATGCTGCCACTCATGGATGCACACACAATGCTTCCTACAGTCTGAAGAAGACAAGTGGAGCATGCTGCCACTCATGCATGCACACACCATCCTTCCTACAGTCTTAAGAAGACAAGTGGAGCATGCTGCCACTCATGCATGCACACACCATCCTTCCTACAGTCTGAGGAAGACAAGTGGAGCATGCAGACACTCATGCATGCACACACCATCCTTCCTCCAGTCTTAAGAAGAGACGTGAAGCATGCAGACATGCATGCATGCACACACCACCCTTCCTACAGTCATAGGAAGACAAGTGGAGCATGCAGACACTCATGCATGCACACACCATCCATCCTACAGTCTGAAGAAGAGAAGTGGAGCATGCACACATGCATGCACACACCATCCTTCCTACAGTCTGAAGAAGACACGTGGAGCATGCAGACACTCATGCATGCACACACCATCCTTCCTACAGTCTTAAGAAGACAAGTGGAGCATGCTGCCACTCATGCATGCACACACCATCCTTCCTACAGTCTTAAGAAGACAAGTGGAGCATGCTGCCACTCATGCATGCACACACCATCCTTCCGACAGTCTTAAGAAGACAAGTGGAGCATGCAGACACTCATGCATGCACACACCATCCTTCCTACAGTCTTAAGAAGAGAAGTGGAGCATGCTGGAATCATGTATGCACACACCATCCTTCCTCCAGTCTTAAGAAGAGAAGTGGAGCATGGAGACACTCAGGCATGCACACACCATCCTTCCTACAGTCTTAAGAAGAGAAGTGGAGCATGCGGCACTCTCATGCATGTACACACCATCCTTCCTACAGTCTTAAGAAGACAAGTGGAGCATGCACACTCATGCATGCACACACCATCCTTCCTACAGTCTTAAGAAGACAAGTGGAGCATGCTGCCACTCATGCATGCACACACCATCTTTCTGACAGTCTTAAGAAGAGAAGTGGAGCATGCTGCCACTCATGCATGCACATACCATCCTTCCGACAGTCTTAAGAAGACAAGTGGAGCATGCTGCCACTCATCCATGCGGACACCATCCTTCCTAAAGTCTTAAGAAGAGAGGTGGAGCATGCTGCACACTCATGCATGCACACACCATCCTTCCTACAATCTTAAAAAGACAAGTGGAGCATGCTGCCACTCATGCATGCACACACCATTCCTGCCGACAGTCTTAAGAAGACAAGTGGAGCATGCAGACACTCATGCTTGCACACACCATCCTTCCTCCAATCTGAAGAAGAGAAGTGGAGCTGGCTGCCACTCATGCATGCACACACCATCCTTCCTACAGTCTGAAGTAGAGAAGTGGAGCATGCAGACACTCATGCATGCACACACCATCCTTCCTACAGTCTGAAGAAGACAAGTGGAGCATGCAGACACTCATGCATGCACACACCATCCTTCCTCCAGTCTTAAGAAGAGAAGTGGAGCATGCAGACACTCATGCTTGCACACACCATCCTTCCTCCAGTCTTAAGACAAGTGGAGCATTCAGACACTCATGCTTGCACACACCATCCTTCCTACAGTCTGAAGACAAGTGGAGCATGCAGACACTCATGCATGCACACACCATCCTTCCTACAGTCTGAAGAAGACAAGAGGAGCATGCAGCCACTCATGCATGCACACACCATCCTTCCTCCAGTCTTAAGAAGACAAGTGGAGCATGCTGCCACTCATGCATGCACACACCATCCTTCCTACAGTCTTAAGAAGACAAGTGGCGCATGCTGCCACTCATGCATGCACACACCATCTTCCCTACAGTCTTAAGAAGACAAGTGGAGCATGCTGCCACTCATGCATGCACACACCATCCTTCCTACAGTCTTAAGAAGACAAATGGAGCATGCAGACACTCATGCATGCACACACCATCCTTCCTCCAGTCTTAAGAAGACAAGTGGAGCATGCTGCCACTCATGCATGCACACACCATCCTTCCTACAGTCTTAAGAAGACAGGTGGAGCATGCAGACACTCATGCATGCACACACCATCCTTCCTCCTGTCTTAAGAAGAGAAGTGGAGCATGCAGACACTCATGCTTCCACACACCATCCTTCCTACAGTCTGAAGAAGACAAGTGGAGCATGCAGCCACTCATGCATGCACACACCATCCTTCCTCAAGTCTTAAGAAGACAAGTGGAGCATGCTGCCACTCATGCATGCACACACCATCCTTCCTCCAGTCTTAAGAAGACAAGTAGAGCATGCAGACACTCATGCATGCACACACCATCCTTCCTACAGTCTTAAGAAGACAAGTGGAGCATGCAGACACTCATGCATGCACACACCATCCTTCCTACAGCCTTAAGAAGACAAGTGGAGCATGCAGACACTCATGCATGCACACACCATCCTTCCTACAGTCTTAAGAAGACAAGTGGAGCATGCAGACACTCATGCATGCACACACCATCCTTCCTACAGCCTTAAGAAGACAAGTGGAGCATGCTGACACTCATGCATGCACACACCATCCTTCCTCCAGTCTTAAGAAGAGACGTGAAGCATGCAGACATGCATGCATGCACACACCACCCTTCCTACAGTCATAGGAAGACAAGTGGAGCATGCAAAAACTCATGCATGCACACACCATCCTTCCTACGGTCTGAAGAAGACACGTGGAGCATGCAGACACTCATGCATGCACACACAATCCTTCCTACAGTCTTAAGAAGACAAGTGGAGCATGCTGCCACTCATGCATGCACACACCATCCTTCCTACAGTCTTAAGAAGACAAGTGGAGCATGCTGCCACTCATGCATGCACACACCATCCTTCCGACAGTCTTAAGAAGACAAGTGGAGCATGCAGACACTCATGCATGCACACACCATCCTTCCTACAGTCTTAAGAAGAGAAGAGAAGAGAAGTGGAGCATGCTGGAATCATGCATGCACACACCATCCTTCCTCCAGTCTTAAGAAGAGAAGTGGAGCATGGAGACACTCAGGCATGCACACACCATCCTTCCTACAGTCTTAAGAAGAGAAGTGGAGCATGCGGCACTCTCATGCATGTACACACCATCCTTCCTACAGTCTTAAGAAGACAAGTGGAGCATGCACACTCATGCATGCACACACCATCCTTCCTACAGTCTTAAGAAGACAAGTGGAGCATGCTGCCACTCATGCATGCACACACCATCCTTCCGACAGTCTTAAGAAGACAAGTGGAGCATGCTGCCACTCATGCATGCACATACCATCCTTCCGACAGTCTTAAGAAGACAAGTGGAGCATGCTGCCACTCATCCATGCGCACACCATCCTTCCTACAGTCTTAAGAAGAGAGGTGGAGCATGCTGCACACTCATGCATGCACACACCATCCTTCCTACAATCTTAAAAAGACAAGTGGAGCATGCTGCCACTCATGCATGCACACACCATTCTGCCGACAGTCTTAAGAAGACAAGTGGAGCATGCAGACACTCATGCTTGCACACACCATCCTTCCTCCAGTCTGAAGAAGAGAAGTGGAGCATGCTGCCACTCATGCATGCACACACCATCCTTCCTACAGTCTGAAGTAGAGAAGTGGAGCATGCAGACACTCATGCATGCACACACCATCCTTCCTACAGTCTGAAGAAGACAAGTGGAGCATGCAGACACTCATGCATGCACACACCATCCTTCCTCCAGTCTTAAGAAGAGAAGTGGAGCATGCAGACACTCATGCTTGCACACACCATCCTTCCTCCAGTCTTAAGACAAGTGGAGCATTCAGACACTCATGCTTGCACACACCATCCTTCCTACAGTCTGAAGAAGACAAGTGGAGCATGCAGACACTCATGCATGCACACACCATCCTTCCTACTGTCTGAAGAAGACAAGTGGAGCATGCAGCCACTCATGCATGCACACACCATCCTTCCTCCAGTCTTAAGAAGACAAGTGGAGCATGCTGCCACTCATGCATGCACACACCATCCTTCCTACAGTCTTAAGAAGAGAAGTGGAGCATGCAGACACTCATGCTTGCACACACCATCCTTCCTCCAGTCTTAAGACAAGTGGAGCATTCAGACACTCATGCTTGCACACACCATCCTTCCTACAGTCTGAAGAAGACAAATGGAGCATGCAGACACTCATGCATGCACACACCATCCTTCCTCCAGTCTTAAGAAGACAAATGGAGCATGCTGCCACTCATCCATGCACACACCATCCTTCCTACAGTCTTAAGAAGACAAGTGGAGCATGCAGACACTCATGCATGCACACACCATCCTTCCTCCTGTCTTAAGAAGAGAAGTGGAGCATGCAGACACTCATGCTTCCACACACCATCCTTCCTACAGTCTGAAGAAGACAAGTGGAGCATGCAGCCACTCATGCATGCACACACCATCCTTCCTCAAGTCTTAAGAAGACAAGTGGAGCATGCTGCCACTCATGCATGCACACACCATCCTTCCTCCAGTCTTAAAAAGACAAGTAGAGCATGCAGACACTCATGCATGCACACACCATCCTTCCTACAGTCTTAAGAAGACAAGTGGAGCATGCAGACACTCATGCATGCACACACCATCCTTCCTACAGCCTTAAGAAGACAAGTGGAGCATGCAGACACTCATGCATGCACACACCATCCTTCCTACAGTCTTACGAAGACAAGTGGAGCATGCTGACACTCATGCATAAACACACCTTCCTTCCTACAGTCTTAAGAAGACAAGTGGAGCATGCAGACACTCATGCATGCAGACACCATCCTTCCTCCAGTCTTAAGAAGACAAGTGGAGCATGCTGCCACTCATGCATGCACACACCATCCTTCCTACAGTCTTAAGAAGACAAGTGGAGCATGCAGACACTCATGCATGCACACACCATCCTTCCTCCAGTCTTAAGAAGACAAGTGGAGCATGCAGACACTCATGCATGCACACACCATCCTTCCTCCAGTCTTAAGAAGACAAGTGGAGCATGCTGCCACTCATGCATGCACACACCATCCTTCCTACAGTCTTAAGAAGACAAGTAGAGCATGCAGACACTCATGCATGCACACACCATCCTTCCTCCAGTCTTAAGAAGACAAGTGGAGCATGCTGCCACTCATGAATGCACCCACCATCCTTCCTACAGTCTTAAGAAGACAAGTGGAGCATGCTGCCACTCATGCATGCACACACCATCCTTCCTACAGTGTTAAGAAGACAAGTGGAGCATGCTGCCACTCATGCATGCACAAACCATCCTTCCTACAGTCTGAAGAAGACAAGTGAAGCATGCTGCCACTCATGCATGCACACACCATCCTTCCTACAGTCTTAAGAAGACAAGTGGAGCATGCTGCCACTCATGCATGCACACACCATCCTTCCTACAGTCTTAAGAAGACAAGTGGAGCATGCAGTCACTCATGCATGCACACACCATCCTTCCTCAAGTCTTAAGAAGACAAGTGGAGCATGCTGCCACTCATGCATGCACACACCATCCTTCCTACAGTCTTAAGAAGACAAGTGGAGCATGCAGACACTCATGCATGCACACACCATCCTTCTTACAGTCTTAAGAAGACAAGTGGAGCATGCTGCCAGTCATGCATGCACACACCATTCTTCCTCCAGCCTGAAGAAGACAAGTGGAGCATGCAGACACTCATGCATGCACACACCATCCTTCCTCCAGACTTAAGAAGACAAGTGGAGCATGCTGCCACTCATGCATGCACACACCATCCTTCCTACAGTCTTAAGAAGAGAAGTTAGGCATGCTGCCACTCATGCATACACACACCATCCTTCCTACAGTCTTAAGAAGACAAGTGGAGCATGCTGCCACTCATGCATGCACACACCACCCGTCCTACTGCCTTAGGAACACAAGTGGAGCATGCAGACACTCATGCATGCACACACCATCCTTCCTACAGTCTTAAGAAGACAAGTGGAGCATGGTGCCACTCATGCATGCACACACCATCCTTCCTACAGTCTTAAGAAGACAAGTGGAGCATGCTGCCACTCATGCATGCACAAACCATCCTCCCTACAGTCTGAAGAAGACAAGTGGAGCATGCTGCCACTCATGCATGCACACACCATGATTCCTACAGTCTGAAGACGACAAGTGGAGCATGCTGCCACTCATGCATGCACACACCATCCTTCCTACAGTCTTAAGAAGACAGGTGGAGCATGCTGCTACTCATGCATGCACACACCATCCTTCCTACAGTCTTAAGAAGACAAGTGGAGCATGCACACTAATGCATGCACACACCATGCTTCCTACAGTATTAAGAAGACAAGTGGAGCATGCTGCCAGTCATGCATGCACACAACATCCTTCCTACAGTCTGAAGAAGACAAGTGGAGCATGCAGACACTCATGCATGCACACACCATCCTTCCTCCAGTCTTAAGAAGACAAGTGGCGCATGCTGCCACTCATGCATGCACACACCATCCTTCCTACAGTCTTAAGAAGACAAGTGGAGCATGCTGCCACTCATGCATACACACACCATCCTTCCTACAGTCTTAAGAAGACAAGTGGAGCATGCACACTCATGCATGTACACACCATCCTTCCTACAGTCTTAAGAAGAGAAGTGGAGCATGCAGACACTCATGCATGCACACACCACCCTTCCTACAGTCTTAAGAAGACAAGTGGAGCATGCTGCCACTCATGCATGCACACACCATCCTTCCTACAGTCTGAAGAAGAGAAGTGGAGCATGCACACATGCATGCACACACCATCCTTCCTACAGTCTGAAGAAGACACGTGGAGCATGCAGACACTCATGCATGCACACACCATCCTTCCTACAGTCTTAAGAAGACAAGTGGAGCATGCTGCCACTCATGCGTGCACACACCATCCTTCCTACAGTCTGAAAAAGACAAGTGGAGCATGCTGCCACTCATGCATACACACACCATCCTTCCTACAGTCTTAAGAAGACAAGTGGCGCATGCACACTCATGCATGTACACACCATCCTTCCTACAGTCTTAAGAAGACAAGTTGAGCATGCTGCCACTCATGCATGCACAGAGACTCCTGAATGGGCACACACCATCCTTCCTACAGTCTTAAGAAGACAAGTGGAGCATGCAGACACTCATGCATGCACACACCATCCTTCCTCCAGCCTGAAGAAGACAAGTGGAGCATGCTGCCACTCATGCATGAACACACCGTCCTTCCTACAGTCTTAAGAAGACAAGTGGAGCATGCTGCCACTCATGCATGCACACATCATCCTTCCTACAGTCTGAAGAAGACAAGTGGAGCATGCAGCCACTCATGCATACACACACCATCCTTCCTACAGTCTTAAGAAGACAAGTGGAGCATGCACACTTATGCATGTACACACCATCCTTCCTACAGTCTTAAGAAGACAAGTGGAGCATGCACACTCATGCATGTACACACCATCCTTCCTACAGGCTTAAGAAGACAAGTGGAGCATGCACACTCATGCATGCACAAACCATCCTTCTTACAGTCTGAAGAAGACAAGTGGAGCATGCAGACACTCATGCATGCACACACCGTCCTTCCTACAGTCTTAAGAAGACAAGTGGAGCATGCTGCCACTCATGCATGCACACACCATCCTTCCTACAGTCTTAAGAAGACAAGTGGAGCATGCTGCCACTCATGCATGCACACACCATCCTTCCTACAGTCTGAAAAAGACAAGTGGAGCATGCTGCCACTCATGCATGCACACGTCATCCTCCCTACAGTCTTAAGAAGACAAGTGGAGCATGCTGCCACTCATGCATGCACACACCATCCTTCCTACAGTCTTAAGAAGACAAATGGATCATGCAGACACTCATGCATGCACACACCATCCTTCCTCCAGTCTTAAGAAGACATGTGGAGCATGCACACTCATGCATGTACACACCATCCTTCCTACAGTCTTAAGAAGACAAGTTGAGCATGCTGCCACTCATGCATGAACAGAGACTCCTGAATGGGCACACACCATTCTTCCTACAGTCTTAAGAAGACAAGTGGAGCATGCTGCCACTCATGCATGCACACACCATCCTCCCTACAGTCTTAAGAAGACATGTGGAGCATGCTGCCACTCATGCATGCACACACCATCCTTCCTACAGTCTTAAGAAGACAAATGGAGCATGCAGACACTCATGCATGCACACACCATCCTTCCTCCAGTCTTAAGAAGACAAGTGGAGCATGCAGACACTCATGCATGCACACACCATCCTTCCTCCAGTCTTAAGAAGACAAGTGGAGCATGCTGCCACTCATGCATGCACACACCATCCTTCCTACAGTCTTAAGAAGACAAGTAGAGCATGCAGACACTCATGCATGCACACACCATCCTTCCTCCAGTCTTAAGAAGACAAGTGGAGCATGCTGCCACTCATGAATGCACACACCATCCTTCCTACAGTCTTAAGAAGACAAGTGGAGCATGCTGCCACTCATGCATGCACACACCATCCTTCCTACAGTGTTAAGAAGACAAGTGGAGCATGCTGCCACTCATGCATGCACAAACCATCCTTCCTACAGTCTGAAGAAGACAAGTGAAGCATGCTGCCACTCATGCATGCACACACCATCCTTCCTACAGTCTTAAGAAGACAAGTGGAGCATGCTGCCACTCATGCATGCACACACCATCCTTCCTACAGTCTTAAGAAGACAAGTGGAGCATGCAGTCACTCATGCATGCACACACCATCCTTCCTCAAGTCTTAAGAAGACAAGTGGAGCATGCTGCCACTCATGCATGCACACACCATCCTTCCTACAGTCTTAAGAAGACAAGTGGAGCATGCAGACACTCATGCATGCACACACCATCCTTCTTACAGTCTTAAGAAGACAAGTGGAGCATGCTGCCAGTCATGCATGCACACACCATTCTTCCTCCAGCCTGAAGAAGACAAGTGGAGCATGCAGACACTCATGCATGCACACACCATCCTTCTTCCAGACTTAAGAAGACAAGTGGAGCATGCTGCCACTCATGCATGCACACACCATCCTTCCTACAGTCTTAAGAAGAGAAGTTAGGCATGCTGCCACTCATGCATACACACACCATCCTTCCTACAGTCTTAAGAAGACAAGTGGAGCATGCTGCCACTCATGCATGCACACACCACCCTTCCTACAGCCTTAGGAACACAAGTGGAGCATGCAGACACTCATGCATGCACACACCATCCTTCCTACAGTCTTAAGAAGACAAGTGGAGCATGGTGCCACTCATGCATGCACACACCATCCTTCCTACAGTCTTAAGAAGACAAGTGGAGCATGCTGCCACTCATGCATGCACAAACCATCCTCCCTACAGTCTGAAGAAGACAAGTGGAGCATGCTGCCACTCATGCATGCACACACCATGATTCCTACAGTCTGAAGACGACAAGTGGAGCATGCTGCCACTCATGCATGCACACACCATCCTTCCTACAGTCTTAAGAAGACAGGTGGAGCATGCTGCTACTCATGCATGCACACACCATCCTTCCTACAGTCTTAAGAAGACAAGTGGAGCATGCACACTAATGCATGCACACACCATGCTTCCTACAATATTAAGAAGACAAGTGGAGCATGCTGCCAGTCATGCATGCACACAACATCCTTCCTACAGTCTGAAGAAGACAAGTGGAGCATGCAGACACTCATGCATGCACACACCATCCTTCCTCCAGTCTTAAGAAGACAAGTGGCGCATGCTGCCACTCATGCATGCACACACCATCCTTCCTACAGTCTTAAGAAGACAAGTGGAGCATGCTGCCACTCATGCATACACACACCATCCTTCCTACAGTCTTAAGAAGACAAGTGGAGCATGCACACTCATGCATGTACACACCATCCTTCCTACAGTCTTAAGAAGAGAAGTGGAGCATGCAGACACTCATGCATGCACACACCACCCTTCCTACAGTCTTAAGAAGACAAGTGGAGCATGCTGCCACTCATGCATGCACACACCATCCTTCCTACAGTCTTAAGAAGACAAGTGGAGCATGCTGCCACTCATGCATGCACACACCATCCTTCCTACAGTCTGAAAAAGACAAGTGGAGCATGCTGCCACTCATGCATATACACACCATCCTTCCTACAGTCTTAAGAAGACAAGTGGCGCATGCACACTCATGCATGTACACACCATCCTTCCTACAGTCTTAAGAAGACAAGTTGAGCATGCTGCCACTCATGCATGCACAGAGACTCCTGAATGGGCACACACCATCCTTCCTACAGTCTTAAGAAGACAAGTGGAGCATGCAGACACTCATGCATGCACACACCATCCTTCCTCCAGCCTGAAGAAGACAAGTGGAGCATGCTGCCACTCATGCATGAACACACCGTCCTTCCTACAGTCTTAAGAAGACAAGTGGAGCATGCTGCCACTCATGCATGCACACATCATCCTTCCTACAGTCTGAAGAAGACAAGTGGAGCATGCAGCCACTCATGCATACACACACCATCCTTCCTACAGTCTTAAGAAGACAAGTGGAGCATGCACACTCATGCATGTACACACCATCCTTCCTACAGTCTTAAGAAGACAAGTGGAGCATGCACACTCATGCATGTACACACCATCCTTCCTACAGGCTTAAGAAGACAAGTGGAGCATGCACACTCATGCATGCACAAACCATCCTTCTTACAGTCTGAAGAAGACAAGTGGAGCATGCAGACACTCATGCATGCACACACCGTCCTTCCTACAGTCTTAAGAAGACAAGTGGAGCATGCTGCCACTCATGCATGCACACACCATCCTTCCTACAGTCTTAAGAAGACAAGTGGAGCATGCTGCCACTCATGCATGCACACACCATCCTTCCTACAGTCTGAAAAAGACAAGTGGAGCATGCTGCCACTCATGCATGCACACGCCATCCTCCCTACAGTCTTAAGAAGACAAGTGGAGCATGCTGCCACTCATGCATGCACACACCATCCTTCCTACAGTCTTAAGAAGACAAATGGATCATGCAGACACTCATGCATGCACACACCATCCTTCCTCCAGTCTTAAGAAGACATGTGGAGCATGCACACTCATGCATGTACACACCATCCTTCCTACAGTCTTAAGAAGACAAGTTGAGCATGCCGCCACTCATGCATGAACAGAGACTCCTGAATGGGCACACACCATTCTTCCTACAGTCTTAAGAAGACAAGTGGAGCATGCTGCCACTCATGCATGCACACACCATCCTCCCTACAGTCTTAAGAAGACAAGTGGAGCATGCAGACACTCATGCTTCCACACACCATCCTTCCTACAGTCTGAAGAAGACAAGTGGAGCATGCAGCCACTCATGCATGCACATACCATCCTTCCTCAAGTCTTAAGAAGACAAGTGGAGCATGCTGCCACTCATGCATGCACACACCATCCTTCCTCCAGTCTTAAGAAGACAAGTAGAGCATGCAGACACTCATGCATGCACACACCATCCTTCCTACAGTCTTACGAAGACAAGTGGAGCATGCTGACACTCATGCATAAACACACCTTCCTTCCTACAGTCTTAAGAAGACAAGTGGAGCATGCAGACACTCATGCATGCACACACCATCCTTCCTCCAGTCTTAAGAAGACAAGTGGAGCATGCTGCCACTCATGCATACACACACCATCCTTCCTACAGTCTTAAGAAGACAAGTGGAGCATGCAGACACTCATGCATGCACACACCATCCTTCCTCCAGTCTTAAGAAGACAAGTGGAGCATGCAGACACTCATGCATGCACACACCATCCTTCCTCCAGTCTTAAGAAGACAAGTGGAGCATGCTGCCACTCATGCATGCACACACCATCCTTCCTACAGTCTTAAGAAGACAAGTAGAGCATGCAGACACTCATGCATGCACACACCATCCTTCCTACAGTCTTAAGAAGACAAGTGGAGCATGCAGACACTCATGCATGCACACACCATCCTTCTTACAGTCTTAAGAAGACAAGTGGAGCATGCTGCCACTCATGCATGCACACACCATTCTTCCTCCAGCCTGAAGAAGACAAGTGGAGCATGCAGACACTCATGCATGCACACACCATCCTTCCTCTTGACTTAAGAAGACAAGTGGAGCATGCTGCCACTCATGCATGCACACACCACCCTTCCTACAGCCTTAGGAACACAAGTGGAGCATGCAGACACTCATGCATGCACACACCATCCTTCCTACAGTCTTAAGAAGACAAGTGGAGCATGCTGCCACTCATGCATGCACACACCATCCTTCCTACAGTCTTAAGAAGACAAGTGGAGCATGCTGCCACTCATGCATGCACAAACCATCCTCCCTACAGTCTGAAGAAGACAAGTGGAGCATGCTGCCACTCATGCATGCACACACCATGCTTCCTACAGTCTGAAGACGACAAGTGGAGCATGCTGCCACTCATGCATGCACACACCATCCTTCCTACAGTCTTAAGAAGACAGGTGGAGCATGCTGCTACTCATGCATGCACACACCATCCTTCCTACAGTCTTAAGAAGACAAGTGGAGCATGCACACTAATGCATGCACACACCATGCTTCCTACAGTATTAAGAAGACAAGTGGAGCATGCTGCCAGTCATGCATGCACACAACATCCTTCCTACAGTCTGAAGATGACAAGTGGAGCATGCAGACACTCATGCATGCACACACCATCCTTCCTCCAGTCTTAAGAAGACAAGTGGCGCATGCTGCCACTCATGCATGCACACACCATCCTTCCTACAGTCTTAAGAAGACAAGTGGAGCATGCTGCCACTCATGCATACACACACCATCCTTCCTACAGTCTTAAGAAGACAAGTGGAGCATGCACACTCATGCATGTACACACCATCCTTCCTACAGTCTTAAGAAGAGAAGTGGAGCATGCAGACACTCATGCATGCACACACCACCCTTCCTACAGTCTTAAGAAGACAAGTGGAGCATGCTGCCACTCATGCATGCACACACCATCCTTCCTACAGTCTTAAGAAGACAAGTGGAGCATGCTGCCACTCATGCATGCACACACCATCCTTCCTACAGTCTGAAAAAGACAAGTGGAGCATGCTGCCACTCATGCATACACACACCATCCTTCCTACAGTCTTAAGAAGACAAGTGGCGCATGCACACTCATGCATGTACACACCATCCTTCCTACAGTCTTAAGAAGACAAGTTGAGCATGCTGCCACTCATGCATGCACAGAGACTCCTGAATGGGCACACACCATCCTTCCTACAGTCTTAAGAAGACAAGTGGAGCATGCAGACACTCATGCATGCACACACCATCCTTCCTCCAGCCTGAAGAAGACAAGTGGAGCATGCTGCCACTCATGCATGAACACACCGTCCTTCCTACAGTCTTAAGAAGACAAGTGGAGCATGCTGCCACTCATGCATGCACACACCATCCTTCCTACAGTCTGAAGAAGACAAGTGGAGCATGCAGCCACTCATGCATGTACACACCATCCTTCCTACAGTCTTAAGAAGACAAGTGGAGCATGCACACTCATGCATGTACACACCATCCTTCCTACAGGCTTAAGAAGACAAGTGGAGCATGCACACTCATGCATGCACAAACCATCCTTCTTACAGTCTGAAGAAGACAAGTGGAGCATGCAGACACTCATGCATGCACACACCATCCTTCCTACAGTCTTAAGAAGACAAGTGGAGCATGCTGCCACTCATGAGACCGAATTTTCATGCCACTTATTCTTATATTTTATATTTTAAAAAAACTGTGTATGAATTTACTATATGTAATTGTTAGGTATATAATGTGATTTTATAATTGTCATTTGATGTTACATGAATGATTTTTTACTTGTGTTAATTGTATAATAAAAGCCTGTTTTTTTAGCCAGCTGTAGTTTACTTTTACATCTTGTCTGATCTATATGTGATTTGTACCGCCAAATGTCCTAGGTTGTTACTTTTCATTCATGCATGCTGCCACTCATGCATGCACACACCATCCTTCCTACAGTCTTAAGAAGACAAGTGGAGCATGCTGCCACTCATGCATGCACACACCATCCTTCCTACAGTCTGAAAAAGACAAGTGGAGCATGCTGCCACTCATGCATGCACACGCCATCCTCCCTACAGTCTTAAGAAGACAAGTGGAGCATGCTGCCACTCATGCATGCACACACCATCCTTCCTACAGTCTTAAGAAGACAAATGGATCATGCAGACACTCATGCATGCACACACCATCCTTCCTCCAGTCTTAAGAAGACATGTGGAGCATGCTGCCACTCATGCATGCACACACCATCCTTCCTCCAGTCTTAAGAAGAGAAGTGGAGCATGCAGACACTCATGCATGCACACACCATCCTTCCTACAGTCTTAAGAAGACAAGTGGAGCATGCTGCCACTCATGCATGCACACACCATTCTTCCTCCAGCCTGAAGCAGACAAGTGGAGCATGCTGCCACTCATTCATAAACACACCGTCCTTCCTACAGTCTTAAGAAGACAAGTGGAGCATGCTGCCACTCATGCATGCACACACCATCCTTCCTACAGTCTGAAGAAGACAAGTGGAGCACGCAGCCACTCATGCATACACACACCATCCTTCCTACAGTCTTAAGAAGACAAGTGGAGCATGCACACTCATGCATGTACACACCATCCTTCCTACAGTCTTAAGAAGACAAGTGGAGCATGCACACTCATGCATGTACACACCATCCTTCCTACAGTCTTAAGAAGACAAGTTGAGCATGCTGCCACTCATACATGCACAGAGACTCCTGAATGGGCACACACCATCCTTCCTACAGTCTTAAGAAGACAAGTGGAGCATGCAGACACTCATGCATGCACACACCATCCTTCCTCCAGCCTGAAGAAGACAAGTGGAGCATGCTGCCACTCATGCATGAACACACCGTCCTTCCTACAGCCTGAAGAAGACAAGTGGAGCATGCAGACACTCATGCATGCACACACCATCCTTCCTCCAGACTTAAGAAGACAAGTGGAGCATGCTGCCACTCATGCATGCACACACCATCCTTCCTCCAGCCTGAAGAAGACAAGTGGAGCATGCTGCCACTCATGCATGAACACACCATCCTTCCTACAGTCTTAAGAAGACAAGTGGAGCATGCAGACACTCATGCATGCACACACCATCCTTCCTACAGTCTGAAGAAGACAAGTGGAGCATGCAGCCACTCATGCATACACACACCATCCTTCCTACAGTCTTAAGAAGACAAGTGGAGCATGCACACTCATGCATGTACACACCATCCTTCCTACAGTCTTAAGAAGACAAGTGGAGCATGCACACTCATGCATGTACACACCATCCTTCCTACAGGCTTAAGAAGACAAGTGGAGCATGCAGACACTCATGCATGCACACACCGTCCTTCCTACAGTCTTAAGAAGACAAGTGGAGCATGCTGCCACTCATGCATGCACACACCATCCTTCCTACAGTCTTAAGAAGACAAGTGGAGCATGCTGCCACTCATGCATGCACACACCATCCTTCCTACAGTCTGAAAAAGACAAGTGGAGCATGCTGCCACTCATGCATGCACACGCCATCCTCCCTACAGTCTTAAGAAGACAAGTGGAGCATGCTGCCACTCATGCATGCACACACCATCCTTCCTACAGTCTTAAGAAGACAAATGGAGCATGCAGACACTCATGCATGCACACACCATCCTTCCTCCAGTCTTAAGAAGACATGTGGAGCATGCTGCCACTCATGCATGCACACACCATCCTTCCTACAGTCTTAAGAAGACAAGTGGAGCATGCAGACACTCATGCATGCACACACCATCCTTCCTCCAGTCTTAAGAAGAGAAGTGGAGCATGCAGACACTCATGCATGCACACACCATCCTTCCTACAGTCTTAAGAAGACAAGTGGAGCATGCTGCCACTCATGCATGCACACACCATTCTTCCTCCAGCCTGAAGCAGACAAGTGGAGCATGCTGCCACTCATTCATAAACACACCGTCCTTCCTACAGTCTTAAGAAGACAAGTGGAGCATGCTGCCACTCATGCATCCACACACCATCCTTCCTACAGTCTGAAGAAGACAAGTGGAGCATGCTGCCACTCATGCATGCACACACCATCCTTCCTACAGTCTTAAGAAGACAAGTGGAGCATGCTGCCACTCATGCATGCACACACCATCGTTCCTACAGTCTGAAGAAGACAAGTGGAGCATGCAGACACTCATGCATGCACACACCATCCTTCCTCCAGTCTTAAGAAGACAAGTGGGGCATGCTGCCACTCATGCATGCACACACCATCCTTCCTACAGTCTGAAGAAGACAAGTGGAGCATGCTGCCACTCATGCATGCACACACCATCCTTCCTACAGTCTGAAGAAGACAAGTGGAGCATGCTGCCACTCATGCATGCACACACCATTCTTCCTCCAGCCTGAAGCAGACAAGTGGAGCATGCTGCCACTCATTCATAAACACACCGTCCTTCCTACAGTCTTAAGAAGACAAGTGGAGCATGCTGCCACTCATGCATCCACACACCATCCTTCCTACAGTCTGAAGAAGACAAGTGGAGCATGCTGCCACTCATGCATGCACACACCATCCTTCCTACAGTCTTAAGAAGACAAGTGGAGCATGCTGCCACTCATGCATGCACACACCATCGTTCCTACAGTCTGAAGAAGACAAGTGGAGCATGCAGACACTCATGCATGCACACACCATCCTTCCTCCAGTCTTAAGAAGACAAGTGGGGCATGCTGCCACTCATGCATGCACACACCATCCTTCCTACAGTCTGAAGAAGACAAGTGGAGCATGCTGCCACTCATGCATGCACACACCATCCTTCCTACAGTCTGAAGAAGACAAGTGGAGCATGCTGCCACTCATGCATACACACACCATCCTTCCTACAGTCTGAAGAAGACAAGTGGAGCATGCAGACACTCATGCATGCACACACCATCCTTCCTCCAGTCTTAAGAAGACAAGTGGCGCATGCTGCCACTCATGCATGCACACACCATCCTTCCTACAGTCGGAAGAAGACAAGTGGAGCATGCTGCCACTCATGCATGCACACACCATCCTTCCTACCGTCTTAAGAAGACAAGTGGAGCATGTTGCCACTCATGCATGCACAAACCATCCTTCCTACAGTCTTAAGAAGACAAGTAGAGCATGCACACTAATGCATGCACACACCATGCTTCCTACAGTCTTAAGAAGACAAGTGGAGCATGCAGACACTCATGCATGCACACACCGTCCTTCCTACATTCTTAAGAAGACAAGTGGAGCATGCTGCCACTCATGCATGCACACACCATTCTTCCTCCAGCCTGAAGAAGACAAGTGGAGCATGCTGCCACTCATGCATGAACACACCGTCCTTCCTACAGTCTTAGGAAGACAAGTGGAGCATGCTGCCACTCATGCATGCACACACCATCCTTCCTACAGTCTGAAGAAGACAGGTGGAGCATGCAGACACTCATGCATGCACACACCATCCTTCCTCTAGTCTTAAGAAGCCAAGTGGGGCATGCTGCCACTCATGCATGCACACACCATCCTTCCTACAGTCTTAAGAAGACAAGTGGAGCATGCTGCCACTCATGCATACACACACCATCCTTCCTACAGTCTTAGGAAGACAAGTGGAGCATGCTGCCACTCATGCATGCACACACCACCCTTCCTACAGCCTTAGGAAGACAAGTGGAGCATGCAGACACTCATGCATGCACACACCATCCTTCCTACAGTCTTAAGAAGACAAGTGGAGCATGCTGCCACTCATGCATGCACACACCATCCTCCCTACAGTCTTAAGAAGACAAGTGGAGCATGCTGCCACTCATGCATGCACACACCATCCTTCCTACAGTCTTAAGAAGACAAGTGGAGCATGCAGACACTCATGCATGCACACACCATCCTTCCTCCAGTCTTAAGAAGACAAGTGGAGCATGCTGCCACTCATGCATGCACACACCATCCTTCCTACAGTCTTAAGAAGACAAGTGGAGCATGCAGACACTCATGCATGCACACACCATCCTTCCTCCTGTCTTAAGAAGAGAAGTGGAGCATGCAGACACTCATGCTTCCACACAGCATCCTTCCTACAGTCTTAAGAAGACAAGTGGAGCATGCAGACACTCATGCATGCACACACCATCCTTCTTACAGTCTTAAGAAGACAAGTGGAGCATGCTGCCACTCATGCATGCACACACCATTCTTCCTCCAGCCTGAAGAAGACAAGTGGAGCATGCAGACACTCATGCATGCACACACCATCCTTCCTCTTGACTTAAGAAGACAAGTGGAGCATGCTGCCACTCATGCATGCACACACCACCCTTCCTACAGCCTTAAGAACACAAGTGGAGCATGCAGACACTCATGCATGCACACACCATCCTTCCTACAGTCTTAAGAAGACAAGTGGAGCATGCTGCCACTCATGCATGCACACACCATCCTTCCTACAGTCTTAAGAAGACAAGTGGAGCATGCTGCCACTCATGCATGCACAAACCATCCTCCCTACAGTCTGAAGAAGACAAGTGGAGCATGCTGCCACTCATGCATGCACACACCATGCTTCCTACAGTCTGAAGACGACAAGTGGAGCATGCTGCCACTCATGCATGCACACACCATCCTTCCTACAGTCTTAAGAAGACAGGTGGAGCATGCTGCTACTCATGCATGCACACACCATCCTTCCTACAGTCTTAAGAAGACAAGTGGAGCATGCACACTAATGCATGCACACACCATGCTTCCTACAGTATTAAGAAGACAAGTGGAGCATGCTGCCAGTCATGCATGCACACAACATCCTTCCTACAGTCTGAAGATGACAAGTGGAGCATGCTGCCACTCATGCATGCACACACCATCCTTCCTACAGTCTTAAGAAGACAAGTGGAGCATGCTGCCACTCATGCATACACACACCATCCTTCCTACAGTCTTAAGAAGACAAGTGGAGCATGCACACTCATGCATGTACACACCATCCTTCCTACAGTCTTAAGAAGAGAAGTGGAGCATGCAGACACTCATGCATGCACACACCACCCTTCCTACAGTCTTAAGAAGACAAGTGGAGCATGCTGCCACTCATGCATGCACACACCATCCTTCCTACAGTCTTAAGAAGACAAGTGGAGCATGCTGCCACTCATGCATGCACACACCATCCTTCCTACAGTCTGAAAAAGACAAGTGGAGCATGCTGCCACTCATGCATACACACACCATCCTTCCTACAGTCTTAAGAAGACAAGTGGCGCATGCACACTCATGCATGTACACACCATCCTTCCTACAGTCTTAAGAAGACAAGTTGAGCATGCTGCCACTCATGCATGCACAGAGACTCCTGAATGGGCACACACCATCCTTCCTACAGTCTTAAGAAGACAAGTGGAGCATGCAGACACTCATGCATGCACACACCATCCTTCCTCCAGCCTGAAGAAGACAAGTGGAGCATGCTGCCACTCATGCATGAACACACCGTCCTTCCTACAGTCTTAAGAAGACAAGTGGAGCATGCTGCCACTCATGCATGCACACACCATCCTTCCTACAGTCTGAAGAAGACAAGTGGAGCATGCAGCCACTCATGCATACACACACCATCCTTCCTACAGTCTTAAGAAGACAAGTGGAGCATGCACACTCATGCATGTACACACCATCCTTCCTACAGTCTTAAGAAGACAAGTGGAGCATGCACACTCGTGCATGTACACACCATCCTTCCTACAGGCTTAAGAAGACAAGTGGAGCATGCACACTCATGCATGCACAAACCATCCTTCTTACAGTCTGAAGAAGACAAGTGGAGCATGCAGACACTCATGCATGCACACACCGTCCTTCCTACAGTCTTAAGAAGACAAGTGGAGCATGCTGCCACTCATGCATGCACACACCATCCTTCCTACAGTCTTAAGAAGACAAGTGGAGCATGCTGCCACTCATGCATGCACACACCATCCTTCCTACAGTCTGAAAAAGACAAGTGGAGCATGCTGCCACTCATGCATGCACACGCCATCCTCCCTACAGTCTTAAGAAGACAAGTGGAGCATGCTGCCACTCATGCATGCACACACCATCCTTCCTACAGTCTTAAGAAGACAAATGGATCATGCAGACACTCATGCATGCACACACCATCCTTCCTCCAGTCTTAAGAAGACATGTGGAGCATGCTGCCACTCATGCATGCACACACCATCCTTCCTACAGTTTTAAGAAGACAAGTGGAGCATGCAGACACTCATGCATGCACACACCATCCTTCCTCCAGTCTTAAGAAGAGAAGTGGAGCATGCAGACACTCATGCATGCACACACCATCCTTCCTACAGTCTTAAGAAGACAAGTGGAGCATGCTGCCACTCATGCATGCACACACCATTCTTCCTCCAGCCTGAAGCAGACAAGTGGAGCATGCTGCCACTCATTCATAAACACACCGTCCTTCCTACAGTCTTAAGAAGACAAGTGGAGCATGCTGCCACTCATGCATGCACACACCATCCTTCCTACAGTCTGAAGAAGACAAGTGGAGCATGCAGCCACTCATGCATACACACACCATCCTTCCTACAGTCTTAAGAAGACAAGTGGAGCATGCACACTCATGCATGTACACACCATCCTTCCTACAGTCTTAAGAAGACAAGTGGAGCATGCACACTCATGCATGTACACACCATCCTTCCTACAGTCTTAAGAAGACAAGTTGAGCATGCTGCCACTCATACATGCACAGAGACTCCTGAATGGGCACACACCATCCTTCCTACAGTCTTAAGAAGACAAGTGGAGCATGCAGACACTCATGCATGCACACACCATCCTTCCTCCAGCCTGAAGAAGACAAGTGGAGCATGCTGCCACTCATGCATGAACACACCGTCCTTCCTACAGCCTGAAGAAGACAAGTGGAGCATGCAGACACTCATGCATGCACACACCATCCTTCCTCCAGACTTAAGAAGACAAGTGGAGCATGCTGCCACTCATGCATGCACACACCATCCTTCCTCCAGCCTGAAGAAGGCAAGTGGAGCATGCTGCCACTCATGCATGAACACACCATCCTTCCTCCAGCCTGAAGAAGACAAGTGGAGCATGCTGCCACTCATGCATGAACACACCATCCTTCCTACAGTCTTAAGAAGACAAGTGGAGCATGCAGACACTCATGCATGCACACACCATCCTTCCTACAGTCTGAAGAAGACAAGTGGAGCATGCAGCCACTCATGCATACACACACCATCCTTCCTACAGTCTTAAGAAGACAAGTGGAGCATGCACACTCATGCATGTACACACCATCCTTCCTACAGTCTTAAGAAGAAAAGTGGAGCATGCACACTCATGCATGTACACACCATCCTTCCTACAGGCTTAAGAAGACAAGTGGAGCATGCAGACACTCATGCATGCACACACCGTCCTTCCTACAGTCTTAAGAAGACAAGTGGAGCATGCTGCCACTCATGCATGCACACACCATCCTTCCTACAGTCTTAAGAAGACAAGTGGAGCATGCTGCCACTCATGCATGCACACACCATCCTTCCTACAGTCTGAAAAAGACAAGTGGAGCATGCTGCCACTCATGCATGCACACGCCATCCTCCCTACAGTCTTAAGAAGACAAGTGGAGCATGCTGCCACTCATGCATGCACACACCATCCTTCCTACAGTCTTAAGAAGACAAATGGAGCATGCTGACACTCATGCATGCACACACCATCCTTCCTCCAGTCTTAAGAAGACATGTGGAGCATGCTGCCACTCATGCATGCACACACCATCCTTCCTACAGTCTTAAGAAGACAAGTGGAGCATGCAGACACTCATGCATGCACACACCATCCTTCCTCCAGTCTTAAGAAGAGAAGTGGAGCATGCAGACACTCATGCATGCACACACCATCCTTCCTACAGTCTTAAGAAGACAAGTGGAGCATGCTGCCACTCATGCATGCACACACCATTCTTCCTCCAGCCTGAAGCAGACAAGTGGAGCATGCTGCCACTCATTCATAAACACACCGTCCTTCCGACAGTCTTAAGAAGACAAGTGGAGCATGCTGCCACTCATGCATCCACACACCATCCTTCCTACAGTCTGAAGAAGACAAGTGGAGCATGCTGCCACTCATGCATGCACACACCATCCTTCCTACAGTCTTAAGAAGACAAGTGGAGCATGCTGCCACTCATGCATGCACACACCATCGTTCCTACAGTCTGAAGAAGACAAGTGGAGCATGCAGACACTCATGCATGCACACACCATCCTTCCTCCAGTCTTAAGAAGACAAGTGGGGCATGCTGCCACTCATGCATGCACACACCATCCTTCCTACAGTCTGAAGAAGACAAGTGGAGCATGCTGCCACTCATGCATGCACACACCATCCTTCCTACAGTCTGAAGAAGACAAGTGGAGCATGCTGCCACTCATGCATACACACACCATTCTTCCTACAGTCTGAAGAAGACAAGTGGAGCATGCAGACACTCATGCATGCACACACCATCCTTCCTCCAGTCTTAAGAAGACAAGTGGCGCATGCTGCCACTCATGCATGCACACACCATCCTTCCTACAGTCGGAAGAAGACAAGTGGAGCATGCTGCCACTCATGCATGCACACACCATCCTTCCTACCGTCTTAAGAAGACAAGTGGAGCATGCTGCCACTCATGCATGCACAAACCATCCTTCCTACAGTCTTAAGAAGACAAGTAGAGCATGCACACTAATGCATGCACACACCATGCTTCCTACAGTCTTAAGAAGACAAGTGAAGCATGCAGACACTCACGCTTGCACACACCGTCCTTCCTACATTCTTAAGAAGACAAGTGGAGCATGCTGCCACTCATGCATGCACACACCATTCTTCCTCCAGCCTGAAGAAGACAAGTGGAGCATGCTGCCACTCATGCATGAACACACCGTCCTTCCTACAGTCTTAAGAAGACAAGTGGAGCATGCTGCCACTCATGCATGCACACACCATCCTTCCTACAGTCTGAAGAAGACAGGTGGAGCATGCAGACACTCATGCATGCACACACCATCCTTCCTCTAGTCTTAAGAAGCCAAGTGGGGCATGCTGCCACTCATGCATGCACACACCATCCTTCCTACAGTCTTAAGAAGACAAGTGGAGCATGCTGCCACTCATGCATACACACACCATCCTTCCTACAGTCTTAGGAAGACAAGTGGAGCATGCTGCCACTCATGCATGCACACACCACCCTTCCTACAGCCTTAGGAAGACAAGTGGAGCATGCAGACACTCATGCATGCACACACCATCCTTCCTACAGTCTTAAGAAGACAAGTGGAGCATGCTGCCACTCATGCATGCACACACTATCCTTCCTACAGTCTTAAGAAGACAAGTGGAGCATGCAGACACTCATGCATGCACACACCATCCTTCCTAGAGTCGGAAGAAGACAAGTGGAGCATGCTGCCACTCATGCATGCACACACCATCCTTCCTACCATCTTAAGAAGAAAAGTGGAGCATGCTGCCACTCATGCATGCATAAACCATCCTTCCTACAGTCTTAAGAAGACAAGTAGAGCATGCACACTAATGCATGCACACACCATGCTTCCTACAGTCTTAAGAAGACAAGTGGAGCATGCTGCCACTCATGCATGCACACACCATCGTTCCTACAGTCTGAAGAAGACAAGTGGAGCATGCAGACACTCATGCATGCACACACCATCCTTCCTCCAGTCTTAAGAAGACAAGTGGCGCATGCTGCCACTCATGCATGCACACACCATCCTTCCTACGGTCTGAAGAAGACAAGTGGAGCATGCTGCCACTCATGCATACACACACCATCCTTCCTACAGTCTTAAGACGACAAGTGGCGCATGCACACTCATGCATATAGACACCATCCTTCCTACAGTCTTAAGAAGACAAGTGGAGCATGCTGCCACTCATTCATGCACAGAGACTCCTGAATGGGCACACACCATCCTTCCTACAGTCTTAAGAAGACAAGTGGAGCATGCAGACACTCATGCATGCACACACCATCCTTCCTACAGTCTTAAGAAGACAAGTGGAGCATGCTGCCACTCATGCATGCACAGAGACTCCTGAATGGGCACACACCATCCTTCCTACAGTCTTAAGAAGACAAGGGGAGCATGCTGCCACTCATGCATGCACACACCATGCTTCCTACAGTCGGAAGAAGACAAGTGGAGCATGCTGCCACTCATGCATGCACACACCATCCTTCCTACCGTCTTAAGAAGACAAGTGGAGCATGCTGCAACTCATGCATGCACACACCATCCTTCCTACAGTCTTAAGAAGACAAGTAGAGCATGCACACTAATGCATGCACACACCATGCTTCCTACAGTCTTAGGAAGACAAGTGGAGCATGCTGCCTCTCATGCATGCACACACCATGCTTCCTACAGTCGGAAGAAGACAAGTGGAGCATGCTGCCACTCATGCATGCACACACCATCCTTCCTCCAGTCTTAAGAAGACAAGTGGCGCATGCTGCCACTCATGCATGCACACACCATCCTTCCTACAGTCTGAAGACAAGCGGAGCATGCTGCCACTCATGCATACACACACCATCCTTCCTACAGTCTTAAGACGACAAGTGGCGCATGCACACTCATGCATGTACACACCATCCTTCCTACAGTCTTAAGAAGACAAGTGGAGCATGCTGCCACTCATGCATGCACAAACCATCCTTCCTACAGTCTGAAGAAGACAAGTGAAGCATGCTGCCACTCATGCATGCACACACCATCCTTCCTACAGTCTTAAGAAGACAAGTGGAGCATGCTGCCACTCATGCATGCACACACCATGCTTTCTACAGTCGGAAGAAGACAAGTGGAGCATGCTGCCACTCATGCATGCACACACCATCATTCCTACCGTCTTAAGAAGACAAGTGGAGCATGCTGCCACTCATGCATGCACACACCATCCTTCCTAGTCTTAAGAAGACAAGTAGAGCATGCACACTAATGCATGCACACACCATGCTTCCTACAGTCTTAAGAAGACAAGTGGAGCATGCTGCCACTCATGCATGCACATACCATCCTTCTGACAGTCTTAAGACGACAAGTGGCGCATGCACACTCATGCATGTACACACCATCCTTCCTACAGTCTTAAGAAGACAAGTGGAGCATGCTGCCACTCATGCATGCACAGAGACTCCTGAATGGGCACACACCATCCTTCCTACAGTCTTAAGAAGACAAGTGGAGCATGCAGACACTCATGCATGCACACACCATCCTTCCTACAGTCTTAAGTAGACAAGTGGAGCATGCAGACACTCATGCATGCACACACCATCCTTCCTACAGTCTGAAGAAGACAAGTGGAGCATGCTGCCACTCATGCATGCACACACCATCCTTCCTCCAGCCTGAAGAAGACAAGTGGAGCATGCTGCCACTCATGCATGAACACACCGTCCTTCCTACAGTCTTAAGAAGACAAGTGGAGCATGCTGCCACTCATGCATGCACACACCATCCTTCCTACAGTCTGAAGAAGACAAGTGGCGCATGCACACTCATGCATGTACACACCATCCTTCCTACAGTCTGAAGAAGACAAGTGGAGCATGCTGCCACTCATGCATACACACACCATCCTTCCTACAGTCTTAAGAAGACAAGTGGCGCATGCACACTCATGCATGTACACACCATCCTTCCTACAGTCTTAAGAAGACAAGTTGAGCATGCTGCCACTCATGCATGCACAGAGACTCCTGAATGGGCACACACCATCCTTCCTACAGTCTTAAGAAGACAAGTGGAGCATGCAGACACTCATGCATGCACACACCATCCTTCCTCCAGCCTGAAGAAGACAAGTGGAGCATGCTGCCACTCATGCATGAACACACCGTCCTTCCTACAGTCTTAAGAAGACAAGTGGAGCATGCTGCCACTCATGCATGCACACACCATCCTTCCTACAGTCTGAAGAAGACAAGTGGAGCATGCAGCCACTCATGCATACACACACCATCCTTCCTACAGTCTTAAGAAGACAAGTGGAGCATGCACACTCATGCATGTACACACCATCCTTCCTACAGTCTTAAGAAGACAAGTGGAGCATGCACACTCGTGCATGTACACACCATCCTTCCTACAGGCTTAAGAAGACAAGTGGAGCATGCACACTCATGCATGCACAAACCATCCTTCTTACAGTCTGAAGAAGACAAGTGGAGCATGCAGACACTCATGCATGCACACACCGTCCTTCCTACAGTCTTAAGAAGACAAGTGGAGCATGCTGCCACTCATGCATGCACACACCATCCTTCCTACAGTCTTAAGAAGACAAGTGGAGCATGCTGCCACTCATGCATGCACACACCATCCTTCCTACAGTCTGAAAAAGACAAGTGGAGCATGCTGCCACTCATGCATGCACACGCCATCCTCCCTACAGTCTTAAGAAGACAAGTGGAGCATGCTGCCACTCATGCATGCACACACCATCCTTCCTACAGTCTTAAGAAGACAAATGGATCATGCAGACACTCATGCATGCACACACCATCCTTCCTCCAGTCTTAAGAAGACATGTGGAGCATGCTGCCACTCATGCATGCACACACCATCCTTCCTACAGTTTTAAGAAGACAAGTGGAGCATGCAGACACTCATGCATGCACACACCATCCTTCCTCCAGTCTTAAGAAGAGAAGTGGAGCATGCAGACACTCATGCATGCACACACCATCCTTCCTACAGTCTTAAGAAGACAAGTGGAGCATGCTGCCACTCATGCATGCACACACCATTCTTCCTCCAGCCTGAAGCAGACAAGTGGAGCATGCTGCCACTCATTCATAAACACACCGTCCTTCCTACAGTCTTAAGAAGACAAGTGGAGCATGCTGCCACTCATGCATGCACACACCATCCTTCCTACAGTCTGAAGAAGACAAGTGGAGCATGCAGCCACTCATGCATACACACACCATCCTTCCTACAGTCTTAAGAAGACAAGTGGAGCATGCACACTCATGCATGTACACACCATCCTTCCTACAGTCTTAAGAAGACAAGTGGAGCATGCACACTCATGCATGTACACACCATCCTTCCTACAGTCTTAAGAAGACAAGTTGAGCATGCTGCCACTCATACATGCACAGAGACTCCTGAATGGGCACACACCATCCTTCCTACAGTCTTAAGAAGACAAGTGGAGCATGCAGACACTCATGCATGCACACACCATCCTTCCTCCAGCCTGAAGAAGACAAGTGGAGCATGCTGCCACTCATGCATGAACACACCGTCCTTCCTACAGCCTGAAGAAGACAAGTGGAGCATGCAGACACTCATGCATGCACACACCATCCTTCCTCCAGACTTAAGAAGACAAGTGGAGCATGCTGCCACTCATGCATGCACACACCATCCTTCCTCCAGCCTGAAGAAGGCAAGTGGAGCATGCTGCCACTCATGCATGAACACACCATCCTTCCTCCAGCCTGAAGAAGACAAGTGGAGCATGCTGCCACTCATGCATGAACACACCATCCTTCCTACAGTCTTAAGAAGACAAGTGGAGCATGCAGACACTCATGCATGCACACACCATCCTTCCTACAGTCTGAAGAAGACAAGTGGAGCATGCAGCCACTCATGCATACACACACCATCCTTCCTACAGTCTTAAGAAGACAAGTGGAGCATGCACACTCATGCATGTACACACCATCCTTCCTACAGTCTTAAGAAGAAAAGTGGAGCATGCACACTCATGCATGTACACACCATCCTTCCTACAGGCTTAAGAAGACAAGTGGAGCATGCAGACACTCATGCATGCACACACCGTCCTTCCTACAGTCTTAAGAAGACAAGTGGAGCATGCTGCCACTCATGCATGCACACACCATCCTTCCTACAGTCTTAAGAAGACAAGTGGAGCATGCTGCCACTCATGCATGCACACACCATCCTTCCTACAGTCTGAAAAAGACAAGTGGAGCATGCTGCCACTCATGCATGCACACGCCATCCTCCCTACAGTCTTAAGAAGACAAGTGGAGCATGCTGCCACTCATGCATGCACACACCATCCTTCCTACAGTCTTAAGAAGACAAATGGAGCATGCTGACACTCATGCATGCACACACCATCCTTCCTCCAGTCTTAAGAAGACATGTGGAGCATGCTGCCACTCATGCATGCACACACCATCCTTCCTACAGTCTTAAGAAGACAAGTGGAGCATGCAGACACTCATGCATGCACACACCATCCTTCCTCCAGTCTTAAGAAGAGAAGTGGAGCATGCAGACACTCATGCATGCACACACCATCCTTCCTACAGTCTTAAGAAGACAAGTGGAGCATGCTGCCACTCATGCATGCACACACCATTCTTCCTCCAGCCTGAAGCAGACAAGTGGAGCATGCTGCCACTCATTCATAAACACACCGTCCTTCCGACAGTCTTAAGAAGACAAGTGGAGCATGCTGCCACTCATGCATCCACACACCATCCTTCCTACAGTCTGAAGAAGACAAGTGGAGCATGCTGCCACTCATGCATGCACACACCATCCTTCCTACAGTCTTAAGAAGACAAGTGGAGCATGCTGCCACTCATGCATGCACACACCATCGTTCCTACAGTCTGAAGAAGACAAGTGGAGCATGCAGACACTCATGCATGCACACACCATCCTTCCTCCAGTCTTAAGAAGACAAGTGGGGCATGCTGCCACTCATGCATGCACACACCATCCTTCCTACAGTCTGAAGAAGACAAGTGGAGCATGCTGCCACTCATGCATGCACACACCATCCTTCCTACAGTCTGAAGAAGACAAGTGGAGCATGCTGCCACTCATGCATACACACACCATTCTTCCTACAGTCTGAAGAAGACAAGTGGAGCATGCAGACACTCATGCATGCACACACCATCCTTCCTCCAGTCTTAAGAAGACAAGTGGCGCATGCTGCCACTCATGCATGCACACACCATCCTTCCTACAGTCGGAAGAAGACAAGTGGAGCATGCTGCCACTCATGCATGCACACACCATCCTTCCTACCGTCTTAAGAAGACAAGTGGAGCATGCTGCCACTCATGCATGCACAAACCATCCTTCCTACAGTCTTAAGAAGACAAGTAGAGCATGCACACTAATGCATGCACACACCATGCTTCCTACAGTCTTAAGAAGACAAGTGAAGCATGCAGACACTCACGCTTGCACACACCGTCCTTCCTACATTCTTAAGAAGACAAGTGGAGCATGCTGCCACTCATGCATGCACACACCATTCTTCCTCCAGCCTGAAGAAGACAAGTGGAGCATGCTGCCACTCATGCATGAACACACCGTCCTTCCTACAGTCTTAAGAAGACAAGTGGAGCATGCTGCCACTCATGCATGCACACACCATCCTTCCTACAGTCTGAAGAAGACAGGTGGAGCATGCAGACACTCATGCATGCACACACCATCCTTCCTCTAGTCTTAAGAAGCCAAGTGGGGCATGCTGCCACTCATGCATGCACACACCATCCTTCCTACAGTCTTAAGAAGACAAGTGGAGCATGCTGCCACTCATGCATACACACACCATCCTTCCTACAGTCTTAGGAAGACAAGTGGAGCATGCTGCCACTCATGCATGCACACACCACCCTTCCTACAGCCTTAGGAAGACAAGTGGAGCATGCAGACACTCATGCATGCACACACCATCCTTCCTACAGTCTTAAGAAGACAAGTGGAGCATGCTGCCACTCATGCATGCACACACTATCCTTCCTACAGTCTTAAGAAGACAAGTGGAGCATGCAGACACTCATGCATGCACACACCATCCTTCCTAGAGTCGGAAGAAGACAAGTGGAGCATGCTGCCACTCATGCATGCACACACCATCCTTCCTACCATCTTAAGAAGAAAAGTGGAGCATGCTGCCACTCATGCATGCATAAACCATCCTTCCTACAGTCTTAAGAAGACAAGTAGAGCATGCACACTAATGCATGCACACACCATGCTTCCTACAGTCTTAAGAAGACAAGTGGAGCATGCTGCCACTCATGCATGCACACACCATCGTTCCTACAGTCTGAAGAAGACAAGTGGAGCATGCAGACACTCATGCATGCACACACCATCCTTCCTCCAGTCTTAAGAAGACAAGTGGCGCATGCTGCCACTCATGCATGCACACACCATCCTTCCTACGGTCTGAAGAAGACAAGTGGAGCATGCTGCCACTCATGCATACACACACCATCCTTCCTACAGTCTTAAGACGACAAGTGGCGCATGCACACTCATGCATATAGACACCATCCTTCCTACAGTCTTAAGAAGACAAGTGGAGCATGCTGCCACTCATTCATGCACAGAGACTCCTGAATGGGCACACACCATCCTTCCTACAGTCTTAAGAAGACAAGTGGAGCATGCAGACACTCATGCATGCACACACCATCCTTCCTACAGTCTTAAGAAGACAAGTGGAGCATGCTGCCACTCATGCATGCACAGAGACTCCTGAATGGGCACACACCATCCTTCCTACAGTCTTAAGAAGACAAGGGGAGCATGCTGCCACTCATGCATGCACACACCATGCTTCCTACAGTCGGAAGAAGACAAGTGGAGCATGCTGCCACTCATGCATGCACACACCATCCTTCCTACCGTCTTAAGAAGACAAGTGGAGCATGCTGCAACTCATGCATGCACACACCATCCTTCCTACAGTCTTAAGAAGACAAGTAGAGCATGCACACTAATGCATGCACACACCATGCTTCCTACAGTCTTAGGAAGACAAGTGGAGCATGCTGCCTCTCATGCATGCACACACCATGCTTCCTACAGTCGGAAGAAGACAAGTGGAGCATGCTGCCACTCATGCATGCACACACCATCCTTCCTCCAGTCTTAAGAAGACAAGTGGCGCATGCTGCCACTCATGCATGCACACACCATCCTTCCTACAGTCTGAAGACAAGCGGAGCATGCTGCCACTCATGCATACACACACCATCCTTCCTACAGTCTTAAGACGACAAGTGGCGCATGCACACTCATGCATGTACACACCATCCTTCCTACAGTCTTAAGAAGACAAGTGGAGCATGCTGCCACTCATGCATGCACAAACCATCCTTCCTACAGTCTGAAGAAGACAAGTGAAGCATGCTGCCACTCATGCATGCACACACCATCCTTCCTACAGTCTTAAGAAGACAAGTGGAGCATGCTGCCACTCATGCATGCACACACCATGCTTTCTACAGTCGGAAGAAGACAAGTGGAGCATGCTGCCACTCATGCATGCACACACCATCATTCCTACCGTCTTAAGAAGACAAGTGGAGCATGCTGCCACTCATGCATGCACACACCATCCTTCCTAGTCTTAAGAAGACAAGTAGAGCATGCACACTAATGCATGCACACACCATGCTTCCTACAGTCTTAAGAAGACAAGTGGAGCATGCTGCCACTCATGCATGCACATACCATCCTTCTGACAGTCTTAAGACGACAAGTGGCGCATGCACACTCATGCATGTACACACCATCCTTCCTACAGTCTTAAGAAGACAAGTGGAGCATGCTGCCACTCATGCATGCACAGAGACTCCTGAATGGGCACACACCATCCTTCCTACAGTCTTAAGAAGACAAGTGGAGCATGCAGACACTCATGCATGCACACACCATCCTTCCTACAGTCTTAAGTAGACAAGTGGAGCATGCAGACACTCATGCATGCACACACCATCCTTCCTACAGTCTGAAGAAGACAAGTGGAGCATGCTGCCACTCATGCATGCACACACCATCCTTCCTCCAGCCTGAAGAAGACAAGTGGAGCATGCTGCCACTCATGCATGAACACACCGTCCTTCCTACAGTCTTAAGAAGACAAGTGGAGCATGCTGCCACTCATGCATGCACACACCATCCTTCCTACAGTCTGAAGAAGACAAGTGGAGCATGCAGCCACTCATGCATACACACACCATCCTTCCTACAGTCTTAAGAAGACAAGTGGAGCATGCACACTCATGCATGTACACACCATCCTTCCTACAGTCTTAAGAAGACAAGTGGAGCATGCACACTCGTGCATGTACACACCATCCTTCCTACAGGCTTAAGAAGACAAGTGGAGCATGCACACTCATGCATGCACAAACCATCCTTCTTACAGTCTGAAGAAGACAAGTGGAGCATGCAGCCACTCATGCATACACACACCATCCTTCCTACAGTCTTAAGAAGACAAGTGGAGCATGCACACTCATGCATGTAAACACCATCCTTCCTACAGTCTTAAGAAGACAAGTGGAGCATGCACACTCGTGCATGTACACACCATCCTTCCTACAGGCTTAAGAAGACAAGTGGAGCATGCACACTCATGCATGCACAAACCATCCTTCTTACAGTCTGAAGAAGACAAGTGGAGCATGCAGACACTCATGCATGCACACACCGTCCTTCCTACAGTCTTAAGAAGACAAGTGGAGCATGCTGCCACTCATGCATGCACACACCATCCTTCCTACAGTCTTAAGAAGACAAGTGGAGCATGCTGCCACTCATGCATGCACACACCATCCTTCCTACAGTCTGAAAAAGACAAGTGGAGCATGCTGCCACTCTTGCATGCACACGCCATCCTCCCTACAGTCTTAAGAAGACAAGTGGAGCATGCTGCCACTCATGCATGCACACACCATCCTTCCTACAGTCTTAAGAAGACAAATGGATCATGCAGACACTCATGCATGCACACACCATCCTTCCTCCAGTCTTAAGAAGACATGTGGAGCATGCTGCCACTCATGCATGCACACACCATCCTTCCTACAGTTTTAAGAAGACAAGTGGAGCATGCAGACACTCATGCATGCACACACCATCCTTCCTCCAGTCTTAAGAAGAGAAGTGGAGCATGCAGACACTCATGCATGCACACACCATCCTTCCTACAGTCTTAAGAAGACAAGTGGAGCATGCTGCCACTCATGCATGCACACACCATTCTTCCTCCAGCCTGAAGCAGACAAGTGGAGCATGCTGCCACTCATTCATAAACACACCGTCCTTCCTACAGTCTTAAGAAGACAAGTGGAGCATGCTGCCACTCATGCATGCACACACCATCCTTCCTACAGTCTGAAGAAGACAAGTGGAGCATGCAGCCACTCATGCATACACACACCATCCTTCCTACAGTCTTAAGAAGACAAGTGGAGCATGCACACTCATGCATGTACACACCATCCTTCCTACAGTCTTAAGAAGACAAGTGGAGCATGCACACTCATGCATGTACACACCATCCTTCCTACAGTCTTAAGAAGACAAGTTGAGCATGCTGCCACTCATACATGCACAGAGACTCCTGAATGGGCACACACCATCCTTCCTACAGTCTTAAGAAGACAAGTGGAGCATGCAGACACTCATGCATGCACACACCATCCTTCCTCCAGCCTGAAGAAGACAAGTGGAGCATGCTGCCACTCATGCATGAACACACCGTCCTTCCTACAGCCTGAAGAAGACAAGTGGAGCATGCAGACACTCATGCATGCACACACCATCCTTCCTCCAGACTTAAGAAGACAAGTGGAGCATGCTGCCACTCATGCATGCACACACCATCCTTCCTCCAGCCTGAAGAAGACAAGTGGAGCATGCTGCCACTCATGCATGAACACACCATCCTTCCTACAGTCTTAAGAAGACAAGTGGAGCATGCAGACACTCATGCATGCACACACCATCCTTCCTACAGTCTGAAGAAGACAAGTGGAGCATGCAGCCACTCATGCATATACACACCATCCTTCCTACAGTCTTAAGAAGAAAAGTGGAGCATGCACACTCATGCATGTACACACCATCCTTCCTACAGTCTTAAGAAGACAAGTGGAGCATGCACACTCATGCATGTACACACCATCCTTCCTACAGGCTTAAGAAGACAAGTGGAGCATGCAGACACTCATGCATGCACACACCGTCCTTCCTACAGTCTTAAGAAGACAAGTGGAGCATGCTGCCACTCATGCATGCACACACCATCCTTCCTACAGTCTTAAGAAGACAAGTGGAGCATGCTGCCACTCATGCATGCACACACCATCCTTCCTACAGTCTGAAAAAGACAAGTGGAGCATGCTGCCACTCATGCATGCACACGCCATCCTCCCTACAGTCTTAAGAAGACAAGTGGAGCATGCTGCCACTCATGCATGCACACACCATCCTTCCTACAGTCTTAAGAAGACAAATGGAGCATGCAGACACTCATGCATGCACACACCATCCTTCCTCCAGTCTTAAGAAGACATGTGGAGCATGCTGCCACTCATGCATGCACACACCATCCTTCCTACAGTCTTAAGAAGACAAGTGGATCATGCAGACACTCATGCATGCACACACCATCCTTCCTCCAGTCTTAAGAAGAGAAGTGGAGCATGCAGACACTCATGCATGCACACACCATCCTTCCTACAGTCTTAAGAAGACAAGTGGAGCATGCTGCCACTCATGCATGCACACACCATTCTTCCTCCAGCCTGAAGCAGACAAGTGGAGCATGCTGCCACTCATTCATAAACACACCATCCTTCCTACAGTCTTAAGAAGACAAGTGGAGCATGCTGCCACTCATGCATCCACACACATCCTTCCTACAGTCTTAAGAAGACAAGTGGAGCATGCAGACACTCATGCATGCACACACCATCCTTCCTCCAGTCTTAAGAAGACAAGTGGAGCATGCTGCCACTCATGCATGCACACACCATCCTTCCTACAGTCTTAAGAAGACAAGTGGAGCATGCAGACACTCATGCATGCACACACCATCCTTCCTCCTGTCTTAAGAAGAGAAGTGGAGCATGCAGACACTCATGCTTCCACACAGCATCCTTCCTACAGTCTTAAGAAGACAAGTGGAGCATGCAGACACTCATGCATGCACACACCATCCTTCTTACAGTCTTAAGAAGACAAGTGGAGCATGCTGCCACTCATGCATGCACACACCATTCTTCCTCCAGCCTGAAGAAGACAAGTGGAGCATGCAGACACTCATGCATGCACACACCATCCTTCCTCTTGACTTAAGAAGACAAGTGGAGCATGCTGCCACTCATGCATGCACACACCACCCTTCCTACAGCCTTAAGAACACAAGTGGAGCATGCAGACACTCATGCATGCACACACCATCCTTCCTACAGTCTTAAGAAGACAAGTGGAGCATGCTGCCACTCATGCATGCACACACCATCCTTCCTACAGTCTTAAGAAGACAAGTGGAGCATGCTGCCACTCATGCATGCACAAACCATCCTCCCTACAGTCTGAAGAAGACAAGTGGAGCATGCTGCCACTCATGCATGCACACACCATGCTTCCTACAGTCTGAAGACGACAAGTGGAGCATGCTGCCACTCATGCATGCACACACCATCCTTCCTACAGTCTTAAGAAGACAGGTGGAGCATGCTGCTACTCATGCATGCACACACCATCCTTCCTACAGTCTTAAGAAGACAAGTGGAGCATGCACACTAATGCATGCACACACCATGCTTCCTACAGTATTAAGAAGACAAGTGGAGCATGCTGCCAGTCATGCATGCACACAACATCCTTCCTACAGTCTGAAGATGACAAGTGGAGCATGCTGCCACTCATGCATGCACACACCATCCTTCCTACAGTCTTAAGAAGACAAGTGGAGCATGCTGCCACTCATGCATACACACACCATCCTTCCTACAGTCTTAAGAAGACAAGTGGAGCATGCACACTCATGCATGTACACACCATCCTTCCTACAGTCTTAAGAAGAGAAGTGGAGCATGCAGACACTCATGCATGCACACACCACCCTTCCTACAGTCTTAAGAAGACAAGTGGAGCATGCTGCCACTCATGCATGCACACACCATCCTTCCTACAGTCTTAAGAAGACAAGTGGAGCATGCTGCCACTCATGCATGCACACACCATCCTTCCTACAGTCTGAAAAAGACAAGTGGAGCATGCTGCCACTCATGCATACACACACCATCCTTCCTACAGTCTTAAGAAGACAAATGGCGCATGCACACTCATGCATGTACACACCATCCTTCCTACAGTCTTAAGAAGACAAGTTGAGCATGCTGCCACTCATGCATGCACAGAGACTCCTGAATGGGCACACACCATCCTTCCTACAGTCTTAAGAAGACAAGTGGAGCATGCAGACACTCATGCATGCACACACCATCCTTCCTCCAGCCTGAAGAAGACAAGTGGAGCATGCTGCCACTCATGCATGAACACACCGTCCTTCCTACAGTCTTAAGAAGACAAGTGGAGCATGCTGCCACTCATGCATGCACACACCATCCTTCCTACAGTCTGAAGAAGACAAGTGGAGCATGCAGCCACTCATGCATACACACACCATCCTTCCTACAGTCTTAAGAAGACAAGTGGAGCATGCACACTCATGCATGTACACACCATCCTTCCTACAGTCTTAAGAAGACAAGTGGAGCATGCACACTCGTGCATGTACACACCATCCTTCCTACAGGCTTAAGAAGACAAGTGGAGCATGCACACTCATGCATGCACAAACCATCCTTCTTACAGTCTGAAGAAGACAAGTGGAGCATGCAGACACTCATGCATGCACACACCGTCCTTCCTACAGTCTTAAGAAGACAAGTGGAGCATGCTGCCACTCATGCATGCACACACCATCCTTCCTACAGTCTTAAGAAGACAAGTGGAGCATGCTGCCACTCATGCATGCACACACCATCCTTCCTACAGTCTGAAAAAGACAAGTGGAGCATGCTGCCACTCATGCATGCACACGCCATCCTCCCTACAGTCTTAAGAAGACAAGTGGAGCATGCTGCCACTCATGCATGCACACACCATCCTTCCTACAGTCTTAAGAAGACAAATGGATCATGCAGACACTCATGCATGCACACACCATCCTTCCTCCAGTCTTAAGAAGACATGTGGAGCATGCTGCCACTCATGCATGCACACACCATCCTTCCTACAGTTTTAAGAAGACAAGTGGAGCATGCAGACACTCATGCATGCACACACCATCCTTCCTCCAGTCTTAAGAAGAGAAGTGGAGCATGCAGACACTCATGCATGCACACACCATCCTTCCTACAGTCTTAAGAAGACAAGTGGAGCATGCTGCCACTCATGCATGCACACACCATTCTTCCTCCAGCCTGAAGCAGACAAGTGGAGCATGCTGCCACTCATTCATAAACACACCGTCCTTCCTACAGTCTTAAGAAGACAAGTGGAGCATGCTGCCACTCATGCATGCACACACCATCCTTCCTACAGTCTGAAGAAGACAAGTGGAGCATGCAGCCACTCATGCATACACACACCATCCTTCCTACAGTCTTAAGAAGACAAGTGGAGCATGCACACTCATGCATGTACACACCATCCTTCCTACAGTCTTAAGAAGACAAGTGGAGCATGCACACTCATGCATGTACACACCATCCTTCCTACAGTCTTAAGAAGACAAGTTGAGCATGCTGCCACTCATACATGCACAGAGACTCCTGAATGGGCACACACCATCCTTCCTACAGTCTTAAGAAGACAAGTGGAGCATGCAGACACTCATGCATGCACACACCATCCTTCCTCCAGCCTGAAGAAGACAAGTGGAGCATGCTGCCACTCATGCATGAACACACCGTCCTTCCTACAGCCTGAAGAAGACAAGTGGAGCATGCAGACACTCATGCATGCACACACCATCCTTCCTCCAGACTTAAGAAGACAAGTGGAGCATGCTGCCACTCATGCATGCACACACCATCCTTCCTCCAGCCTGAAGAAGACAAGTGGAGCATGCTGCCACTCATGCATGAACACACCATCCTTCCTCCAGCCTGAAGAAGACAAGTGGAGCATGCTGCCACTCATGCATGAACACACCATCCTTCCTACAGTCTTAAGAAGACAAGTGGAGCATGCAGACACTCATGCATGCACACACCATCCTTCCTACAGTCTGAAGAAGACAAGTGGAGCATGCAGCCACTCATGCATACACACACCATCCTTCCTACAGTCTTAAGAAGACAAGTGGAGCATGCACACTCATGCATGTGCACACCATCCTTCCTACAGTCTTAAGAAGAAAAGTGGAGCATGCACACTCATGCATGTACACACCATCCTTCCTACAGGCTTAAGAAGACAAGTGGAGCATGCAGACACTCATGCATGCACACACCGTCCTTCCTACAGTCTTAAGAAGACAAGTGGAGCATGCTGCCACTCATGCATGCACACACCATCCTTCCTACAGTCTTAAGAAGACAAGTGGAGCATGCTGCCACTCATGCATGCACACACCATCCTTCCTACAGTCTGAAAAAGACAAGTGGAGCATGCTGCCACTCATGCATGCACACGCCATCCTCCCTACAGTCTTATGAAGACAAGTGGAGCATGCTGCCACTCATGCATGCACACACCATCCTTCCTACAGTCTTAAGAAGACAAATGGAGCATGCTGACACTCATGCATGCACACACCATCCTTCCTCCAGTCTTAAGAAGACATGTGGAGCATGCTGCCACTCATGCATGCACACACCATCCTTCCTACAGTCTTAAGAAGACAAGTGGAGCATGCAGACACTCATGCATGCACACACCATCCTTCCTCCAGTCTTAAGAAGAGAAGTGGAGCATGCAGACACTCATGCATGCACACACCATCCTTCCTACAGTCTTAAGAAGACAAGTGGAGCATGCTGCCACTCATGCATGCACACACCATTCTTCCTCCAGCCTGAAGCAGACAAGTGGAGCATGCTGCCACTCATTCATAAACACACCGTCCTTCCTACAGTCTTAAGAAGACAAGTGGAGCATGCTGCCACTCATGCATCCACACACCATCCTTCCTACAGTCTGAAGAAGACAAGTGGAGCATGCTGCCACTCATGCATGCACACACCATCCTTCCTACAGTCTTAAGAAGACAAGTGGAGCATGCTGCCACTCATGCATGCACACACCATCGTTCCTACAGTCTGAAGAAGACAAGTGGAGCATGCAGACACTCATGCATGCACACACCATCCTTCCTCCAGTCTTAAGAAGACAAGTGGGGCATGCTGCCACTCATGCATGCACACACCATCCTTCCTACAGTCTGAAGAAGACAAGTGGAGCATGCTGCCACTCATGCATGCACACACCATCCTTCCTACAGTCTGAAGAAGACAAGTGGAGCATGCTGCCACTCATGCATACACACACCATTCTTCCTACAGTCTGAAGAAGACAAGTGGAGCATGCAGACACTCATGCATGCACACACCATCCTTCCTCCAGTCTTAAGAAGACAAGTGGCGCATGCTGCCACTCATGCATGCACACACCATCCTTCCTACAGTCGGAAGAAGACAAGTGGAGCATGCTGCCACTCATGCATGCACACACCATCCTTCCTACCGTCTTAAGAAGACAAGTGGAGCATGCTGCCACTCATGCATGCACAAACCATCCTTCCTACAGTCTTAAGAAGACAAGTAGAGCATGCACACTAATGCATGCACACACCATGCTTCCTACAGTCTTAAGAAGACAAGTGAAGCATGCAGACACTCACGCTTGCACACACCGTCCTTCCTACATTCTTAAGAAGACAAGTGGAGCATGCTGCCACTCATGCATGCACACACCATTCTTCCTCCAGCCTGAAGAAGACAAGTGGAGCATGCTGCCACTCATGCATGAACACACCGTCCTTCCTACAGTCTTAAGAAGACAAGTGGAGCATGCTGCCACTCATGCATGCACACACCATCCTTCCTACAGTCTGAAGAAGACAGGTGGAGCATGCAGACACTCATGCATGCACACACCATCCTTCCTCTAGTCTTAAGAAGCCAAGTGGGGCATGCTGCCACTCATGCATGCACACACCATCCTTCCTACAGTCTTAAGAAGACAAGTGGAGCATGCTGCCACTCATGCATACACACACCATCCTTCCTACAGTCTTAGGAAGACAAGTGGAGCATGCTGCCACTCATGCATGCACACACCACCCTTCCTACAGCCTTAGGAAGACAAGTGGAGCATGCAGACACTCATGCATGCACACACCATCCTTCCTACAGTCTTAAGAAGACAAGTGGAGCATGCTGCCACTCATGCATGCACACACCATCCTTCCTACAGTCTTAAGAAGACAAGTGGAGCATGCAGACACTCATGCATGCACACACCATCCTTCCTAGAGTCGGAAGAAGACAAGTGGAGCATGCTGCCACTCATGCATGCACACACCATCCTTCCTACCGTCTTAAGAAGAAAAGTGGAGCATGCTGCCACTCATGCATGCACAAACCATCCTTCCTACAGTCTTAAGAAGACAAGTAGAGCATGCACACTAATGCATGCACACACCATGCTTCCTACAGTCTTAAGAAGACAAGTGGAGCATGCTGCCACTCATGCATGCACACACCATCGTTCCTACAGTCTGAAGAAGACAAGTGGAGCATGCAGACACTCATGCATGCACACACCATCCTTCCTCCAGTCTTAAGAAGACAAGTGGCGCATGCTGCCACTCATGCATGCACACACCATCGTTCCTACAGTCTGAAGAAGACAAGTGGAGCATGCAGACACTCATGCATGCACACACCATCCTTCCTACAGTCTTAAGACGACAAGTGGCGCATGCACACTCATGCATATAGACACCATCCTTCCTACAGTCTTAAGAAGACAAGTGGAGCATGCTGCCACTCATTCATGCACAGAGACTCCTGAATGGGCACACACCATCCTTCCTACAGTCTTAAGAAGACAAGTGGAGCATGCAGACACTCATGCATGCACACACCATCCTTCCTACAGTCTTTTTTTTTTTTTTTTTTTTTTTTTTTTTTTAAAAAAAACCTTTATTTGAGCAAGCAGAAATGTACAAGGATGGGCCTACAACCACACGGGCCAGCCGCTAAAAAGGAGTAGACACATATCACATATGCCCGCAGAGGTAACCGTCAATCAACAATGCAATACTCCACATTATATACAGGACCAAAACAGGTTTTTTATATATGAAAGAACAAACATACAGAAAGGCGAGAGTGTATCACTGAAGGTCAGCCCAAGGGACGCAAGGGGGGGACAGCAGCGGTGGTGCAGTAGTAATATCCTAAGCACTAAGGAGTATGGAGTGGGGGGGGGGGGAGGGGGGCAGAGATCAGGAAGAAGAAGGGGGGAAGAGCCGGAGACACCAGCTCAGTCCCTATATGAAGATTCCGGGAACGCTAGCCTAAGGAGATAGGGTAATCTCGATAGTGTCCACAAGGGGAGGAGTACAAATGTCGCCACGGTATTCGTTCCACTGACCCCACACCTTCACCCATGCCCTGGGTCTACCCCTGGCCACATAGACAGTTTTCTCACGGAACATGGACCAATCCATATTATCCTCCCATTGCGAGAGGGCAGGGGGCCTGGAGGCCCCCCAGAGTTGCGCAATATCTCGCTTCGCAATCATATAGCCCAGGGTGGCCCATCTAGTCTGTGCCACCGAATAGTCCGTGGGCTCCCAAACATTCAAAAGACAGCGACGAGGTTCCGGTCGCAAGGATATCCCTGTCACCACAGTCATCAGATCAAGCACGGCCACCCAATACGCAGCCACCATCGGGCACTCCCAAAGAATATGCAGGAAAGTAGCACGCAAACCACATCCACGCTTACACAGTCCATCGGAGGAAAAGCCCATCACCATCAGTCGCGGTCCCGTCACATACACCCGATGAAGGATCTTCAATTGGACCAGACGGAGTCGAGCCGGTATAGCCACCTCCTTCGGAGAGGAGAGGGCCGATTGCCAATCCTCATCATCAAGTTCCAACCCATCTCCCATCCACTGTTCCCGAAGTCGGGCCAATAAGTCAGTCCGATTGTTAATCAACTTTTTATAGATCAGGGAGATAGTGCTATCAGGAAGATGTTCGTCAAGGATACGGTCTTCAAGTGGGGAAGAGTCAGGCGGAATCTCACCAGGAGCAAACACCGAAACCAAAGCGTGCCTGACCTGTAAATAACGAAAGAATTCCCGACTACTCAGGCCGTAGTCAGCCTGGAGGGCCTGAAACGGGCGCACAGAACCCTTAGAATATACATCCCCCACTTTAGAGATCCCAATCAAGTCCCAACGGTCAAAACCCTTGGAAGACCAAAGACCGCCCAGACGTTCCGAAGCATAAAGCGGCGTCGCCAACGTCAAGCGATCCTCCCAGCCCAGGCTCACATTCGCAGCACGCCACACTGTCAAAGCAGTCAAAGTAGGTCCCACAAGATGGCGCCCAGCGGAGCGAGAATAGAGCACTCTATTAAAGTCACCTCCCGGAAGCTGAAGTTTATCCATCTCAAACGCCGGATTACGACCCGGAGAGAACAGAGCGTGATTAATAGCGGACAGATGGGAAGCCCAGTAGTATCTCTTAATATCGGGGAGCGCCATGCCCCCATCGTACCACGGGATGGAAAGTTTCGCGAGAGCAATGCGCGGTCGCCCATCCCAAATAAGTTGCCTCTGAAGGCTCTCAATCTCCCGAAAATAGGTCTTGGGGATAGGATCATAATAATTCTGGAGAGCGTAGAGAAACCGCGGTAGTGACATCATCTTAAACAGGGCCGCCCGACCCAGTGGAGACAGGGGAAGTTTGCGCCAGCGGGCAACGTCCAAACGGAGCCTAAGCAACGGGGGAAGGAGATTACGATCAAAACGAAGGGACGGATCCAAGGTAACAAAAACCCCCAAGTATTTGAAACCATCCCGGACCACCTGAAGAGGAAGTCTACTCGGCAACGGAGGCAAGATACCAGATAAAACGTATACACAGGATTTAGACCAGTTGATGACGAGGCCTGAGTTAGCGCCAAAGGACGCAAGAACGTCAAATAAAACAGATAAAGACTTGCGAGGAGAAGTAAGATACAAGAGGATGTCGTCCGCATAAAGCGAGACGCGGTCTTCGAAGTCCGGGGCCCAACGAATACCTTTAAGGGACGGTTCCCAACGGAGCCAGGCCGCCAACGGTTCAAGAGCGAGCGCGAACAAAAGAGGGGACAAGGGGCAACCCTGACGGGTACCCCTGCCCAAGGAGAAGGGGGCCGACACTCTACCGTTCACTACAACTTGCGCCAGAGGTTCCGCGTACAACAGCCTAACCCAGCTAATAAACTCGCACCCGAATCCAAATTTCTCAAGTGTTGCCCATAAATAGGGCCACTCCACAGTATCAAAGGCCATCGAGGCATCCAGGGACGCCAAAATGGCCGGTTCAGTCAAAAGCCCCGCCCTCGCCAGCGCGCCGTGAAGGCGACGTAAATTCAGAGCAGTGTTGCGATGCGGGATAAAGCCAGATTGATCCGGATGGACCAACTCCCCCAGAACCGAAAGGAGACGGGTCGCCAAAAGTTTAGCCAACACCTTAGGTTCAACATTTAACAGGGATATGGGCCTATACGAGGAACAGAGGTCACGCGGTTTACCCTCTTTGGGAATGACGACGATTGTCGCCAGACGCTGGTCATAAGGAAGTATGTTCCGCTCACGAGATTCTAGAAACATGGCGCGGAGATACGGCGCCACCTTATTGGGGCGTAATTTGTACAACTCAATAGGCAAACCGTTCGGGCCCAGTGCTTTGCCCGAACGGAGCGATCGAACCGCATTGGCTATCTCATCATTCGTAAAAGGGGAGTCCAAAGCAATACGGTCCAAGTCGGTGACACAGGGCAAAGAGATATCACGCAGAAGAAGGCGGGAGTCAGCAACATCCCTCACAGACACGGGAGCATATACCACACGGAAATATTCCGCGAAACGATCAACAATGGCGGTCGGATCAATCACATTCTCACCACTCGCAGACTGAATCACGGGCACCACACGATTAACTCTTTCTTTCTTGTCCAACCACGCTAGGAGTTTGCCCGCCTTGTCACCCACATCGTACAATCTGCCCTGCTGTTCACGAAACATCACCCTTGCAGCGTCAGTGACCAGAGATTTATATGCAAACTGTTTTAGACCCAGGGCATGGAGTTTCTCAGGCGTGACACCAGATTCCAACTCGTCCTCCAAAGCAGAGATCTCCCCCTCAAGGTCCACCACCTCCCTCCTCCCTGCCCTCTTAGCTTCAACAATCAAGGAAAGGGCCTGACCACGAATCACAGTTTTAAAAGCTTCCCACAGGGACACAGCCGAAGAGACCGACCCCTCATTTTCCAGGAAATATGCATCCATGGACTTGAGCAAGAGGGTACGAGTCTCAGGGGAGGAAAGATACCAAGGGTTAATGGGAGCCACTCGGCCCGCCGCCTCTACCCCAACCTCAAAACGAAGCCAGAGCGGCGAGTGATCAGAAATACCCCTCGGCAAATGTAAAATCTCGCGAACCGCCGATGATTGGGCTGCGGGCATCAGGAAATAATCCAGCCGGGACAGACTGCCATGGGCCCCAGAATGGAAGGTGTATTGGAGCTGAGTAGGATGCAACAGTCGCCAGCAGTCCACAAGGCCAAAGGTATCTAAAAACCCACCCAACCACTGCTGAGCCTGCGGGGTATCTCTAGGGGGATGGCGATCGTGAAGGCCGGAAAGCACCGAATTAAAATCACCGGCAAGGAAGAGAGTGCTATCAGGGAGATCCAACAAAACACGGCCCAAGTCAGTAAAAGTAGAGGCCTGCAAACCCGGGGGAACATAAACATTGAAGAGAGATAGGGTGCGGCCTTCATATCTACCCACCAGGACAGTATATCTCCCACGGTCATCATGAATCACCTCATCGATAGCCAGGGGGAGGGAGGTTCGAACAAGAATACCCACACCCCTAGATCCGGAGGTAAACCCCGAGTGCGCCACAAGGCGGTAGCCCCATCTATTCATTGCATAACAAACATTACCAATCAAATGGGTTTCTTGCATGAAAACAATGTCCGGTGACAAACGTCGTATACATTTTAAGACCACACTGCGCTTAATACGATCTCCCAGGCCATTAACGTTCCAGGAAAGAAATTTCAACCCTCTACCCCCCATCCCAACCGCCCGAGCCAAGACCCCTCGTCCATGAGCTAGACATCAGAAACAGCAGCAAACACAGGAGCAACTCGCCTTGAAAACAACACACAAAAAAGAAAAAACTTCCCAACCCCCCACCCCCAAACTGAAGAGAAACACCCCCCACCCTGCACCCCTGCAAAAAGCTAAAGAGCCACCCCAACCTGCAGTGTGCCTGTCGCCCAAGAACCCCTATTCTACACAAAGACCCCGGAGGAGGAAAGGTCTCCGTTCCATCCACCCCCCGACCTCAGCAAGAACAAAAAGAACAAACAAAAGACAGAGTGATCACAATGTAGAGGGACGCCGGCCAACACTCCTGAGAATGTATTCAAAATAAGACATAAGAGCCGAACAGTTAGATCTCCACACCACCTTTGGCACCACCAGGGTGAGCGGCGGAGTCCGTCTCAGGAGGACGGTCAGGCAAAGAGTCCAGCCAGGCATTAACAGCATCTGGCCGATCAAAGAAAAGGGTGCGTTCATTGTATTCAACCCGGAGTCTAGTGGGAAAGAGCATGGCGTAACGTAGGCCCCGATCCCGGAGACGTTTCTTGGCACCACGAAACTCCATACGTTGTCTCTGAACCTGTTGGGAAAAGTCCGGGTAAAAGTTCACCGTAGCATTCTCAAAGGCCACCGGGCCCTTCACCCGCGAGGCCTGCAGGATAGCGTCCCGGTCTCTATAATGAAAAAGCTTCGCTACAATGGGTCTCGGCGGGGCTCCCGGCTTGACTTTGCCCCCTGGAACACGATGTGCACGTTCCACCGTGAAAAATTTTGTGAGACCAGAAGGGGCCAAATGATTCAAGACCAGATCCTCAACCAGGAGATCCACCGAGTGGGGTTCAGGGTTTTCCGGTACACCAACCAGGCGAACATTGCAGCGACGCGCCCTATTTTCAAAGTCCTCCAGGCGACGGGTCATGAAGTCGTTCCCCCGACGGAGATTTCCAATCTCTGTTTGGAGCTCCGAGACGTCATTCGTAAGGCTAGAGGATTTAATATCCAGTGATTGTACCCTCTCATTCGTCTTGCCGAGATCAGCACGAATCAGATTCACCTCAATAGCCACGGTGTCAAGTTTGTGGGCCAAGGCCTCGTACTGCAGGCCGATGGATTCCCTCACGCCCGAGATGGCGCCCATGATATCCTGTAGGGAGGGCTCCGCCGACTCCTCCAAAATTCGTTCGGACGCTATACTAGAACCAGGCAGGGCAGCTCCGGGGGACCCCTTAGAATGGGTATAACGGTCCATGACATTTGATTGAACTGGAGCTCCGCGCAGAGGTGTTTTTGTCTTGCGCGTCTCTCTGTCCCCTCTGCCCGCCATTTTGAAGATGCGTCACAGGACAAGCCACCAGGTTCGACGGGCCCGACACCCAAAGTACAGGATCAAAAGTACATAAAAAGGGGGCACAACTCGGGTAGAGGTCGCCAAGCCAGCAAATAGGTCACATGAAAGCCCAACAGCCGATCTGCCTCCAAGTCTCAGTCGCAACACGACATCCACGTCCGTGGCCCAAGTCGGAACGGAATCGAAACCGAAACTTAGGAAGGGGGGACCCACAAGGCCAGATCTCCTGCCGTTGTTGTTCAATTGCAGGACGGCCGCAGTACCGCACCCCGTCCCGGGCGCACCTCAAGGGCGGAGCCCAAAAGTTCAGATCACCATATCTCAGGAATACGAGATCCAAATCGATTTCTGAAAAGTGCCAGGGTAATCAGCCAAACGTCCCCTACACGAATTCTTGCAAGAAATCAGGATTCAGCCAGGATAAAATGTCGGGAGCGGCGAGGGTCCGGAGAGCGCTGTGCTCAAGCGGCCATCTCGGATGCCCGCCAAGCTCCTCCCCCTACAGTCTTAAGAAGACAAGTGGAGCATGCTGCCACTCATGCATGCACAGAGACTCCTGAATGGGCACACACCATCCTTCCTACAGTCTTAAGAAGACAAGGGGAGCATGCTGCCACTCATGCATGCACACACCATGCTTCCTACAGTCGGAAGAAGACAAGTGGAGCATGCTGCCACTCATGCATGCACACACCATCCTTCCTACCGTCTTAAGAAGACAAGTGGAGCATGCTGCAACTCATGCATGCACACACCATCCTTCCTACAGTCTTAAGAAGACAAGTAGAGCATGCACACTAATGCATGCACACACCATGCTTCCTACAGTCTTAGGAAGACAAGTGGAGCATGCTGCCACTCATGCATGCACACACCATGCTTCCTACAGTCGGAAGAAGACAAGTGGAGCATGCTGCCACTCATGCATGCACACACCATCCTTCCTCCAGTCTTAAGAAGACAAGTGGCGCATGCTGCCACTCATGCATGCACACACCATCCTTCCTACAGTCTGAAGACAAGCGGAGCATGCTGCCACTCATGCATACACACACCATCCTTCCTACAGTCTTAAGACGACAAGTGGCGCATGCACACTCATGCATGTACACACCATCCTTCCTACAGTCTTAAGAAGACAAGTGGAGCATGCTGCCACTCATGCATGCACAAACCATCCTTCCTACAGTCTGAAGAAGACAAGTGAAGCATGCTGCCACTCATGCATGCACACACCATCCTTCCTACAGTCTTAAGAAGACAAGTGGAGCATGCTGCCACTCATGCATGCACACACCATGCTTTCTACAGTCGGAAGAAGACAAGTGGAGCATGCTGCCACTCATGCATGCACACACCATCCTTCCTACCGTCTTAAGAAGACAAGTGGAGCATGCTGCCACTCATGCATGCACACACCATCCTTCCTAGTCTTAAGAAGACAAGTAGAGCATGCACACTAATGCATGCACACACCATGCTTCCTACAGTCTTAAGAAGACAAGTGGAGCATGCTGCCACTCATGCATGCACATACCATCCTTCCGACAGTCTTAAGACGACAAGTGGCGCATGCACACTCATGCATGTACACACCATCCTTCCTACAGTCTTAAGAAGACAAGTGGAGCATGCTGCCACTCATGCATGCACAGAGACTCCTGAATGGGCACACACCATCCTTCCTACAGTCTTAAGAAGACAAGTGGAGCATGCAGACACTCATGCATGCACACACCATCCTTCCTACAGTCTTAAGTAGACAAGTGGAGCATGCAGACACTCATGCATGCACACACCATCCTTCCTACAGTCTGAAGAAGACAAGTGGAGCATGCTGCCACTCATGCATGCACACACCATCCTTCCTCCAGCCTGAAGAAGACAAGTGGAGCATGCTGCCACTCATGCATGAACACACCGTCCTTCCTACAGTCTTAAGAAGACAAGTGGAGCATGCTGCCACTCATGCATGCACACACCATCCTTCCTACAGTCTGAAGAAGACAAGTGGAGCATGCAGCCACTCATGCATACACACACCATCCTTCCTACAGTCTTAAGAAGACAAGTGGAGCATGCACACTCATGCATGTACACACCATCCTTCCTACAGTCTTAAGAAGACAAGTGGAGCATGCACACTCGTGCATGTACACACCATCCTTCCTACAGGCTTAAGAAGACAAGTGGAGCATGCACACTCATGCATGCACAAACCATCCTTCCTACAGTCTGAAGAAGACAAGTGGAGCATGCAGCCACTCATGCATACACACACCATCCTTCCTACAGTCTTAAGAAGACAAGTGGAGCATGCACACTCATGCATGTAAACACCATCCTTCCTACAGTCTTAAGAAGACAAGTGGAGCATGCACACTCGTGCATGTACACACCATCCTTCCTACAGGCTTAAGAAGACAAGTGGAGCATGCACACTCATGCATGCACAAACCATCCTTCTTACAGTCTGAAGAAGACAAGTGGAGCATGCAGACACTCATGCATGCACACACCGTCCTTCCTACAGTCTTAAGAAGACAAGTGGAGCATGCTGCCACTCATGCATGCACACACCATCCTTCCTACAGTCTTAAGAAGACAAGTGGAGCATGCTGCCACTCATGCATGCACACACCATCCTTCCTACAGTCTGAAAAAGACAAGTGGAGCATGCTGCCACTCTTGCATGCACACGCCATCCTCCCTACAGTCTTAAGAAGACAAGTGGAGCATGCTGCCACTCATGCATGCACACACCATCCTTCCTACAGTCTTAAGAAGACAAATGGACCATGCAGACACTCATGCATGCACACACCATCCTTCCTCCAGTCTTAAGAAGACATGTGGAGCATGCTGCCACTCATGCATGCACACACCATCCTTCCTACAGTTTTAAGAAGACAAGTGGAGCATGCAGACACTCATGCATGCACACACCATCCGTCCTCCAGTCTTAAGAAGAGAAGTGGAGCATGCAGACACTCATGCATGCACACACCATCCTTCCTACAGTCTTAAGAAGACAAGTGGAGCATGCTGCCACTCATGCATGCACACACCATTCTTCCTCCAGCCTGAAGCAGACAAGTGGAGCATGCTGCCACTCATTCATAAACACACCGTCCTTCCTACAGTCTTAAGAAGACAAGTGGAGCATGCTGCCACTCATGCATGCACACACCATCCTTCCTACAGTCTGAAGAAGACAAGTGGAGCATGCAGCCACTCATGCATACACACACCATCCTTCCTACAGTCTTAAGAAGACAAGTGGAGCATGCACACTCATGCATGTACACACCATCCTTCCTACAGTCTTAAGAAGACAAGTGGAGCATGCACACTCATGCATGTACACACCATCCTTCCTACAGTCTTAAGAAGAAAAGTTGAGCATGCTGCCACTCATACATGCACAGAGACTCCTGAATGGGCACACACCATCCTTCCTACAGTCTTAAGAAGACAAGTGGAGCATGCAGACACTCATGCATGCACACACCATCCTTCCTCCAGCCTGAAGAAGACAAGTGGAGCATGCTGCCACTCATGCATGAACACACCGTCCTTCCTACAGCCTGAAGAAGACAAGTGGAGCATGCAGACACTCATGCATGCACACACCATCCTTCCTCCAGACTTAAGAAGACAAGTGGAGCATGCTGCCACTCATGCATGCACACACCATCCTTCCTCCAGCCTGAAGAAGACAAGTGGAGCATGCTGCCACTCATGCATGAACACACCATCCTTCCTACAGTCTTAAGAAGACAAGTGGAGCATGCAGACACTCATGCATGCACACACCATCCTTCCTACAGTCTGAAGAAGACAAGTGGAGCATGCAGCCACTCATGCATATACACACCATCCTTCCTACAGTCTTAAGAAGACAAGTGGAGCATGCACACTCATGCATGTACACACCATCCTTCCTACAGTCTTAAGAAGACAAGTGGAGCATGCACACTCATGCATGTACACACCATCCTTCCTACAGGCTTAAGAAGACAAGTGGAGCATGCAGACACTCATGCATGCACACACCGTCCTTCCTACAGTCTTAAGAAGACAAGTGGAGCATGCTGCCACTCATGCATGCACACACCATCCTTCCTACAGTCTTAAGAAGACAAGTGGAGCATGCTGCCACTCATGCATGCACACACCATCCTTCCTACAGTCTGAAAAAGACAAGTGGAGCATGCTGCCACTCATGCATGCACACACCATCCTTCCTACAGTCTTAAGAAGACAAATGGAGCATGCAGACACTCATGCATGCACACACCATCCTTCCTCCAGTCTTAAGAAGACATGTGGAGCATGCTGCCACTCATGCATGCACACACCATCCTTCCTACAGTCTTAAGAAGACAAGTGGAGCATGCAGACACTCATGCATGCACACACCATCCTTCCTCCAGTCTTAAGAAGAGAAGTGGAGCATGCAGACACTCATGCATGCACACACCATCCTTCCTACAGTCTTAAGAAGACAAGTGGAGCATGCTGCCACTCATGCATGCACACACCATTCTTCCTCCAGCCTGAAGCAGACAAGTGGAGCATGCTGCCACTCATTCATAAACACACCGTCCTTCCTACAGTCTTAAGAAGACAAGTGGAGCATGCTGCCACTCATGCATCCACACACATCCTTCCTACAGTCTGAAGAAGACAAGTGGAGCATGCTGCCACTCATGCATGCACACACCATCCTTCCTACAGTCTTAAGAAGACAAGTGGAGCATGCTGCCACTCATGCATGCACACACCATCGTTCCTACAGTCTGAAGAAGACAAGTGGAGCATGCAGACACTCATGCATGCACACACCATCCTTCCTCCAGTCTTAAGAAGACAAGTGGGGCATGCTGCCACTCATGCATGCACACACCATCCTTCCTACAGTCTGAAGAAGACAAGTGGAGCATGCTGCCACTCATGCATGCACACACCATCCTTCCTACAGTCTGAAGAAGACAAGTGGAGCATGCTGCCACTCATGCATACACACACCATCCTTCCTACAGTCTGAAGAAGACAAGTGGAGCATGCAGACACTCATGCATGCACACACCATCCTTCCTCCAGTCTTAAGAAGACAAGTGGCGCATGCTGCCACTCATGCATGCACACACCATCCTTCCTACAGTCGGAAGAAGACAAGTGGAGCATGCTGCCACTCATGCATGCACACACCATCCTTCCTACCGTCTTAAGAAGACAAGTGGAGCATGCTGCCACTCATGCATGCACACACCATCCTTCCTACAGTCTTAAGAAGACAAGTAGAGCATGCACACTAATGCATGCACACACCATGCTTCCTACAGTCTTAAGAAGACAAGTGGAGCATGCAGACACTCATGCATGCACACACCGTCCTTCCTACATTCTTAAGAAGACAAGTGGAGCATGCTGCCACTCATGCATGCACACACCATTCTTCCTCCAGCCTGAAGAAGACAAGTGGAGCATGCTGCCACTCATGCATGAACACACCGTCCTTCCTACAGTCTTAAGAAGAGAAGTGGAGCATGCTGCCACTCATGCATGCACACACCATCCTTCCTACAGTCTGAAGAAGACAGGTGGAGCATGCAGACACTCATGCATGCACACACCATCCTTCCTCTAGTCTTAAGAAGCCAAGTGGGGCATGCTGCCACTCATGCATGCACACACCATCCTTCCTACAGTCTTAAGAAGACAAGTGGAGCATGCTGCCACTCATGCATACACACACCATCCTTCCTACAGTCTTAGGAAGACAAGTGGAGCATGCTGCCACTCATGCATGCACACACCACCCTTCCTACAGCCTTAGGAAGACAAGTGGAGCATGCAGACACTCATGCATGCACACACCATCCTTCCTACAGTCTTAAGAAGACAAGTGGAGCATGCTGCCACTCATGCATGCACACACCATCCTTCCTACAGTCTTAAGAAGACAAGTGGAGCATGCAGACACTCATGCATGCACACACCATCCTTCCTAGAGTCGGAAGAAGACAAGTGGAGCATGCTGCCACTCATGCATGCACACACCATCCTTCCTACCGTCTTAAGAAGAAAAGTGGAGCATGCTGCCACTCATGCATGCACAAACCATCCTTCCTACAGTCTTAAGAAGACAAGTAGAGCATGCACACTAATGCATGCACACACCATGCTTCCTACAGTCTTAAGAAGACAAGTGGAGCATGCTGCCACTCATGCATGCACACACCATCGTTCCTACAGTCTGAAGAAGACAAGTGGAGCATGCAGACACTCATGCATGCACACACCATCCTTCCTCCAGTCTTAAGAAGACAAGTGGCGCATGCTGCCACTCATGCATGCACACACCATCCTTCCTACAGTCTGAAGAAGACAAGTGGAGCATGCTGCCACTCATGCATACACACACCATCCTTCCTACAGTCTTAAGACGACAAGTGGTGCATGCACACTCATGCATATAGACACCATCCTTCCTACAGTCTTAAGAAGACAAGTGGAGCATGCTGCCACTCATTCATGCACAGAGACTCCTGAATGGGCACACACCATCCTTCCTACAGTCTTAAGAAGACAAGTGGAGCATGCAGACACTCATGCATGCACACACCATCCTTCCTACAGTCTTAAGAAGACAAGTGGAGCATGCTGCCACTCATGCATGCACAGAGACTCCTGAATGGGCACACACCATCCTTCCTACAGTCTTAAGAAGACAAGGGGAGCATGCTGCCACTCATGCATGCACACACCATGCTTCCTACAGTCGGAAGAAGACAAGTGGAGCATGCTGCCACTCATGCATGCACACACCATCCTTCCTACCGTCTTAAGAAGACAAGTGGAGCATGCTGCAACTCATGCATGCACACACCATCCTTCCTACAGTCTTAAGAAGACAAGTAGAGCATGCACACTAATGCAGGCACACACCATGCTTCCTACAGTCTTAGGAAGACAAGTGGAGCATGCTGCCACTCATGCATGCACACACCATGCTTCCTACAGTCGGAAGAAGACAAGTGGAGCATGCTGCCACTCATGCATGCACACACCATCCTTCCTCCAGTCTTAAGAAGACAAGTGGCGCATGCTGACACTCATGCATGCACACACCATCCTTCCTACAGTCTGAAGACAAGCGGAGCATGCTGCCACTCATGCATACACACACCATCCTTCCTACAGTCTTAAGACAACAAGTGGCGCATGCACACTCATGCATGTACACACCATCCTTCCTACAGTCTTAAGAAGACAAGTGGAGCATGCTGCCACTCATGCATGCACAAACCATCCTTCCTACAGTCTGAAGAAGACAAGTGAAGCATGCTGCCACTCATGCATGCACACACCATCCTTCCTACAGTCTTAAGAAGACAAGTGGAGCATGCTGCCACTCATGCATGCACACACCATGCTTTCTACAGTCGGAAGAAGACAAGTGGAGCATGCTGCCACTCATGCATGCACACACCATCCTTCCTACCGTCTTAAGAAGACAAGTGGAGCATGCTGCCACTCATGCATGCACACACCATCCTTCCTAGTCTTAAGAAGACAAGTAGAGCATGCACACTAATGCATGCACACACCATGCTTCCTACAGTCTTAAGAAGACAAGTGGAGCATGCTGCCACTCATGCATGCACATACCATCCTTCCGACAGTCTAAAGATGACAAGTGGCGCATGCACACTCATGCATGTACACACCATCCTTCCTACAGTCTTAAGAAGACAAGTGGAGCATGCTGCCACTCATGCATGCACAGAGACTCCTGAATGGGCACACACCATCCTTCCTACAGTCTTAAGAAGACAAGTGGAGCATGCAGACACTCATGCATGCACACACCATCCTTCCTACAGTCTTAAGTAGACAAGTGGAGCATGCAGACACTCATGCATGCACACACCATCCTTCCTACAGTCTGAAGAAGACAAGTGGAGCATGCTGCCACTCATGCATGCACACACCATCCTTCCTACAGTCTTAAGAGGACAAGTGGAGCATGCTGCCACTCATGGATGCACACACCATGCTTCCTACAGTCTGAAGAAGACAAGTGGAGCATGCTGCCACTCATGCATGCACCCACCATCCTTCCTACAGTCTTAAGAAGACAAGTGGAGCATGCTGCCACTCATGCATGCACCCACCATCCTCCCTACAGTCTTAAGAAGACAAGTGGAGCATGCACACTCATGCATGCACACACCATCCTTCCTACAGTCTTAAGAAGACAAGTGGAGCATGCTGCCACTCATGCATGCACAAACCATCCTTCCTACAGTCTGAAGAAGACACGTGGAGCATGCAGACACTCATGCATGCACACACCATCCTTCCTCCAGTCTTAAGAAGAGACGTGAAGCATGCAGACACTCATGCATGCACACACCACCCTTCCTACAGTCATAGGAAGACAAGTGGAGCATGCAGACACTCATGCATGCACACACCATCCATCCTACAGTCTGAAGAAGAGAAGTGGAGCATGCACACATGCATGCACACACCATCCTTCCTACAGTCTGAAGAAGACACGTGGAGCATGCAGACACTCATGCATGCACACACCATGCTTCCTACAGTCGGAAGAAGACAAGTGGAGCATGCTGCCACTCATGCATGCACACACCATCCTTCCTACCGTCTTAAGAAGACAAGTGGAGCATGCTGCAACTCATGCATGCACACACCATCCTTCCTACAGTCTTAAGAAGACAAGTAGAGCATGCACACTAATGCATGCACACACCATGCTTCCTACAGTCTTAGGAAGACAAGTGGAGCATGCTGCCACTCATGCATGCACACACCATGCTTCCTACAGTCGGAAGAAGACAAGTGGAGCATGCTGCCACTCATGCATGCACACACCATCCTTCCTACAGTCTTAAGAAGACAAGTGGCGCATGCTGCCACTCATGCATGCACACACCATCCTTCCTACAGTCTGAAGACAAGCGGAGCATGCTGCCACTCATGCATACACACACCATCCTTCCTACAGTCTTAAGACGACAAGTGGCGCATGCACACTCATGCATGTACACACCATCCTTCCTACAGTCTTAAAAAGACAAGTGGAGCATGCTGCCACTCATGCATGCACAAACCATCCTTCCTACAGTCTGAAGAAGACAAGTGAAGCATGCTGCCACTCATGCATGCACACACCATCCTTCCTACAGTCTTAAGAAGACAAGTGGAGCATGCTGCCACTCATGCATGCACACACCATCCTTTCTACAGTCGGAAGAAGACAAGTGGAGCATGCTGCCACTCATGCATGCACACACCATCCTTCCTACCGTCTTAAGAAGACAAGTGGAGCATGCTGCCACTCATGCATGCACACACCATCCTTCCTAGTCTTAAGAAGACAAGTAGAGCATGCACACTAATGCATGCACACACCATGCTTCCTACAGTCTTAAGAAGACAAGTGGAGCATGCTGCCACTCATGCATGCACATACCATCCTTCCGACAGTCTTAAGACGACAAGTGGCGCATGCACACTCATGCATGTACACACCATCCTTCCTACAGTCTTAAGAAGACAAGTGGAGCATGCTGCCACTCATGCATGCACAGAGACTCCTGAATGGGCACACACCATCCTTCCTACAGTCTTAAGAAGACAAGTGGAGCATGCAGACACTCATGCATGCACACACCATCCTTCCTACAGTCTTAAGTAGACAAGTGGAGCATGCAGGCACTCATGCATGCACACACCATCCTTCCTACAGTCTGAAGAAGACAAGTGGAGCATGCTGCCACTCATGCATGCACACACCATCCTTCCTACAGTCTTAAGAGGACAAGTGGAGCATGCTGCCACTCATGGATGCACACACCATGCTTCCTACAGTCTGAAGAAGACAAGTGGAGCATGCTGCCACTCATGCATGCACCCACCATCCTTCCTACAGTCTTAAGAAGACAAGTGGAGCATGCTGCCACTCATGCATGCACCCACCATCCTCCCTACAGTCTTAAGAAGACAAGTGGAGCATGCACACTCATGCATGCACACACCATCCTTCCTACAGTCTTAAGAAGACAAGTGGAGCATGCTGCCACTCATGCATGCACAAACCATCCTTCCTACAGTCTGAACAAGACACGTGGAGCATGCAGACACTCATGCATGCACAAACCATCCTTCCTCCAGTCTTAAGAAGAGACGTGAAGCATGCAGACACTCATGCATGCACACACCACCCTTCCTACAGTCTTAAGAAGAGAAGTTAGGCATGCTGCCACTCATGCATGCACACACCACCCTTCCTACAGTCATAGGAAGACAAGTGGAGCATGCAGACACTCATGCATGCACACACCATCCTTCCTACAGTCTTAAGAAGAGAAGTGGAGCATGCTGGAATCATGCATGCACACACCATCCTTCTCTAGTCTTAAGAAGAGAAGTGGAGCATGCAGACACTCATGCATACACACACCATCCTTCCTACAGTCTTAAGAAGAGAAGTGGAGCATGCTGCACTCTCATGCATGTACACACCATCCTTCCTACAGTCTTAAGAAGACAAGTGGAGAATGCACACTCATGCATGCACACACCATCCTTCCTACAGTCTTAAGAAGACAAGTGGATCATGCTGCCACTCATGCATGCACACACCATCCTTCCGACAGTCTTAAGAAGACAAGTGGAGCATGCTGCCACTCATGCATGCACATACCATCCTTCCGACAGTCTTAAGAAGACAAGTGGAGCATGCAGACACTCATGCATGCGCACACCATCCTTCCTACAGTCTTAAGAAGAGAGGTGGAGCATGCTGCACACTCATGCATGCACACACCATCCTTCCTACAATCTTAAAAAGACAAGTGGAGCATGCTGCCACTCATGCATGCACACACCATCCTTCCTCCAGTCTGAAGAAGAGAAGTGGAGCATGCTGCCACTCATGCATGCACACACCATCCTTCCTACCGTCTTAAGAAGACAAGTGGAGCATGCTGCCACTCATGCATGCACATACCATCCTTCCGACAGTCTTAAGAAGACAAGTGGAGCATGCAGACACTCATGCATGCGCACACCATCCTTCCTACAGTCTTAAGAAGAGAGGTGGAGCATGCTGCACACTCATGCATGCACACACCATCCTTCCTACAATCTTAAAAAGACAAGTGGAGCATGCTGCCACTCATGCATGCACACACCATCCTTCCTCCAGTCTGAAGAAGAGAAGTGGAGCATGCTGCCACTCATGCATGCACACACCATCCTTCCTACCGTCTTAAGAAGACAAGTAGAGCATGCACACTAATGCATGCACACACCATGCTTCCTACAGTCTTAAGAAGACAAGTGGAGCATGCTGCCACTCATGCATGCACATACCATCCTTCCGACAGTCTTAAGACGACAAGTGGCGCATGCACACTCATGCATGTACACACCATCCTTCCTACAGTCTTAAGAAGACAAGTGGAGCATGCTGCCACTCATGCATGCACAGAGACTCCTGAATGGGCACACACCATCCTTCCTACAGTCTTAAGAAGACAAGTGGAGCATGCAGACACTCATGCATGCACACACCATCCTTCCTACAGTCTTAAGTAGACAAGTGGAGCATGCAGACACTCATGCATGCACACACCATCCTTCCTACAGTCTGAAGAAGACAAGTGGAGCATGCTGCCACTCATGCATGCACACACCATCCTTCCTACAGTCTTAAGAGGACAAGTGGAGCATGCTGCCATTCATGGATGCACACACCATGCTTCCTACAGTCTGAAGAAGACAAGTGGAGCATGCTGCCACTCATGCATGCACCCACCATCCTTCCTACAGTCTTAAGAAGACAAGTGGAGCATGCTGCCACTCATGCATGCACCCACCATCCTCCCTACAGTCTTAAGAAGACAAGTGGAGCATGCACACTCATGCATGCACACACCATCCTTCCTACAGTCTTAAGAAGACAAGTGGAGCATGCTGCCACTCATGCATGCACAAACCATCCTTCCTACAGTCTGAACAAGACACGTGGAGCATGCAGACACTCATGCATGCACAAACCATCCTTCCTCCAGTCTTAAGAAGAGACGTGAAGCATGCAGACACTCATGCATGCACACACCACCCTTCCTACAGTCTTAAGAAGAGAAGTTAGGCATGCTGCCACTCATGCATGCACACACCGCCCTTCCTACAGTCATAGGAAGACAAGTGGAGCATGCAGACACTCATGCATGCACACACCATCCTTCCTACAGTCTTAAGAAGAGAAGTGGAGCATGCTGGAATCATGCATGCACACACCATCCTTCTCTAGTCTTAAGAAGAGAAGTGGAGCATGCAGACACTCATGCATACACACACCATCCTTCCTACAGTCTTAAGAAGAGAAGTGGAGCATGCTGCACTCTCATGCATGTACACACCATCCTTCCTACAGTCTTAAGAAGACAAGTGGAGAATGCACACTCATGCATGCACACACCATCCTTCCTACAGTCTTAAGAAGACAAGTGGATCATGCTGCCACTCATGCATGCACACACCATCCTTCCGACAGTCTTAAGAAGACAAGTGGAGCATGCTGCCACTCATGCATGCACATACCATCCTTCCGACAGTCTTAAGAAGACAAGTGGAGCATGCAGACACTCATGCATGCGCACACCATCCTTCCTACAGTCTTAAGAAGAGAGGTGGAGCATGCTGCACACTCATGCATGCACACACCATCCTTCCTACAATCTTAAAAAGACAAGTGGAGCATGCTGCCACTCATGCATGCACACACCATCCTTCCTCCAGTCTGAAGAAGAGAAGTGGAGCATGCTGCCACTCATGCATGCACACACCATCCTTTCTACAGTCTGAAGAAGAGAAGTGGAGCATGCAGACACTCATGCATGCACACACCATCCTTCCTACAGTCTGAAGAAGACAAGTGGAGCATGCAGACACTCATGCATGCACACACCATCCTTCCTCCAGTCTTAAGAAGAGAAGTGGAGCATGCAGACACTCATGCTTGCACACACCATCCTTCCTCCAGTCTTAAGACAAGTGGAGCATGCAGACACTCATGCATGCACACACCATCCTTCCTACAGTCTGAAGAAGAAGAGTGGAGCATGCAGACACTCATGCATGCACACACCATCCTTCCTACAGTCTGAAGAAGACAAGTGGAGCATGCAGCCACTCATGCATGCACACACCATCCTTCCTCCAGTCTTAAGAAGACAAGTGGAGCATGCTGCCACTCATGCATGCACACACCATCCTTCCTACAGTCTTAAGAAGACAAGTGGAGCATGCAGACACTCATGCATGCACACACCATCCTTCCTCCAGTCTTAAGAAGACAAGTGGAGCATGCTAACACTCATGCATGCACACACCATCCTTCCTACAGTCTTAAGAAGACAAGTGGAACACGCTGCCACTCATGCATGCACACACCATCCTTCCTACAGTCTTAAGAAGACAAGTGGAGCATGCTGCCACTCATGCATGCACACACCATCCTTCCTACAGTCTGAAAAAGACAAGTGGAGCATGCTGCCACTCATGCATGCACACGCCATCCTCCCTACAGTCTTAAGAAGACAAGTGGAGCATGCTGCCACTCATGCATGCACACACCATCCTTCCTCCAGTCTGAAGAAGAGAAGTGGAGCATGCTGCCACTCATGCATGCACACACCATCCTTTCTACAGTCTGAAGAAGAGAAGTGGAGCATGCAGACACTCATGCATGCACACACCATCCTTCCTACAGTCTGAAGAAGACAAGTGGAGCATGCAGACACTCATGCATGCACACACCATCCTTCCTCCAGTCTTAAGAAGAGAAGTGGAGCATGCAGACACTCATGCTTGCACACACCATCCTTCCTCCAGTCTTAAGACAAGTGGAGCATGCAGACACTCATGCATGCACACACCATCCTTCCTACAGTCTGAAGAAGAAGAGTGGAGCATGCAGACACTCATGCATGCACACACCATCCTTCCTACAGTCTGAAGAAGACAAGTGGAGCATGCAGCCACTCATGCATGCACACACCATCCTTCCTCCAGTCTTAAGAAGACAAGTGGAGCATGCTGCCACTCATGCATGCACACACCATCCTTCCTACAGTCTTAAGAAGACAAGTGGAGCATGCAGACACTCATGCATGCACACACCATCCTTCCTCCAGTCTTAAGAAGACAAGTGGAGCATGCTAACACTCATGCATGCACACACCATCCTTCCTACAGTCTTAAGAAGACAAGTGGAACACGCTGCCACTCATGCATGCACACACCATCCTTCCTACAGTCTTAAGAAGACAAGTGGAGCATGCTGCCACTCATGCATGCACACACCATCCTTCCTACAGTCTGAAAAAGACAAGTGGAGCATGCTGCCACTCATGCATGCACACGCCATCCTCCCTACAGTCTTAAGAAGACAAGTGGAGCATGCTGCCACTCATGCATGCACACACCATCCTTCCTACAGTCTTAAGAAGACAAATGGATCATGCAGACACTCATGCATGCACACACCATCCTTCCTACAGTGTTAAGAAGACAAGTGGAGCATGCTGCCACTCATGCATGCACACACCATCCTTCCTACAGTCTTAAGAAGACAAGTGGAGCATGCAGTCACTCATGCATGCACACACCATCCTTCCTCAAGTCTTAAGAAGACAAGTGGAGCATGCTGCCACTCATGCATGCACCCACCATCCTCCCTACAGTCTTAAGAAGACAAGTGGAGCATGCACACTCATGCATGCACACACCATCCTTCCTACAGTCTTAAGAAGACAAGTGGAGCATGCTGCCACTCATGCATGCACAAACCATCCTTCCTACAGTCTGAACAAGACACGTGGAGCATGCAGACACTCATGCATGCACAAACCATCCTTCCTCCAGTCTTAAGAAGAGACGTGAAGCATGCAGACACTCATGCATGCACACACCACCCTTCCTACAGTCTTAAGAAGAGAAGTTAGGCATGCTGCCACTCATGCATGCACACACCGCCCTTCCTACAGTCATAGGAAGACAAGTGGAGCATGCAGACACTCATGCATGCACACACCATCCTTCCTACAGTCTTAAGAAGAGAAGTGGAGCATGCTGGAATCATGCATGCACACACCATCCTTCTCTAGTCTTAAGAAGAGAAGTGGAGCATGCAGACACTCATGCATACACACACCATCCTTCCTACAGTCTTAAGAAGAGAAGTGGAGCATGCTGCACTCTCATGCATGTACACACCATCCTTCCTACAGTCTTAAGAAGACAAGTGGAGAATGCACACTCATGCATGCACACACCATCCTTCCTACAGTCTTAAGAAGACAAGTGGATCATGCTGCCACTCATGCATGCACACACCATCCTTCCGACAGTCTTAAGAAGACAAGTGGAGCATGCTGCCACTCATGCATGCACATACCATCCTTCCGACAGTCTTAAGAAGACAAGTGGAGCATGCAGACACTCATGCATGCGCACACCATCCTTCCTACAGTCTTAAGAAGAGAGGTGGAGCATGCTGCACACTCATGCATGCACACACCATCCTTCCTACAATCTTAAAAAGACAAGTGGAGCATGCTGCCACTCATGCATGCACACACCATCCTTCCTCCAGTCTGAAGAAGAGAAGTGGAGCATGCTGCCACTCATGCATGCACACACCATCCTTTCTACAGTCTGAAGAAGAGAAGTGGAGCATGCAGACACTCATGCATGCACACACCATCCTTCCTACAGTCTGAAGAAGACAAGTGGAGCATGCAGACACTCATGCATGCACACACCATCCTTCCTCCAGTCTTAAGAAGAGAAGTGGAGCATGCAGACACTCATGCTTGCACACACCATCCTTCCTCCAGTCTTAAGACAAGTGGAGCATGCAGACACTCATGCATGCACACACCATCCTTCCTACAGTCTGAAGAAGAAGAGTGGAGCATGCAGACACTCATGCATGCACACACCATCCTTCCTACAGTCTGAAGAAGACAAGTGGAGCATGCAGCCACTCATGCATGCACACACCATCCTTCCTCCAGTCTTAAGAAGACAAGTGGAGCATGCTGCCACTCATGCATGCACACACCATCCTTCCTACAGTCTTAAGAAGACAAGTGGAGCATGCAGACACTCATGCATGCACACACCATCCTTCCTCCAGTCTTAAGAAGACAAGTGGAGCATGCTAACACTCATGCATGCACACACCATCCTTCCTACAGTCTTAAGAAGACAAGTGGAACACGCTGCCACTCATGCATGCACACACCATCCTTCCTACAGTCTTAAGAAGACAAGTGGAGCATGCTGCCACTCATGCATGCACACACCATCCTTCCTACAGTCTGAAAAAGACAAGTGGAGCATGCTGCCACTCATGCATGCACACGCCATCCTCCCTACAGTCTTAAGAAGACAAGTGGAGCATGCTGCCACTCATGCATGCACACACCATCCTTCCTACAGTCTTAAGAAGACAAATGGATCATGCAGACACTCATGCATGCACACACCATCCTTCCTCCAGTCTTAAGAAGACAAGTGGAGCATGCTGCCACTCATGAATGCACACACCATCCTCCCTACAGTCTTAAGAAGACAAGTGGAGCATGCACACTCATGCATGCACACACCATCCTTCCTACAGTCTTAAGAAGACAAGTGGAGCATGCTGCCACTCATGCATGCACAAACCATCCTTCCTACAGTCTGAACAAGACACGTGGAGCATGCAGACACTCATGCATGCACAAACCATCCTTCCTCCAGTCTTAAGAAGAGACGTGAAGCATGCAGACACTCATGCATGCACACACCACCCTTCCTACAGTCTTAAGAAGAGAAGTTAGGCATGCTGCCACTCATGCATGCACACACCACCCTTCCTACAGTCATAGGAAGACAAGTGGAGCATGCAGACACTCATGCATGCACACACCATCCTTCCTACAGTCTTAAGAAGAGAAGTGGAGCATGCTGGAATCATGCATGCACACACCATCCTTCTCTAGTCTTAAGAAGAGAAGTGGAGCATGCAGACACTCATGCATACACACACCATCCTTCCTACAGTCTTAAGAAGAGAAGTGGAGCATGCTGCACTCTCATGCATGTACACACCATCCTTCCTACAGTCTTAAGAAGACAAGTGGAGAATGCACACTCATGCATGCACACACCATCCTTCCTACAGTCTTAAGAAGACAAGTGGATCATGCTGCCACTCATGCATGCACACACCATCCTTCCGACAGTCTTAAGAAGACAAGTGGAGCATGCTGCCACTCATGCATGCACATACCATCCTTCCGACAGTCTTAAGAAGACAAGTGGAGCATGCAGACACTCATGCATGCGCACACCATCCTTCCTACAGTCTTAAGAAGAGAGGTGGAGCATGCTGCACACTCATGCATGCACACACCATCCTTCCTACAATCTTAAAAAGACAAGTGGAGCATGCTGCCACTCATGCATGCACACACCATCCTTCCTCCAGTCTGAAGAAGAGAAGTGGAGCATGCTGCCACTCATGCATGCACACACCATCCTTCCTACCGTCTTAAGAAGACAAGTGGAGCATGCTGCCACTCATGCATGCACATACCATCCTTCCGACAGTCTTAAGAAGACAAGTGGAGCATGCAGACACTCATGCATGCGCACACCATCCTTCCTACAGTCTTAAGAAGAGAGGTGGAGCATGCTGCACACTCATGCATGCACACACCATCCTTCCTACAATCTTAAAAAGACAAGTGGAGCATGCTGCCACTCATGCATGCACACACCATCCTTCCTCCAGTCTGAAGAAGAGAAGTGGAGCATGCTGCCACTCATGCATGCACACACCATCCTTCCTACCGTCTTAAGAAGACAAGTAGAGCATGCACACTAATGCATGCACACACCATGCTTCCTACAGTCTTAAGAAGACAAGTGGAGCATGCTGCCACTCATGCATGCACATACCATCCTTCCGACAGTCTTAAGACGACAAGTGGCGCATGCACACTCATGCATGTACACACCATCCTTCCTACAGTCTTAAGAAGACAAGTGGAGCATGCTGCCACTCATGCATGCACAGAGACTCCTGAATGGGCACACACCATCCTTCCTACAGTCTTAAGAAGACAAGTGGAGCATGCAGACACTCATGCATGCACACACCATCCTTCCTACAGTCTTAAGTAGACAAGTGGAGCATGCAGACACTCATGCATGCACACACCATCCTTCCTACAGTCTGAAGAAGACAAGTGGAGCATGCTGCCACTCATGCATGCACACACCATCCTTCCTACAGTCTTAAGAGGACAAGTGGAGCATGCTGCCATTCATGGATGCACACACCATGCTTCCTACAGTCTGAAGAAGACAAGTGGAGCATGCTGCCACTCATGCATGCACCCACCATCCTTCCTACAGTCTTAAGAAGACAAGTGGAGCATGCTGCCACTCATGCATGCACCCACCATCCTCCCTACAGTCTTAAGAAGACAAGTGGAGCATGCACACTCATGCATGCACACACCATCCTTCCTACAGTCTTAAGAAGACAAGTGGAGCATGCTGCCACTCATGCATGCACAAACCATCCTTCCTACAGTCTGAACAAGACACGTGGAGCATGCAGACACTCATGCATGCACAAACCATCCTTCCTCCAGTCTTAAGAAGAGACGTGAAGCATGCAGACACTCATGCATGCACACACCACCCTTCCTACAGTCTTAAGAAGAGAAGTTAGGCATGCTGCCACTCATGCATGCACACACCGCCCTTCCTACAGTCATAGGAAGACAAGTGGAGCATGCAGACACTCATGCATGCACACACCATCCTTCCTACAGTCTTAAGAAGAGAAGTGGAGCATGCTGGAATCATGCATGCACACACCATCCTTCTCTAGTCTTAAGAAGAGAAGTGGAGCATGCAGACACTCATGCATACACACACCATCCTTCCTACAGTCTTAAGAAGAGAAGTGGAGCATGCTGCACTCTCATGCATGCACCCACCATCCTCCCTACAGTCTTAAGAAGACAAGTGGAGCATGCACACTCATGCATGCACACACCATCCTTCCTACAGTCTTAAGAAGACAAGTGGAGCATGCTGCCACTCATGCATGCACAAACCATCCTTCCTACAGTCTGAACAAGACACGTGGAGCATGCAGACACTCATGCATGCACAAACCATCCTTCCTCCAGTCTTAAGAAGAGACGTGAAGCATGCAGACACTCATGCATGCACACACCACCCTTCCTACAGTCTTAAGAAGAGAAGTTAGGCATGCTGCCACTCATGCATGCACACACCGCCCTTCCTACAGTCATAGGAAGACAAGTGGAGCATGCAGACACTCATGCATGCACACACCATCCTTCCTACAGTCTTAAGAAGAGAAGTGGAGCATGCTGGAATCATGCATGCACACACCATCCTTCTCTAGTCTTAAGAAGAGAAGTGGAGCATGCTGCCACTCATGCATGCACATACCATCCTTCCGACAGTCTTAAGAAGACAAGTGGAGCATGCAGACACTCATGCATGCGCACACCATCCTTCCTACAGTCTTAAGAAGAGAGGTGGAGCATGCTGCACACTCATGCATGCACACACCATCCTTCCTACAATCTTAAAAAGACAAGTGGAGCATGCTGCCACTCATGCATGCACACACCATCCTTCCTCCAGTCTGAAGAAGAGAAGTGGAGCATGCTGCCACTCATGCATGCACACACCATCCTTCCTACAGTGTTAAGAAGACAAGTGGAGCATGCTGCCACTCATGCATGCACACACCATCCTTCCTACAGTCTTAAGAAGACAAGTGGAGCATGCAGTCACTCATGCATGCACACACCATCCTTCCTCAAGTCTTAAGAAGACAAGTGGAGCATGCTGCCACTCATGCATGCACACACCATCCTTCCTACAGTCTTAAGAAGACAAGTGGAGCATGCAGACACTCATGCATGCACAATCCATCCTTCTTACAGTCTTAAGAAGACAAGTGGAGCATGCTGCCACTCATGCATGCACACACCATTCTTCCTCCAGCCTGAAGAAGACAAGTGGAGAATGCAGACACTCATGCATGCACACACCATCCTTCCTCCAGACTTAAGAAGACAAGTGGAGCATGCTGCCACTCATGCATGCACACACCATCCTTCCTACAGTCTTAAGAAGAGAAGTTAGGCATGCTGCCACTCATGCATACACACACCATCCTTCCTACAGTCTTAAGAAGACAAGTGGAGCATGCTGCCACTCATGCATGCACACACCACCCTTCCTACAGCCTTAGGAACACAAGTGGAGCATGCAGACACTCATGCATGCACACACCATCCTTCCTACAGTCTTAAGAAGACAAGTGGAGCATGCTGCCACTCATGCATGCACACACCATCCTTCCTACAGTCTTAAGAAGACAAGTGGAGCATGCTGCCACTCATGCATGCACAAACCATCCACCCTACAGTCTGAAGAAGACAAGTGGAGCATGCTGCCACTCATGCATGCACACACCATGCTTCCTACAGTCTGAAGACGACAAGTGGAGCATGCTGCCACTCATGCATGCACACACCATCCTTCCTACAGTCTTAAGAAGACAGGTGGAGCATGCTTCTACTCATGCATGCACACACCATCCTTCCTACAGTCTTAAGAAGACAAGTGGAGCATGCACACTAATGCATGCACACACCATGCTTCCTACAGTATTAAGAAGACAAGTGGAGCATGCTGCCAGTCATGCATGCACACAACATCCTTCCTACAGTCTGAAGAAGACAAGTGGAGCATGCAGACACTCATGCATGCACACACCATCCTTCCTCCAGTCTTAAGAAGACAAGTGGCGCATGCTGCCACTCATGCATGCACACACCATCCTTCCTACAGTCTTAAGAAGACAAGTGGAGCATGCTGCCACTCATGCATACACACACCATCCTTCCTACAGTCTTAAGAAGACAAGTGGAGCATGCACACTCATGCATGTACACACCATCCTTCCTACAGTCTTAAGAAGAGAAGTGGAGCATGCAGACACTCATGCATGCACACACCACCCTTCCTACAGTCTTAAGAAGACAAGTGGAGCATGCTGCCACTCATGCATGAACACACCATCCTTCCTACAGTCTTAAGAAGACAAGTGGAGCATGCTGCCACTCATGCATGCACACACCATCCTTCCTACAGTCTGAAAAAGACAAGTGGAGCATGCTGCCACTCATGCATACACACACCATCCTTCCTACAGTCTTAAGAAGACAAGTGGAGCATGCTGCCACTCATGCATGAACACACCATCCTTCCTACAGTCTTAAGAAGACAAGTGGAGCATGCTGCCACTCATGCATGCACACACCATCCTTCCTACAGTCTTAAGAAGACAAGTGGAGCATGCTGCCACTCATGCATGCACAAACCATCCTTCCTACAGTCTGAACAAGACACGTGGAGCATGCAGACACTCATGCATGCACAAACCATCCTTCCTCCAGTCTTAAGAAGAGACGTGAAGCATGCAGACACTCATGCATGCACACACCACCCTTCCTACAGTCTTAAGAAGAGAAGTTAGGCATGCTGCCACTCATGCATGCACACACCACCCTTCCTACAGTCATAGGAAGACAAGTGGAGCATGCAGACACTCATGCATGCAAACACCATCCTTCCTACAGTCTTAAGAAGAGAAGTGGAGCATGCTGGAATCATGCATGCACACACCATCCTTCTCTAGTCTTAAGAAGAGAAGTGGAGCATGCAGACACTCATGCATACACACACCATCCTTCCTACAGTCTTAAGAAGAGAAGTGGAGCATGCTGCACTCTCATGCATGTACACACCATCCTTCCTACAGTCTTAAGAAGACAAGTGGAGAATGCACACTCATGCATGCACACACCATCCTTCCTACAGTCTTAAGAAGACAAGTGGATCATGCTGCCACTCATGCATGCACACACCATCCTTCCGACAGTCTTAAGAAGACAAGTGGAGCATGCTGCCACTCATGCATGCACATACCATCCTTCCGACAGTCTTAAGAAGACAAGTGGAGCATGCAGACACTCATGCATGCGCACACCATCCTTCCTACAGTCTTAAGAAGAGAGGTGGAGCATGCTGCACACTCATGCATGCACACACCATCCTTCCTACAATCTTAAAAAGACAAGTGGAGCATGCTGCCACTCATGCATGCACACACCATCCTTCCTCCAGTCTGAAGAAGAGAAGTGGAGCATGCTGCCACTCATGCATGCACACACCATCCTTTCTACAGTCTGAAGAAGAGAAGTGGAGCATGCAGACACTCATGCATGCACACACCATCCTTCCTACAGTCTGAAGAAGACAAGTGGAGCATGCTGCCACTCATGCATGCACAAACCATCCTTCCTACAGTCTGAACAAGACACGTGGAGCATGCAGACACTCATGCATGCACAAACCATCCTTCCTCCAGTCTTAAGACAAGTGGAGCATGCAGACACTCATGCATGCACACACCATCCTTCCTACAGTCTGAAGAAGAAGAGTGGAGCATGCAGACACTCATGCATGCACACACCATCCTTCCTCCAGTCTTAAGAAGAGAAGTGGAGCATGCAGACACTCATGCTTGCACACACCATCCTTCCTCCAGTCTTAAGACAAGTGGAGCATGCAGACACTCATGCATGCACACACCATCCTTCCTACAGTCTGAAGAAGAAGAGTGGAGCATGCAGACACTCATGCATGCACACACCATCCTTCCTACAGTCTGAAGAAGACAAGTGGAGCATGCAGCCACTCATGCATGCACACACCATCCTTCCTCCAGTCTTAAGAAGACAAGTGGAGCATGCTGCCACTCATGCATGCACACACCATCCTTCCTACAGTCTTAAGAAGACAAGTGGAGCATGCAGACACTCATGCATGCACACACCATCCTTCCTCCAGTCTTAAGAAGACAAGTGGAGCATGCTAACACTCATGCATGCACACACCATCCTTCCTACAGTCTTAAGAAGACAAGTGGAACACGCTGCCACTCATGCATGCACACACCATCCTTCCTACAGTCTTAAGAAGACAAGTGGAGCATGCTGCCACTCATGCATGCACACACCATCCTTCCTACAGTCTGAAAAAGACAAGTGGAGCATGCTGCCACTCATGCATGCACACGCCATCCTCCCTACAGTCTTAAGAAGACAAGTGGAGCATGCTGCCACTCATGCATGCACACACCATCCTTCCTACAGTCTTAAGAAGACAAATGGATCATGCAGACACTCATGCATGCACACACCATCCTTCCTCCAGTCTTAAGAAGACAAGTGGAGCATGCTGCCACTCATGAATGCACACACCATCCTTCCTACAGTCTTAAGAAGACAAGTGGAGCATGCTGCCGCTCATGCATGCACACACCATCCTTCCTACAGTGTTAAGAAGACAAGTGGAGCATGCTGCCACTCATGCATGCACACACCATCCTTCCTACAGTCTTAAGAAGACAAGTGGAGCATGCAGTCACTCATGCATGCACACACCATCCTTCCTCAAGTCTTAAGAAGACAAGTGGAGCATGCTGCCACTCATGCATGCACACACCATCCTTCCTACAGTCTTAAGAAGACAAGTGGAGCATGCAGACACTCATGCATGCACACACCATCCTTCTTACAGTCTTAAGAAGACAAGTGGAGCATGCTGCCACTCATGCATGCACACACCATTCTTCCTCCAGCCTGAAGAAGACAAGTGGAGAATGCAGACACTCATGCATGCACACACCATCCTTCCTCCAGACTTAAGAAGACAAGTGGAGCATGCTGCCACTCATGCATGCACACACCATCCTTCCTACAGTCTTAAGAAGAGAAGTTAGGCATGCTGCCACTCATGCATACACACACCATCCTTCCTACAGTCTTAAGAAGACAAGTGGAGCATGCTGCCACTCATGCATGCACACACCACCCTTCCTACAGCCTTAGGAACACAAGTGGAGCATGCAGACACTCATGCATGCACACACCATCCTTCCTACAGTCTTAAGAAGACAAGTGGAGCATGCTGCCACTCATGCATGCACACACCATCCTTCCTACAGTCTTAAGAAGACAAGTGGAGCATGCTGCCACTCATGCATGCACAAACCATCCTCCCTACAGTCTGAAGAAGACAAGTGGAGCATGCTGCCACTCATGCATGCACACACCATGCTTCCTACAGTCTGAAGACGACAAGTGGAGCATGCTGCCACTCATGCATGCCCACACCATCCTTCCTACAGTCTTAAGAAGACAGGTGGAGCATGCTGCTACTCATGCATGCACACACCATCCTTCCTACAGTCTTAAGAAGACAAGTGGAGCATGCACACTAATGCATGCACACACCATGCTTCCTACAGTATTAAGAAGACAAGTGGAGCATGCTGCCAGTCATGCATGCACACAACATCCTTCCTACAGTCTGAAGAAGACAAGTGGAGCATGCAGACACTCATGCATGCACACACCATCCTTCCTCCAGTCTTAAGAAGACAAGTGGCGCATGCTGCCACTCATGCATGCACACACCATCCTTCCTACAGTCTTAAGAAGACAAGTGGAGCATGCTGCCACTCATGCATACACACACCATCCTTCCTACAGTCTTAAGAAGACAAGTGGAGCATGCACACTCATGCATGTACACACCATCCTTCCTACAGTCTTAAGAAGAGAAGTGGAGCATGCAGACACTCATGCATGCACACACCACCCTTCCTACAGTCTTAAGAAGACAAGTGGAGCATGCTGCCACTCATGCATGAACACACCATCCTTCCTACAGTCTTAAGAAGACAAGTGGAGCATGCTGCCACTCATGCATGCACACACCATCCTTCCTACAGTTTGAAAAAGACAAGTGGAGCATGCTGCCACTCATGCATACACACACCATCCTTCCTACAGTCTTAAGAAGACAAGTGGCGCATGCACACTCATGCATGTACACACCATCCTTCCTACAGTCTTAAGAAGACAAGTTGAGCATGCTGCCACTCATGCATGCACAGAGACTCCTGAATGGGCACACACCATCCTTCCTACAGTCTTAAGAAGACAAGTGGGGCATGCAGACACTCATGCATGCACACACCATCCTTCCTCCAGCCTGAAGAAGACAAGTGGAGCATGCTGCCACTCATGCATGAACACACCTTCCTTCCTACAGTCTTAAGAAGACAAGTGGAGCATGCTGCCACTCATGCATGCACACACCATCCTTCCTACAGTCTGAAGAAGACAAGTGGAGCATGCAGCCACTCATGCATACACACACCATCCTTCCTACAGTCTTAAGAAGACAAGTGGAGCATGCACACTCATGCATGTACACACCATTGTGAGAAGTTGGCCTGATATGTAGTGTTTCCAATTCTGGAACCACTGGGTATCAGTCCAAACAAACCCCAAAGATGTCAGGTTGTAAGTCAACCTTGTTAGACAAGCTATCCTAGTGGTAGCATGGACTAAGCAGCCTTAAAGGCTTAACTTAAGAGGTCGTGTTAAGCGAGCTGTTTTACCACATACAATCCTGTAATCAAATGAAAGGACACCACACAAGTATATATTATAAAAATATATGTATTTATTTCTAAATTACTCCCCAGTACTCTTTATGAGGAAAGGGGCACAAGCGTTAAATCAAAAGCACAGTTAAACATATAAAGTTGCACAATTATGGATGAGGGCGGGTGGCCACTCGGACCATATACTAAAAAAATGGTATAAGGAACACTTATCGAACAGTGGTTAGGCCTAGGGCCTAGAGATTCGCTGGGAGCAGTCAGGACTAGCAATGATGAAGTCGGGAGTAGCCCACAGGAGACGGGTGCAGCACGGAAAGTGCGGCGCGCACCAATGCAATGTCAATGGTGCGTAAAAGTTAGTTAAAGTGAATTAAAAGATACTTCCGCTGAACCTAGAGACACAAAACTTTAGACACAGACCCTAGAGGTGTGTACCAGTGTATGTACACCGGCGTTGCAATGTTACCTCACCCACAGGCCGTGGGTGCACAGGGTCGAAGTGGCGTCGGGTCTCGACACGCAGGTTCTTGGTGCTTGGAGCTGTTGCAGCTGCAGGCGATGTGAAGCAGAAGTGTCCGGTGCGATCCAAGGGTGGATCGAAGTAGAAAAGTACCTGAAAGCAGAGGGGACAGAGTCTGGGTCACTCAGCAGTGACCAGGGTGGAACCAGGACGGAACCAGGCAATGTCGGGCGCAATCAGGTGGTTGTCGATAGGCTTCTCTCCGCTGTCACGTGGGCTCTGGGGTATCTGCGACATCCAGGAGCGGGTCACGATCTGTCCCACGTAGGCTCTCGCCGTCAGCACCGTCGGCTTCAAGATTGCAGCAAACAGCACTTGGCAAAAGCAATCCACGCGGAACCGGGAGATTGCTTATCACTCGAACCAGGAGGGTCAGAGTGGGGGCTCCTTTTCACAGGAGCTGGTGCAGATTTGGAGCAACCAGAAAAGCGAGTCGTATTTCAAGTTTCGTCGGCACAGGGGCCACAAGCCAGCTGGCAAGTGACCGGGCCAACGCGTCGAGCCCACACAAGCAGAAGGGCCCCACGCAGCACTCGTCGAGTGTGGAGGGGTGAGCTTTGGTGCAAGTGGAGCTCGGGGCTGGGGCTTCTCAAACCCCGGTGCACAGCTTCGAGAATCACTCGTGGGCTGCACGGTCAGCGTCTCGTGGTCTTTTCAAGATGGCGTGCCCCACGCTTCCGGTCGCCTCCACTGGTCTCAGCTCTGCAGGGACTGTGGATCGGGCAGGTAGAAGGCAGGCAAGCTTGATCTCGTTGATCTCTGTCGCTCGAGTTCCGGCGGGAACTGCAACAAAGCAAGGGTCGAGGGCTGGATGGTACCTGTTTGCACAGGGTGGTCACTCCTTGACCACAAGGGAGATTTTTTCAGTCTTCTAACGTCGTGTAGAAAGTCGAAGGGTCCAGAATTCGTTTCTTATGTTTCTTCAGGATGATCTGAGTTGCATTGGCACTGCTCCCCCTCTTATTCGAATCTGGGGGGTTGGACATCCTGCTAGGTCCCCTCCTATGGGTGGGACCCAGGAAGGGGGTGGTTACACCCCTCTCCTTTGATCCTGGCCGCGCTGGGACAGGGGCTGGGAGGCCCCAGAACCGGTTTGGCCGGATTATGCAAGGGGCAGCCTTGTGCTCCCCAGGCAGTGTCTGGTTTCTTTGAAACCTCCCTACTCCAATCCACTATCTCCTGTCTGGGGTGGTTTGACACCGCCCTGTGACAGGAAACTCTTTGTCCAGGCCTCCTCTGCCGAGTTTCGGTCAGCAGCAGGAGGCCAGACCCGTGTCTGTGGCAGGGGCATCCATTTTGTGGATCTGAGGCTCATTTTAAATCAACCGCGTTTCAGTAAAGTAACATGTCTTCTCCCTCTAGAAGGGTGGAATGCTACCCCCGTCGCCAGAACTGGCGAGGGGGTAGTATTCCAATTCGTATGACACCTTACACGACATGTTTTGATAAAGCCAAACCAAAGTTGCTATATAACCGCGAGGATTATAAGGCGCTTAAGAGTATATGGTATGGCATTATCCCGGATCAGCTTAGGGAGTTGTTCCCGACAGCTGCAGACAGGCTCAGCTCATGCCAGAGCTCCATCTCACATAAAACCACGCACTCTGCCTCCAGGATTGATGAGGCCTTCCATAGGAGTGGCTTACAGGCTATATATGTGTCCAGATATAGGTTTAGATATAGGTATACTATATCTAAGCAAGGGGTGACTACACCCACTTGCCCCAGCTGAGTGATCAGCCAGTTGTGTCAATTTAAGAACCAGCCAGGGGTGGCAAAAGCTATGCTTCAGCCCCTGGTAGGCCTTGGTGGCACCTATGCCCTGAGCACCTATAGTGCATGGTACAGGGGCTGACAAGGAGTCCATTTCCAATTGTGGTATGTACCTATAGCACATGTATTATAAATTTAGAGAGAGAACAGCAGGCTGGGGGTCTGATTAGCAGGCCCACAGCCTCAGTTAGTCGAAAACCAGTGAAGCAAAAAGCAAAAATTGGGGTGACCATAGGATAGCAGACCCTACTCTCCTACACAACCCCCCCCCCCCCCAAACGCAGGGACATTAAACTTAACCTTGACCAGATAAGTCTTCATGTTCTAAGTGGAAGTACCTGGAGAGACCATCTGCATTACCATGGTCAGTCCCTGGGCGGTGCTCCACTGTAAAGTCCATCCCCTGTAGGGAAATGGACCACCTGAGCAGTTTGGGATTTTCACCCTTCATCTGATTTAGCCACAAGAGGGGCTTATGGTCTGTCTGAATTAGGAAGTGAGTACCAAACAAGTATGGCCTCAACTTCTTCAGGGCCCAAACCACAGCAAAGGCCTCCCTCTCAATAGCTGACCAACGTTTCTCCCTGGGGGTCAGCCTTCTGCTAATAAAAGCAATGGGCTGGTCTTGACCATCTTGATTAAGTTGTGAAAGCACAGCTACCACCCCCAACTCAGAAGCATCTGTCTGTACAATGAACTGTTTGGAGTAGTCAGGACTCTTCAGGATAGGTGCAGAGCACATGGCCTTCTTCAGGTCATCAAATGCCTTTTGACAGCTAACTGTCCACTGAACCTTTTTGGGCATCTTCTTGGATGTCAAGTCATTCAATGGTGTCACAATGGACCCATAGTTCTTTACAAATTTTCTGTAATACCCAGTCAGGCCCAATAAGGCTCTGACTTGTGTCTGGGTAGTTGGAAGAGCCCAGTCCTGTATGGTCTGGATCTTGCTCTCCAGTGGTTGAACTTGACCCCCACCTACTAGGTGGCCCAAGTACACAACCTTGCTCTGCCCTATCTGGCACTTAGTAGCCTTGATAGTCAGGCCTGCCTTCTGCAGGGCCTCCAGAACCTTCTTCAGGTGGATCAGGTGATCCTCCCAGGTGGAGCTAAAGACAGCAATATCATCTAGATATGCTGCACAAAAGTCATCCAACCCAGCAAGGACTTGATTCACCAACCTTTGGAAGGTGGCAGGTGCATTCTTCAAACCAAAGGGCATTACCACAAACTGATAATGCCCACTAGGGGTAGAGAATGCTGTTTTGGCTTTTGACTCTTCAGCTAGTCTGATTTGCCAGTAGCCAGCTGTCAAATCAAATGTGCTCAGAAACTTGGCAGAAGCCAATTTATCAATGAGCTCATCTGCTCTTGGAATGGGATGAGCATCTGTCTTAGTGACAGCATTGAGACCTCTGTAGTCCACACAAAACCTCATTTCGGTGCGGTGGAAGACGGTGGCAGTGTCTTCCCACCGCTAGCTTGTTGTATGCAGAGTCAATCTGACTAGTGTGTGACCAGTAGCGCGTTTTTAATTCACAGCGCATTTTAAGATTTGTGATCTTTTAAATTACTCAGCGCACGATTTCCTGAGAGCACTGCTCGAAATTGTTTAATTCTTTTTTAAATACTTGTACCAACACTATCATAGCCTTACCGGAGTGCTGACCCGATTCCTCTTCCTGCCCGCCTCGGTCCGACTCGGTAATTCTTTACCGTTGTGCGGAGGGCGGACAGGTGAGGGCCAGGCACTTCCGGGAGCGGTTAGCGCTCTAGTTGTCCACTGGGGGCTACTTAGGCGGAGCCTTCAGACAGCGCAGCTGCGGTGGAAGACGGTGGCAGTGTCTTCCCACCGCTAGCTTGTTGTATGCGGAGTCAATCTGACTAGTGTGTGACCAGTAGCGCGTTTTTAATTCACAGCGCATTTTAAGATTTGTGATCTTTTAAATTACTCAGCGCACGATTTCCTGAGAGCGCTGCTCGAAATTGTTTAATTCTTTTTTAAATACTTGTACCAACACTATCATAGCCTTACCGGAGTGCTGACCCGATTCCTCTTCCTGCCCGCCTCGGTCCGACTCGGTAATTCTTTACCGTTGTGCGGAGGGCGGACAGGTGAGGGCCAGGCACTTCCGGGAGCGGTTAGCGCTCTAGTTGTCCACTGGGGGCTACTTAGGCGGAGCCTTCAGACAGCGCAGCTGCGGTGGAAGACGGTGGCAGTGTCTTCCCACCGCTAGCTTGTTGTATGCGGAGTCAATCTGACTAGTGTGTGACCAGTAGCGCGTTTTTAATTCACAGCGCATTTTAAGATTTGTGATCTTTTAAATTACTCAGCGCACGATTTCCTGAGAGCGCTGCTCGAAATTGTTTAATTCTTTTTTAAATACTTGTACCAACACTATCATAGCCTTACCGGAGTGCTGACCCGATTCCTCTTCCTGCCCGCCTCGGTCCGACTCGGTAATTCTTTACCGTTGTGCGGAGGGCGGACAGGTGAGGGCCAGGCACTTCCGGGAGCGGTTAGCGCTCTAGTTGTCCACTGGGGGCTACTTAGCCATCGCCTCTCCGGAAGCGCGCAGCGATTGCGCGCAGCCTCATTGCAGCCGAAGACCAGCCAAAGAGCTGCCCGTCTGCGCCCGTCCGCGACAGGACGAGGCGACGGGGCAAGACGCTTACAACATGCCGCCTTTACGAGCGGGTAAACATATCAGGTATGAGGCCACATTTCTGAAAACCTTAAACCAACAAACATCTCTATGTTATTCTGAGGATAGCAGACCTTGTTTTGTAGGACCGTTTTCATGCAAAAAATGTCATTACTCCTCCATGCCTTTTACTAAATCCTATAAACACAGCAAGTCACCTCAGGATTTGCACTGTATCCTAATTAATGCTCGCTCAATGCCCAAACATCAAATTGAGATCTGGGATTTAATACACTCTTTAACTCCAGATCTATGTTTCATCACAGAAACTTGGCTAAAGCCCCACACGGTATCTGCCATTGCATTGGGAGTACCTCTGGGATATAAATTTCACCACTCTGACCGTCCTGACAAAATAGGTGGCGGCATCGCCATAATTTACAAAGAGTCCCTCAAACTAGACATCTTGGACAAACAATGTTGCAAAGAGATGGAAACTATGGTTTTCAGAGTCATTCTCCCAAACAGAAAAGCTAGTAAAGGCGTACTCATATACAGACCACCCCCTCCTTGTCCCAATTTCTCTACATCTCTCTTAGAGATGCTTGGCCCTTATATACGGGCTAATGAGGATTTTCTCCTTCTTGGAGATTTTAATATTCATACCGACCAAACTGACTCCATAGGCGTTAAAAGTCTGACTACCGACATGAACACCATCGGTCTGACACAAAAAAATCAGGATCCCACTCATGAAGGTGGACACTGCATTGACCTGATTTATACCAACTTTGACAATATACTGTGTCATAAACCCATCCAACTTAATTGGTCAGATCATTTCTTACTTCAATTTACAATTCTTCAAGCCAATGCAGGTCCCCACAAGAAACCCCTACCCCCTTCCATACGCAGACAGTGGCATAAAATCACACTGGACATGTTACAAAAGGCGTGGGAAAAACCCGAGATTAGAGACACCGAAGTCGTTGAACACAAGTTAACTATGTTCCAACAATCCCTTACTACAGCCTTTGACAAAATTGCCCCCCTGAAAACATTCAAACAATTCCCTGCAGCTAAGCAGGAGAAATGGTATACCGAGGCCCTTAGGAAAGAGAAACAAGAATGCAGGAGGATAGAAAAAAGGTGGAGGAAATCACACTCCGAGGAGAACGAAAAGGCATACCGCACAGCGCAAAACAACTATTACAAACATATTAAAGCTGCCCGCAAAAACACTATTGCTCAACAACTATTAGAAGCAGGCAATTCTCCCAAAGAATTGTATAGGATTCTGGAAACTTTTACTAAACCCATGGCCTGCACAAGTCCAGATGACTTCTCACAAAATCTTTGTGAAGAGGTCTCACTATACTTCGAAAACAAAATAGAGAAAATCTATGAAAAAATTCTGGCATCCCAACCAAATAGTGATATCATGAATACCTCCTCCTCTAATAACAATACCAACTTCACATTAACTACATTTCCTCCTGTCAATACCGAAGAGCTCCATACCATTATGACCCAAGTAAAATCTGGATCACCGAATGACCTAATTCCTGTCAAAACCCTGACTTCTCTCCGTACCTTGCTAGCCCCTTACATTCAGGATGTAATAAATCAGTCTTTGAAAGAGGGAAAAGTACCAGCTGAGTGGAAAAATGCAGTGGTGAACCCCATCCGCAAGAATGCGGCACTCCCGTGGACAGAGCTTTCCAACCTCCGTCCCATCTCCCTTCTGCCTTATTACAGCAAGATGGCCGAGAAACATGTTAATGCTCACCTGTCTAGTTATATCGAGGCAGCGGGCGGCCTAGACCACTCGCAATCTGGTTTCAGGCCTAACCATAGCACCGAATCGGCTCTCCTCTCAGTGACAGATAACATCAGAATGTCACTTGACAGGGGGAGCTCAGTGATTCTGGTGCTATTGGATTTGTCCGCTGCCTTCGACACGGTGTCGCATGAAATTCTTCTCGACCGTCTGAAGGCAGTGGGAGTAAAAGGGACCGCCCTTGCATGGCTTGAAAGCTTTCTCGAAGACAGACAACAAGGGGTCAAACTAGGCTCTCATAAATCTGTCTGCAGGAAGCTTACCAAGGGTGTGCCACAGGGCTCATGCTTGAGCCCCACGTTATTTAACGTATATGTGGCCCCTTTGGCAGAGATTATAAGATCTTACGGGTTCTCTCCAATTTCCTACGCTGACGACACTCAGCTGCTGTTTCCCTTCCAGACCATCACTCCTGCTGTCATGAAATCCTTTCAAGACGGCATGAGAGCAGTGGCGGGTTGGATGGCTCAGAACTTCCTCCAGTGCAACGTGTCCAAAACGGAGGTCATGTTGTTCGGAGGGGCCACCTTGCTCTGGTCGCCTGATTGGTGGCCACTTGAGCTAGGACCTGTCCCAGCGCCCAAACTTACCATCAAAAATCTGGGAGTACGCCTAGACCAAGCTCTGATAATGAAAGACCACGTCAATCAGGTTACGGGAACATGTTTCCGTACAATTGGTCTCCTACGGCGTATCTTCCCCTTCCTACCCAACATCTATAGGAAGACGCTGGTACAGGCACTAATCCTTGGACGAGTGGACTATTGTAATAGTCTACTCATTTCCGCCAACCAGGAACAACTACGCAGACTGCAGGTGGTGCAGAATACTGCGGCAAGACTCATCCTGAATGCCCCCCCCGTACCCCTTCCCGCCCTCTTCTCTCCCATCTCCATTGGCTTCCAGTGCAACAGCGTATAAATTTCAAAATCTGCTGCATTATGCACAAGTGTATATATGGATCTGGCCCCAAATATCTAAGAGAAATTTTTCTTCTATATTCTCCTGGACGGGCTCTGCGCTCTAGCAACGTCATGCTGCTACATGTTCCTAAAGTTTCCAGAGCAAGACAGGGGGGGCGTGCACCCTCCTATAAAGGCCCTTTGTTGTGGAATTCTCTTCCACTTCAGTTGAGACTTACGCCCAATCTTTTTTCCTTTAGAAAAAAATTAAAAACTCACCTGTTCTCGCACGAATAACATGGTCACTCTCGTTGTCACCCACTTACTACAGTCTGCCCAAGTCATGCAAGCTACGCGCGGAGATACCCCTCCGGGGCTGATTCAGGCGCGATACAAGACCTTAAATAAATAAATAAATACATTTCTCTCTTCCCATCTTTGGTATGAGGTTTTGGCACAAGGACCACTGGGCTAGCCCATGGGCTCTCTGATGGCTCAATCACTCCAAGCTCCAACATCTTTTGCACCTCAGCCTTTATACAATCCCTGACATGGTCAGGTTGCCTGTAGATCTTATTCTTCACAGGCAGATTGTCACCAGTGTCCACCTCATGGGTGCACCAGTTAGTCTGGCTGGGTGTGAGTGAAAACAAATGTCTGTGGGCCTGCAACACCTGTCTGCAGTTCACCTGTTGCTGCTCAGTGAGGCTGCCTGCCAAGGCTACTCCATCAACTGAACCATCATCAGGGTTCTGGGAAAGCAGGTCTGGGAGAGGGTCACTCTCTTCCTCCTGTTCCCCATCTGTGGCCATGAGGAGACTCATGTCCTCCCTGTCAACAAATGCTTTCAACCGATTTACATGGAGCACCCTGTGGGGGCTCCTAGGGGTACCAAAGTCAACCAAGTAGGTGACTTCTCCCTTCTTTTCAATGATAGGGTAGGGTCCAGTCCATTGGTCCTGGAGAGCTGCTGGCCCCACTGGGTCCAACACCCACACCTTCTTCCCTGTCTGGTACTCAACCAGAACAGCCTTTTGGTCATGCCAAGCTTTCTGTAATTCTTGACTTGCCTCAAGGTTTTTGGATGCTCTCTCCATGTATTCAGCCATCCTGGAGCGGAGACCAAGTACATAGTCCACAATGTCTAGTTTAGGCTTTTTGAGAGGTAACTCCCATCCTTCCTTCACCAAACTCAATGGACCCCTTACAGGGTGGCCAAACAAAAGTTCAAAAGGGCTGTAGCCAACCCCCTTCTGTGGGACCTCTCTGTAAGCAAAGAGCAAGCAGGGTAAAAGGATGTCCCATTTCCGCCTAAGCTTCTCTGGTAAACCTTTTATCATTCCCTTTAGGGTCTTGTTGAACCTTTCAACAAGCCCATTGCACTGTGGATGGTAGGGTGTGGTAAACTTATAGTTTACTCCACACTCTTTCCACATTGCTTTCAAGTATCCAGACATAAAGTTAGTACCTCTGTCTGAAAGAACCTCCTTTGGAAAGCCCACTCTTGAGAAAACTGCAATGAGGGCTTTTGCCACCACAGGAGCTGTGGTGGTCCTCAGGGGAATTGCCTCTGGATACCTGGTGGCATGATCCACTACCACCAGTATAAATCTGTGCCCAGATGCTGTTGGAGGATCCATGGGACCCACAATGTCTATTCCAACTCTTTCAAAGGGTACCCCCACCACAGGTAGTGGTATCAGGGGGGCCTTTGTTGTGCCACCTGACTTACCACTGGCTTGGCAAGTGACACAGGAGCGACAAAACTCCTTGACATTTTCTGACATGTGAGGCCAGTGAAAGTGTGGAACAAGCCTGTCCCAAGTCTTATTCTGGCCTAGGTGTCCTGCAAGGGGAATATCATGGGCCAAGGTAAGAAGGAAGCCCCTAAACTTCAAAGGTATAACCAACCTCCTGGTTGTGCCAGGCTTGGGGTCTCTAGCCTCTGAATAAAGGAGTCTTTCATCCCAATACACTTTATGGGTACCTTGAGCATTCCCTGCAGCCTCAGCAGCAGCTTGCTGTCTGAGGGGTTCAAGTGAAGGGCAATCTAATTGGGCCTGCCCCAGGTCTGCCCTTGAGGGTCCCCCTGTCCCCAGAAACTCAACCTGATCAGGTTCAAGCTCCTCTGAGACAGTCTCCTCTTGGACTGCAGAATCAGTTTCCTGTGAAACTTGATCCTCAACCTGGGGCAAGTGGGAAGGCACAGCCTTAACCCTCTTGCTCCTTCTCTTGGGTTGTGGTTGGTCTATTGTTTCAAGATCCACCACTGGTTCAGGAAGGCACTTCTTAGCCTGAGACCTTGTCACTGCAAGGACATGAGCTGAAATCCCTAGCATTTCTGCATGAGTCCTGTACTCCACTTCTGACCAAACTGAGCTTTCAAGACCATTGCCTAACAGACAGTCTACTGGGAGGTCTGCACTCACAACAACTTTCTTTAGGCCATCTACCCCTCCCCAGGAGAAGTTCACAACAGCCACACTATGTGAAGTAGTGGAGTTGCTTGCATTGGTCACTAGGTAACTTTCACCTAGTACAATCTGTCCAGGGTCCACAAAGTCAGGTGTCACCATTGTGACACTAGCACAAGTGTCCCTGTAGGCCTGAGCCAGTTTCTCATTGATTAAGGGAGTCTGCCTATATTTGCCCAGGTTACTGGGGCTTACTGCAGTGGGCAACGATAAGTCCACATCATATAGGAGAACTGCCTGTGTGGGGATTCTGACTAGGCCAGATTCCACCTCAGTACCCAGGGTCAACCCTACTAAACCCTTTGGCTGTGTACCACAACTGTTAACTGTACTAGGGGGTGCAGGTGCTTTAGGAGCTGCAGTGGTGGGGACTGGATTTTTCTTAGTGCATTCACTGCCCCAGTGTGAAACTGATTTGCAGGTATTACACCAAGGTTTCTTTGGGCCATCATTCTTCTTTTTCTTGTTTCCATTTTGGGAACCCCCCTCCTTATTGCTAGTTTGGGGGCCTGAAGACTTCTGGTCCTTTTCTTTATCTTTCTGATTCCCACCCTTCTGGTCTGTTTTCTTCTGGTCACATTGGTTCTGGTTTTTCTGCTTAATCCTTGTTCTGACCCATTTGTCTGCCTTCTTTCCCAATTCTTGGGGAGAGGTCAAATCAGAGTCAACAAGGTATTGATGCAACAGCTGGTTCTGACAGTTATTAAGGATCTGCTCTCTCATCATAAGATTGTACAATCCTGTATAGTCTGAAACTTTACTTCCCTGCAGCCAACCCTCCAGAGCCTTAGTGGCACAATCTACAAAATCAGTCCAGTCCTGAGTCTGTGCTTTTTGGGTGTCTCTGAACAACAACCTGTATTGCTCAGTGGTTAGGCCAAACCCTTCAATAAGAGCACTCTTCAGAACAGAGTAGTTTTTGGCATTCTCAGGTCTAACAGTGAGGAGCCTGTCCCTCCCTTTCTCAGAAAAGGAGTACCATCAAATTGCTGCCCACTGATCCTCAGGGACCTGCTGTACCATGCAGGCCCTCTCAAGAGCAGTCATCCATTTGTGGATATCATCCCCTTCCTTGTAGGGGGGCACAATTTTTGTCAGGTTTCTATTGTCATAGGCCCTGTCTTTTTCTTTAGGAATTTTGCTGCCACCAGTGGCATCTAAGCCACTTAATTTCTGTTCCCTAGCCAAGGTAAGTTTAGCTTGAGCCAAGGTAACTTTAGCTTGAGCCAGAGCTACCTCCTCCCTCTCTATCTGGAGTTGGACAGCCCTCATTCTGGCCCTATGCTCTTTCCTCTGGGAGGGAGTCATCCCTCTCTGAGATTCTCTTGAGGCACTAGAAAGATGAGAGTCCCTTGATTGAGATCTCACCCTCCTGTTACCTGGGAGAATTTGGCTATGAGATCTGGAGTGGTGCTGGCCCTCTCCATTCTCATGTAGGTCCAGGTTGGCCTGGTTAAGCCTGGCAACCTGTACCTGGTTTCCCCTCTGATCCTGATCTTCAGGCTCTTCTAAATCAGAGCCTTCCTCTTCCTCCTCCTCTTCTTCATCTTCTGGAAGATTCTCATTCTCATTCTCAGGGGAGTGTATCCCTTCACCTGATTCTAAGGGAGCCTGACTCACCTTATCTAAGTCATCCTTTTCTAGGATAGCTATTAGGGAAGGAATGGTAGGGCCTCTGCCCTTTTTTAGCCCCCTGGCTGTGCACAAGGCACTCAGGTCTTTGTGGCTAAGGTTGTCATATCTGGATGTTGTCCCTATAGGATCAACTATTACAGGAGCAGAGCCTGAGGCTCTACCTGTATCAGACATGACTGCTAGTGAGGTGTAAGTGATGCACTTACCTACACTAAGTGTTTTCCTACTGTACCTTGCTAGTGAGTTGTAGTCAGGGTGTGCTAATCCCTTTAATCTACAACTACTAAGTTCAGTAGAACTTAATATGCTAAGCTTTTGATTTATATGTACCTAGAGGTACTTGATGTGATCTTTCAATTTGATAAAGATTGCAATGGTAAAACAAACAGCAAGCTCAAATCCCACCGCTGCCACCAATGTGAGAAGTTGGCCTGATATGTAGTGTTTCCAATTCTGGAACCACTGGGTATCAGTCCAAACAAACCCCAAAGATGTCAGGTTGTAAGTCAACCTTGTTAGACAAGCTATCCTAGTGGTAGCATGGACTAAGCAGCCTTAAAGGCTTAACTTAAGAGGTCGTGTTAAGCGAGCTGTTTTACCACATACAATCCTGTAATCAAATGAAAGGACACCACACAAGTATATATTATAAAAATATATGTATTTATTTCTAAATTACTCCCCAGTACTCTTTATGAGGAAAGGGGCACAAGCGTTAAATCAAAAGCACAGTTAAACATATAAAGTTGCACAATTATGGATGAGGGCGGGTGGCCACTCGGACCATATACTAAAAAAATGGTATAAGGAACACTTATCGAACAGTGGTTAGGCCTAGGGCCTAGAGATTCGCTGGGAGCAGTCAGGACTAGCAATGATGAAGTCGGGAGTAGCCCACAGGAGACGGGTGCAGCACAGAAAGTGCGGCGCGCACCAATGCAATGTCAATGGTGCGTAAAAGTTAGTTAAAGTGAATTAAAAGATACTTCCGCTGAACCTAGAGACACAAAACTTTAGACACAGACCCTAGAGGTGTGTACCAGTGTATGTACACCGGCGTTGCAATGTTACCTCACCCACAGGCCGTGGGTGCACAGGGTCGAAGTGGCGTCGGGTCTCGACACGCAGGTTCTTGGTGCTTGGAGCGGTTGCAGCTGCAGGCGATGTGAAGCAGAAGTGTCCGGTGCGATCCAAGGGTGGATCGAAGTAGAAAAGTACCTGAAAGCAGAGGGGACAGAGTCTGGGTCACTCAGCAGTGACCAGGGTGGAACCAGGACGGAACCAGGCAATGTCGGGCGCAATCAGGTGGTTGTCGATAGGCTTCTCTCTGCTGTCACGTGGGCTCTGGGGCATCTGCGACGTCCAGGAGCGGGTCACGATCTGTCCCACGTAGGCTCTCGCCGTCAGCACCGTCGGCTTCAAGATTGCAGCAAACAGCACTTGGCAAAAGCAATCCACGCGGAACCGGGAGATTGCTTATCACTCGAACCAGGAGGGTCAGAGTGGGGGCTCCTTTTCACAGGAGCTGGTGCAGATCTGGAGCAACCAGAAAGGCAAGTCGTATTTCAGGTTTCGTCGGCACAGGGGCCACAAGCCAGCTGGCAAGTGACCGGGCCAACGCGTCAAGCCCACACAAGCAGAAGGGCCCCACGCAGCACTCGTCGAGTGTGGAGGGGTGAGCTTTGGTGCAAGTGGAGCTCGGGCTGGGGCTTCTCAAACCCCGGTGCACAGTTTCGAGGATCACTCGTGGGCTGCACGGTCAGCGTCTCGTGGCCTTTTCAAGATGGCGTGCCCCACGCTTCCGGTCGCCTCCACTGGTCTCAGCTCTGCAGGGACTGTGGATCGGGCAGGTAGAAGGCAGGCAAGCTTGATCTCGTCGATCTCTGTCGCTCGAGTTCCGGCGGGAACTGCAACAAAGCAAGGGTCGAGGGCTGGATGGTACCTGTTTGCACAGGGTGGTCACTCCTTGACCACAAGGGAGATTCTTCAGTCTTCTAACGTCGTGTAGAAAGTCGAAGGGTCCAGAATTCGTTTCTTATGTTTCTTCAGGATGATCTGAGTTGCGTTGGCACTGCTCCCCCTCTTATTCGAATCTGGGGGGTTGGACATCCTGCTAGGTCCCCTCCTATGGGTGGGACCCAGGAAGGGGGTGGTTACACCCCTCTCCTTTGATCCTGGCCGCGCTGGGACAGGGGCTGGGAGGCCCCAGAACCGGTTTGGCCGGATTATGCAAGGGGCAGCCTTGTGCTCCCCAGGCAGTGTCTGGTTTCTTTGAAACCTCCCTACTCCAATCCACTATCTCCTGTCTGGGGTGGTTTGACACCGCCCTGTGACAGGAAACTCTTTGTCCAGGCCTCCTCTGCCGAGTTTCGGTCAGCAGCAGGAGGCCAGACCCGTGTCTGTGGCAGGGGCATCCATTTTGTGGATCTGAGGCTCATTTTAAATCAACCGCGTTTCAGTAAAGTAACATGTCTTCTCCCTCTAGAAGGGTGGAATGCTACCCCCGTCACCAGAACTGGCGAGGGGGTAGTATTCCAATTCGTATGACACCTTACACGACATGTTTTGATAAAGCCAAACCAAAGTTGCCATATAACTGCGAGGATTATAAGGCGCTTAAGAGTATATGGTATGGCATTATCCCGGATCAGCTTAGGGAGTTGTTCCCGACAGCTGCAGACAGGCTCAGCTCATGCCAGAGCTCCATCTCACATAAAACCACGCACTCTGCCTCCAGGATTGATGAGGCCTTCCATAGGAGTGGGTTACAGGCTATATATGTGTCCAGATATAGGTTTAGATATAGGTATACTATATCTAAGCAAGGGGTGACTACACCCACTTGCCCCAGCTGAGTGATCAGCCAGTTGTGTCAATTTAAGAACCAGCCAGGGGTGGCAAAAGCTATGCTTCAGCCCCTGGTAGGCCTTGGTGGCACCTATGCCCTGAGCACCTATAGTGCATGGTACAGGGGCTGACAAGGAGTCCATTTCCAATTGTGGTATGTACCTATAGCACATGTATTATAAATTTAGAGAGAGAACAGCAGGCTGGGGGTCTGATTAGCAGGCCCACAGCCTCAGTTAGTCGAAAACCAGTGAAGCAAAAAGCAAAAATTGGGGTGACCATAGGATAGCAGACCCTACTCTCCTACAACCATCCTTCCTACAGTCTTAAGAAGACAAGTGGAGCATGCACACTCATGCATGTACACACCATCCTTCCTACAGGCTTAAGAAGACAAGTGGAGCATGCACACTCATGCATGCACAAACCATCCTTCTTACAGTCTGAAGAAGACAAGTGGAGCATGCAGACACTCATGCATGCACACACCGTCCTTCCTACAGTCTTAAGAAGACAATTGGAGCATGCTGCCACTCATGCATGCACACACCATCCTTCCTACAGTCTTAAGAAGACAGGTGGAGCATGCTGCCACTCATGCATGCACACACCATCCTTCCTACAGTCTGAAAAAGACAAGTGGAGCATGCTGCCACTCATGCATGCACACGCCATCCTCCCTACATTCTTAAGAAGACAAGTGGAGCATGCTGCCACTCATGCATGCACACACCATCCTTCCTACAGTCTTAAGAAGACAAATGGATCATGCAGACACTCATGCATGCACACACCATCCTTCCTCCAGTCTTAAGAAGACATGTGGAGCATGCTGCCACTCATGCATGCACACACCATCCTTCCTACAGTCTTAAGAAGACAAGTGGAGCATGCAGACACTCATGCAGGCACACACCATCCTTCCTCCAGTCTTAAGAAGAGAAGTGGAGCATGCAGACACTCATGCATGCACACACCATCCTTCCTCCAGTCTTAAGAAGACATGTGGAGCATGCTGCCACTCATGCATGCACACACCATCCTTCCTACAGTCTTAAGAAGACAAGTGGAGCATGCAGACACTCATGCATGAACACACCATCCTTCCTACAGTCTTAAGAAGACAAGTGGAGCATGCAGACACTCATGCATGCACACACCATCCTTCCTACAGTCTGAAGAAGACAAGTGGAGCATGCACACTCATGCATGTACACACCATCCTTCCTACAGTCTTAAGAAGACAAGTGGAGCATGCACACTCATGCATGTACACACCATCCTTCCTACAGGCTTAAGAAGACAAGTGGAGCATGCAGACACTCATTCATGCACACACCGTCCTTCCTACAGTCTTAAGAAGACAAGTGGAGCATGCTGCCACTCATGCATGCACACACCATCCTTCCTACAGTCTTAAGAAGACAAGTGGAGCATGCTGCCACTCATGCATGCACACACCATCCTTCCTACAGTCTGAAAAAGACAAATAGAGCATGCAGACACTCATGCATGCACACACCATCCTTCCTCCAGTCTTAAGAAGAGAAGTGGAGCATGCTGCCACTCATGCATGCACACACCATTCTTCCTACAGTCTTAAGAAGACAAGTGGCGCATGCACACTCATGCATGTACACACCATCCTTCCTACAGTCTTAAGAAGACAAGTGGAGCATGCTGCCACTCATGCATGCACAGAGACTCCTGAATGGGCACACACCATCCTTCAAACAGTCTTAAGAAGACAAGTGGAGCATGCAGACACACATGCATGCACACACCATCCTTCCTACAGTCTGAAGAAGACAAGTGGAGCATGCTGCCACTCATGCATGCACACGCCATCTTTCCTACAGTCTTAAGACGACAAGTGGAGCATGCTGCCACTCATGGATGCACACACAATGCTTCCTACAGTCTGAAGAAGACAAGTGGAGCATGCTGCCACTCATGCATGCACACACCATCCTTCCTACAGTCTTAAGAAGACAAGTGGAGCATGCTGCCACTCATGCATGCACACACCATCCTTCCTACAGTCTGGGGAAGACAAGTGGAGCATGCAGACACTCATGCATGCACACACCATCCTTCCTCCAGTCTTAAGAAGAGACGTGAAGCATGCAGACATGCATGCATGCACACACCACCCTTCCTACAGTCATAGGAAGACAAGTGGAGCATGCAGACACTCATGCATGCACACACCATCCATCCTACAGTCTGAAGAAGAGAAGTGGAGCATGCACACATGCATGCACACACCATCCTTCCTACAGTCTGAAGAAGACACGTGGAGCATACAGACACTCATGCATGCACACACACCATCCTTCCTACAGTCTTAAGAAGACAAGTGGAGCATGCTGCCACTCATGCATGCACACACCATCCTTCCTACAGTCTTAAGAAGACAAGTGGAGCATGCTGCCACTCATGCATGCACACACCATCCTTCCGACAGTCTTAAGAAGACAAGTGGATCATGCAGACACTCATGCATGCACACACCATCCTTCCTACAGTCTTAAGAAGAGAAGTGGAGCATGCTGGAATCATGCATGCACACACCATCCTTCCTCCAGTCTTAAGAAGAGAAGTGGAGCATGGAGACACTCAGGCATGCACACACCATCCTTCCTACAGTCTTAAGAAGAGAAGTGGAGCATGCGGCACTCTCATGCATGTACACACCATCCTTCCTACAGTCTTAAGAAGACAAGTGGAGCATGCACACTCATGCATGCACACACCATCCTTCCTACAGTCTTAAGAAGACAAGTGGAGCATGCTGCCACTCATGCATGCACACACCATCCTTCCGACAGTCTTAAGAAGACAAGTGGAGCATGCTGCCACTCATGCATGCACATACCATCCTTCCGACAGTCTTAAGAAGACAAGTGGAGCATGCTGCCACTCATCCATGCGGACACCATCCTTCCTAAAGTCTTAAGAAGAGAGGTGGAGCATGCTGCACACTCATGCATGCACACACCATCCTTCCTACAATCTTAAAAAGACAAGTGGAGCATGCTGCCACTCATGCATGCACACACCATCCTGCCGACAGTCTTAAGAAGACAAGTGGAGCATGCAGACACTCATGCTTGCACACACCATCCTTCCTCCAGTCTGAAGAAGAGAAGTGGAGCTGGCTGCCACTCATGCATGCACACACCATCCTTCCTACAGTCTGAAGTAGAGAAGTGGAGCATGCAGACACTCATGCATTCACACACCATCCTTCCTACAGTCTGAAGAAGACAAGTGGAGCATGCAGACACTCATGCATGCACACACCATCCTTCCTCCAGTCTTAAGAAGAGAAGTGGAGCATGCAGACACTCATGCTTGCACACACCATCCTTCCTCCAGTCTTAAGACAAGTGGAGCATTCAGACACTCATGCTTGCACACACCATCCTTCCTACAGTCTGAAGACAAGTGGAGCATGCAGACACTCATGCATGCACACACCATCCTTCCTACAGTCTGAGGAAGACAAGAGGAGCATGCAGCCACTCATGCATGCACACACCATCCTTCCTCCAGTCTTAAGAAGACAAGTGGAGCATGCTGCCACTCATGCATGCACACACCATCCTTCCTACAGTCTTAAGAAGACAAGTGGAGCATGCTGCCACTCATGCATGCACACACCATCCTCCCTACAGTCTTAAGAAGACAAGTGGAGCATGCTGCCACTCATGCATGCACACACCATCCTTCCTACAGTCTTAAGAAGACAAATGGAGCATGCAGACACTCATGCATGCACACACCATCCTTCCTCCAGTCTTAAGAAGACAAGTGGAGCATGCTGCCACTCATGCATGCACACACCATCCTTCCTACAGTCTTAAGAAGACAGGTGGAGCATGCAGACACTCATGCATGCACACACCATCCTTCCTCCTGTCTTAAGAAGAGAAGTGGAGCATGCAGACACTCATGCTTCCACACACCATCCTTCCTACAGTCTGAAGAAGAAAAGTGGAGCATGCAGCCACTCATGCATGCACACACCATCCTTCCTCAAGTCTTAAGAAGACAAGTGGAGCATGCTGCCACTCATGCATGCACACACCATCCTTCCTCCAGTCTTAAGAAGACAAGTAGAGCATGCAGACACTCATGCATGCACACACCATCCTTCCTACAGTCTTAAGAAGACAAGTGGAGCATGCAGACACTCATGCATGCACACACCATCCTTCCTACAGCCTTAAGAAGACAAGTGGAGCATGCAGACACTCATGCATGCACACACCATCCTTCCTACAGTCTTACGAAGACAAGTGGAGCATGCTGACACTCATGCAAAAAACACACCTTCCGTCCTACAGTCTTAAGAAGACAAGTGGAGCATGCAGACACTCATGCATGCACACACCATCCTTCCTCCAGTCTTAAGAAGAGACGTGAAGCATGCAGACATGCATGCATGCACACACCACCCTTCCTACAGTCATAGGAAGACAAGTGGAGCATGCAAAAACTCATGCATGCACACACCATCCATCCTACAGTCTGAAGAAGAGAAGTGGAGCATGCACACATGCATGCACACACCATCCTTCCTACAGTCTGAAGAAGACACGTGGAGCATGCAGACACTCATGCATGCACACACCGCCAGGATGCCCTTGGTGGTGACAGGTTGCGCTATACAAGTATGCCACAATACAATACAATACACACCATCCTTCCTACAGTCTTAAGAAGACAAGTGGAGCATGCTGCCACTCATGCATGCACACACCATCCTTCCTACAGTCTGAAGAAGACAAGTGGAGCATGCTGCCACTCATGCATGCACACACCATCCTTCCTACAGTCTTAAGAAGACAAGTGGAGCATGCTGCCACTCATGCATGCACACACCATCCTTCCTACAGTCTGGGGAAGACAAGTGGAGCATGCAGACACTCATGCATGCACACACCATCCTTCCTCCAGTCTTAAGAAGAGACGTGAAGCATGCAGACATGCATGCATGCACACACCACCCTTCCTACAGTCATAGGAAGACAAGTGGAGCATGCAGACACTCATGCATGCACACACCATCCATCCTACAGTCTGAAGAAGAGAAGTGGAGCATGCACACATGCATGCACACACCATCCTTCCTACAGTCTGAAGAAGACACGTGGAGCATACAGACACTCATGCATGCACACACCATCCTTCCTACAGTCTTAAGAAGACAAGTGGAGCATGCTGCCACTCATGCATGCACACACCATCCTTCCTACAGTCTTAAGAAGACAAGTGGAGCATGCTGCCACTCATGCATGCACACACCATCCTTCCGACAGTCTTAAGAAGACAAGTGGAGCATGCAGACACTCATGCATGCACACACCATCCTTCCTACAGTCTTAAGAAGAGAAGTGGAGCATGCTGGAATCATGCATGCACACACCATCCTTCCTCCAGTCTTAAGAAGAGAAGTGGAGCATGGAGACACTCAGGCATGCACACACCATCCTTCCTACAGTCTTAAGAAGAGAAGTGGAGCATGCGGCACTCTCATGCATGTACACACCATCCTTCCTACAGTCTTAAGAAGACAAGTGGAGCATGCACACTCATGCATGCACACATCATCCTTCCTACAGTCTTAAGAAGACAAGTGGAGCATGCTGCCACTCATGCATGCACACACCATCCTTCCGACAGTCTTAAGAAGACAAGTGGAGCATGCTGCCACTCATGCATGCACATACCATCCTTCCGACAGTCTTAAGAAGACAAGTGGAGCATGCTGCCACTCATCCATGCGGACACCATCCTTCCTAAAGTCTTAAGAAGAGAGGTGGAGCATGCTGCACACTCATGCATGCACACACCATCCTTCCTACAATCAAGACAAGTGGAGCATGCTGCCACTCATGCATGCACACACCATCCTGCCGACAGTCTTAAGAAGACAAGTGGAGCATGCAGACACTCATGCTTGCACACACCATCCTTCCTCCAGTCTGAAGAAGAGAAGTGGAGCTGGCTGCCACTCATGCATGCACACACCATCCTTCCTACAGTCTGAAGTAGAGAAGTGGAGCATGCAGACACTCATGCATTCACACACCATCCTTCCTACAGTCTGAAGAAGACAAGTGGAGCATGCAGACACTCATGCATGCACACACCATCCTTCCTCCAGTCTTAAGAAGAGAAGTGGAGCATGCAGACACTCATGCTTGCACACACCATCCTTCCTCCAGTCTTAAGACAAGTGGAGCATTCAGACACTCATGCTTGCACACACCATCCTTCCTACAGTCTGAAGACAAGTGGAGCATGCAGACACTCATGCATGCACACACCATCCTTCCTACAGTCTGAGGAAGACAAGAGGAGCATGCAGCCACTCATGCATGCACACACCATCCTTCCTCCAGTCTTAAGAAGACAAGTGGAGCATGCTGCCACTCATGCATGCACACACCATCCTTCCTACAGTCTTAAGAAGACAAGTGGAGCATGCTGCCACTCATGCATGCACACACCATCCTCCCTACAGTCTTAAGAAGACAAGTGGAGCATGCTGCCACTCATGCATGCACACACCATCCTTCCTACAGTCTTAAGAAGACAAATGGAGCATGCAGACACTCATGCATGCACACACCATCCTTCCTCCAGTCTTAAGAAGACAAGTGGAGCATGCTGCCACTCATGCATTCACACACCATCCTTCCTACAGTCTTAAGAAGACAGGTGGAGCATGCAGACACTCATGCATGCACACACCATCCTTCCTCCTGTCTTAAGAAGAGAAGTGGAGCATGCAGACACTCATGCTTCCACACACCATCCTTCCTACAGTCTGAAGAAGAAAAGTGGAGCATGCAGCCACTCATGCATGCACACACCATCCTTCCTCAAGTCTTAAGAAGACAAGTGGAGCATGCTGCCACTCATGCATGCACACACCATCCTTCCTCCAGTCTTAAGAAGACAAGTAGAGCATTGTTGGACTTGGCCCTTCTGGCAGGTTCATCCCTGAACTTTTTGCCTAGTGATTTCTGGTCTTTGCGCACTTTGACACTGTGGCGCAGTGTAAAGTGCGTGCTCTCCCTGAGTGCGTGTGTGAGATTGGCCTGCTCTCCCATAGGAATGCATGGGGAATGTCTGTGTCCCTGGTAGTTCCTGATGCGTGAGGCGTGCATGGTCAAGTTTGGTATGTGCGAACTCGTGAGAGTGAATGCTGCGCAATGGTATGTGCGGTGTGTATGTGTCTTGTGCGGAAGCGCCACTTCTAGACATGGCTGAGTATGTGCTGTGAAGGTGCAGGCGTGTGATTGGCTGGAGCTGGCTGGGATGCCAGGCTCCAGGAGTCTGTGTGGGTCTGCCCCAGTGGTGAATGGAGAGATTAGCATGCTGATGTGAGGGAGGGGCTGCGCCTGTGTCCTGAATGGGGCTGGGTTTTCCCCACACAATGCTGACTCCGCCCCCTGTGGTGCGACTGATGACCCTAGCCTGCCTGATGAATGAAAGGGGTGGTTGGGCCATCAAGGGTACTCCAAAACCAGCTGCGACTGGTTCTCCCCCCACCCTGCACCTAAAGACAAAGGGAAAAGGTGTATAAAAGAGGGGCTGTGACCCCATGAAGAGGTTCTTGTTTGCTGCTTGAATCTGCCAGGGGCGTGCTGCTGCTTGGGCCCAGGGGAAGGCTTGCCTCCCCTGGGCTCTGCCCAGCCCCTGGACTCCTAAAGGACTTTTTCTGGACCTTGGTTTGCCATAGCGCTGGGGAGCGCTGTATTTACCCTCCCAGCGCCTGAAAGTCTTTTCTTTCCCCTCCTAGCGCAAGGAGCGCTTTATTTGCCTTAAAGCGCCTGGGAGCGCTGCTCTTTGCCTCAAGCGCTGGGCGAGCGCTTTATTTGCCTGTTAGCGCTTGGAAGCGCTATTGATCTCAGCCGGTGCCCACCCGGCGTTATTTGCCCCTGTTTATTACTTAAAACGAGCGAGTGCCCACCTCGCTGTTTATTTTAATCTCGAGGGTGCCACCCCTCTGAAATGCCCACGAGATTCACCGCCGCGGCCCGAGCGCCGCAAAACAGGAAGTCAGGCACGACGGTGCCTGATGCGGGGCGGGACTTCCGGTTTGCCGGAGGAAGTCCCGCCCGCCGCCGCGCTGTGATTGGCCAGCACTGCACTGAGGAAAATGAGGAAGAAGACAGCCAGCGTCCCCGCCGCCTCCTGAAGGCAGTCCGGTGAGTGGAGCTGCCCGGGAGGAGGGGGGTTTGGTAGAGAGAGCCCTGCCTTTGGAGGAGCTGCCCCAGCGAGAGGAGCCCCCGCATCCCGGTGAGTGTTAACGGGCGAGGGGGACGCTCCGGGGGCCATTGCGAGTCAGAGTCCCCTGCCAGTGACGAGGGCATCATTGCTCGGAGCCCCGAGGGGCTCCAGGTGTCCCATTTGTGAGGAGAGCCCTGAAGAGGCTCTTGGGGGCAGCTTCGGTTCCTGAGCCCTAGAGAGGTTCCAACGACCGGGGCATGTTTGTTGTCAGAGCCACAGAGGCTCAAGGGGGCAATATTGCTGAAGCCCCGAGGCCACAGAGGGCCGGTTGCGATCCAGAGTCCCCAGAGGGGGGACTCCAACGCTCAGGGGGCATTCTTGTTTTACGAGCCCAGAGAGGCTCGAGTGCCCTGTTCATTGTTCCAGAGCCCAGAGAGGCTTGTGGGCCCATTTCTTTACTCAGAGCCCAGCGAGGCTCCAAAAAGGGACAAGCATATTTGTTCATGAGCCTAGAGAGGCTCCCACGATTGGCCCATCTTGCTTGCACCAGTTGCCCAGCACTTTGTGGGCAACTGCCACGTTTAGGACCCTGACTCTGGGACACAGGGCGTCCTAGCCCCAACAAGGCCAGTTGGCCTAGGGAAAGTCACAGTTGGTGACTAATGTGGATTTTGCTATTGCTACGTTTAGGTTCTGGCGCAAGTGGCGCAACCTGGACTTTGTGAGTTCTGCGCTAAAGGTGATTTATGCGCTAACTGAGGTTTAGATGTTGTTATGATCTATGTCCTATTGCTTTTGGGTGCTAGGAAATGTACAATGTGTAGTATGTTTTGCGCACCCTGTGTTCTGCACCTCTGAATGTGTTGTTGATGCATCATGTGCCTTGTTCCTTACACCGCTGAACGTGTGTTGATGCGTCATGTGTTCCTTACACCGCTGAATGTGTTGTTGATACATCATGTGTTTTGTCCCCAGGTCTATACCCCTAAATGTATGTTGATATTTAGTTGGTTGTTCTTGCTAGTGCAGGTGGTGCTAGTAAGGTCCTGGTTCCCTGCGTGACCTGTTCCTAGGGTGGTTAGGATTGCGTAGGGAGTACTTACCTGATTACCAGTAGTTACTTGTATGTTATTTTTGTGCTACAGTGATTTTACATTCTAAAAGTGCTATTTTTAAAAGTGTTACTTCTGAAAGTGCTGATTCCTGACAGTGGTCCAGGTGGCCCTGTCTTGTAAATATCCTCTGTAAATTCTACCCGTGCCCCTGGCACATTGTAAAGTGTGTGTTTTTATCTAATGTGTTTATGGTAATACAAAGGCTATTTTTTATATAACCTTGTGTGGAGTTTCCTTTGTGGTGGGCCTTGGGTGTTGTTGCTGGGGTGCGTGCGCAAATACTTAACTCATATCGCCTCCAAGTTTAGCCTTGCTGCTCGCGCCACGTTACCTAGAGGGCGAGTAGGGGTTATCTTGGCGTGTAACTCCCTTGCCCTGACCTTAGGAATGGTGATCCCTGACTGACCTTGACGCGAGTCTTGGCCAGCCAGGATCCCGTTTCTAACAAGCATGCAGACACTCATGCATGCACACACCATCCTTCCTACAGTCTTAAGAAGACAAGTGGAGCATGCAGACACTCATGCATGCACACACCATCCTTCCTACAGCCTTAAGAAGACAAGTGGAGCATGCAGACACTCATGCATGCACACACCATCCTTCCTACAGTCTTACGAAGACAAGTGGAGCATGCTGACACTCATGCATAAACACACCTTCCTTCCTACAGTCTTAAGAAGACAAGTGGAGCATGCAGACACTCATGCATGCACACACCATCCTTCCTCCAGTCTTAAGAAGAGACGTGAAGCATGCAGACATGCATGCATGCACACACCACCCTTCCTACAGTCATAGGAAGACAAGTGGAGCATGCAAAAACTCATGCATGCACACACCATCCATCCTACAGTCTGAAGAAGAGAAGTGGAGCATGCACACATGCATGCACACACCATCCTTCCTACAGTCTGAAGAAGACACGTGGAGCATGCAGACACTCATGCATGCACACACCGCCAGGATGCCCTTGGTGGTGACAGGTTGCGCTATACAAGTATGCCACAATACAATACAATAAACACCATCCTTCCTACAGTCTTAAGAAGACAAGTGGAGCATGCTGCCACTCATGCATGCACACACCATCCTTCCTACAGTCTTAAGAAGACAAGTGGAGCATGCTGCCACTCATGCATGCACACACCATCCTTCCGACAGTCTTAAGAAGACAAGTGGAGCATGCAGACACTCATGCATGCACACACCATCCTTCCTACAGTCTGAAGAAGAGAAGTGGAGCATGCTGGAATCATGCATGCACACACCATCCTTCCTCCAGTCTTAAGAAGAGAAGTGGAGCATGGAGACACTCATGCATGCACACACCATCCTTCCTACAGTCTGAAGAAGAGAAGTGGAGCATGCTGGAATCATGCATGCACACACCATCCTTCCTACAGTCTTAAGAAGAGAAGTGGAGCATGCGGCACTCTCATGCATGTACACACCATCCTTCCTACAGTCTTAAGAAGACAAGTGGAGCATGCACACTCATGCATGCACACACCATCCTTCCTACAGTCTTAAGAAGACAAGTGGAGCATGCTGCCACTCATGCATGCACACACCATCCTTCCGACAGTCTTAAGAAGACAAGTGGAGCATGCTGCCACTCATGCATGCACATACCATCCTTCCGACAGTCTTAAGAAGACAAGTGGAGCATGCTGCCACTCATCCATGCGCACACCATCCTTCCTACAGTCTTAAGAAGAGAGGTGGAGCATGCTGCACACTCATGCATGCACACACCATCCTTCCTACAATCTTAAAAAGACAAGTGGAGCATGCTGCCACTCATGCATGCACACACCATCCTGCCGACAGTCTTAAGAAGACAAGTGGAGCATGCAGACACTCATGCTTGCACACACCATCCTTCCTCCAGTCTGAAGAAGAGAAGTGGAGCATGCTGCCACTCATGCATGCACACACCATCCTTCCTACAGTCTGAAGTAGAGAAGTGGAGCATGCAGACACTCATGCATGCACACACCATCCTTCCTACAGTCTGAAGAAGACAAGTGGAGCATGCAGACACTCATGCATGCACACACCATCCTTCCTCCAGTCTTAAGAAGAGAAGTGGAGCATGCAGACACTCATGCTTGCACACACCATCCTTCCTCCAGTCTTAAGACAAGTGGAGCATTCAGACACTCATGCTTGCACACACCATCCTTCCTACAGTCTGAAGAAGACAAGTGGAGCATGCAGACACTCATGCATGCACACACCATCCTTCCTACAGTCTGAAGAAGACAAGTGGACTATGCAGCCACTCATGCATGCACACACCATCCTTCCTCCAGTCTTAAGAAGACAAGTGGAGCATGCTGCCACTCATGCATGCACACACCATCCTTCCTACAGTCTTAAGAAGACAAGTGGAGCATGCTGCCACTCATGCATGCACACACCATCCTCCCTACAGTCTTAAGAAGACAAGTGGAGCATGCTGCCACTCATGCATGCACACACCATCCTTCCTACAGTCTTAAGAAGACAAATGGAGCATGCAGACACTCATGCATGCACACACCATCCTTCCTCCAGTCTTAAGAAGACAAGTGGAGCATGCTGCCACTCATGCATGCACACACCATCCTTCCTACAGTCTTAAGAAGACAAGTGGAGCATGCAGACACTCATGCATGCACACACCATCCTTCCTCCTGTCTTAAGAAGAGAAGTGGAGCATGCAGACACTCATGCTTCCACACACCATCCTTCCTACAGTCTGAAGAAGACAAGTGGAGCATGCAGCCACTCATGCATGCACACACCATCCTTCCTCAAGTCTTAAGAAGACAAGTGGAGCATGCTGCCACTCATGCATGCACACACCATCCTTCCTCCAGTCTTAAGAAGACAAGTAGAGCATGCAGACACTCATGCATGCACACACCATCCTTCCTACAGTCTTAAGAAGACAAGTGGAGCATGCAGACACTCATGCATGCACACACCATCCTTCCTACAGCCTTAAGAAGACAAGTGGAGCATGCAGACACTCATGCATGCACACACCATCCTTCCTACAGTCTTACGAAGACAAGTGGAGCATGCTGACACTCATGCATAAACACACCTTCCTTCCTACAGTCTTAAGAAGACAAGTGGAGCATGCAGACACTCATGCATGCACACACCATCCTTCCTACAGTCTTAAGAAGAGAAGTGGAGCATGCTGCCACTCATGAATGCACACACCATCCTTCCTACAGTCTTAAGAAGACAAGTGGAGCATGCTGCCACTCATGCATGCACACACCATCCTTCCTACAGTGTTAAGAAGACAAGTGGAGCATGCTGCCACTCATGCATGCACAAACCATCCTTCCTACAGTCTGAAGAAGACAAGTGAAGCATGCTGCCACTCATGCATGCACACACCATCCTTCCTACAGTCTTAAGAAGACAAGTGGAGCATGCTGCCACTCATGCATGCACACACCATCCTTCCTACAGTCTTAAGAAGAAAAGTGGAGCATGCAGTCACTCATGCATGCACACACCATCCTTCCTCAAGTCTTAAGAAGACAAGTGGAGCATGCTGCCACTCATGCATGCACACACCATCCTTCCTACAGTCTTAAGAAGACAAGTGGAGCATGCAGACACTCATGCATGCACACACCATCCTTCTTACAGTCTTAAGAAGACAAGTGGAGCATGCTGCCAGTCATGCATGCACACACCATTCTTCCTCCAGCCTGAAGAAGACAAGTGGAGCATGCAGACACTCATGCATGCACACACCATCCTTCCTCCAGACTTAAGAAGACAAGTGGAGCATGCTGCCACTCATGCATGCACACACCATCCTTCCTACAGTCTTAAGAAGAGAAGTTAGGCATGCTGCCACTCATGCATACACACACCATCCTTCCTACAGTCTTAAGAAGACAAGTGGAGCATGCTGCCACTCATGCATGCACACACCACCCTTCCTACAGCCTTAGGAACACAAGTGGAGCATGCAGACACTCATGCATGCACACACCATCCTTCCTACAGTCTTAAGAAGACAAGTGGAGCATGCTGCCACTCATGCATGCACACACCATCCTTCCTACAGTCTTAAGAAGGCAAGTGGAGCATGCTGCCACTCATGCATGCACAAACCATCCTCCCTACAGTCTGAAGAAGACAAGTGGAGCATGCTGCCACTCATGCATGCACACACCATGATTCCTACAGTCTGAAGACGACAAGTGGAGCATGCTGCCACTCATGCATGCACACACCATCCTTCCTACAGTCTTAAGAAGACAGGTGGAGCATGCTGCTACTCATGCATGCACACACCACCCTTCCTACAGTCTTAAGAAGACAAGTGGAGCATGCACACTAATGCATGCACACACCATGCTTCCTACAGTATTAAGAAGACAAGTGGAGCATGCTGCCAGTCATGCATGCACACAACATCCTTCCTACAGTCTGAAGAAGACAAGTGGAGCATGCAGACACTCATGCATGCACACACCATCCTTCCTCCAGTCTTAAGAAGACAAGTGGCGCATGCTGCCACTCATGCATGCACACACCATCCTTCCTACAGTCTTAAGAAGACAAGTGGAGCATGCTGCCACTCATGCATACACACACCATCCTTCCTACAGTCTTAAGAAGACAAGTGGAGCATGCACACTCATGCATGTACACACCATCCTTCCTACAGTCTTAAGAAGAGAAGTGGAGCATGCAGACACTCATGCATGCACACACCACCCTTCCTACAGTCTTAAGAAGACAAGTGGAGCATGCTGCCACTCATGCATGCACACACCATCCTTCCTACAGTCTTAAGAAGACAAGTGGAGCATGCTGCCACTCATGCATGCACACACCATCCTTCCTACAGTCTGAAAAAGACAAGTGGAGCATGTTGCCACTCATGCATACACACACCATCCTTCCTACAGTCTTAAGAAGACAAGTGGCGCATGCACACTCATGCATGTACACACCATCCTTCCTACAGTCTTAAGAAGACAAGTTGATCATGCTGCCACTCATGCATGCACAGAGACTCCTGAATGGGCACACACCATCCTTCCTACAGTCTTAAGAAGACAAGTGGAGCATGCAGACACTCATGCATGCACACACCATCCTTCCTCCAGTCTTAAAAAGAGAAGTGGAGCATGCTGCCACTCATGCATGCACACACCATTCTTCCTACAGTCTTAAGAAGACAAGTGGAGCATGCTGCCACTCATGCATGCACACACCATCCTCCCTACAGTCTTAAGAAGACAAGTGGAGCATGCAGCCACTTATGCATACACACACCATCCTTCCTACAGTCTTAAGAAGACAAGTGGAGCATGCACACTCATGCATGTACACACCATCCTTACTACAGTCTTAAGAAGACAAGTGGATCATGCACACTCATGCATGTACACACCATCCTTCCTACAGGCTTAAGAAGACAAGTGGAGCATGCACACTCATGCATGCACAAACCATCCTTCTTACAGTCTGAAGAAGACAAGTGGAGCATGCAGACACTCATGCATGCACACACCGTCCTTCCTACAGTCTTAGGAAGACAAGTGGAGCATGCTGCCACTCATGCATGCACACACCATCCTTCCTACAGTCTTAAGAAGACAAGTGGAGCATGCTGCCACTCATGCATGCACACACCATCCTTCCTACAGTCTTAAGAAGACAAGTGGAGCATGCAGCCACTCATGCATACACACACCATCCTTCCTACAGTCTTAAGAAGACAAGTGGAGCATGCACACTCATGCATGTACACACCATCCTTCCTACAGTCTTAAGAAGACAAGTGGATCATGCACACTCATGCATGTACACACCATCCTTCCTACAGGCTTAAGAAGACAAGTGGAGCATGCACACTCATGCATGCACAAACCATCCTTCTTACAGTCTGAAGAAGACAAGTGGAGCATGCAGACACTCATGCATGCACACACCGTCCTTCCTACAGTCTTAAGAAGACAAGTGGAGCATGCTGCCACTCATGCATGCACACACCATCCTTCCTACAGTCTTAAGAAGACAAGTGGAGCATGCTGCCACTCATGCATGCACACACCATCCTTCCTACAGTCTGAAAAAGACAAGTGGAGCATGCTGCCACTCATGCATGCACACGTCATCCTCCCTACAGTCTTAAGAAGACAAGTGGAGCATGCTGCCACTCATGCATGCACACACCATCCTTCCTACAGTCTTAAGAAGACAAATGGATCATGCAGACACTCATGCATGCACACACCATCCTTCCTCCAGTCTTAAGAAGACATGTGGAGCATGCTGCCACTCATGCATGCACACACCATCCTTCCTACAGTCTTAAGAAGACAAGTGGAGCATGCAGACACTCATGCATGCACACACCATCCTTCCTCCAGTCTTAAGAAGAGAAGTGGAGCATGTAGACACTCATGCATGCACACACCATTCTTCCTACAGTCTTAAGAAGACAAGTGGAGCATACTGCCACTCATGCATGCACACACCATTCTTCCTCCAGCCTGAAGCAGACAAGTGGAGCATGCTGCCACTCATTCATAAACACACCGTCCTTCCTACAGTCTTAAGAAGACAAGTGGAGCATGCTGCCACTCATGCATGCACACACCATCCTTCCTACAGTCTGAAGAAGACAAGTGGAGCATGCAGCCACTCATGCATACACACACCATCCTTCCTACAGTCTTAAGAAGACAAGTGGAGCATGCAGACACTCATGCATGCACACACCATCCTTCCTCCAGCCTGAAGAAGACAAGTGGAGCATGCTGCCACTCATGCATGAACACACCGTCCTTCCTACAGCCTGAAGAAGACAAGTGGAGCATGCAGACACTCATGCATGCACACACCATCCTTCCTCCAGACTTAAGAAGACAAGTGGAGCATGCTGCCACTCATGCATGCACACACCATCCTTCCTCCAGCCTGAAGAAGACAAGTGGAGCATGCTGCCACTCATGCATGAACACACCATCCTTCCTACAGTCTTAAGAAGACAAGTGGAGCATGCAGACACTCATGCATGCACACACCATCCTTCCTACAGTCTGAAGAAGACAAGTGGAGCATGCACACTCATGCATGTACACACCATCCTTCCTACAGTCTTAAGAAGACAAGTGGAGCATGCACACTCATGCATGTACACACCATCCTTCCTACAGGCTTAAGAAGACAAGTGGAGCATGCAGACACTCATGCATGCACACACCATCCTTCCTACAGTCTTAAGAAGACAAGTGGAGCATGCTGCCACTCATGCATGCACACACCATCCTTCCTACAGTCTTAAGAAGACAAGTGGAGCATGCTGCCACTCATGCATGCACACACCATCCTTCCTACAGTCTGAAAAAGACAAGTGGAGCATGCTGCCACTCATGCATGCACACGCCATCCTCCCTACAGTCTTAAGAAGACAAGTGGAGCATGCTGCCACTCATGCATGCACACACCATCCTTCCTACAGTCTTAAGAAGACAAATGGAGCATGCAGACACTCATGCATGCACACACCATCCTTCCTCCAGTCTTAAGAAGACATGTGGAGCATGCTGCCACTCATGCATGCACACACCATCCTTCCTACAGTCTTAAGAAGACAAGTGGAGCATGCAGACACTCATGCATGCACACACCATCCTTCCTCCAGTCTTAAAAAGAGAAGTGGAGCATGCTGCCACTCATGCATGCACACACCATTCTTCCTACAGTCTTAAGAAGACAAGTGGAGCATGCTGCCACTCATGCATGCACACACCATCCTCCCTACAGTCTTAAGAAGACAAGTGGAGCATGCTGCCACTCATGCATGCACACACCATCCTTCCTACAGTCTTAAAATGACAAATGGAGCATGCAGACACTCATGCATGCACACACCATCCTTCCTCCAGTCTTAAGAAGACAAGTGGAGCATGCTGCCACTCATGCATGCACACACCATCCTTCCTACAGTCTTAAGAAGACAAGTGGAGCATGCAGACACTCATGCATGCACACACCATCCTTCCTCCTGTCTTAAGAAGAGAAGTGGAGCATGCAGACACTCATGCTTCCACACACCATCCTTCCTACAGTCTGAAGAAGACAAGTGGAGCATGCAGCCACTCATGCATGCACACACCATCCTTCCTCAAGTCTTAAGAAGACAAGTGGAGCATGCTGCCACTCATGCATGCACACACCATCCTTCCTCCAGTCTTAAGAAGACAAGTAGAGCATGCAGACACTCATGCATGCACACACCATCCTTCCTACAGTCTTACGAAGACAAGTGGAGCATGCTGACACTCATGCATAAACACACGTTCCTTCCTACAGTCCTAAGAAGACAAGTGGAGCATGCAGACACTCATGCATGCACACACCATCCTTCCTCCAGTCTTAAGAAGACAAGTGGAGCATGCTGCCACTCATGCATGCACACACCATCCTTCCTACAGTCTTAAGAAGACAAGTGGAGCATGCAGACACTCATGCATGCACACACCATCCTTCCTCCAGTCTTAAGAAGACAAGTGGAGCATGCAGACACTCATGCATGCACACACCATCCTTCCTCCAGTCTTAAGAAGACAAGTGGAGCATGCTGCCACTCATGCATGCACACACCATCCTTCCTACAGTCTTAAGAAGACAAGTAGAGCATGCAGACACTCATGCATGCACACACCATCCTTCCTCCAGTCTTAAGAAGACAAGTGGAGCATGCTGCCACTCATGAATGCACACACCATCCTTCCTACAGTCTTAAGAAGACAAGTGGAGCATGCTGCCACTCATGCATGCACACACCATCCTTCCTACAGTGTTAAGAAGACAAGTGGAGCATGCTGCCACTCATGCATGCACAAACCATCCTTCCTACAGTCTGAAGAAGACAAGTGAAGCATGCTGCCACTCATGCATGCACACACCATCCTTCCTCAAGTCTTAAGAAGACAAGTGGAGCATGATGCCACTCATGCATGCACACACCATCCTTCCTACAGTCTTAAGAAGACAAGTGGAGCATGCAGACACTCATGCATGCACACACCATCCTTCTTACAGTCTTAAGAAGACAAGTGGAGCATGCTGCCACTCATGCATGCACACACCATTCTTCCTCCAGCCTGAAGAAGACAAGTGGAGCATGCAGACACTCATGCATGCACACACCATCCTTCCTCTTGACTTAAGAAGACAAGTGGAGCATGCTGCCACTCATGCATGCACACACCACCCTTCCTACAGCCTTAGGAACACAAGTGGAGCATGCAGACACTCATGCATGCACACACCATCCTTCCTACAGTCTTAAGAAGACAAGTGGAGCATGCTGCCACTCATGCATGCACACACCATCCTTCCTACAGTCTTAAGAAGACAAGTGGAGCATGCTGCCACTCATGCATGCACAAACCATCCTCCCTACAGTCTGAAGAAGACAAGTGGAGCATGCTGCCACTCATGCATGCACACACCATGCTTCCTACAGTCTGAAGACGACAAGTGGAGCATGCTGCCACTCATGCATGCACACACCATCCTTCCTACAGTCTTAAGAAGACAGGTGGAGCATGCTGCTACTCATGCATGCACACACCATCCTTCCTACAGTCTTAAGAAGACAAGTGGAGCATGCACACTAATGCATGCACACACCATGCTTCCTACAGTATTAAGAAGACAAGTGGAGCATGCTGCCAGTCATGCATGCACACAACATCCTTCCTCCAGTCTTAAGAAGACAAGTGGCGCATGCTGCCACTCATGCATGCACACACCATCCTTCCTACAGTCTTAAGAAGACAAGTGGAGCATGCTGCCACTCATGCATACACACCATCCTTCCTACAGTCTTAAGAAGACAAGTGGAGCATGCACACTCATGCATGTACACACCATCCTTCCTACAGTCTTAAGAAGAGAAGTGGAGCATGCAGACACTCATGCATGCACACACCACCCTTCCTACAGTCTTAAGAAGACAAGTGGAGCATGCTGCCACTCATGCATGCACACACCATCCTTCCTACAGTCTTAAGAAGACAAGTGGAGCATGCTGCCACTCATGCATGCACACACCATCCTTCCTACAGTCTGAAAAAGACAAGTGGAGCATGCTGCCACTCATGCATGCACACACACTCCTTCCTACAGTCTTAAGAAGACAAGTGGCGCATGCACACTCATGCATGTACACACCATCCTTCCTACAGTCTTAAGAAGACAAGTTGAGCATGCTGCCACTCATGCATGCACAGAGACTCCTGAATGGGCACACACCATCCTTCCTACAGTCTTAAGAAGACAAGTGGAGCATGCACACTAATGCATGCACACACCATGCTTCCTACAGTATTAAGAAGACAAGTGGAGCATGCTGCCAGTCATGCATGCACACAACATCCTTCCTCCAGTCTTAAGAAGACAAGTGGCGCATGCTGCCACTCATGCATGCACACACCATCCTTCCTACAGTCTTAAGAAGACAAGTGGAGCATGCTGCCACTCATGCATACACACCATCCTTCCTACAGTCTTAAGAAGACAAGTGGAGCATGCACACTCATGCATGTACACACCATCCTTCCTACAGTCTTAAGAAGAGAAGTGGAGCATGCAGACACTCATGCATGCACACACCACCCTTCCTACAGTCTTAAGAAGACAAGTGGAGCATGCTGCCACTCATGCATGCACACACCATCCTTCCTACAGTCTTAAGAAGACAAGTGGAGCATGCTGCCACTCATGCATGCACACACCATCCTTCCTACAGTCTGAAAAAGACAAGTGGAGCATGCTGCCACTCATGCATACACACACCATCCTTCCTACAGTCTTAAGAAGACAAGTGGCGCATGCACACTCATGCATGTACACACCATCCTTCCTACAGTCTTAAGAAGACAAGTTGAGCATGCTGCCACTCATGCATGCACAGAGACTCCTGAATGGGCACACACCATCCTTCCTACAGTCTTAAGAAGACAAGTGGAGCATGCAGACACTCATGCATGCACACACCATCCTTCCTCCAGCCTGAAGAAGACAAGTGGAGCATGCTGCCACTCATGCATGAACACACCGTCCTTCCTACAGTCTTAAGAAGACAAGTGGAGCATGCTGCCACTCATGCATGCACACACCATCCTTCCTACAGTCTGAAGAAGACAAGTGGAGCATGCAACCACTCATGCATACACACACCATCCTTCCTACAGTCTTAAGAAGACAAGTGGAGCATGCACACTCATGCATGTACACACCATCCTTCCTACAGTCTTAAGAAGACAAGTGGAGCATGCACACTCATGCATGTACACACCATCCTTCCTACAGGCTTAAGAAGACAAGTGGAGCATGCACACTCATGCATGCACAAACCATCCTTCTTACAGTCTGAAGAAGACAAGTGGAGCATGCAGACACTCATGCATGCACACACCATCCTTCCTACAGTCTTACGAAGACAAGTGGAGCATGCTGACACTCATGCATAAACACACGTTCCTTCCTACAGTCCTAAGAAGACAAGTGGAGCATGCAGACACTCATGCATGCACACACCATCCTTCCTCCAGTCTTAAGAAGACAAGTGGAGCATGCTGCCACTCATGCATGCACACACCATCCTTCCTACAGTCTTAAGAAGACAAGTGGAGCATGCAGACACTCATGCATGCACACACCATCCTTCCTCCAGTCTTAAGAAGACAAGTGGAGCATGCAGACACTCATGCATGCACACACCATCCTTCCTCCAGTCTTAAGAAGACAAGTGGAGCATGCTGCCACTCATGCATGCACACACCATCCTTCCTACAGTCTTAAGAAGACAAGTAGAGCATGCAGACACTCATGCATGCACACACCATCCTTCCTCCAGTCTTAAGAAGACAAGTGGAGCATGCTGCCACTCATGAATGCACACACCATCCTTCCTACAGTCTTAAGAAGACAAGTGGAGCATGCTGCCACTCATGCATGCACACACCATCTTTCCTACAGTGTTAAGAAGACAAGTGGAGCATGCTGCCACTCATGCATGCACAAACCATCCTTCCTACAGTCTGAAGAAGACAAGTGAAGCATGCTGCCACTCATGCATGCACACACCATCCTTCCTACAGTCTTAAGAAGACAAGTGGAGCATGCTGCCACTCATGCATGCACACACCATCCTTCCTACAGTCTGAAGAAGACAAGTGGAGCATGCAGTCACTCATGCATGCACACACCATCCTTCCTCAAGTCTTAAGAAGACAAGTGGAGCATGATGCCACTCATGCATGCACACACCATCCTTCCTACAGTCTTAAGAAGACAAGTGGAGCATGCAGACACTCATGCATGCACACACCATCCTTCTTACAGTCTTAAGAAGACAAGTGGAGCATGCTGCCACTCATGCATGCACACACCATTCTTCCTCCAGCCTGAAGAAGACAAGTGGAGCATGCAGACACTCATGCATGCACACACCATCCTTCCTCTTGACTTAAGAAGACAAGTGGAGCATGCTGCCACTCATGCATGCACACACCACCCTTCCTACAGCCTTAGGAACACAAGTGGAGCATGCAGACACTCATGCATGCACACACCATCCTTCCTACAGTCTTAAGAAGACAAGTGGAGCATGCTGCCACTCATGCATGCACACACCATCCTTCCTACAGTCTTAAGAAGACAAGTGGAGCATGCTGCCACTCATGCATGCACAAACCATCCTCCCTACAGGTTGAAGAAGACAAGTGGAGCATGCTGCCACTCATGCATGCACACACCATGCTTCCTACAGTCTGAAGACGACAAGTGGAGCATGCTGCCACTCATGCATGCACACACCATCCTTCCTACAGTCTTAAGAAGACAGGTGGAGCATGCTGCTACTCATGCATGTACACACCATCCTTCCTACAGTCTTAAGAAGACAAGTGGAGCATGCACACTAATGCATGCACACACCATGCTTCCTACAGTATTAAGAAGACAAGTGGAGCATGCTGCCAGTCATGCATGCACACAACATCCTTCCTCCAGTCTTAAGAAGACTAGTGGCGCATGCTGCCACTCATGCATGCACACACCATGCTTCCTATAGTATTAAGAAGACAAGTGGAGCATGCTGCCAGTCATGCATGCACACAACATCCTTCCTCCAGTCTTAAGAAGACAAGTGGAGCATGCTGCCACTCATGCATGCACAGAGACTCCTGAATGGGCACACACCATCCTTCCTACAGTCTGAAGAAGACAAGTGGAGCATGCAGTCACTCATGCATGCATACACCATCCTTCCTCAAGTCTTAAGAAGACAAGTGGAGCATGATGCCACTCATGCATGCACACACCATCCTTCCTACAGTCTTAAGAAGACAAGTGGAGCATGCAGACACTCATGCATGCACACACCATCCTTCTTACAGTCTTAAGAAGACAAGTGGAGCATGCTGCCACTCATGCATGCACACACCATTCTTCCTCCAGCCTGAAGAAGACAAGTGGAGCATGCAGACACTCATGCATGCACACACCATCCTTCCTCTTGACTTAAGAAGACAAGTGGAGCATGCTGCCACTCATGCATGCACACACCACCCTTCCTACAGCCTTAGGAACACAAGTGGAGCATGCAGACACTCATGCATGCACACACCATCCTTCCTACAGTCTTAAGAAGACAAGTGGAGCATGCTGCCACTCATGCATGCACACACCATCCTTCCTACAGTCTTAAGAAGACAAGTGGAGCATGCTGCCACTCATGCATGCACAAACCATCCTCCCTACAGTCTGAAGAAGACAAGTGGAGCATGCTGCCACTCATGCATGCACACACCATGCTTCCTACAGTCTGAAGACGACAAGTGGAGCATGCTGCCACTCATGCATGCACACACCATCCTTCCTACAGTCTTAAGAAGACAGGTGGAGCATGCTGCTACTCATGCATGCACACACCATCCTTCCTACAGTCTTAAGAAGACAAGTGGAGCATGCACACTAATGCATGCACACACCATGCTTCCTACAGTATTAAGAAGACAAGTGGAGCATGCTGCCAGTCATGCATGCACACAACATCCTTCCTCCAGTCTTAAGAAGACAAGTGGCGCATGCTGCCACTCATGCATGCACACACCATCCTTCCTACAGTCTTAAGAAGACAAGTGGAGCATGCTGCCACTCATGCATACACACCATCCTTCCTACAGTCTTAAGAAGACAAGTGGAGCATGCACACTCATGCATGTACACACCATCCTTCCTACAGTCTTAAGAAGAGAAGTGGAGCATGCAGACACTCATGCATGCACACACCACCCTTCCTACAGTCTTAAGAAGACAAGTGGAGCATGCTGCCACTCATGCATGCACACACCATCCTTCCTACAGTCTTAAGAAGACAAGTGGAGCATGCTGCCACTCATGCATGCACACACCATCCTTCCTACAGTCTGAAAAAGACAAGTGGAGCATGCTGCCACTCATGCATGCACACACACTCCTTCCTACAGTCTTAAGAAGACAAGTGGCGCATGCACACTCATGCATGTACACACCATCCTTCCTACAGTCTTAAGAAGACAAGTTGAGCATGCTGCCACTCATGCATGCACAGAGACTCCTGAATGGGCACACACCATCCTTCCTACAGTCTTAAGAAGACAAGTGGAGCATGCACACTAATGCATGCACACACCATGCTTCCTACAGTATTAAGAAGACAAGTGGAGCATGCTGCCAGTCATGCATGCACACAACATCCTTCCTCCAGTCTTAAGAAGACAAGTGGCGCATGCTGCCACTCATGCATGCACACACCATCCTTCCTACAGTCTTAAGAAGACAAGTGGAGCATGCTGCCACTCATGCATACACACCATCCTTCCTACAGTCTTAAGAAGACAAGTGGAGCATGCACACTCATGCATGTACACACCATCCTTCCTACAGTCTTAAGAAGAGAAGTGGAGCATGCAGACACTCATGCATGCACACACCACCCTTCCTACAGTCTTAAGAAGACAAGTGGAGCATGCTGCCACTCATGCATGCACACACCATCCTTCCTACAGTCTTAAGAAGACAAGTGGAGCATGCTGCCACTCATGCATGCACACACCATCCTTCCTACAGTCTGAAAAAGACAAGTGGAGCATGCTGCCACTCATGCATACACACACCATCCTTCCTACAGTCTTAAGAAGACAAGTGGCGCATGCACACTCATGCATGTACACACCATCCTTCCTACAGTCTTAAGAAGACAAGTTGAGCATGCTGCCACTCATGCATGCACAGAGACTCCTGAATGGGCACACACCATCCTTCCTACAGTCTTAAGAAGACAAGTGGAGCATGCAGACACTCATGCATGCACACACCATCCTTCCTCCAGCCTGAAGAAGACAAGTGGAGCATGCTGCCACTCATGCATGAACACACCGTCCTTCCTACAGTCTTAAGAAGACAAGTGGAGCATGCTGCCACTCATGCATGCACACACCATCCTTCCTACAGTCTGAAGAAGACAAGTGGAGCATGCAACCACTCATGCATACACACACCATCCTTCCTACAGTCTTAAGAAGACAAGTGGAGCATGCACACTCATGCATGTACACACCATCCTTCCTACAGTCTTAAGAAGACAAGTGGAGCATGCACACTCATGCATGTACACACCATCCTTCCTACAGGCTTAAGAAGACAAGTGGAGCATGCACACTCATGCATGCACAAACCATCCTTCTTACAGTCTGAAGAAGACAAGTGGAGCATGCAGACACTCATGCATGCACACACCGTCCTTCCTACAGTCTTAAGAAGACAAGTGGAGCATGCTGCCACTCATGCATGCACACACCATCCTTCCTACAGTCTTAAGAAGACAAGTGGAGCATGCTGCCACTCATGCATGCACACACCATCCTTCCTACAGTCTGAAAAAGACAAGTGGAGCATGCTGCCACTCATGCATGCACACGCCATCCTCCCTACAGTCTTAAGAAGACAAGTGGAGCATGCTGCCACTCATGCATGCACACACCATCCTTCCTACAGTCTTAAGAAGACAAATGGATCATGCAGACACTCATGCATGCACACACCATCCTTCCTCCAGTCTTAAGAAGACATGTGGAGCATGCTGCCACTCATGCATGCACACACCATCCTTCCTACAGTTTTAAGAAGACAAGTGGAGCATGCAGACACTCATGCATGCACACACCATCCTTCCTCCAGTCTTAAGAAGAGAAGTGGAGCATGCAGACACTCATGCATGCACACACCATCCTTCCTACAGTCTTAAGAAGACAAGTGGAGCATGCTGCCACTCATGCATGCACACACCATTCTTCCTCCAGCCTGAAGCAGACAAGTGGAGCATGCTGCCACTCATTCATAAACACACCGTCCTTCCTACAGTCTTAAGAAGACAAGTGGAGCATGCTGCCACTCATGCATGCACACACCATCCTTCCTACAGTCTGAAGAAGACAAGTGGAGCATGCAGCCACTCATGCATACACACACCATCCTTCCTACAGTCTTAAGAAGACAAGTGGAGCATGCACACTCATGCATGTACACACCATCCTTCCTACAGTCTTAAGAAGACAAGTGGAACATGCACACTCATGCATGTACACACCATCCTTCCTACAGTCTTAAGAAGACAAGTTGAGCATGCTGCCACTCATACATGCACAGAGACTCCTGAATGGGCACACACCATCCTTCCTACAGTCTTAAGAAGACAAGTGGAGCATGCAGACACTCATGCATGCACACACCATCCTTCCTCCAGCCTGAAGAAGACAAGTGGAGCATGCTGCCACTCATGCATGAACACACCGTCCTTCCTACAGCCTGAGGAAGACAAGTGGAGCATGCAGACACTCATGCATGCACACACCATCCTTCCTCCAGACTTAAGAAGACAAGTGGAGCATGCTGCCACTCATGCATGCACACACCATCCTTCCTCCAGCCTGAAGAAGACAAGTGGAGCATGCTGCCACTCATGCATGAACACACCATCCTTCCTACAGTCTTAAGAAGACAAGTGGAGCATGCAGACACTCATGCATGCACACACCATCCTTCCTACAGTCTGAAGAAGACAAGTGGAGCATGCAGCCACTCATGCATACACACACCATCCTTTCTACAGTCTTAAGAAGACAAGTGGAGCATGCACACTCATGCATGTACACACCATCCTTCCTACAGTCTTAAGAAGACAAGTGGAGCATGCACACTCATGCATGTACACACCATCCTTCCTACAGGCTTAAGAAGACAAGTGGAGCATGCAGACACTCATGCATGCACACACTGTCCTTCCTACAGTCTTAAGAAGACAAGTGGAGCATGCTGCCACTCATGCATGCACACACGATCCTTCCTACAGTCTTAAGAAGACAAGTGGAGCATGCTGCCACTCATGCATGCACACACCATCCTTCCTACAGTCTGAAAAAGACAAGTGGAGCATGCTGCCACTCATGCATGCACACGCCATCCTCCCTACAGTCTTAAGAAGACAAGTGGAGCATGCTGCCACTCATGCATGCACACACCATCCTTCCTACAGTCTTAAGAAGACAAATGGAGCATGCAGACACTCATGCATGCACACACCATCCTTCCTCCAGTCTGAAGAAGACATGTGGAGCATGCTGCCACTCATGCATGCACACACCATCCTTCCTACAGTCTTAAGAAGACAAGTGGAGCATGCAGACACTCATGCATGCACACACCATCCTTCCTCCAGTCTTAAGAAGAGAAGTGGAGCATGCAGACACTCATGCATGCACACACCATCCTTCCTACAGTCTTAAGAAGACAATTGGAGCATGCTGCCACTCATGCATGCACACACCATTCTTCCTGCAGCCTGAAGCAGACAAGTGGAGCATGCTGCCACTCATTCATAAACACACCGTCCTTCCTACAGTCTTAAGAAGACAAGTGGAGCATGCTGCCACTCATGCATCCACACACCATCCTTCCTACAGTCTGAAGAAGACAAGTGGAGCATGCTGCCACTCATGCATGCACACACCATCCTTCCTACAGTCTTAAGAAGACAAGTGGAGCATGCTGCCACTCATGCATGCACACACCATCGTTCCTACAGTCTGAAGAAGACAAGTGGAGCATGCAGACACTCATGCATGCACACACCATCCTTCCTCCAGTCTTAAGAAGACAAGTGGGGCATGCTGCCACTCATGCATGCACACACCATCCTTCCTACAGTCTGAAGAAGACAAGTGGAGCATGCTGCCACTCATGCATGCACACACCATCCTTCCTACAGTCTGAAGAAGACAAGTGGAGCATGCTGCCACTCATGCATACACACACCATCCTTCCTACAGTCTGAAGAAGACAAGTGGAGCATGCAGACACTCATGCATGCACACACCATCCTTCCTCCAGTCTTAAGAAGACAAGTGGCGCATGCTGCCACTCATGCATGCACACACCATCCTTCCTACAGTCGGAAGAAGACAAGTGGAGCATGCTGCCACTCATGCATGCACACACCATCCTTCCTACCGTCTTAAGAAGACAAGTGGAGCATGCTGCCACTCATGCATGCACAAACCATCCTTCCTACAGTCTTAAGAAGACAAGTAGAGCATGCACACTAATGCATGCACACACCATGCTTCCTACAGTCTTAAGAAGACAAGTGGAGCATGCAGACACTCATGCATGCACACACCGTCCTTCCTACATTCTTAAGAAGACAAGTGGAGCATGCTGCCACTCATGCATGCACACACCATTCTTCCTCCAGCCTGAAGAAGACAAGTGGAGCATGCTGCCACTCATGCATGAACACACCGTCCTTCCTACAGTCTTAAGAAGACAAGTGGAGCATGCTGCCACTCATGCATGCACACACCATCCTTCCTACAGTCTGAAGAAGACAAGTGGAGCATGCAGACACTCATGCATGCACACACCATCCTTCCTCTAGTCTTAAGAAGCCAAGTGGGGCATGCTGCCACTCATGCATGCACACACCATCCTTCCTACAGTCTTAAGAAGACAAGTGGAGCATGCTGCCACTCATGCATACACACACCATCCTTCCTACAGTCTTAGGAAGACAAGTGGAGCATGCTGCCACTCATGCATGCACACACCACCGTTCCTACAGCCTTAGGAAGACAAGTGGAGCATGCAGACACTCATGCATGCACACACCATCCTTCCTACAGTCTTAAGAAGACAAGTGGAGCATGCTGCCACTCATGCATGCACACACCATCCTTCCTACAGTCTTAAGAAGACAAGTGGAGCATGCAGACACTCATGCATGCACACACCATCCTTCCTACAGTCGGAAGAAGACAAGTGGAGCATGCTGCCACTCATGCATGCACACACCATCCTTCCTACCGTCTTAAGAAGACAAGTGGAGCATGCTGCCACTCATGCATGCACAAACCATCCTTCCTACAGTCTTAAGAAGACAAGTAGAGCATGCACACTAATGCATGCACACACCATGCTTCCTACAGTCTTAAGAAGACAAGTGGAGCATGCTGCCACTCATGCATGCACACACCATCATTCCTACAGTCTGAAGAAGACAAGTGGAGCATGCACACACTCATGCATGCACACACCATTCTTCCTCCAGTCTTAAGAAGACAAGTGGCGCATGCTGCCACTCATGCATGCACACACCATCCTTCCTACAGTCTGAAGAAGACAAGTGGAGCATGCTGCCACTCATGCATACACACACCATCCTTCCTACAGTCTTAAGACGACAAGTGGCGCATGCACACTCATGCATATAGACACCATCCTTCCTACAGTCTTAAGAAGACAAGTGGAGCATGCTGCCACTCATTCATGCACAGAGACTCCTGAATGGGCACACACCATCCTTCCTACAGTCTTAAGAAGACAAGTGGAGCATGCAGACACTCATGCATGCACACACCATCCTTCCTACAGTCTTAAGAAGACAAGTGGAGCATGCTGCCACTCATGCATGCACAGAGACTCCTGAATGGGCACACACCATCCTTCCTACAGTCTTAAGAAGACAAGTGGAGCATGCTGCCACTCATGCATGCACACACCATGCTTCCTACAGTCGGAAGAAGACAAGTGGAGCATGCTGCCACTCATGCATGCACACACCATCCTTCCTACCGTCTTAAGAAGACAAGTGGAGCATGCTGCAACTCATGCATGCACACACCATCCTTCCTACAGTCTTAAGAAGACAAGTAGAGCATGCACACTAATGCATGCACACACCATGCTTCCTACAGTCTTAGGAAGACAAGTGGAGCATGCTGCCACTCATGCATGCACACACCATGCTTCCTACAGTCGGAAGAAGACAAGTGGAGCATGCTGCCACTCATGCATGCACACACCATCCTTCCTCCAGTCTTAAGAAGACAAGTGGCGCATGCTGCCACTCATGCATGCACACACCATCCTTCCTACAGTCTGAAGACAAGCGGAGCATGCTGCCACTCATGCATACACACACCATCCTTCCTACAGTCTTAAGACGACAAGTGGCGCATGCACACTCATGCATGTACACACCATCCTTCCTACAGTCTTAAGAAGACAAGTGGAGCATGCTGCCACTCATGCATGCACAAACCATCCTTCCTACAGTCTGAAGAAGACAAGTGAAGCATGCTGCCACTCATGCATGCACACACCATCCTTCCTACAGTCTTAAGAAGACAAGTGGAGCATGCTGCCACTCATGCATGCACACACCATGCTTCCTACAGTCGGAAGAAGACAAGTGGAGCATGCAGCCACTCATGCATACACACACCATCCTTCCTACAGTCTTAAGAAGACAAGTGGAGCATGCAGACACTCATGCATGCACACACCATCCTTCCTCCAGCCTGAAGAAGACAAGTGGAGCATGCTGCCACTCATGCATGAACACACCGTCCTTCCTACAGCCTGAAGAAGACAAGTGGAGCATGCAGACACTCATGCATGCACACACCATCCTTCCTCCAGACTTAAGAAGACAAGTGGTGCATGCTGCCACTCATGCATGCACACACCATCCTTCCTCCAGCCTGAAGAAGACAAGTGGAGCATGCTGCCACTCATGCATGTACACACCATCCTTCCTACAGTCTTAAGAAGACAAGTGGAGCATGCAGACACTCATGCATGCACACACCATCCTTCCTACAGTCTGAAGAAGACAAGTGGAGCATGCACACTCATGCATGTACACACCATCCTTCCTACAGTCTTAAGAAGACAAGTGGAGCATGCACACTCATGCATGTACACACCATCCTTCCTACAGGCTTAAGAAGACAAGTGGAGCATGCAGACACTCATGCATGCACACACCATCCTTCCTACAGTCTTAAGAAGACAAGTGGAGCATGCTGCCACTCATGCATGCACACACCATCCTTCCTACAGTCTTAAGAAGACAAGTGGAGCATGCTGCCACTCATGCATGCACACACCATCCTTCCTACAGTCTGAAAAAGACAAGTGGAGCATGCTGCCACTCATGCATGCACACGCCATCCTCCCTACAGTCTTAAGAAGACAAGTGGAGCATGCTGCCACTCATGCATGCACACACCATCCTTCCTACAGTCTTAAGAAGACAAATGGAGCATGCAGACACTCATGCATGCACACACCATCCTTCCTCCAGTCTTAAGAAGACATGTGGAGCATGCTGCCACTCATGCATGCACACACCATCCTTCCTACAGTCTTAAGAAGACAAGTGGAGCATGCAGACACTCATGCATGCACACACCATCCTTCCTCCAGTCTTAAAAAGAGAAGTGGAGCATGCTGCCACTCATGCATGCACACACCATTCTTCCTACAGTCTTAAGAAGACAAGTGGAGCATGCTGCCACTCATGCATGCACACACCATCCTCCCTACAGTCTTAAGAAGACAAGTGGAGCATGCTGCCACTCATGCATGCACACACCATCCTTCCTACAGTCTTAAAATGACAAATGGAGCATCCAGACACTCATGCATGCACACACCATCCTTCCTCCAGTCTTAAGAAGACAAGTCGAGCATGCTGCCACTCATGCATGCACACACCATCCTTCCTACAGTCTTAAGAAGACAAGTGGAGCATGCAGACACTCATGCATGCACACACCATCCTTCCTCCTGTCTTAAGAAGAGAAGTGGAGCATGCAGACACTCATGCTTCCACACACCATCCTTCCTACAGTCTGAAGAAGACAAGTGGAGCATGCAGCCACTCATGCATGCACACACCATCCTTCCTCAAGTCTTAAGAAGACAAGTGGAGCATGCTGCCACTCATGCATGCACACACCATCCTTCCTCCAGTCTTAAGAAGACAAGTAGAGCATGCAGACACTCATGCATGCACACACCATCCTTCCTACAGTCTTACGAAGACAAGTGGAGCATGCTGACACTCATGCATAAACACACGTTCCTTCCTACAGTCCTAAGAAGACAAGTGGAGCATGCAGACACTCATGCATGCACACACCATCCTTCCTACAGTCTTAAGAAGACAAGTGGAGCATGCAGACACTCATGCATGCACACACCATCCTTCCTCCAGTCTTAAGAAGACAAGTGGAGCATGCAGACACTCATGCATGCACACACCATCCTTCCTCCAGTCTTAAGAAGACAAGTGGAGCATGCTGCCACTCATGCATGCACACACCATCCTTCCTACAGTCTTAAGAAGACAAGTAGAGCATGCAGACACTCATGCATGCACACACCATCCTTCCTCCAGTCTTAAGAAGACAAGTGGAGCATGCTGCCACTCATGAATGCACACACCATCCTTCCTACAGTCTTAAGAAGACAAGTGGAGCATGCTGCCACTCATGCATGCACACACCATCCTTCCTACAGTGTTAAGACGACAAGTGGAGCATGCTGCCACTCATGCATGCACAAACCATCCTTCCTACAGTCTGAAGAAGACAAGTGAAGCATGCTGCCACTCATGCATGCACACACCATCCTTCCTCCAGTCTTAAGAAGACAAGTGGAGCATGCTGCCACTCATGCATGCACACACCATCCTTCCTACAGTCTTAAGAAGACAAGTGGAGCATGCAGACACTCATGCATGCACACACCATCCTTCCTCCAGTCTTAAGAAGACAAGTGGAGCATGCAGACACTCATGCATGCACACACCATCCTTCCTCCAGTCTTAAGAAGACACGTGGAGCATGCTGCCACTCATGCATGCACACACCATCCTTCCTACAGTCTTAAGAAGACAAGTAGAGCATGCAGACACTCATGCATGCACACACCATCCTTCCTCCAGTCTTAAGAAGACAAGTGGAGCATGCTGCCACTCATGAATGCACACACCATCCTTCCTACAGTCTTAAGAAGACAAGTGGAGCATGCTGCCACTCATGCATGCACACACCATCCTTCCTACAGTGTTAAGAAGACAAGTGGAGCATGCTGCCACTCATGCATGCACAAACCATCCTTCCTACAGTCTGAAGAAGACAAGTGAAGCATGCTGCCACTCATGCATGCACACACCATCCTTCCTACAGTCTTAAGAAGACAAGTGGAGCATGCTGCCACTCATGCATGCACACACCATCCTTCCTACAGTCTGAAGAAGACAAGTGGAGCATGCAGTCACTCATGCATGCACACACCATCCTTCCTCAAGTCTTAAGAAGACAAGTGGAGCATGATGCCACTCATGCATGCACACACCATCCTTCCTACAGTCTTAAGAAGACAAGTGGAGCATGCAGACACTCATGCATGCACACACCATCCTTCTTACAGTCTTAAGAAGACAAGTGGAGCATGCTGCCACTCATGCATGCACACACCATTCTTCCTCCAGCCTGAAGAAGACAAGTGGAGCATGCAGACACTCATGCATGCACACACCATCCTTCCTCTTGACTTAAGAAGACAAGTGGAGCATGCTGCCACTCATGCATGCACACACCACCCTTCCTACAGCCTTAGGAACACAAGTGGAGCATGCAGACACTCATGCATGCACACACCATCCTTCCTACAGTCTTAAGAAGACAAGTGGAGCATGCTGCCACTCATGCATGCACACACCATGCTTCCTACAGTCTGAAGACGACAAGTGGAGCATGCTGCCACTCATGCATGCACACACCATCCTTCCTACAGTCTTAAGAAGACAGGTGGAGCATGCTGCTACTCATGCATGCACACACCATCCTTCCTACAGTCTTAAGAAGACAAGTGGAGCATGCACACTAATGCATGCACACACCATGCTTCCTACAGTATTAAGAAGACAAGTGGAGCATGCTGCCAGTCATGCATGCACACAACATCCTTCCTCCAGTCTTAAGAAGACAAGTGGCGCATGCTGCCACTCATGCATGCACACACCATCCTTCCTACAGTCTTAAGAAGACAAGTGGAGCATGCTGCCACTCATGCATACACACCATCCTTCCTACAGTCTTAAGAAGACAAGTGGAGCATGCACACTCATGCATGTACACACCATCCTTCCTACAGTCTTAAGAAGAGAAGTGGAGCATGCAGACACTCATGCATGCACACACCACCCTTCCTACAGTCTTAAGAAGACAAGTGGAGCATGCTGCCACTCATGCATGCACACACCATCCTTCCTACAGTCTTAAGAAGACAAGTGGAGCATGCTGCCACTCATGCATGCACACACCATCCTTCCTACAGTCTGAAAAAGACAAGTGGAGCATGCTGCCACTCATGCATGCACACACACTCCTTCCTACAGTCTTAAGAAGACAAGTGGCGCATGCACACTCATGCATGTACACACCATCCTTCCTACAGTCTTAAGAAGACAAGTTGAGCATGCTGCCACTCATGCATGCACAGAGACTCCTGAATGGGCACACACCATCCTTCCTACAGTCTTAAGAAGACAAGTGGAGCATGCACACTAATGCATGCACACACCATGCTTCCTACAGTATTAAGAAGACAAGTGGAGCATGCTGCCAGTCATGCATGCACACAACATCCTTCCTCCAGTCTTAAGAAGACAAGTGGCGCATGCTGCCACTCATGCATGCACGCACCATCCTTCCTACAGTCTTAAGAAGACAAGTGGAGCATGCTGCCACTCATGCATACACACCATCCTTCCTACAGTCTTAAGAAGACAAGTGGAGCATGCACACTCATGCATGTACACACCATCCTTCCTACAGTCTTAAGAAGAGAAGTGGAGCATGCAGACACTCATGCATGCACACACCACCCTTCCTACAGTCTTAAGAAGACAAGTGGAGCATGCTGCCACTCATGCATGCACACACCATCCTTCCTACAGTCTTAAGAAGACAAGTGGAGCATGCTGCCACTCATGCATGCACACACCATCCTTCCTACAGTCTGAAAAAGACAAGTGGAGCATGCTGCCACTCATGCATACACACACCATCCTTCCTACAGTCTTAAGAAGACAAGTGGCGCATGCACACTCATGCATGTACACACCATCCTTCCTACAGTCTTAAGAAGACAAGTTGAGCATGCTGCCACTCATGCATGCACAGAGACTCCTGAATGGGCACACACCATCCTTCCTACAGTCTTAAGAAGACAAGTGGAGCATGCAGACACTCATGCATGCACACACCATCCTTCCTCCAGCCTAAAGAAGACAAGTGGAGCATGCTGCCACTCATGCATGAACACACCGTCCTTCCTACAGTCTTAAGAAGACAAGTGGAGCATGCTGCCACTCATGCATGCACACACCATCCTTCCTACAGTCTGAAGAAGACAAGTGGAGCATGCAACCACTCATGCATACACACACCATCCTTCCTACAGTCTTAAGAAGACAAGTGGAGCATGCACACTCATGCATGTACACACCATCCTTCCTACAGTCTTAAGAAGACAAGTGGAGCATGCACACTCATGCATGTACACACCATCCTTCCTACAGGCTTAAGAAGACAAGTGGAGCATGCACACTCATGCATGCACAAACCATCCTTCTTACAGTCTGAAGAAGACAAGTGGAGCATGCAGACACTCATGCATGCACACACCGTCCTTCCTACAGTCTTAAGAAGACAAGTGGAGCATGCTGCCACTCATGCATGCACACACCATCCTTCCTACAGTCTTAAGAAGACAAGTGGAGCATGCTGCCACTCATGCATGCACACACCATCCTTCCTACAGTCTGAAAAAGACAAGTGGAGCATGCTGCCACTCATGCATGCACACGCCATCCTCCCTACAGTCTTAAGAAGACAAGTGGAGCATGCTGCCACTCATGCATGCACACACCATCCTTCCTACAGTCTTAAGAAGACAAATGGATCATGCAGACACTCATGCATGCACACACCATCCTTCCTCCAGTCTTAAGAAGACATGTGGAGCATGCTGCCACTCATGCATGCACACACCATCCTTCCTACAGTTTTAAGAAGACAAGTGGAGCATGCAGACACTCATGCATGCACACACCATCCTTCCTCCAGTCTTAAGAAGAGAAGTGGAGCATGCAGACACTCATGCATGCACACACCATCCTTCCTACAGTCTTAAGAAGACAAGTGGAGCATGCTGCCACTCATGCATGCACACACCATTCTTCCTCCAGCCTGAAGCAGACAAGTGGAGCATGCTGCCACTCATTCATAAACACACCGTCCTTCCTACAGTCTTAAGAAGACAAGTGGAGCATGCTGCCACTCATGCATGCACACACCATCCTTCCTACAGTCTGAAGAAGACAAGTGGAGCATGCAGCCACTCATGCATACACACACCATCCTTCCTACAGTCTTAAGAAGACAAGTGGAGCATGCACACTCATGCATGTACACACCATCCTTCCTACAGTCTTAAGAAGACAAGTGGAACATGCACACTCATGCATGTACACACCATCCTTCCTACAGTCTTAAGAAGACAAGTTGAGCATGCTGCCACTCATACATGCACAGAGACTCCTGAATGGGCACACACCATCCTTCCTACAGTCTTAAGAAGACAAGTGGAGCATGCAGACACTCATGCATGCACACACCATCCTTCCTCCAGCCTGAAGAAGACAAGTGGAGCATGCTGCCACTCATGCATGAACACACCGTCCTTCCTACAGCCTGAGGAAGACAAGTGGAGCATGCAGACACTCATGCATGCACACACCATCCTTCCTCCAGACTTAAGAAGACAAGTGGAGCATGCTGCCACTCATGCATGCACACACCATCCTTCCTCCAGCCTGAAGAAGACAAGTGGAGCATGCTGCCACTCATGCATGAACACACCATCCTTCCTACAGTCTTAAGAAGACAAGTGGAGCATGCAGACACTCATGCATGCACACACCATCCTTCCTACAGTCTGAAGAAGACAAGTGGAGCATGCAGCCACTCATGCATACACACACCATCCTTTCTACAGTCTTAAGAAGACAAGTGGAGCATGCTGCCACTCATGCATGCACAAACCATCCTTCCTACAGTCTTAAGAAGACAAGTAGAGCATGCACACTAATGCATGCACACACCATGCTTCCTACAGTCTTAAGAAGACAAGTGGAGCATGCTGCCACTCATGCATGCACACACCATCATTCCTACAGTCTGAAGAAGACAAGTGGAGCATGCACACACTCATGCATGCACACACCATTCTTCCTCCAGTCTTAAGAAGACAAGTGGCGCATGCTGCCACTCATGCATGCACACACCATCCTTCCTACAGTCTGAAGAAGACAAGTGGAGCATGCTGCCACTCATGCATACACACACCATCCTTCCTACAGTCTTAAGACGACAAGTGGCGCATGCACACTCATGCATATAGACACCATCCTTCCTACAGTCTTAAGAAGACAAGTGGAGCATGCTGCCACTCATTCATGCACAGAGACTCCTGAATGGGCACACACCATCCTTCCTACAGTCTTAAGAAGACAAGTGGAGCATGCAGACACTCATGCATGCACACACCATCCTTCCTACAGTCTTAAGAAGACAAGTGGAGCATGCTGCCACTCATGCATGCACAGAGACTCCTGAATGGGCACACACCATCCTTCCTACAGTCTTAAGAAGACAAGTGGAGCATGCTGCCACTCATGCATGCACACACCATGCTTCCTACAGTCGGAAGAAGACAAGTGGAGCATGCTGCCACTCATGCATGCACACACCATCCTTCCTACCGTCTTAAGAAGACAAGTGGAGCATGCTGCAACTCATTCATGCACACACCATCCTTCCTACAGTCTTAAGAAGACAAGTAGAGCATGCACACTAATGCATGCACACACCATGCTTCCTACAGTCTTAGGAAGACAAGTGGAGCATGCTGCCACTCATGCATGCACACACCATGCTTCCTACAGTCGGAAGAAGACAAGTGGAGCATGCTGCCACTCATGCATGCACACACCATCCTTCCTCCAGTCTTAAGAAGACAAGTGGCGCATGCTGCCACTCATGCATGCACACACCATCCTTCCTACAGTCTGAAGACAAGCGGAGCATGCTGCCACTCATGCATACACACACCATCCTTCCTACAGTCTTAAGACGACAAGTGGCGCATGCACACTCATGCATGTACACACCATCCTTCCTACAGTCTTAAGAAGACAAGTGGAGCATGCTGCCACTCATGCATGCACAAACCATCCTTCCTACAGTCTGAAGAAGACAAGTGAAGCATGCTGCCACTCATGCATGCACACACCATTCTTCCTACAGTCTTAAGAAGACAAGTGGAGCATGCTGCCACTCATGCATGCACACACCATGCTTTCTACAGTCGGAAGAAGACAAGTGGAGCATGCAGCCACTCATGCATACACACACCATCCTTCCTACAGTCTTAAGAAGACAAGTGGAGCATGCAGACACTCATGCATGCACACACCATCCTTCCTCCAGCCTGAAGAAGACAAGTGGAGCATGCTGCCACTCATGCATGAACACACCGTCCTTCCTACAGCCTGAAGAAGACAAGTGGAGCATGCAGACACTCATGCATGCACACACCATCCTTCCTCCAGACTTAAGAAGACAAGTGGAGCATGCTGCCACTCATGCATGCACACACCATCCTTCCTCCAGCCTGAAGAAGACAAGTGGAGCATGCTGCCACTCATGCATGAACACACCATCCTTCCTACAGTCTTAAGAAGACAAGTGGAGCATGCAGACACTCATGCATGCTGTGAGAAGTTGGCCTAATATGTAGTGTTTCCAATTCTGGAACCACTGGGTATCAGTCCAAACAAACCCCAAAGATGTCAGGTTGTAAGTCAACCTTGTAGACAAGCTATCCTAGTGGTAGCATGGACTAAGCAGCCTTAAAGGCTTAACTTAAGAGGTCGTGTTAAGCGAGCTGTTTTACCGCATACAATCCTGTAATCAAATGAAAGGACACCACACAAGTATATATTATAAAAAATAGATGTATTTATTTCTAAATTACTCCCCAGTACTCTTTATGAGGAAAGGGGCACAAGCGTTAAATCAAAAGCACTGTTACACATATAAAGTTGCACGTTTATGGATGAGGGCGGGTGGCCACTCAGACCATATATAAAAAAAGTGGTATAAGTAACACTTTACGAACAATGGTTAGGCCTAGGGCCTAGAGATTCGCTGGGAGCAGTCAGGACAAGCAATGAAGAAGTCGGGAGTAGCCCACAGGAGACGGGTGCAGCACGGAAAGTGCGGCGCGCACCAATGCACTGTCAATGGTGCGTAAAAGTCAATTAAAGTGAATTAAAAGATACTTCCGCTGAACCTAGGAACACAAAACTTTAGACACAGACCCTAGAGGTGTGTACCAGTGTAAAGACACCGGCGTTGCAAAGTTACCTCACCCACAGGCCGTGGGTGCACAGGGTCGAAGTGGCGTCGGGTTCTGTCACGCAGGTTCTTGGTGCTTGGAGCTGTTGCAGCTGCAGGCGCTGTGAAGCAGAAGTGTCCGGTGCGATCCAAGGGTGGATCGAAGTAGAAAAGTACCTGAAAGCAGAGGGGACAGAGTCTGGGTCACTCAGCAGTGACCAGGGTGGAACCAGGACGGAACCAGGCAATGTCGGGCGCAATCAGGCGGTTGTCGATAGGCTTCTCTCCGCTGTCACGTGGGCTCTGGGGCATCTGCGACGTCCAGGAGCAGGTCACGATCTGTCCCACGTAGGCTCTTGCCGTCAGCACCATCGGCTTGAAGATTGTAGCAAACAGCACTTGGCAAAAGCAATCCACGCGGAACCGGGAGATTGCTTATCACTCGAACCAGGAGGGTCAGAGTGGGTGCTCCTTTTCAGAGGAGCTGGTGCAGATCTGGAGCAACCAGAAAAGCAAGTCGGATTTTAAAGTTCGTCGGCACAGGGGCCACAAGCCAGCTGGCAAGTGACCGGGCCAACGCGTCGAGCGCACACAAGCAGAAGGGCCCCACGCAGCACTCAGCGAGTGTGGAGGGGTGAGCTTTGGTGCAAGTGGAGCTCGGGGCTGGGGCTTCTCAAACCCCGGTGTACAGCTTCGAGGGTCACTCGTGGGCCGCACGGTCAGCGTCTCGTGGCCTTTTCAAGATGGCGTGCCCCACGCTTCCGGTCGCCTCCACGGGTCTCAGCTCTGCAGGGACTGTGGATCGGGCAGGTAGAAGGCAGGCAAGCTTGATCTCGTCGATCTCTGTCGCTCGAGTTCCGGCGGGAACTGCAACAAAGCAAGGGTCGAGGGCTGGATGGTGCCTGTTTGCACAGGGTGGTCACTCCTTGACCACAAGGGAGATTCTTCAGTCTTCTCACGTCGTGTAGAAAGTCGAAGGGTCCAGATTTCGTTTCTTATGTTTCTTCAGGATGATCTGAGGTCCGTTGGGACTGCTCCCCCTCTTATTCGAATCTCGGGGGTTGGACATCCTGCTAGGTCCCCTCCTATGGGTGGGACCCAGGAAGGGGGTGGTTACACCCCTCTCCTTTGATCCTGGCCGCGCTGGGACAGGGGCTGGGAGGCCCCAGAACCGGTTTGGCCGGATCCTGCAAGGGGCAGGCTTGTGCTCCCCAGGCAGTGTCTGGTTTCATTGAAACCTCCCTACTCCAATCCACTATCTCCTGTCTGGGGTGGTTTGACACCGCCCTGTGACAGGAAACTCTTTGTCCAGGCCTCCTCTGCCGGGTTTCGGTCAGCAGCAGGAGGTCAGACCCGTGTCTGTGGCAGGGGCATCCATTTTGTGGATCTGAGGCTCATTTTAAATCAACCGCGTTTCAGTAAAGTAACATGTCTTCTCCCTCTAGAAGGGTGGAATGCTACCCCCGTCGCCAGAACTGGCGAGGGGGTAGTATTCCAATTCGTATGACACCTTACACGACATGTTTTGATAAAGCCAAACCAAAGTTGCTATATAACCGCGAGGATTATAATGCGCTTAAGAGTATATGGTATGGCATTATCCCGGATCAGCTTAGGGAGTTGTTCCCGACAGCTGCAGACAGGCTCAGCTCATGCCAGAGCACCATCTCACATAAAACCACGCACCCTGCCTCCAGGATTGATGAGGCCTTCCATAGGAGTGGCTTACAGGCTATATATGTGTCCAGATATAGGTTTAGATATAGGTATACTATATCTAAGCAAGGGGTGATTACACCCACTTGCCCCAGCTGAGTGATCAGCCAGTTGTGTCAATTTAAGAACCAACCAGGGGTGGCAAAAGCTATGCTTCAGCCCCTGGTAGGCCTTGGTGGCACCTATGCCCTGAGCACCTATAGTGCATGGTACAGGGGCTGACAAGGAGTCCATTTCCAATTGTGGTATGTACCTATAGCACATGTATTACAAATTTAGAGAGAGAACAGCAGGCTGGGGGTCTGATTAGCAGGCCCACAGCCTCAGTAAGTCGAAAACCAGTGAAGCAAAATGCAAAAATTGGGGTGACCATAGGATAGCAGACCCTACTCTCCTACACATGCACACACCATCCTTCCTACAGTCTGAAGAAGACAAGTGGAGCATGCACACTCATGCATGTACACACCATCCTTCCTACAGTCTTAAGAAGACAAGTGGAGCATGCACACTCATGCATGTACACACCATCCTTCCTACAGGCTTAAGAAGACAAGTGGAGCATGCAGACACTCATGCATGCACACACCATCCTTCCTACAGTCTTAAGAAGACAAGTGGAGCATGCTGCCACTCATGCATGCACACACCATCCTTCCTACAGTCTTAAGAAGACAAGTGGAGCATGCTGCCACTCATGCATGCACACACCATCCTTCCTACAGTCTGAAAAAGACAAGTGGAGCATGCTGCCACTCATGCATGCACACGCCATCCTCCCTACAGTCTTAAGAAGACAAGTGGAGCATGCTGCCACTCATGCATGCACACACCATCCTTCCTACAGTCTTAAGAAGACAAATGGAGCATGCAGACACTCATGCATGCACACACCATCCTTCCTCCAGTCTTAAGAAGACATGTGGAGCATGCTGCCACTCATGCATGCACACACCATCCTTCCTACAGTCTTAAGAAGACAAGTGGAGCATGCAGACACTCATGCATGCACACACCATCCTTCCTCCAGTCTTAAAAAGAGAAGTGGAGCATGCTGCCACTCATGCATGCACACACCATTCTTCCTACAGTCTTAAGAAGACAAGTGGAGCATGCTGCCACTCATGCATGCACACACCATCCTCCCTACAGTCTTAAGAAGACAAGTGGAGCATGCTGCCACTCATGCATGCACACACCATCCTTTCTACAGTCTTAAAATGACAAATGGAGCATGCAGACACTCATGCATGCACACACCATCCTTCCTCCAGTCTTAAGAAGACAAGTGGAGCATGCTGCCACTCATGCATGCACACACCATCCTTCCTACAGTCTTAAGAAGACAAGTGGAGCATGCAGACACTCATGCATGCACACACCATCCTTCCTCCTGTCTTAAGAAGAGAAGTGGAGCATGCAGACACTCATGCTTCCACACACCATCCTTCCTACAGTCTGAAGAAGACAAGTGGAGCATGCAGCCACTCATGCATGCACACACCATCCTTCCTCAAGTCTTAAGAAGACAAGTGGAGCATGCTGCCACTCATGCATGCACACACCATCCTTCCTCCAGTCTTAAGAAGACAAGTAGAGCATGCAGACACTCATGCATGCACACACCATCCTTCCTACAGTCTTACGAAGACAAGTGGAGCATGCTGACACTCATGCATAAACACACGTTCCTTCCTACAGTCCTAAGAAGACAAGTGGAGCATGCAGACACTCATGCATGCACACACCATCCTTCCTCCAGTCTTAAGAAGACAAGTGGAGCATGCTGCCACTCATGCATGCACACACCATCCTTCCTACAGTCTTAAGAAGACAAGTGGAGCATGCAGACACTCATGCATGCACACACCATCCTTCCTCCAGTCTTAAGAAGACAAGTGGAGCATGCAGACACTCATGCATGCACACACCATCCTTCCTCCAGTCTTAAGAAGACAAGTGGAGCATGCTGCCACTCATGCATGCACACACCATCCTTCCTACAGTCTTAAGAAGACAAGTAGAGCATGCAGACACTCATGCATGCACACACCATCCTTCCTCCAGTCTTAAGAAGACAAGTGGAGCATGCTGCCACTCATGAATGCACACACCATCCTTCCTACAGTCTTAAGAAGACAAGTGGAGCATGCTGCCACTCATGCATGCACACACCATCCTTCCTACAGTGTTAAGAAGACAAGTGGAGCATGCTGCCACTCATGCATGCACAAACCATCCTTCCTACAGTCTGAAGAAGACAAGTGAAGCATGCTGCCACTCATGCATGCACACACCATCCTTCCTACAGTCTTAAGAAGACAAGTGGAGCATGCTGCCACTCATGCATGCACACACCATCCTTCCTACAGTCTGAAGAAGACAAGTGGAGCATGCAGTCACTCATGCATGCACACACCATCCTTCCTCAAGTCTTAAGAAGACAAGTGGAGCATGATGCCACTCATGCATGCACACACCATCCTTCCTACAGTCTTAAGAAGACAAGTGGAGCATGCAGACACTCATGCATGCACACACCATCCTTCTTACAGTCTTAAGAAGACAAGTGGAGCATGCTGCCACTCATGCATGCACACACCATTCTTCCTCCAGCCTGAAGAAGACAAGTGGAGCATGCAGACACTCATGCATGCACACACCATCCTTCCTCTTGACTTAAGAAGACAAGTGGAGCATGCTGCCACTCATGCATGCACACACCACCCTTCCTACAGCCTTAGGAACACAAGTGGAGCATGCAGACACTCATGCATGCACACACCATCCTTCCTACAGTCTTAAGAAGACAAGTGGAGCATGCTGCCACTCATGCATGCACACACCATCCTTCCTACAGTCTTAAGAAGACAAGTGGAGCATGCTGCCACTCATGCATGCACAAACCATCCTCCCTACAGTCTGAAGAAGACAAGTGGAGCATGCTGCCACTCATGCATGCACACACCATGCTTCCTACAGTCTGAAGACGACAAGTGGAGCATGCTGCCACTCATGCATGCACACACCATCCTTCCTACAGTCTTAAGAAGACAGGTGGAGCATGCTGCTACTCATGCATGCACACACCATCCTTCCTACAGTCTTAAGAAGACAAGTGGAGCATGCACACTAATGCATGCACACACCATGCTTCCTACAGTATTAAGAAGACAAGTGGAGCATGCTGCCAGTCATGCATGCACACAACATCCTTCCTCCAGTCTTAAGAAGACAAGTGGCGCATGCTGCCACTCATGCATGCACACACCATCCTTCCTACAGTCTTAAGAAGACAAGTGGAGCATGCTGCCACTCATGCATACACACCATCCTTCCTACAGTCTTAAGAAGACAAGTGGAGCATGCACACTCATGCATGTACACACCATCCTTCCTACAGTCTTAAGAAGAGAAGTGGAGCATGCAGACACTCATGCATGCACACACCACCCTTCCTACAGTCTTAAGAAGACAAGTGGAGCATGCTGCCACTCATGCATGCACACACCATCCTTCCTACAGTCTTAAGAAGACAAGTGGAGCATGCTGCCACTCATGCATGCACACACCATCCTTCCTACAGTCTGAAAAAGACAAGTGGAGCATGCTGCCACTCATGCATGCACACACACTCCTTCCTACAGTCTTAAGAAGACAAGTGGCGCATGCACACTCATGCATGTACACACCATCCTTCCTACAGTCTTAAGAAGACAAGTTGAGCATGCTGCCACTCATGCATGCACAGAGACTCCTGAATGGGCACACACCATCCTTCCTACAGTCTTAAGAAGACAAGTGGAGCATGCACACTAATGCATGCACACACCATGCTTCCTACAGTATTAAGAAGACAAGTGGAGCATGCTGCCAGTCATGCATGCACACAACATCCTTCCTCCAGTCTTAAGAAGACAAGTGGCGCATGCTGCCACTCATGCATGCACACACCATCCTTCCTACAGTCTTAAGAAGACAAGTGGAGCATGCTGCCACTCATGCATACACACCATCCTTCCTACAGTCTTAAGAAGACAAGTGGAGCATGCACACTCATGCATGTACACACCATCCTTCCTACAGTCTTAAGAAGAGAAGTGGAGCATGCAGACACTCATGCATGCACACACCACCCTTCCTACAGTCTTAAGAAGACAAGTGGAGCATGCTGCCACTCATGCATGCACACACCATCCTTCCTACAGTCTTAAGAAGACAAGTGGAGCATGCTGCCACTCATGCATGCACACACCATCCTTCCTACAGTCTGAAAAAGACAAGTGGAGCATGCTGCCACTCATGCATACACACACCATCCTTCCTACAGTCTTAAGAAGACAAGTGGCGCATGCACACTCATGCATGTACACACCATCCTTCCTACAGTCTTAAGAAGACAAGTTGAGCATGCTGCCACTCATGCATGCACAGAGACTCCTGAATGGGCACACACCATCCTTCCTACAGTCTTAAGAAGACAAGTGGAGCATGCAGACACTCATGCATGCACACACCATCCTTCCTCCAGCCTGAAGAAGACAAGTGGAGCATGCTGCCACTCATGCATGAACACACCGTCCTTCCTACAGTCTTAAGAAGACAAGTGGAGCATGCTGCCACTCATGCATGCACACACCATCCTTCCTACAGTCTGAAGAAGACAAGTGGAGCATGCAACCACTCATGCATACACACACCATCCTTCCTACAGTCTTAAGAAGACAAGTGGAGCATGCACACTCATGCATGTACACACCATCCTTCCTACAGTCTTAAGAAGACAAGTGGAGCATGCACACTCATGCATGTACACACCATCCTTCCTACAGGCTTAAGAAGACAAGTGGAGCATGCACACTCATGCATGCACAAACCATCCTTCTTACAGTCTGAAGAAGACAAGTGGAGCATGCAGACACTCATGCATGCACACACCGTCCTTCCTACAGTCTTAAGAAGACAAGTGGAGCATGCTGCCACTCATGCATGCACACACCATCCTTCCTACAGTCTTAAGAAGACAAGTGGAGCATGCTGCCACTCATGCATGCACACACCATCCTTCCTACAGTCTGAAAAAGACAAGTGGAGCATGCTGCCACTCATGCATGCACACGCCATCCTCCCTACAGTCTTAAGAAGACAAGTGGAGCATGCTGCCACTCATGCATGCACACACCATCCTTCCTACAGTCTTAAGAAGACAAATGGATCATGCAGACACTCATGCATGCACACACCATCCTTCCTCCAGTCTTAAGAAGACATGTGGAGCATGCTGCCACTCATGCATGCACACACCATCCTTCCTACAGTTTTAAGAAGACAAGTGGAGCATGCAGACACTCATGCATGCACACACCATCCTTCCTCCAGTCTTAAGAAGAGAAGTGGAGCATGCAGACACTCATGCATGCACACACCATCCTTCCTACAGTCTTAAGAAGACAAGTGGAGCATGCTGCCACTCATGCATGCACACACCATTCTTCCTCCAGCCTGAAGCAGACAAGTGGAGCATGCTGCCACTCATTCATAAACACACCGTCCTTCCTACAGTCTTAAGAAGACAAGTGGAGCATGCTGCCACTCATGCATGCACACACCATCCTTCCTACAGTCTGAAGAAGACAAGTGGAGCATGCAGCCACTCATGCATACACACACCATCCTTCCTACAGTCTTAAGAAGACAAGTGGAGCATGCACACTCATGCATGTACACACCATCCTTCCTACAGTCTTAAGAAGACAAGTGGAACATGCACACTCATGCATGTACACACCATCCTTCCTACAGTCTTAAGAAGACAAGTTGAGCATGCTGCCACTCATACATGCACAGAGACTCCTGAATGGGCACACACCATCCTTCCTACAGTCTTAAGAAGACAAGTGGAGCATGCAGACACTCATGCATGCACACACCATCCTTCCTCCAGCCTGAAGAAGACAAGTGGAGCATGCTGCCACTCATGCATGAACACACCGTCCTTCCTACAGCCTGAGGAAGACAAGTGGAGCATGCAGACACTCATGCATGCACACACCATCCTTCCTCCAGACTTAAGAAGACAAGTGGAGCATGCTGCCACTCATGCATGCACACACCATCCTTCCTCCAGCCTGAAGAAGACAAGTGGAGCATGCTGCCACTCATGCATGAACACACCATCCTTCCTACAGTCTTAAGAAGACAAGTGGAGCATGCAGACACTCATGCATGCACACACCATCCTTCCTACAGTCTGAAGAAGACAAGTGGAGCATGCAGCCACTCATGCATACACACACCATCCTTTCTACAGTCTTAAGAAGACAAGTGGAGCATGCACACTCATGCATGTACACACCATCCTTCCTACAGTCTTAAGAAGACAAGTGGAGCATGCACACTCATGCATGTACACACCATCCTTCCTACAGGCTTAAGAAGACAAGTGGAGCATGCAGACACTCATGCATGCACACACTGTCCTTCCTACAGTCTTAAGAAGACAAGTGGAGCATGCTGCCACTCATGCATGCACACACCATCCTTCCTACAGTCTTAAGAAGACAAGTGGAGCATGCTGCCACTCATGCATGCACACACCATCCTTCCTACAGTCTGAAAAAGACAAGTGGAGCATGCTGCCACTCATGCATGCACACGCCATCCTCCCTACAGTCTTAAGAAGACAAGTGGAGCATGCTGCCACTCATGCATGCACACACCATCCTTCCTACAGTCTTAAGAAGACAAATGGAGCATGCAGACACTCATGCATGCACACACCATCCTTCCTCCAGTCTGAAGAAGACATGTGGAGCATGCTGCCACTCATGCATGCACACACCATCCTTCCTACAGTCTTAAGAAGACAAGTGGAGCATGCAGACACTCATGCATGCACACACCATCCTTCCTCCAGTCTTAAGAAGAGAAGTGGAGCATGCAGACACTCATGCATGCACACACCATCCTTCCTACAGTCTTAAGAAGACAATTGGAGCATGCTGCCACTCATGCATGCACACACCATTCTTCCTGCAGCCTGAAGCAGACAAGTGGAGCATGCTGCCACTCATTCATAAACACACCGTCCTTCCTACAGTCTTAAGAAGACAAGTGGAGCATGCTGCCACTCATGCATCCACACACCATCCTTCCTACAGTCTGAAGAAGACAAGTGGAGCATGCTGCCACTCATGCATGCACACACCATCGTTCCTACAGTCTGAAGAAGACAAGTGGAGCATGCAGACACTCATGCATGCACACACCATCCTTCCTCCAGTCTTAAGAAGACAAGTGGGGCATGCTGCCACTCATGCATGCACACACCATCCTTCCTACAGTCTGAAGAAGACAAGTGGAGCATGCTGCCACTCATGCATGCACACACCATCCTTCCTACAGTCTGAAGAAGACAAGTGGAGCATGCTGCCACTCATGCATACACACACCATCCTTCCTACAGTCTGAAGAAGACAAGTGGAGCATGCAGACACTCATGCATGCACACACCATCCTTCCTCCAGTCTTAAGAAGACAAGTGGCACATGCTGCCACTCATGCATGCACACACCATCCTTCCTACAGTCGGAAGAAGACAAGTGGAGCATGCTGCCACTCATGCATGCACACACCATCCTTCCTACCGTCTTAAGAAGACAAGTGGATTATGCTGCCACTCATGCATGCACAAACCATCCTTCCTACAGTCTTAAGAAGACAAGTAGAGCATGCACACTAATGCATGCACACACCATGCTTCCTACAGTCTTAAGAAGACAAGTGGAGCATGCAGACACTCATGCATGCACACACCGTCCTTCCTACATTCTAAAGAAGACAAGTGGAGCATGCTGCCACTCATGCATGCACACACCATTCTTCCTCCAGCCTGAAGAAGACAAGTGGAGCATGCTGCCACTCATGCATGAACACACCGTCCTTCCTACAGTCTTAAGAAGACAAGTGGAGCATGCTGCCACTCATGCATGCACACACCATCCTTCCTACAGTCTGAAGAAGACAAGTGGAGCATGCAGACACTCATGCATGCACACACCATCCTTCCTCTAGTCTTAAGAAGCCAAGTGGGGCATGCTGCCACTCATGCATGCACACACCATCCTTCCTACAGTCTTAAGAAGACAAGTGGAGCATGCTGCCACTCATGCATACACACACCATCCTTCCTACAGTCTTAGGAAGACAAGTGGAGCATGCTGCCACTCATGCATGCACACACCACCCTTCCTACAGCCTTAGGAAGACAAGTGGAGCATGCAGACACTCATGCATGCACACACCATCCTTCCTACAGTCTTAAGAAGACAAGTGGAGCATGCTGCCACTCATGCATGCACACACCATCCTTCCTACAGTCTTAAGAAGACAAGTGGAGCATGCAGACACTCATGCATGCACACACCATCCTTCCTACAGTCGGAAGAAGACAAGTGGAGCATGCTGCCACTCATGCATGCACACACCATCCTTCCTACCGTCTTAAGAAGACAAGTGGAGCATGCTGCCACTCATGCATGCACAAACCATCCTTCCTACAGTCTTAAGAAGACAAGTAGAGCATGCACACTAATGCATGCACACACCATGCTTCCTACAGTCTTAAGAAGACAAGTGGAGCATGCTGCCACTCATGCATGCACACACCATCATTCCTACAGTCTGAAGAAGACAAGTGGAGCATGCACACACTCATGCATGCACACACCATTCTTCCTCCAGTCTTAAGAAGACAAGTGGCGCATGCTGCCACTCATGCATGCACACACCATCCTTCCTACAGTCTGAAGAAGACAAGTGGAGCATGCTGCCACTCATGCATACACACACCATCCTTCCTACAGTCTTAAGACGACAAGTGGCGCATGCACACTCATGCATATAGACACCATCCTTCCTACAGTCTTAAGAAGACAAGTGGAGCATGCTGCCACTCATTCATGCACAGAGACTCCTGAATGGGCACACACCATCCTTCCTACAGTCTTAAGAAGACAAGTGGAGCATGCAGACACTCATGCATGCACACACCATCCTTCCTACAGTCTTAAGAAGACAAGTGGAGCATGCTGCCACTCATGCATGCACAGAGACTCCTGAATGGGCACACACCATCCTTCCTACAGTCTTAAGAAGACAAGTGGAGCATGCTGCCACTCATGCATGCACACACCATGCTTCCTACAGTCGGAAGAAGACAAGTGGAGCATGCTGCCACTCATGCATGCACACACCATCCTTCCTACCGTCTTAAGAAGACAAGTGGAGCATGCTGCAACTCATGCATGCACACACCATCCTTCCTACAGTCTTAAGAAGACAAGTAGAGCATGCACACTAATGCATGCACACACCATGCTTCCTACAGTCTTAGGAAGACAAGTGGAGCATGCTGCCACTCATGCATGCACACACCATGCTTCCTACAGTCGGAAGAAGACAAGTGGAGCATGCTGCCACTCATGCATGCACACACCATCCTTCCTCCAGTCTTAAGAAGACAAGTGGCGCATGCTGCCACTCATGCATGCACACACCATCCTTCCTACAGTCTGAAGACAAGCGGAGCATGCTGCCACTCATGCATACACACACCATCCTTCCTACAGTCTTAAGACGACAAGTGGCGCATGCACACTCATGCATGTACACACCATCCTTCCTACAGTCTTAAGAAGACAAGTGGAGCATGCTGCCACTCATGCATGCACAAACCATCCTTCCTACAGTCTGAAGAAGACAAGTGAAGCATGCTGCCACTCATGCATGCACACACCATCCTTCCTACAGTCTTAAGAAGACAAGTGGAGCATGCTGCCACTCATGCATGCACACACCATGCTTCCTACAGTCGGAAGAAGACAAGTGGAGCATGCTGCCACTCATGCATGCACACACCATCCTTCCTACCGTCTTAAGAAGACAAGTGGAGCATGCTGCCACTCATTCATGCACACACCATCCTTCCTAGTCTTAAGAAGACAAGTAGAGCATGCACACTAATGCATGCACACACCATGCTTCCTACAGTCTTAAGAAGACAAGTGGAGCATGCTGCCACTCATGCATGCACATACCATCCTTCCGACAGTCTTAAGACGACAAGTGGCGCATGCACACTCATTCATGTACACACCATCCTTCCTACAGTCTTAAGAAGACAAGTGGAGCATGCTGCCACTCATGCATGCACAGAGACTCCTGAATGGGCACACACCATCCTTCCTACAGTCTTAAGAAGACAAGTGGAGCATGCAGACACTCATGCATGCACACACCATCCTTCCTACAGTCTTAAGTAGACAAGTGGAGCATGCAGACACTCATGCATACACACACCATCCTTCCTACAGTCTGAAGAAGACAAGTGGAGCATGCTGCCACTCATGCATGCACACACCATCCTTCCTACAGTCTTAAGAGGACAAGTGGAGCATGCTGCCACTCATGGATGCACACACCATGCTTCCTACAGTCTGAAGAAGACAAGTGGAGCATGCTGCCACTCATGCATGCACCCACCATCCTTCCTACAGTCTTAAGAAGACAAGTGGAGCATGCTGCCACTCATGCATGCACCCACCATCCTCCCTACAGTCTTAAGAAGACAAGTGGAGCATGCACACTCATGCATGCACACACCATCCTTCCTACAGTCTTAAGAAGACAAGTGGAGCATGCTGCCACTCATGCATGCACAAACCATCCTTCCTACAGTCTGAAGAAGACACGTGGAGCATGCAGACACTCATGCATGCACACACCATCCTTCCTCCAGTCTTAAGAAGAGACGTGAAGCATGCAGACACTCATGCATGCACACACCACCCTTCCTACAGTCATAGGAAGACAAGTGGAGCATGCAGACACTCATGCATGCACACACCATCCATCCTACAGTCTGAAGAAGAGAAGTGGAGCATGCACACATGCATGCACACACCATCCTTCCTACAGTCTGAAGAAGACACGTGGAGCATGCAGACACTCATGCATGCACACACCATCCTTCCTACAGTCTTAAGAAGACAAGTGGAGCATGCTGCCACTCATGCATGCACACACCATCCTTCCTACAGTCTTAAGAAGACAAGTGGAGCATGCTGCCACTCATGCATGCACACACCATCCTTCCGACAGTCTTAGGAAGACAAGTGGAGCATGCAGACACTCATGCATGCACACACCATCCTTCCTACAGTCTTAAGAAGAGAAGTGGAGCATGCTGGAATCATGCATGCACACACCATCCTTCCTCCAGTCTTAAGAAGAGAAGTGGAGCATGCAGACACTCATGCATGCACACACCATCCTTCCTACAGTCTTAAGAAGAGAAGTGGAGCATGCTGCACTCTCATGCATGTACACACCATCCTTCCTACAGTCTTAAGAAGACAAGTGGAGAATGCACACTCATGCATGCACACACCATCCTTCCTACAGTCTTAAGAAGACAAGTGGAGCATGCTGCCACTCATGCATGCACACACCATCCTTCCGACAGTCTTAAGAAGACAAGTGGAGCATGCTGCCACTCATGCATGCACATACCATCCTTCCGACAGTCTTAAGAAGACAAGTGGAGCATGCAGACACTCATGCATGCGCACACCATCCTTCCTACAGTCTTAAGAAGAGAGGTGGAGCATGCTGCACACTCATGCATGCACACACCATCCTTCCTACAGTCTTAAGAAGAGAAGTGGAGCATGCTGCACTCTCATGCATGTACACACCATCCTTCCTACAGTCTTAAGAAGACAAGTGGAGAATGCACACTCATGCATGCACACACCATCCTTCCTACAGTCTTAAGAAGACAAGTGGAGCATGCTGCCACTCATGCATGCACACACCATCCTTCCGACAGTCTTAAGAAGACAAGTGGAGCATGCTGCCACTCATGCATGCACATACCATCCTTCCGACAGTCTTAAGAAGACAAGTGGAGCATGCAGACACTCATGCATGCGCACACCATCCTTCCTCCAGTCTGAAGAAGAGAAGTGGAGCATGCTGCCACTCATGCATGCACACACCATCCTTTCTACAGTCTGAAGAAGAGAAGTGGAGCATGCAGACACTCATGCATGCACACACCATCCTTCCTACAGTCTGAAGAAGACAAGTGGAGCATGCAGACACTCATGCATGCACACACCATCCTTCCTCCAGTCTTAAGAAGAGAAGTGGAGCATGCAGACACTCATGCTTGCACACACCATCCTTCCTCCAGTCTTAAGACAAGTGGAGCATGCAGACACTCATGCATGCACACACCATCCTTCCTACAGTCTGAAGAAGAAGAGTGGAGCATGCAGACACTCATGCTGAAGTATTTCGGGGTTCCCAAGGCCTACACGCTCCAGAGATTACCCACTTACACACAAGAACTGTTGGCACGGAAACTGTAAAATGCAAAGAACAAGTTTATTAAGACCCCATGGGGTGGTGGTACACTCAAACAGCACCCTTCGGTAATGCTAGAGGTATCACACCGAACACCGGTGTGACCCCGTTTATATACAATTTTGGGGCAATAAAAGTTTAGGCGGCACAAGTTAAGACACAGTTTTAGAGACATATATGGTCATGTTTTGGAATACTGCCAGCTCATTGGAGAGTTTCAAACCCGCTGGTCAGTTAGCGGCACATTCCTGAAGGTTTACGGGTCAGTGAGAACTGCGCATGTGTGGCTTGACCAGAACTAAAAATAGCCTGTTGCTGGGCAGATGAGAGTGGTCAGTGGAACGGACAAAGGACTAAAGGGCACGTCGGCCACGAGGCCGCTCATGGTCTAAGATGGCCGCTGCAACATTCAAAATGGCGTTTATCGTATATAGCCAAGTTAAAGAGGACAACGTGTAGATTCGGCTAATCGCTAATCCGGATGGGCCAATTACGACAGACGACCCTTTTAGCGTTTAGCTGAATCTACCTCATAATGAACATAGTCTGGATGTTCGTCCTCGATGTCTATTAAAATAATTTGAGTCACCTCTTTGTGTAGCATTATTTTGTCATGGGCAAGAGCTCGCCTCGATGGTAAGCAAGCTGATAAACACATTGAACATAAGGCAGGACCACATTGGATACACAAGCAGATAAAAAACAGTGCTCCCACAAGTATACAGAGAATTGTCAACAGTTTCCAACCCCACGTCGCAATCATGGACCAGAACCATCCTGAAAGTGTCCAAGTCCCATTGTCTGGATGTATCTCAGCCGCTATCTTATGCAGCTTGGAAATAGCATCATACACAGATGGGGAATTGTCCGGGACGTATACACAGCAGCTGCTTCCGATAATTCTGCATGCCCCCCCAGGATCAGCCAAAACAACGTCTAGCACCATCCTGTTTTGGAGGGTGACAATTCTGGAAATCTGTAGTTCCTCGGTAATATTCCCCAGGGCAATGGCAGTGTCATTCGCAACAGCCTCGACAACGCGTGTCAGTTGTCTTATTTTCCGGCTGTTCAGTGCAGCCCCCACAAAGGAGAATAGTCCCAGATTAAAATCCACATACTGTTGTAATGCCGTGTCTGTTTGATCAATGTCCTCCAGGGCAACAGTTCGTTTAACTCTGTTCAAAACGAAATCGTGGTACAGAGTATAATCATTATGGTACATTGGAGGGGCAATGAATACGGGAGGTAGCACAAACGATACATAGCACGTGCCCAACCACCCCACTGGCAGCTGATGGTACCCCTTCGTTCCACAGATGAAGTAGGTGTTTCGAGATGCAACAAATGAAATGCCATTCGGGCTATCAAACGTGAGAGTAATATTACATTCGCTTTTCCCCACTGCAATCGTGCCCTTATTTCTAATGCATAAATCGGCTTTTGTGGCAATAACATTTATAACATGAGCACTGGATACATTCACATTTCGCTGATTGCTATATATGCGTGGAGCAGATACATTATCAGGCCTGTATTCTTCCCACTCGAAACGTGTACCCTCAGCCCGGGGAAACCCATCCTTGTCATGGGAACATACTTTATTCAAACGAAAAAGCACCCCCCCTTTGGTTGGCCATCTCAGAGTAAAGAGGAGGGTGTACCAGGCATTGCATGACCCATTGTGCGAAAACAGGAGTGGAATAAGTGGGGTGCCCCCTCTCTTCTGATGCCCAGGCAACATTCCACACACCCAGCAATTAGAAGTATTGGTCATATTATGCGTGTGGTGAAGAATCTGAATGAAACTGTTATTCAAATACGTTTGGCGATGACGCTCTTCATGAAAAGGCAATGTAAAATGAAAATGTTCAGACGGTGCCGGGGTAGTCGGCAGCAAATGTTCACGTACAGGCACCACAAGTTCGACTACCCAGGCTATAACAGCGATCACCACAATGGTCAAAACAAAGAGAAAGGCACCCAATATTTTCTTATCACGTGATGCCGTTGGTGCCATGGCTCAAGAAAGTTTGTGCAAAGTCTCAAGTGGCACAAATTGTTCACAATGTTTTTCACAAATTGTCTCAGATACACGTGAGTGTATACCTAAAAAAAGAAAAATGCGGTGCTGAACTCCGAGGTAGCCGTTGTTTTCTTCTCCGGGCCAAGACGGGTGTCTCTACTCTGGCAGAACTGATCCCCCCCCCTTGGAATTCCCGGTTTCCGTTTCACAAACCTGGAGCGGTAACCAACCAGTCTTAAAAAGGAACAAAAATCTTCTTATCGCGGTCGTAGATTGTAGCGCTCTCTTCCAGTAGCAGATTGGTCCGGGAAGGCTCCCTCCACTTCGGCCGACGTCACAGCTGGGCTCTTTTCTTTCTCCAAGATCTCCTTATAATCAGTCAGCACAGCAGGAGTCACCAGATCCGAAGAGACTCGGCGACAATGTGTCGAATGCACCCACCGCTTCCTGTTGGTCACTCGTACTGCGGTGCGGGTCGCCAGGAGGACCTGCTCGGGGCCCTTCCACCTGGGCTCCAAACTGCTTGCTCTTTCAAACGAACGGACCATTACATGGTCCCCAGGGCGAAGATCGTGGCCTTCTCCAGTGGAGTTATCAGGGAGCGCTTCTCGAACCTGTTGATGAATAGAGAGCAAATCATTTGTTAATCGTGCCAAATAATCATTCATCATAACACAAGGCACATCATGTATTAATCGCGGCTTGGGCACCCCCCAGATATTCATAGGGCGGCCAAACACCACCTCATAGGGCGTAAGGCCAGTTCGTGAGTGGGGTACTGATCTGAGAGATAGTAGTGCTAGCGGCAATGCGTCTGGCCACTTCAATGATGTAGACGCCACGATTTTGGCCAGCTTAAGCTTCAAGGTGGCATTATACCGCTCGACCAAGCCTGCTGACTGAGGGTGGAATACAGCGTGGAACTTTTGCTGAATCCCCAACCCCTTCAGTACATATTCCACAATCTTTCCAACAAAATGGGGCCCATTATCGCTCCACAAAAACCTGCAAACTCCAAAGCGAGGAAATAATTCCTTAAGCAACACCTTAGCTGTTGTCAAAGCCGTATTGTCTTTCGTGGGGTAGGCCTCAACCCATTTGCTAAAAGCACACACCACCACTAGGACATACTTCAGGTTATTGCAGCGCTCGAGCTGGATGTAATCCATTTGAAGCACTTCAAACGGTGCAGAAGGTGGAACGAACCCTCCTTTCGGAGTATAGGTCCCCTTCCCAGGATTGTGTTGCAAGCATACCAGGCAGGTCTGCACTACTCTCTTTGCAGTATTCGCAATCTCAGGATGTTCCCAAACTCGTGTTAAAAGCCGAGTTATTGCAAGAGCCCCGACATGGGCCAGTCCATGTGTCATCTGGACCATCGCCTGTAAGTAAGCCGCAGGCAATTTCCACTTCTCCATGTCTTTGCTTCTCCAACAACCCTCGTCATCTAGTACCCCATCTGCTGCCCAAGCCGCAAGCTCAGATTCTGTAGCTGAATTTTGAATATCCCGTATCTCTGCTCTAGCATCACTCCATCGCTCGGCCTGTGATTGTACCACATACATAGGGGAGCTAGTTCGGGACATAGCCGTTTGCCTTGCTATGCTGTCTGCAAAGGCATTTCCTTGACCCACTTTATCCGTAATCTTCTTATGGGCACTGCACTTCACTATCGCTACTTTTTTAGGACTAAGCAACGCATTTAGGAGATCACGCACTAGCTCTCCATGCATAATGTGCTCCCCGTGTGATGTCAGGAACCCACGTTCCCTCCAAAGAAGCCCGAAGTCATGGGCCACTCCAAAAGCGTACCGGCTGTCCGTGTATATGTTCACACATAATCCGGCACTCAATTCGCAGGCTCTTGTTAAAGCTATCAGCTCTGCTGCCTGAGCCGATTTTTGTGGTATTCTAGCTGTTTCTACCACCGTTTTAAGAGTCGTGATCGCATATGCTGCGGAGGTCGTACCATCTGGCAGCCTTAAACACGATCCATCAACCCACAGTTCCCCGTCCACATCAGGAAGTGGCACATCCTGTAAGTCAACACGACCCTTTGTCTGTTCCTCAGTCAGGAAAACACAGTCGTGATGTTTTTCTTCCTGACCCTCCTCGGCCGGATAGGGCAATAAGGTGGCAGGGTTCAAAGTAGCACATCTTTTCAATGTTATGTGTGGCGCTAAGAGTGTCAGCTCGTATCCTGTAAGTCGTGCACTCGTGAGGTACTGGGTCTTTGTTTGGTTTAACAGGGCATCTACCGCATGGGGAACTAACACCAACAATTTATGTGATAACACTATGCCCTCACTCTGTCGTATGGCTACTGCTGTTGCCGCTACCGCTCGAAAACACCCAGGCAGCCCTCGTGCTACAGGATCCAAAATGGCAGAGAAGTATGCACATGGTCTCTGCTTATCCCCGTGTAACTGCACTAACACTGATAACGCACACCCATCATTCTCGTGTACGTACAATGTGAAAAGTTTCGTGTAGTCTGGTGTTCCTAACACGGGTGCGGAACAAAGGGCCTGCCTCAACTGTTCAAAAGCTCTCTGACATTCATCTGTCCACTCAAGAGGCATCGGTGTAGCTTTGGACAGTAATGCTAACAAAGGTTTTATGATATGCGAAAAACCCATAATCCATTGCCTACAAAAAGACGTCAACCCTATGAAGGCACGCACATCTCTCTGCGTGCGGGGGACTGGTGTGTCTAAAATTGCTTGAATTCGATCAGATGTTAATGCCCGCCCCTCCTTAGACAACAGATGACCGAGGTAGGTCACCTGGGGTCTACAGTATTGAAGCTTTTTCTTGGAGACCTTGTGATTGTTTTGTGCCAAAAAGGAAAGCAACGCAAGCGTACTCTGTTCACATTGTGCATAGGAGTCGGCGGCAAGCAGAAGGTCATCCACGTACTGGATGAGCGCCACGCCAGACTGCAATTTAAAGGAATCTAGTTGGCGTTTCAAAGCCTGGCTGTAGATGCTAGGGCTTTCAGTATATCCTTGGGGAACACGACAAAATCTATACGATTTATTATTGAGCGTAAAACCACACAGATATCTGCTATCTGGGTGAACAGGGATAGAAAAGAACGCATTCTTTAAGTCAATAACGCTAAAAGTGGTGGCTGTCGGTGGAACCAGAGTAAGCAAAGTCGTGATATCAGACACCACTGGATATTGGGGAATGACAATTTTATTTATTTCACGCAAATCAATAATAAACCGATAGATCTTGCCATCTGAGTCTCTCTTAAGAATCGGTAGAATAGGGCTGTTACAGACATTATAATGGACTTCCTCCACCACCCCTGCAGAAATCAAATCCTGAACAATATGTGTCAGTGCAATTTCACCTTCCTTCGAAATCTTATACTGTGGCACTCGTGGTAGAGGGGCCCCCTCCTTAACAGTAATGTATATTGGTGGAATGCGCATCTCTCCCACATCCGTATCTGATGTCGCCCACAACGAGTGCGGCAGAGAGGCCAAAGCAGGGATATCTAAAATGGCATAAAATCTGTCAGGGTCAGGGCAATCCTCAGGGTCAGGGTAGTTATCATTCAGAATAACCCGCACTCCCTCTGGAGCGCAGCGTATTGTTGCTCGAAAATATTTAAGCAAGTCAATGCCCAGGATATTGTCTGGGGTATGGGGTGATAACAAAAATTGGCCAAAACTAAAGTATTTGTCAATGCATAGTGCAAGGGGCTTGGACAATGGGCTGGGGGAGGGTGTGCCATCAAACCCTACACACGTAATCATTTCGCCAGACAGGGGAGCCCTCGGAACCAAGTTTTTCGACAGAGCGCTACGAGTAGCTCCTGTGTCGACTAGAAATTGATCAGTAGAACCTAAAATACCCGCTGTTACATATGGACCTTGCTGATCTACTGGCACTTCGACTGATTCCTTACCCCATCCTACGCAATCCTATGCATGCACATAATCTTGATGTTCCACATTCTCTCCTTCCGAAATCTGATATTGATTCCGTCTATCAAACGTATTTCGTTCGTCCTGGCCACGGCCCCTCTCCTCAATCTGTCTACGATCACCTCCGCCACCTCTCGTTCCAGTATAACCTCCTCTTGACCTTCCACTACCTCGACCACGCTGACTACGCTGTTCACGAAGTACCGGACAATCGTCGGCCCAATGCCCAAACTCCTTACAATAAGCACACTGATCCTCCGCAATGTCCGTACGACCATACGATGCGTTTCCTCCACCTCGTCTACCTCTATCATTCCCTCTACTCTGTGTTCCCCGGACCTGCGCCAACATCACCTTCGTTTTCAATTCCTTCGTCTTTTTCTCTACACTTTCTTTAGCCTCCACTTCCTGCCGCTCATAATATTGAGCCATAGTTAACAAGGACGCAGGGGTAGCCGTGGCCCAGGAACTTTCACTCGACTTCAATCGCTTTGCAATCTCTGGTAGGAGATTAGCCACATACTTATCTACAAACAAATGCCGACCCGTATCATCTGTTAAAGATTGCCCACTGTAATCATGAAAGGCCTCCTCGAAGCGCGTAAAGAAATCAGAAACCGTTTCATCGGGTTTCTGCTTGCACGACGTTAACATAGTCCAATCAATCTTTTTGGCGGGAACAAGCGTTTTTAATTTACGCAAAATAGCTGCCGGGAGTTCTAGGATTAGCTGACAAGGCTTGCATGCTGGTGCCCTGTCTAAATCTGCAGCATTTATTTCTTTCCATGTCCCTCCCAATATTGTCTCATCATTATTTTTACGAATCTGCCGCCACATATCAGGGGGTAATATCAACCCAAAAAACAAATCTATATCTACAAGAGTCATCACACAAGACGATATAGCCCCCTCCACCCCCTCATAAAATGCCGCTGGATTTTTTCGGAGATCAGGTAAAGAATTTTTCAATGCCATGACATCTGCTCTATTCCATGGCGTATATACCCAATTATACACAAAATACCCTTTCGCATCCTTCGACAATTTATCATCATCCGTACCTTCCCCTTTTGGTGGAACATACAAAGGCGCGGCTTCACGCATAGGCATAACATGCAACGCAGAATTCTTATCTGAACCACGAAGAGAACACTCCTTAGCCTCCCCGTTATTTCCCGGCTCGGACTCCTTTTGCCTCCGTTTTCGTTCCTGTCGCAATTGGGTTGTCTCATCCCGCAGCTTGATCAATTGCTTGAACAGGTCGTCAACATCTGTAAGATCAAAATCACCTTTAGCTAAATTCTCACGATACACCGACAACACTTTAGGCTCAAGCGTATCAGAAAGTTCACGATATGCGTTTACAACTTCATCCGCCAAACTGGACAGAAAATACATTAATTCAAGATCCGACCACCCTTTCTTCTCTGTTAACAACTGCTCCTGAGTAACACAATGCTTATTCACTTTACGAGCCCAACTACGTAAATGAGCGGACCTATCCGCAGTAAACCTGAGAGCAGATACACCCTTTTGGTTCGACTTATCCTGTCCATCATCCTCAGAATCCGCAGCCGGAGCCGTCGGCAGAACGTACGGAGGCGGTGACCGATCTAACAAAGAAAAATCATCAATTTCATTATTAAGGACAGGATAGAGTGGTCGGCGAATTGGAAACTGACCAGTCGTTTGCAAATTACGCTCCCGTTCCTCCCTTTCTTTCTTCTCCTGAGCCTCCTTTTCCTCAAGCTGTAAAGCCTTATCCCGAGCAGCCTTGCGCTGCTCTTTGTCCGCCAAGGCAACCTCACGCTTCATTCGCTCACGCGCCGCTTTCTCCCACATTCACACGCAATCAAACATGTTTTGTCTAGACCTGCGTTGAAACATACATTGCTCTACAAATTGGATTTTACTCAAATCGTATGACCCGTGTAGGGGCCATTGCAATTCGGGATCGGCCTTAGTGTACTTATGCCATAATTTACTGTACATAATAGGTAGAAGGCCAAATTTGATATACATGTCCCTATTTGGTGTTCCCTCTGGGGGAGCCGGCTGTGATTCCGCTAACCTAATTGAGGTACCTTCTCCAAAACAACACATTCCCCTGAGTGTGCTAAAAACAGGCATGTTCAAAGAGTATCACGAAAGCGTGACACCGGACAAAATGGCACTTACAGTTCTTCTCACGATTGTGCCGCTCAAAGGGAAAAAACAAAGTTAGAGAAACATCTCTACATGCCTGCCTATGTGAAGTGCACTACACATATAAGTTCAAAGATCACAAATTCACAATGTTAGCTAACTCAAATCAAAGTTCCTAGAACTCGGCAAGCGTCCGAAGACTACCTCACCGATCACAAAGCACAGATTTTCAGTAAGCGTCCGAAGACTACCTTACCGAACACAATTCGTAGAACTTCAGTAAGCGTCCGAAGACTACCTTACCGAACACAAAGCTTACCAAATACTCAAATGTCCAGGTTCCAACTGCCAAGGTCTTGTAAGCCAAATCAGCCAAACGGCACTTTCTCAGCGATGCGGACACTTCGAAAACTCAGTCGGAGACCGGCGCCACCTGGAAGGTCAGATCGGAAGGAAAGGAAAAAACACCGTGGCAGCCAAGACTCGGGTCACTTGTGGCAGCGCGCGCCCATGGCGGATTTCCAAGCCTTCGTCACGACCTCTCCTTCGAGCATCCGAGTCGCCGATGAGTCCCTTCGTGGTCGCCAATTGAAGTATTTCGGGGTTCCCAAGGCCTACACGCTCCAGAGATTACCCACTTACACACAAGAACTGTTGGCACGGAAACTGTAAAATGCAAAGAACAAGTTTATTAAGACCCCATGGGGTGGTGGTACACTCAAACAGCACCCTTCGGTAATGCTAGAGGTATCACACCGAACACCGGTGTGACCCCGTTTATATACAATTTTGGGGCAATAAAAGTTTAGGCGGCACAAGTTAAGACACAGTTTTAGAGACATATATGGTCATGTTTTGGAATACTGCCAGCTCATTGGAGAGTTTCAAACCCGCTGGTCAGTTAGCGGCACATTCCTGAAGGTTTACGGGTCAGTGAGAACTGCGCATGTGTGGCTTGACCAGAACTAAAAATAGCCTGTTGCTGGGCAGATGAGAGTGGTCAGTGGAACGGACAAAGGACTAAAGGGCACGTCGGCCACGAGGCCGCTCATGGTCTAAGATGGCCGCTGCAACATTCAAAATGGCGTTTATCGTATATAGCCAAGTTAAAGAGGACAACGTGTAGATTCGGCTAATCGCTAATCCGGACGGGCCAATTACGACAATGCATGCACACACCATCCTTCCTACAGTCTGAAGAAGACAAGTGGAGCATGCAGCCACTCATGCATGCACACACCATCCTTCCTCCAGTCTTAAGAAGACAAGTGGAGCATGCTGCCACTCATGCATGCACACACCATCCTTCCTACAGTCTTAAGAAGACAAGTGGAGCATGCAGACACTCATGCATGCACACACCATCCTTCCTCCAGTCTTAAGAAGACAAGTGGAGCATGCTAACACTCATGCATGCACACACCATCCTTCCTACAGTCTTAAGAAGACAAGTGGAACACGCTGCCACTCATGCATGCACACACCATCCTTCCTACAGTCTTAAGAAGACAAGTGGAGCATGCTGCCACTCATGCATGCACACAACATCCTTCCTACAGTCTGAAAAAGACAAGTGGAGCATGCTGCCACTCATGCATGCACACGCCATCCTCCCTACAGTCTTAAGAAGACAAGTGGAGCATGCTGCCACTCATGCATGCACACACCATCCTTCCTACAGTCTTAAGAAGACAAATGGATCATGCAGACACTCATGCATGCACACACCATCCTTCCTCCAGTCTTAAGAAGACAAGTGGAGCATGCTGCCACTCATGAATGCACACACCATCCTTCCTACAGTCTTAAGAAGACAAGTGGAGCATGCTGCCACTCATGCATGCACACACCATCCTTCCTACAGTGTTAAGAAGACAAGTGGAGCATGCTGCCACTCATGCATGCACACACCATCCTTCCTACAGTCTTAAGAAGACAAGTGGAGCATGCAGTCACTCATGCATGCACACACCATCCTTCCTCAAGTCTTAAGAAGACAAGTGGAGCATGCTGCCACTCATGCATGCACACACCATCCTTCCTACAGTCTTAAGAAGACAAGTGGAGCATGCAGACACTCATGCATGCACACACCATCCTTCTTACAGTCTTAAGAAGACAAGTGGAGCATGCTGCCACTCATGCATGCACACACCATTCTTCCTCCAGCCTGAAGAAGACAAGTGGAGAATGCAGACACTCATGCATGCACACACCATCCTTCCTCCAGACTTAAGAAGACAAGTGGAGCATGCTGCCACTCATGCATGCACACACCATCCTTCCTACAGTCTTAAGAAGAGAAGTTAGGCATGCTGCCACTCATGCATACACACACCATCCTTCCTACAGTCTTAAGAAGACAAGTGGAGCATGCTGCCACTCATGCATGCACACACCACCCTTCCTACAGCCTTAGGAACACAAGTGGAGCATGCAGACACTCATGCATGCACACACCATCCTTCCTACAGTCTTAAGAAGACAAGTGGAGCATGCTGCCACTCATGCATGCACACACCATCCTTCCTACAGTCTTAAGAAGACAAGTGGAGCATGCTGCCACTCATGCATGCACAAACCATCCTCCCTACAGTCTGAAGAAGACAAGTGGAGCATGCTGCCACTCATGCATGCACACACCATGCTTCCTACAGTCTGAAGACGACAAGTGGAGCATGCTGCCACTCATGCATGCACACACCATCCTTCCTACAGTCTTAAGAAGACAGGTGGAGCATGCTGCTACTCATGCATGCACACAACATCCTTCCTACAGTCTTAAGAAGACAAGTGGAGCATGCACACTAATGCATGCACACACCATGCTTCCTACAGTATTAAGAAGACAAGTGGAGCATGCTGCCAGTCATGCATGCACACAACATCCTTCCTACAGTCTGAAGAAGACAAGTGGAGCATGCAGACACTCATGCATGCACACACCATCCTTCCTCCAGTCTTAAGAAGACAAGTGGCGCATGCTGCCACTCATGCATGCACACACCATCCTTCCTACAGTCTTAAGAAGACAAGTGGAGCATGCTGCCACTCATGCATACACACACCATCCTTCCTACAGTCTTAAGAAGACAAGTGGAGCATGCACACTCATGCATGTACACACCATCCTTCCTACAGTCTTAAGAAGAGAAGTGGAGCATGCAGACACTCATGCATGCACACACCACCCTTCCTACAGTCTTAAGAAGACAAGTGGAGCATGCTGCCACTCATGCATGAACACACCATCCTTCCTACAGTCTTAAGAAGACAAGTGGAGCATGCTGCCACTCATGCATGCACACACCATCCTTCCTACAGTCTGAAAAAGACAAGTGGAGCATGCTGCCACTCATGCATACACACACCATCCTTCCTACAGTCTTAAGAAGACAAGTGGCGCATGCACACTCATGCATGTACACACCATCCTTCCTACAGTCTTAAGAAGACAAGTTGAGCATGCTGCCACTCATGCATGCACAGAGACTCCTGAATGGGCACACACCATCCTTCCTACAGTCTTAAGAAGACAAGTGGGGCATGCAGACACTCATGCATGCACACACCATCCTTCCTCCAGCCTGAAGAAGACAAGTGGAGCATGCTGCCACTCATGCATGAACACACCGTCCTTCCTACAGTCTTAAGAAGACAAGTGGAGCATGCTGCCACTCATGCATGCACACACCATCCTTCCTACAGTCTGAAGAAGACAAGTGGAGCATGCAGCCACTCATGCATACACACACCATCCTTCCTACAGTCTTAAGAAGACAAGTGGAGCATGCACACTCATGCATGTACACACCATTGTGAGAAGTTGGCCTGATATGTAGTGTTTCCAATTCTGGAACCACTGGGTATCAGTCCAAACAAACCCCAAAGATGTCAGGTTGTAAGTCAACCTTGTTAGACAAGCTATCCTAGTGGTAGCATGGACTAAGCAGCCTTAAAGGCTTAACTTAAGAGGTCGTGTTAAGCGAGCTGTTTTACCACATACAATCCTGTAATCAAATGAAAGGACACCACACAAGTATATATTATAAAAATATATGTATTTATTTCTAAATTACTCCCCAGTACTCTTTATGAGGAAAGGGGCACAAGCGTTAAATCAAAAGCACAGTTAAACATATAAAGTTGCACAATTATGGATGAGGGCGGGTGGCCACTCGGACCATATACTAAAAAAATGGTATAAGGAACACTTATCGAACAGTGGTTAGGCCTAGGGCCTAGAGATTCGCTGGGAGCAGTCAGGACTAGCAATGATGAAGTCGGGAGTAGCCCACAGGAGACGGGTGCAGCACGGAAAGTGCGGCGCGCACCAATGCAATGTCAATGGTGCGTAAAAGTTAGTTAAAGTGAATTAAAAGATACTTCCGCTGAACCTAGAGACACAAAACTTTAGACACAGACCCTAGAGGTGTGTACCAGTGTATGTACACCGGCGTTGCAATGTTACCTCACCCACAGGCCGTGGGTGCACAGGGTCGAAGTGGCGTCGGGTCTCGACACGCAGGTTCTTGGTGCTTGGAGCTGTTGCAGCTGCAGGCGATGTGAAGCAGAAGTGTCCGGTGCGATCCAAGGGTGGATCGAAGTAGAAAAGTACCTGAAAGCAGAGGGGACAGAGTCTGGGTCACTCAGCAGTGACCAGGGTGGAACCAGGACGGAACCAGGCAATGTCGGGCGCAATCAGGTGGTTGTCGATAGGCTTCTCTCCGCTGTCATGTGGGCTCTGGGGTATCTGCGACGTCCAGGAGCGGGTCACGATCTGTCCCACGTAGGCTCTCACCGTCAGCACCGTCGGCTTCAAGATTGCAGCAAACAGCACTTGGCAAAAGCAATCTACGCGGAACCGGGAGATTGCTTATCACTCGAACCAGGAGGGTCAGAGTGGGGGCTCCTTTTCACAGGAGCTGGTGCAGATTTGGAGCAACCAGAAAAGCGAGTCGTATTTCAAGTTTCGTCGGCACAGGGGCCACAAGCCAGCTGGCAAGTGACCGGGCCAACGCGTCGAGCCCACACAAGCAGAAGGGCCCCACGCAGCACTCGTCAAGTGTGGAGGGGTGAGCTTTGGTGCAAGTGGAGCTCGGGGCTGGGGCTTCTCAAACCCCGGTGCACAGCTTCGAGGATCACTCGTGGGCTGCACGGTCAGCGTCTCGTGGCCTTTTCAAGATGGCGTGCCCCACGCTTCCGGTCGCCTCCACTGGTCTCAGCTCTGCAGGGACTGTGGATCGGGCAGGTAGAAGGCAGGCAAGCTTGATCTCGTCAATCTCTGTCGCTCGAGTTCCGGCGGGAACTGCAACAAAGCAAGGGTCGAGGGCTGGATGGTACCTGTTTGCACAGGGTGGTCACTCCTTGACCACAAGGGAGATTCTTCAGTCTTCTAACGTCGTGTAGAAAGTCGAAGGGTCCAGAATTCGTTTCTTATGTTTCTTCAGGATGATCTGAGTTGCATTGGCACTGCTCCCCCTCTTATTCGAATCTGGGGGGTTGGACATCCTGCTAGGTCCCCTCCTATGGGTGGGACCCAGGAAGGGGGTGGTTACACCCCTCTCCTTTGATCCTGGCCGCGCTGGGACAGGGGCTGGGAGGCCCCAGAACCGGTTTGGCCGGATTATGCAAGGGGCAGCCTTGTGCTCCCCAGGCAGTGTCTGGTTTCTTTGAAACCTCCCTACTCCAATCCACTATCTCCTGTCTGGGGTGGTTTGACACCGCCCTGTGACAGGAAACTCTTTGTCCAGGCCTCCTCTGCCGAGTTTCGGTCAGCAGCAGGAGGCCAGACCCGTGTCTGTGGCAGGGGCATCCATTTTGTGGATCTAAGGCTCATTTTAAATCAACCGCGTTTCAGTAAAGTAACATGTCTTCTCCCTCTAGAAGGCTGGAATGCTACCCCCGTCGCCAGAACTGGCGAGGGGGTAGTATTCCAATTCGTATGACACCTTACACGACATGTTTTGATAAAGCCAAACCAAAGTTGCTATATAACCGCAAGGATTATAAGGCGCTTAAGAGTATATGGTATGGCATTATCCCGGATCAGCTTAGGAGTTGTTCCCGACAGCTGCAGACAGGCTCAGCTCATGCCAGAGCTCCATCTCACATAAAACCACGCACTCTGCCTCCAGGATTGATGAGGCCTTCCATAGGAGTGGCTTACAGGCTATATATGTGTCCAGATATAGGTTTACATATAGGTATACTATATCTAAGCAAGGGGTGACTACACCCACTTGCCCCAGCTGAGTGATCAGCCAGTTGTGTCAATTTAAGAACCAGCCAGGGGTGGCAAAAGCTATGCTTCAGCCCCTGGTAGGCCTTGGTGGCACCTATGCCCTGAGCACCTATAGTGCATGGTACAGGGGCTGACAAGGAGTCCATTTCCAATTGTGGTATGTACCTATAGCACATGTATTATACATTTAGAGAGAGAACAGCAGGCTGGGGGTCAGATTAGCAGGCCCACAGCCTCAGTTAGTCAAAAACCAGTGAAGCAAAAAGCAAAAATTGGGGTGACCATAGGATAGCAGACCCTACTCTCCTACACAACCCCCCCCCCCCAAACGCAGGGACATTAAACTTAACCTTGACCAGATAAGTCTTCATGTTCTAAGTGGAAGTACCTGGAGAGACCATCTGCATTACCATGGTCAGTCCCTGGGCGGTGCTCCACTGTAAAGTCCATCCCCTGTAGGGAAATGGACCACCTGAGCAGTTTGGGATTTTCACCCTTCATCTGATTTAGCCACAAGAGGGGCTTATGGTCTGTCTGAATTAGGAAGTGAGTACCAAACAAGTATGGCCTCAACTTCTTCAGGGCCCAAACCACAGCAAAGGCCTCCCTCTCAATAGCTGACCAACGTTTCTCCCTGGGGGTCAGCCTTCTGCTAATAAAAGCAATGGGCTGGTCTTGACCATCTTGATTAAGTTGTGAAAGCACAGCTCCCACCCCCAACTCAGAAGCATCTGTCTGTACAATGAACTGTTTGGAGTAGTCAGGACTCTTCAGGATAGGTGTAGAGCACATGGCCTTCTTCAGGTCATCAAATGCCTTTTGACAGCTAACTGTCCACTGAACCTTTTTGGGCATCTTCTTGGATGTCAAGTCATTCAATGGTGTCACAATGGACCCATAGTTCTTTACAAATTTTCTGTAATACCCAGTCAGGCCCAATAAGGCTCTGACTTGTGTCTGGGTAGTTGGAAGAGCCCAGTCCTGTATGGTCTGGATCTTGCTCTCCAGTGGTTGAACTTGACCCCCACCTACTAGGTGGCCCAAGTACACAACCTTGCTCTGCCCTATCTGGCACTTAGTAGCCTTGATAGTCAGGCCTGCCTTCTGCAGGGCCTCCAGAACCTTCTTCAGGTGGATCAGGTGATCCTCCCAGGTGGAGCTAAAGACAGCAATATCATCTAGATATGCTGCACAAAAGTCATCCAACCCAGCAAGGACTTGATTCACCAACCTTTGGAAGGTGGCAGGTGCATTCTTCAAACCAAAGGGCATTACCACAAACTGATAATGCCCACTAGGGGTAGAGAATGCTGTTTTGGCTTTTGACTCTTCAGCTAGTCTGATTTGCCAGTAGCCAGCTGTCAAATCAAATGTGCTCAGAAACTTGGCAGAAGCCAATTTATCAATGAGCTCATCTGCTCTTGGAATGGGATGAGCATCTGTCCTAGTGACAGCATTGAGACCTCTGTAGTCCACACAAAACCTCATTTCGGTGCGGTGGAAGACGGTGGCAGTGTCTTCCCACCGCTAGCTTGTTGTATGCGGAGTCAATCTGACTAGTGTGTGACCAGTAGCGCGTTTTTAATTCACAGCGCATTTTAAGATTTGTGATCTTTTAAATTACTCAGCGCACGATTTCCTGAGAGCACTGCTCGAAATTGTTTAATTCTTTTTTAAATACTTGTACCAACACTATCATAGCCTTACCGGAGTGCTGACCCGATTCCTCTTCCTGCCCGCCTCGGTCCGACTCGGTAATTCTTTACCGTTGTGCGGAGGGCGGACAGGTGAGGGCCAGGCACTTCCGGGAGCGGTTAGCGCTCTAGTTGTCCACTGGGGGCTACTTAGGCGGAGCCTTCAGACAGCGCAGCTGCGGTGGAAGACGGTGGCAGTGTCTTCCCACCGCTAGCTTGTTGTATGCGGAGTCAATCTGACTAGTGTGTGACCAGTAGCGCGTTTTTAATTCACAGCGCATTTTAAGATTTGTGATCTTTTAAATTACTCAGCGCACGATTTCCTGAGAGCGCTGCTCGAAATTGTTTAATTCTTTTTTAAATACTTGTACCAACACTATCATAGCCTTACCGGAGTGCTGACCCGATTCCTCTTCCTGCCCGCCTCGGTCCGACTCGGTAATTCTTTACCGTTGTGCGGAGGGCGGACAGGTGAGGGCCAGGCACTTCCGGGAGCGGTTAGCGCTCTAGTTGTCCACTGGGGGCTACTTAGGCGGAGCCTTCAGACAGCGCAGCTGCGGTGGAAGACAGTGGCAGTGTCTTCCCACCGCTAGCTTGTTGTATGCGGAGTCAATCTGACTAGTGTGTGACCAGTAGCGCGTTTTTAATTCACAGCGCATTTTAAGATTTGTGATCTTTTAAATTACTCAGCGCACGATTTCCTGAGAGCGCTGCTCGAAATTGTTTAATTCTTTTTTAAATACTTGTACCAACACTATCATAGCCTTACCGGAGTGCTGACCCGATTCCTCTTCCTGCCCGCCTCGGTCCGACTCGGTAATTCTTTACCGTTGTGCGGAGGGCGGACAGGTGAGGGCCAGGCACTTCCGGGAGCGGTTAGCGCTCTAGTTGTCCACTGGGGGCTACTTAGCCATCGCCTCTCCGGAAGCGCGCAGCGATTGCGCGCAGCCTCATTGCAGCCGAAGACCAGCCAAAGAGCTGCCCGTCTGCGCCCGTCCGCGACAGGACGAGGCGACGGGGCAAGACGCTTACAACATGCCGCCTTTACGAGCGGGTAAACATATCAGGTATGAGGCCACATTTCTGAAAACCTTAAACCAACAAACATCTCTATGTTATTCTGAGGATAGCAGACCTTGTTTTGTAGGACCGTTTTCATGCAAAAAATGTCATTACTCCTCCATGCCTTTTACTAAATCCTATAAACACAGCAAGTCACCTCAGGATTTGCACTGTATCCTAATTAATGCTCGCTCAATGCCCAAACATCAAATTGAGATCTGGGATTTAATACACTCTTTAACTCCAGATCTATGTTTCATCACAGAAACTTGGCTAAAGCCCCACACGGTATCTGCCATTGCATTGGGAGTACCTCTGGGATATAAATTTCACCACTCTGACCGTCCTGACAAAATAGGTGGCGGCATCGCCATAATTTACAAAGAGTCTCTCAAACTAGACATCTTGGACAAACAATGTTGCAAAGAGATGGAAACTATGGTTTTCAGAGTCATTCTCCCAAACAGAAAAGCTAGTAAAGGCGTACTCATATACAGACCACCCCCTCCTTGTCCCAATTTCTCTACATCTCTCTTAGAGATGCTTGGCCCTTATATACGGGCTAATGAGGATTTTCTTCTTCTTGGAGATTTTAATATTCATACCGACCAAACTGACTCCATAGGCGTTAAAAGTCTGACTACCGACATGAACACCATCGGTCTGACACAAAAAAATCAGGATCCCACTCATGAAGGTGGACACTGCATTGACCTGATTTATACCAACTTTGACAATATACTGTGTCATAAACCCATCCAACTTAATTGGTCAGATCATTTCTTACTTCAATTTACAATTCTTCAAGCCAATGCAGGTCCCCACAAGAAACCCCTACCCCCTTCCATACGCAGACAGTGGCATAAAATCACACTGGACATGTTACAAAAGGCGTGGGAAAAACCCGAGATTAGAGACACCGAAGTCGTTGAACACAAGTTAACTATGTTCCAACAATCCCTTACTACAGCCTTTGACAAAATTGCCCCCCTGAAAACATTCAAACAATTCCCTGCAGCTAAGCAGGAGAAATGGTATACCGAGGCCCTTAGGAAAGAGAAACAAGAATGCAGGAGGATAGAAAAAAGGTGGAGGAAATCACACTCCGAGGAGAACGAAAAGGCATACCGCACAGCGCAAAACAACTATTACAAACATATTAAAGCTGCCCGCAAAAACACTATTGCTCAACAACTATTAGAAGCAGGCAATTCTCCCAAAGAATTGTATAGGATTCTGGAAACTTTTACTAAACCCATGGCCTGCACAAGTCCAGATGACTTCTCACAAAATCTTTGTGAAGAGGTCTCACTATACTTCGAAAACAAAATAGAGAAAATCTATGAAAAAATTCTGGCATCCCAACCAAATAGTGATATCATGAATACCTCCTCCTCTAATAACAATACCAACTTCACATTAACTACATTTCCTCCTGTCAATACCGAAGAGCTCCATACCATTATGACCCAAGTAAAATCTGGATCACCGAATGACCTAATTCCTGTCAAAACCCTGACTTCTCTCCGTACCTTGCTAGCCCCTTACATTCAGGATGTAATAAATCAGTCTTTGAAAGAGGGAAAAGTACCAGCTGAGTGGAAAAATGCAGTGGTGAACCCCATCCGCAAGAATGCGGCACTCCCGTGGACAGAGCTTTCCAACCTCCGTCCCATCTCCCTTCTGCCTTATTACAGCAAGATGGCCGAGAAACATGTTAATGCTCACCTGTCTAGTTATATCGAGGCAGCGGGCGGCCTAGACAACTCGCAATCTGGTTTCAGGCCTAACCATAGCACCGAATCGGCTCTCCTCTCAGTGACAGATAACATCAGAATGTCACTTGACAGGGGGAGCTCAGTGATTCTGGTGCTATTGGATTTGTCCGCTGCCTTCGACACGGTGTCGCATGAAATTCTTCTCGACCGTCTGAAGGCAGTGGGAGTAAAAGGGACCGCCCTTGCATGGCTTGAAAGCTTTCTCGAAGACAGACAACAAGGGGTCAAACTAGGCTCTCATAAATCTGTGTGCAGGAAGCTTACCAAGGGTGTGCCACAGGGCTCATGCTTGAGCCCCACGTTATTTAACGTATATGTGGCCCCTTTGGCAGAGATTATAAGATCTTACAGGTTCTCTCCAATTTCCTACGCTGACGACACTCAGCTGCTGTTTCCCTTCCAGACCATCACTCCTGCTGTCATGAAATCCTTTCAAGATGGCATGAGAGCAGTGGCGGGTTGGATGGCTCAGAACTTCCTCCAGTGCAACGTGTCCAAAACGGAGGTCATGTTGTTCGGAGGGGCCACCTTGCTCTGGTCGCCTGATTGGTGGCCACTTGAGCTAGGACCTGTCCCAGCGCCCAAACTTACCATCAAAAATCTGGGAGTACGCCTAGACCAAGCTCTGATAATGAAAGACCACGTCAATCAGGTTACGGGAACATGTTTCCGTACAATTGGTCTCCTACGGCGTATCTTCCCCTTCCTACCCAACATCTATAGGAAGACGCTGGTACAGGCACTAATCCTTGGACGAGTGGACTATTGTAATAGTCTACTCATTTCCGCCAACCAGGAACAACTACGCAGACTGCAGGTGGTGCAGAATACTGCGGCAAGACTCATCCTGAATGCCCCCCCCCGTACCCCTTCCCGCCCTCTTCTCTCCCATCTCCATTGGCTTCCAGTGCAACAGCGTATAAATTTCAAAATCTGCTGCATTATGCACAAGTGTATATATGGATCTGGCCCCAAATATCTAAGAGAAATTTTTCTTCTATATTCTCCTGGACGGGCTCTGCGCTCTAGCAACGTCATGCTGCTACATGTTCCTAAAGTTTCCAGAGCAAGACAGGGGGGGCGTGCACCCTCCTATAAAGGCCCTTTGTTGTAGAATTCTCTTCCACTTCAGTTGAGACTTACGCCCAATCTTTTTTCCTTTAGAAAAAAATTAAAAACTCACCTGTTCTCGCACGAATAAGATGGTCACTCTCGTTGTCACCCACTTACTACAGTCTGCCCAAGTCATGCAAGCTACGCGCGGAGATACCCCTCCGGGGCTGATTCAGGCGCGATACAAGACCTTAAATAAATAAATAAATACATTTCTCTCTTCCCATCTTTGGTATGAGGTTTTGGCACAAGGACCACTGGGCTAGCCCATGGGCTCTCTGATGGCTCAATCACTCCAAGCTCCAACATCTTTTGCACCTCAGCCTTTATACAATCCCTGACATGGTCAGGTTGCCTGTAGATCTTATTCTTCACAGGCAGATTGTCACCAGTGTCCACCTCATGGGTGCACCAGTTAGTCTGGCTGGGTGTGAGTGAAAACAAATGTCTGTGGGCCTGCAACACCTGTCTGCAGTCCACCTGTTGCTGCTCAGTGAGGCTGCCTGCCAAGGCTACTCCATCAACTGAACCATCATCAGGGTTCTGGGAAAGCAGGTCTGGGAGAGGGTCACTCTCTTCCTCCTGTTCCCCATCTGTGGCCATGAGGAGACTCATGTCCTCCCTGTCAACAAATGCTTTCAACCGATTTACATGGAGCACCCTGTGGGGGCTCCTAGGGGTACCAAAGTCAACCAAGTAGGTGACTTCTCCCTTCTTTTCAATGATAGGGTAGGGTCCAGTCCATTGGTCCTGGAGAGCTGCTGGCCCCACTGGGTCCAACACCCACACCTTCTGCCCTGGCTGGTACTCAACCAGAACAGCCTTTTGGTCATGCCAAGCTTTCTGTAATTCTTGACTTGCCTCAAGGTTTTTGGATGCTCTCTCCATGTATTCAGCCATCCTGGAGCGGAGACCAAGTACATAGTCCACAATGTCTAGTTTAGGCTTTTTGAGAGGTAACTCCCATCCTTCCTTCACCAAACTCAATGGACCCCTTACAGGGTGGCCAAACAAAAGTTCAAAAGGGCTGTAGCCAACCCCCTTCTGTGGGACCTCTCTGTAAGCAAAGAGCAAGCAGGGTAAAAGGATGTCCCATTTCCGCCTAAGCTTCTCTGGTAAACCTTTTATCATTCCCTTTAGGGTCTTGTTGAACCTTTCAACAAGCCCATTGCACTGTGGATGGTAGGGTGTGGTAAACTTATAGTTTACTCCACACTCTTTCCACATTGCTTTCAAGTATCCAGACATAAAGTTAGTACCTCTGTCTGAAAGAACCTCCTTTGGAAAGCCCACTCTTGAGAAAACTGCAATGAGGGCTTTTGCCACCACAGGAGCTGTGGTGGTCCTCAGGGGAATTGCCTCTGGATACCTGGTGGCATGATCCACTACCACCAGTATAAATCTGTGCCCAGATGCTGTTGGAGGATCCATGGGACCCACAATGTCTATTCCAACTCTTTCAAAGGGTACCCCCACCACAGGTAGTGGTATCAGGGGGGCCTTTGTTGTGCCACCTGACTTACCACTGGCTTGGCAAGTGACACAGGAGCGACAAAACTCCTTGACATTTTCTGACATGTGAGGCCAGTGAAAGTGTGGAACAAGCCTGTCCCAAGTCTTATTCTGGCCTAGGTGTCCTGCAAGGGGAATATCATGGGCCAAGGTAAGAAGGAAGCCCCTAAACTTCAAAGGTATAACCAACCTCCTGGTTGTGCCAGGCTTGGGGTCTCTAGCCTCTGAATAAAGGAGTCTTTCATCCCAATACACTTTATGGGTACCTTGAGCATTCCCTGCAGCCTCAGCAGCAGCTTGCTGTCTGAGGGGTTCAAGTGAAGGGCAATCTAATTGGGCCTGCCCCAGGTCTGCCCTTGAGGGTCCCCCTGTCCCCAGAAACTCAACCTGATCAGGTTCAAGCTCCTCTGAGACAGTCTCCTCTTGGACTGCAGAATCAGTTTCCTGTGAAACTTGATCCTCAACCTGGGGCAAGTGGGAAGGCACAGCCTTAACCCTCTTGCTCCTTCTCTTGGGTTGTGGTTGGTCTATTGTTTCAAGATCCACCACTGGTTCAGGAAGGCACTTCTTAGCCTGAGACCTTGTCACTGCAAGGACATGAGCTGAAATCCCTAGCATTTCTGCATGAGTCCTGTACTCCACTTCTGACCAAACTGAGCTTTCAAGACCATTGCCTAACAGACAGTCTACTGGGAGGTCTGCACTCACAACAACTTTCTTTAGGCCATCTACCCCTCCCCAGGAGAAGTTCACAACAGCCACACTATGTGAAGTAGTGGAGTTGCTTGCATTGGTCACTAGGTAACTTTCACCTAGTACAATCTGTCCAGGGTCCACAAAGTCAGGTGTCACCATTGTGACACTGGCACAAGTGTCCCTGTAGGCCTGAGCCAGTTTCTCATTGATTAGGGGAGTCTGCCTATATTTGCCCAGGTTACTGGGGCTTACTGCAGTGGGCAACGATAAGTCCACATCATATAGGAGAACTGCCTGTGTGGGGATTCTGACTAGGCCAGATTCCACCTCAGTACCCAGGGTCAACCCTACTAAACCCTTTGGCTGTGTACCACCACTGTTAACTGTACTAGGGGGTGCAGGTGCTTTAGGAGCTGCAGTGGTGGGGACTGGATTTTTCTTAGTGCATTCACTGCCCCAGTGTGAAACTGATTTGCAGGTATTACACCAAGGTTTCTTTGGGCCATCATTCTTCTTTTTCTTGTTTCCATTTTGGGAACCCCCCTCCTTATTGCTAGTTTGGGGGCCTGAAGACTTCTGGTCCTTTTCTTTATCTTTCTGATTCCCACCCTTCTGGTCTGTTTTCTTCTGGTCACCTTGGTTCTGGTTTTTCTGCTTAATCCTTGTTCTGACCCATTTGTCTGCCTTCTTTCCCAATTCTTGGGGAGAGGTCAAATCAGAGTCAACAAGGTATTGATGCAACAGCTGGTTCTGACAGTTATTAAGGATCTGCTCTCTCATCATAAGATTGTACAATCCTGTATAGTCTGAAACTTTACTTCCCTGCAGCCAACCCTCCAGAGCCTTAGTGGCACAATCTACAAAATCAGTCCAGTCCTGAGTCTGTGCTTTTTGGGTGTCTCTGAACAACAACCTGTATTGCTCAGTGGTTAGGCCAAACCCTTCAATAAGAGCACTCTTCAGAACAGAGTAGTTTTTGGCATTCTCAGGTCTAACAGTGAGGAGCCTGTCCCTCCCTTTCTCAGAAAAGGAGTACCATAAAATTGCTGCCCACTGATCCTCAGGGACCTGCTGTACCATGCAGGCCCTCTCAAGAGCAGTCATCCATTTGTGGATATCATCCCCTTCCTTGTAGGGGGGCACAATTTTTGTCAGGTTTCTATTGTCATAGGCCCTGTCTTTTTCTTTAGGAATTTTGCTGCCACCAGTGGCATCTAAGCCACTTAATTTCTGTTCCCTAGCCAAGGTAAGTTTAGCTTGAGCCAAGGTAAGTTTAGCTTGAGCCAGAGCTACCTCCTCCCTCTCTATCTGGAGTTGGACAGCCCTCATTCTGGCCCTATGCTCTTTCCTCTGGGAGGGAGTCATCCCTCTCTGAGATTCTCTTGAGGCACTAGAAAGATGAGAGTCCCTTGATTGAGATCTCACCCTCCTGTTACCTGGGAGAATTTGGCTATGAGATCTGGAGTGGTGCTGGCCCTCTCCATTCTCATGTAGGTCCAGGTTGGCCTGGTTAAGCCTGGCAACCTGTACCTGGTTTCCCCTCTGATCCTGATCTTCAGGCTCTTCTAAATCAGAGCCTTCCTCTTCCTCTTCCTCCTCCTCTTCTTCATCTTCTGGAAGATTCTCATTCTCATTCTCAGGGGAGTGTATCCCTTCACCTGATTCTAAGGGAGCCTGACTCACCTTATCTAAGTCATCATTTTCTAGGATAGCTATTAGGGAAGGAATGGTAGGGCCTCTGCCCTTTTTTAGCCCCCTGGCTGTGCACAAGGCACTCAGGTCTTTGTGGCTAAGGTTGTCATATCTGGATGTTGTCCCTATAGGATCAACTATTACAGGAGCAGAGCCTGAGGCTCTACCTGTATCAGACATGACTGCTAGTGAGGTGTAAGTGATGCACTTACCTACACTAAGTGTTTTCCTACTGTACCTTGCTAGTGAGTTGTAGTCAGGGTGTGCTAATCCCTTTAATCTACAACTACTAAGTTCAGTAGAACTTAATATGCTAAGCTTTTGATTTATATGTACCTAGAGGTACTTGATGTGATCTTTCAATTTGATAAAGATTGCAATGGTAAAACAAACAGCAAGCTCAAATCCCACCGCTGCCACCAATGTGAGAAGTTGGCCTGATATGTAGTGTTTCCAATTCTGGAACCACTGGGTATCAGTCCAAACAAACCCCAAAGATGTCAGGTTGTAAGTCAACCTTGTTAGACAAGCTATCCTAGTGGTAGCATGGACTAAGCAGCCTTAAAGGCTTAACTTAAGAGGTCGTGTTAAGCGAGCTGTTTTACCACATACAATCCTGTAATCAAATGAAAGGACACCACACAAGTATATATTATAAAAATATATGTATTTATTTCTAAATTACTCCCCAGTACTCTTTATGAGGAAAGGGGCACAAGCGTTAAATCAAAAGCACAGTTAAACATATAAAGTTGCACAATTATGGATGAGGGCGGGTGGCCACTCGGACCATATACTAAAAAAATGGTATAAGGAACACTTATCGAACAGTGGTTAGGCCTAGGGCCTAGAGATTCGCTGGGAGCAGTCAGGACTAGCAATGATGAAGTCGGGAGTAGCCCACAGGAGACGGGTGCAGCACGGAAAGTGCGGCGCGCACCAATGCAATGTCAATGGTGCGTAAAAGTTAGTTAAAGTGAATTAAAAGATACTTCCGCTGAACCTAGAGACACAAAACTTTAGACACAGACCCTAGAGGTGTGTACCAGTGTATGTACACCGGTGTTGCAATGTTACCTCACCCACAGGCCGTGGGTGCACAGGGTCGAAGTGGCGTCGGGTCTCGACACGCAGGTTCTTGGTGCTTGGAGCGGTTGCAGCTGCAGGCGATGTGAAGCAGAAGTGTCCGGTGCGATCCAAGGGTGGATCGAAGTAGAAAAGTACCTGAAAGCAGAGGGGACAGAGTCTGGGTCACTCAGCAGTGACCAGGGTGGAACCAGGACGGAACCAGGCAATGTCGGGCGCAATCAGGTGGTTGTCGATAGGCTTCTCTCTGCTGTCACGTGGGCTCTGGGGCATCTGCGACGTCCAGGAGCGGGTCACGATCTGTCCCACGTAGGCTCTCGCCGTCAGCACCGTCGGCTTCAAGATTGCAGCAAACAGCACTTGGCAAAAGCAATCCACGCGGAACCGGGAGATTGCTTATCACTCGAACCAGGAGGGTCAGAGTGGGGGCTCCTTTTCACAGGAGCTGGTGCAGATCTGGAGCAACCAGAAAGGCGAGTCGTATTTCAAGTTTCGTCGGCACAGGGGCCACAAGCCAGCTGGCAAGTGACCGGGCCAACGCGTCAAGCCCACACAAGCAGAAGGGCCCCACGCAGCACTCGTCGAGTGTGGAGGGGTGAGCTTTGGTGCAAGTGGAGCTCGGGCTGGGGCTTCTCAAACCCCGGTGCACAGCTTCGAGGATCACTCGTGGGCTGCACGGTCAGCGTCTCGTGGCCTTTTCAAGATGGCGTGCCCCACGCTTCCGGTCGCCTCCACTGGTCTCAGCTCTGCAGGGACTGTGGATCGGGCAGGTAGAAGGCAGGCAAGCTTGATCTCGTCGATCTCTGTCGCTCGAGTTCCGGCGGGAACTGCAACAAAGCAAGGGTCGAGGGCTGGATGGTACCTGTTTGCACAGGGTGGTCACTCCTTGACCACAAGGGAGATTCTTCAGTCTTCTAACGTCGTGTAGAAAGTCGAAGGGTCCAGAATTCGTTTCTTATGTTTCTTCAGGATGATCTGAGTTGCATTGGCACTGCTCCCCCTCTTATTCGAATCTGGGGGGTTGGACATCCTGCTAGGTCCCCTCCTATGGGTGGGACCCAGGAAGGGGGTGGTTACACCCCTCTCCTTTGATCCTGGCCGCGCTGGGACAGGGGCTGGGAGGCCCCAGAACCGGTTTGGCCGGATTATGCAAGGGGCAGCCTTGTGCTCCCCAGGCAGTGTCTGGTTTCTTTGAAACCTCCCTACTCCAATCCACTATCTCCTGTCTGGGGTGGTTTGACACCGCCCTGTGACAGGAAACTCTTTGTCCAGGCCTCCTCTGCCGAGTTTCGGTCAGCAGCAGGAGGCCAGACCCGTGTCTGTGGCAGGGGCATCCATTTTGTGGATCTGAGGCTCATTTTAAATCAACCGCGTTTCAGTAAAGTAACATGTCTTCTCCCTCTAGAAGGGTGGAATGCTACCCCCGTCGCCAGAACTGGCGAGGGGGTAGTATTCCAATTCGTATGACACCTTACACGACATGTTTTGATAAAGCCAAACCAAAGTTGCTATATAACTGCGAGGATTATAAGGCGCTTAAGAGTATATGGTATGGCATTATCCCGGATCAGCTTAGGGAGTTGTTCCCGACAGCTGCAGACAGGCTCAGCTCATGCCAGAGCTCCATCTCACATAAAACCACGCACTCTGCCTCCAGGATTGATGAGGCCTTCCATAGGAGTGGGTTACAGGCTATATATGTGTCCAGATATAGGTTTAGATATAGGTATACTATATCTAAGCAAGGGGTGACTACACCCACTTGCCCCAGCTGAGTGATCAGCCAGTTGTGTCAATTTAAGAACCAGCCAGGGGTGGCAAAAGCTATGCTTCAGCCCCTGGTAGGCCTTGGTGGCACCTATGCCCTGAGCACCTATAGTGCATGGTACAGGGGCTGACAAGGAGTCCATTTCCAATTGTGGTATGTACCTATAGCACATGTATTATAAATTTAGAGAGAGAACAGCAGGCTGGGGGTCTGATTAGCAGGCCCACAGCCTCAGTTAGTCGAAAACCAGTGAAGCAAAAAGCAAAAATTGGGGTGACCATAGGATAGCAGACCCTACTCTCCTACAACCATCCTTCCTACAGTCTTAAGAAGACAAGTGGAGCATGCACACTCATGCATGTACACACCATCCTTCCTACAGGCTTAAGAAGACAAGTGGAGCATGCACACTCATGCATGCACAAACCATCCTTCTTACAGTCTGAAGAAGACAAGTGGAGCATGCAGACACTCATGCATGCACACACCGTCCTTCCTACAGTCTTAAGAAGACAATTGGAGCATGCTGCCACTCATGCATGCACACACCATCCTTCCTACAGTCTTAAGAAGACAAGTGGAGCATGCTGCCACTCATGCATGCACACACCATCCTTCCTACAGTCTGAAAAAGACAAGTGGAGCATGCTGCCACTCATGCATGCATACGCCATCCTCCCTACAGTCTTAAGAAGACAAGTGGAGCATGCTGCCACTCATGCATGCACACACCATCCTTCCTACAGTCTTAAGAAGACAAATGGATCATGCAGACACTCATGCATGCACACACCATCCTTCCTCCAGTCTTAAGAAGACATGTGGAGCATGCTGCCACTCATGCATGCACACACCATCCTTCCTACAGTCTTAAGAAGACAAGTGGAGCATGCAGACACTCATGCATGCACACACCATCCTTCCTCCAGTCTTAAGAAGAGAAGTGGAGCATGCAGACACTCATGCATGCACACACCATCCTTCCTCCAGTCTTAAGAAGACATGTGGAGCATGCTGCCACTCATGCATGCACACACCATCCTTCCTACAGTCTTAAGAAGACAAGTGGAGCATGCAGACACTCATGCATGAACACACCATCCTTCCTACAGTCTTAAGAAGACAAGTGGAGCATGCAGACACTCATGCATGCACACACTATCCTTCCTACAGTCTGAAGAAGACAAGTGGAGCATGCACACTCATGCATGTACACACCATCCTTCCTACAGTCTTAAGAAGACAAGTGGAGCATGCACACTCATGCATGTACACACCATCCTTCCTACAGGCTTAAGAAGACAAGTGGAGCATGCAGACACTCATGCATGCACACACCGTCCTTCCTACAGTCTTAAGAAGACAAGTGGAGCATGCTGTCACTCATGCATGCACACACCATCCTTCCTACAGTCTTAAGAAGACAAGTGGAGCATGCTGCCACTCATGCATGCACACACCATCCTTCCTACAGTCTGAAAAAGACAAATGGAGCATGCAGACACTCATGCATGCACACACCATCCTTCCTCCAGTCTTAAGAAGAGAAGTGGAGCATGCTGCCACTCATGCATGCACACACCATTCTTCCTACAGTCTTAAGAAGACAAGTGGCGCATGCACACTCATGCATGTACACACCATCCTTCCTACAGTCTTAAGAAGACAAGTGGAGCATGCTGCCACTCATGCATGCACAGAGACTCCTGAATGGGCACACACCATCCTTCCTACAGTCTTAAGAAGACAAGTGGAGCGTGCAGACACACATGCATGCACACACCATCCTTCCTACAGTCTGAAGAAGACAAGTGGAGCATGCTGCCACTCATGCATGCACACGCCATCTTTCCTACAGTCTTAAGACGACAAGTGGAGCATGCTGCCACTCATGGATGCACACACAATGCTTCCTACAGTCTGAAGAAGACAAGTGGAGCATGCTGCCACTCATGCATGCACACACCATCCTTCCTACAGTCTTAAGAAGACAAGTGGAGCATGCTGCCACTCATGCATGCACACACCATCCTTCCTACAGTCTGGGTAAGACAAGTGGAGCATGCAGACACTCATGCATGCACACACCATCCTTCCTCCAGTCTTAAGAAGAGACGTGAAGCATGCAGACATGCATGCATGCACACACCACCCTTCCTACAGTCATAGGAAGACAAGTGGAGCATGCAGACACTCATGCATGCACACACCATCCATCCTACAGTCTGAAGAAGAGAAGTGGAGCATGCACACATGCATGCACACACCATCCTTCCTACAGTCTGAAGAAGACACGTGGAGCATGCAGACACTCATGCATGCACACACCATCCTTCCTACAGTCTTAAGAAGACAAGTGGAGCATGCTGCCACTCATGCATGCACACACCATCCTTCCTACAGTCTTAAGAAGACAAGTGGAGCATGCTGCCACTCATGCATGCACACACCATCCTTCCGACAGTCTTAAGAAGACAAGTGGAGCATGCAGACACTCATGCATGCACACACCATCCTTCCTACAGTCTTAAGAAGAGAAGTGGAGCATGCTGGAATCATGCATGCACACACCATCCTTCCTCCAGTCTTAAGAAGAGAAGTGGAGCATGGAGACACTCAGGCATGCACACACCATCCTTCCTACAGTCTTAAGAAGAGAAGTGGAGCATGCGGCACTCTCATGCATGTACACACCATCCTTCCTACAGTCTTAAGAAGACAAGTGGAGCATGCACACTCATGCATGCACACACCATCCTTCCTACAGTCTTAAGAAGACAAGTGGAGCATGCTGCCACTCATGCATGCACACACCATCCTTCCGACAGTCTTAAGAAGACAAGTGGAGCATGCTGCCACTCATGCATGCACATACCATCCTTCCGACAGTCTTAAGAAGACAAGTGGAGCATGCTGCCACTCATCCATGCGGACACCATCCTTCCTAAAGTCTTAAGAAGAGAGGTGGAGCATGCTGCACACTCATGCATGCACACACCATCCTTCCTACAATCTTAAAAAGACAAGTGGAGCATGCTGCCACTCATGCATGCACACACCATCCTGCCGACAGTCTTAAGAAGACAAGTGGAGCATGCAGACACTCATGCTTGCACACACCATCCTTCCTCCAGTCTGAAGAAGAGAAGTGGAGCTGGCTGCCACTCATGCATGCACACACCATCCTTCCTACAGTCTGAAGTAGAGAGGTGGAGCATGCAGACACTCATGCATTCACACACCATCCTTCCTACAGTCTGAAGAAGACAAGTGGAGCATGCAGACACTCATGCATGCACACACCATCCTTCCTCCAGTCTTAAGAAGAGAAGTGGAGCATGCAGACACTCATGCTTGCACACACCATCCTTCCTCCAGTCTTAAGACAAGTGGAGCATTCAGACACTCATGCTTGCACACACCATCCTTCCTACAGTCTGAAGACAAGTGGAGCATGCAGACACTCATGCATGCACACACCATCCTTCCTACAGTCTGAAGAAGACAAGAGGAGCATGCAGCCACTCATGCATGCACACACCATCCTTCCTCCAGTCTTAAGAAGACAAGTGGAGCATGCTGCCACTCATGCATGCACACACCATCCTTCCTACAGTCTTAAGAAGACAAGTGGAGCATGCTGCCACTCATGCATGCACACACCATCCTCCCTACAGTCTTAAGAAGACAAGTGGAGCATGCTGCCACTCATGCATGCACACACCATCCTTCCTACAGTCTTAAGAAGACAAATGGAGCATGCAGACACTCATGCATGCACACACCATCCTTCCTCCAGTCTTAAGAAGACAAGTGGAGCATGCTGCCACTCATGCATGCACACACCATCCTTCCTACAGTCTTAAGAAGACAGGTGGAGCATGCAGACACTCATGCATGCACACACCATCCTTCCTCCTGTCTTAAGAAGAGAAGTGGAGCATGCAGACACTCATGCTTCCACACAACATCCTTCCTACAGTCTGAAGAAGACAAGTGGAGCATGCAGCCACTCATGCATGCACACACCATCCTTCCTCAAGTCTTAAGAAGACAAGTGGAGCATGCTGCCACTCATGCATGCACACACCATCCTTCCTCCAGTCTTAAGAAGACAAGTAGAGCATGCAGACACTCATGCATGCACACACCATCCTTCCTACAGTCTTAAGAAGACAAGTGGAGCATGCAGACACTCATGCATGCACACACCATCCTTCCTACAGCCTTAAGAAGACAAGTGGAGCATGCAGACACTCATGCATGCACACACCATCCTTCCTACAGTCTTACGAAGACAAGTGGAGCATGCTGACACTCATGCATAAACACACCTTCCTTCCTACAGTCTTAAGAAGACAAGTGGAGCATGCAGACACTCATGCATGCACACACCATCCTTCCTCCAGTCTTAAGAAGAGACGTGAAGCATGCAGACATGCATGCATGCACACACCACCCTTCCTACAGTCATAGGAAGACAAGTGGAGCATGCAAAAACTCATGCATGCATACACCATCCATCCTACAGTCTGAAGAAGAGAAGTGGAGCATGCACACATGCATGCACACACCATCCTTCCTACAGTCTGAAGAAGACACGTGGAGCATGCAGACACTCATGCATGCACACACCGCCAGGATGCCCTTGGTGGTGACAGGTTGCGCTATACAAGTATGCCACAATACAATACAATACACACCATCCTTCCTACAGTCTTAAGAAGACAAGTGGAGCATGCTGCCACTCATGCATGCACACACCATCCTTCCTACAGTCTTAAGAAGACAAGTGGAGCATGCTGCCACTCATGCATGCACACACCATCCTTCCGACAGTCTTAAGAAGACAAGTGGAGCATGCAGACACTCATGCATGCACACACCATCCTTCCTACAGTCTGAAGAAGAGAAGTGGAGCATGCTGGAATCATGCATGCACACACCATCCTTCCTCCAGTCTTAAGAAGAGAAGTGGAGCATGGAGACACTCATGCATGCACACACCATCCTTCCTACAGTCTGAAGAAGAGAAGTGGAGCATGCTGGAATCATGCATGCACACACCATCCTTCCTACAGTCTTAAGAAGAGAAGTGGAGCATGCGGCACTCTCATGCATGTACACACCATCCTTCCTACAGTCTTAAGAAGACAAGTGGAGCATGCACACTCATGCATGCACACACCATCCTTCCTACAGTCTTAAGAAGACAGGTGGAGCATGCTGCCACTCATGCATGCACACACCATCCTTCCGACAGTCTTAAGAAGACAAGTGGAGCATGCTGCCACTCATGCATGCACATACCATCCTTCCGACAGTCTTAAGAAGACAAGTGGAGCATGCTGCCACTCATCCATGCGCACACCATCCTTCCTACAGTCTTAAGAAGAGAGGTGGAGCATGCTGCACACTCATGCATGCACACACCATCCTTCCTACAATCTTAAAAAGACAAGTGGAGCATGCTGCCACTCATGCATGCACACACCATCCTGCCGACAGTCTTAAGAAGACAAGTCGAGCATGCAGACACTCATGCTTGCACACACCATCCTTCCTCCAGTCTGAAGAAGAGAAGTGGAGCATGCTGCCACTCATGCATGCACACACCATCCTTCCTACAGTCTGAAGTAGAGAAGTGGAGCATGCAGACACTCATGCATGCACTCACCATCCTTCCTACAGTCTGAAGAAGACAAGTGGAGCATGCAGACACTCATGCATGCACACACCATCCTTCCTCCAGTCTTAAGAAGAGAAGTGGAGCATGCAGACACTCATGCTTGCACACACCATCCTTCCTCCAGTCTTAAGACAAGTGGAGCATTCAGACACTCATGCTTGCACACACCATCCTTCCTACAGTCTGAAGAAGACAAGTGGAGCATGCAGACACTCATGCATGCACACACCATCCTTCCTACAGTCTGAAGAAGACAAGTGGACTATGCAGCCACTCATGCATGCACACACCATCCTTCCTCCAGTCTTAAGAAGACAAGTGGAGCATGCTGCCACTCATGCATGCACACACCATCCTTCCTACAGTCTTAAGAAGACAAGTGGAGCATGCTGCCACTCATGCATGCACACACCATCCTCCCTACAGTCTTAAGAAGACAAGTGGAGCATGCTGCCACTCATGCATGCACACACCATCCTTCCTACAGTCTTAAGAAGACAAATGGAGCATGCAGACACTCATGCATGCACACACCATCCTTCCTCCAGTCTTAAGAAGACAAGTGGAGCATGCTGCCACTCATGCATGCACACACCATCCTTCCTACAGTCTTAAGAAGACAAGTGGAGCATGCAGACACTCATGCATGCACACACCATCCTTCCTCCTGTCTTAAGAAGAGAAGTGGAGCATGCAGACACTCATGCTTCCACACACCATCCTTCCTACTGGAGTTCTGGACTTTTTGGTTCCGTCCAGAGGTGTCAGGGACAACACCCGAAGACCCCGGAGTTCAACCTGTCTTGGTGCACAAACAAACAGAAACACGGGCTTCTCGATGGTGGCGTCAAAGACCAAAGGTTTATTACTGCAGGGACACAGAAGTCACAGAAACTGCACACGGGCAGTGTCTAGGAGCCTGTTCGATTTGTACAAAGAGGGTTGTTCCTTATATACTAAATATTCTGCTCGGGGCAAATTCTTTACATGTTACCACAGTTCTAAACATTCGTGTCTTAAACAATAAATATTTGGCGTTGCACAGGAATCGTCAACAGTATCTGATGTCAAAACATTACGAATGAGGGGTTCCCACTGTTCCATCATAATCCCATGTCAATTTCTCATTCAAGACCCGGACCGCCTCATCGTAAATTTCGTTACCTCCCCCTAATAAAGGCCCAGAAGGAAAGGAGCAGAGCCAGGTGCAGAAGATAGAAAGACAGGATAAGAGATGTTTGTGGGTCGTAAATGGGCACGGTTACCAGCTTCGGCCGCCTAATCATGATCAGGCCAACGAACACAAGAACCAGTATAGCAGGACTGGCCTCAGGCTGGGGAGGCCGCTCTTGCCGAGTCATGCTGCCACAGCGTTGCTGGCCTAAGGTGCACGTGTCACTAGCAAGGTGAATCGCCGGTTAAAGCCTACGTGTCCTTAAATGAAAAGAGGTCATTGCGTGTCCATTGACTATGTGAGGGCAAGGAATACAAAATGGCTTCCGTGTTCTAAGATGGATGCCATGGGTAAATCACAATTGTGTTGGTAACAGGAGTGCTCTTGCTCGTAGCATAGCGAAAACACCAGGATATACTAAATGGATCATTTGCGGTCCACTGATACCAAAATTATGTATTTACGACAATGTTACAAACACGAGTAAAATCGTCACGGAACCTCAGACCCTCCTTTTGCCCTTACATAGGCAATTACTCAGTCTATATCAGAGTCAGAGTCTAATTCTATGCTCATTAGGTCAGTGACATGTTGTTGTATCATCATCCTGTCTCGTGCCTTTTCTCCTAATGCAGGTGATTTTCTGAAACAGGTTGCAGCACAGAGACTACACAGAGCGGGACCACATTGGATAATAAGACAGCACGAGAACAGAAATACTAGGATGACACCAATGACCATCAGAACCTTCCATCCCCACGCTGATACCAGAGTCCAAAACCACTCCATGAAGGACCAGTTTCCCTTATCTACGTGTATAGAGTCGGAAATCTTGTGTAGCTTAGAGATTGCTTCATAGACTGTTGGAGCATTATTTGGAATAAAGACACAGCAGCTCGATTGGATCATTCTGCATACCCCACCTCGATCTGCAAGTATTACGTCTAGAACCATACGGTTCTGCAACGTCATGAGACGGTCCGCCTGAAGCTCAGCTGTTAAGTTACTAAGGGCACCAGCAGTTTCTGTAATAGTAGATTCAACTACCCGTGTTAGTTGACGTAGATTTCTACTATTGGCCATAGGCCCCCAAAACGGAAGGAAACCTTTGAAAAAGTCTCCAGCTTCTTGACCAGCGGTATCTTCCTTGCTGAAGACACCTCGTGCTACTCTGGTCTTGTGATAATCTGAAGAAGCAGTGTATGTCGGAGGTAACAATCGAGCAATATAACATGAACCTGAGAAGTCAGCAGGCAGCCATGTATAAGCTCTGTCCTGACAGATGAAGTAGGTACCCCTAGCAGTCAGAAAGGCAGGGGAGGAGTTAGACGGAAATACGTAAGTCTCAACGCACTCACTCCTCCCTAGCTGAGCTCTCGGATTTCTCCCATTTCCTTGCAAACAGACTTGACCTCGGTGAGGCACGACCCAAACTGAAGTGGAGCTTTTACGCTTGCTTTCTCCCAAACTAAGGCGATACTCTGTAGAGTTCCAACTCAAATACACCCGTAATTCATCTCTGGGGTAAGATGGAGTATTATTGACGTCTTTAATCATGTCAATAATTCCCTGGACTAAAGCTTTGTTGGCTGAGTTGTATTTAGTGGACCGTGGTGGACGCGCAGGATAGGTCTCAAGAGCATATGAAAAAATGGTCTGAAAGGCCTGAAATGATCCATTGTAGCTAAAAGGCAAGACTAAATAGGGAATGCCTTTATCCATAGTGTGAGGTATCAAGCCACACACCCAGCAGTCTGTAGTATTAACTACCAGTTGGTGTTGATGCAAGAGCTGTACAAATGTATTGTTAATAAATTCTGAGCGTCGAGCTTGTTCGTGTTCAGGAAATGAGTGAAAAGAATGCATAGAAGAAACCGTAGAAGTAGTAGGATCAAGGGGAGGTACTGTAGTTACTGGCATAAAAATCAAATGTATGCAAAAGATGATTCCACCCACCAACGTTATTAAAACAATTAAAAATGTAACTGCACATTGTATTAGAAAGCATTTGCTGTGAAGTATTCTGTATAGTCTATTTCTGCGAACATAAATTACATTTTCTCGTTGTAGCTCAGGAAGCTCCATCTTCTACGACCGTTCGCGACCACTGATGATGTGTACGTAGATGAAAATGCCTCTATCAGCCCTGGGAGTTCCCAGAACTAACAGAAAGGTCGACCTTGTGTCGGACCCCCGCAGATTCAACTAGGCACACAGCCACGACCCTACGGCTACCCAGACGGCAAGGCAATTTTTAAAACAAAAAGAAACAATACAAAGTATTAGCAAACTTCCTGGCTGGAGGCAATGTATAGCAAATTCAAATCTGAAAATAGGCAGTTTCCTGCTTTATTTGTCCATATTGCGAGAACGTAAGTTGTATCTCAGTTTTGCAGGAGCTGTCTGATCGGGAAACAATGTATTTTCAGCTGACGTTGCAATGTTCACGTTCGCAGATGGCAAATGTTCTTTTGGTACAGATGGCAAATGTTCATTGTGTGTGGATGACAAATGTTTAGGGTTCAAAAGAGCAGTTTCAGGAGGAGAGTCAGACTTTGGTGAATCCGTGATCAGTTCTGCATCGCTGAAAGGTATGAACCTGAGGACTTGTTCCGTTTCAGAGGCACCGATTCCTTTCTTTACCCAGTTGTCGTAAGGAAGTGGCAGAGGCACACGTTTAGCGTGTGTTGTATGGATCCAATTTCTTCTTCCGGCCACACGAATAGCAGTTCTCGTTGCTAGCAGGACTTGGAACGGGCCAATAAATCTGGGCTGAAGATTTTTCGTTCTTGCAAAATTTCGGATGACCACCTGATCACCCGGTTTCAGCTGATGGCCTGGACTCTCTGATGGCTTTGGCAATGCATCGAAAACCTGTTGGTGAATAAGACTTAATTTAGCAGTCAAGTCGAAAAGGTAATCAATTAACATTGGGTATTCCAGCTGCTTAAATTCTTTCGGTCTAGGTACCCCCCAAACATTTGCAGGACGACCGAAAACTATTTCGTAGGGACTAAGCCCTACTCTAGAATGTACAGTTGCTCTTGTTGATAGCAAAGCCAAAGGCAATGCGTCTGGCCAGGACAAACCCGTGGATGCTTGTATCTTAGCGAGTTTCAGTTTAAGGGTGCCATTGTAACCCTCGACTAAACCCGCGGACTGGGGATGATTTGCACTATGGAATTTTTGCCTAATCCCTAGGCCGGCACACACACTCTGCATAACTTTCCCTACGAACTCACTTCCGTTATCTGACCATACAATCCGTGGCATTCCGTATCTGGGGAAGTATTCTTTAAGAAGAATTTTGGCAGTGGATAAGGCAGTATTGTCCTTGAGTGGGTATGCTTCGATCCATCTGGAAAAAGCACAAACTACCACTAGGACGTATTTCAGGTTATTACAACGGTCCATGTGAATGAAGTCTAGCTGGATCACTTCAAAGGGCAGGAAGGAGGAGCGAAGTGACCTGCAGGTGTGGGGATTCCCTTGCCAGGATTATGCATCAAGCACACCATACAATTTCTCACCACTCTCTCTGCACACTTACTAATCCCGTCATTCTTCCAGACCGGAGCCAACATCTTACAAATCCCTTTTGAACTGATGTGCGCTGATCCATGCGCCATCGTTACTACTGCAAGCACATACGCATCAGGCAACATCCAACGCTGTTGTTCCGACAAGTCAATCCAACACCCACTCGAGTCTATTTTACCTGTGCTCTCTCTCCATGCACGTTTTTCCTCCTCAGTCGCCTCTTTCTGAATTTCTTTCACGCTTTCCACTGTGTCTTCACACATTCTAGACTCAGAAATCCATCTTGCAGACGTTGCAACATACATTCTACTCATCATATTTCTAGCTGTCTGTTTTGCAATCTCATCAGCAAAAGCATTCCCACGACCAACATCATCCGTGATTGCTTTATGAGCACTGCATTTCACAATCGCAACTTCAGTCGGTAAGGTTAGAGATTCCAACAAGTCATTAACTAGCTGACCATGTTGAATCTTAGTCCCATGGGACGTAATGAAACCTCTCTCTTTCCACAAACGGCCAAAACTATGGGCCACGCCGAACGCGTACTGACTATCTGTGAACACATTCACTCTCTTTCCCTTAGCTAAAACGCACGCTCTTGTTAGCGCGATCAATTCTGCAGCCTGGGCAGAATTCTGACTCACTCTTGCAGTCTCCACAATCGTACTCAAAGTCGTTACTGCATAAGCAGCAGTCACATCACCATTCTCCAATTTGAAGCAAGACCCGTCAACATACAACGTGCCATCTGGTTCTGACAATGGAGTGTCTTTTAGGTCGATTCGTCCTTTTGTTTCTTCCTCAGTTCTGAAACAACAGTCGTGTGGTTCGGAATCACTCGACTCTTGACTAGTCGGCAACAATGTTGCTGGATTCAATACATTGCATCTTTTGATCTGAATATGACTAGCTAATAATGTCAGTTCATAGCCTGATAATCTAGCACTAGTAAGGTGTTGTGTCTTGGTTCGGTTCATGAGTGTATCCACGGCATGAGGAACCATGACTACTAGCATGTTGTTCATTACTAAACCAGCAGATTGTCGAATGGAAGCTGCAGCTGCGGCTGTAGCTCTCAAGCAACTAGGCAATGCTCTAGCTACTGGATCTAATGTTGATGAAAAATACGCACAAGGGCGTTGTTTATCACCAGATTTCTGCGTTAAAACACTCAATGCACAACCTTCTCTCTCGTGGACATAGAGCGTGAATGGCTTACTGTAGTCGGGTGTACCCAATACAGGTGCTGAACACAGTGCATTTCGTAACTCAGAAAAACTCTGCTGACATTCTGCAGACCATGGTACCGGACTCGGAACATTTTTCCCAGTCAAAGCTACCAATGGTTTTGCTAAAAGAGAAAAATTTGGGATCCATTGCCTACAATATGAGGTAATACCTAAAAAGGCACGTACTTCTCTCTGCGTGCTAGGAACATTCATCTGTGTAATTGCTTTTATTCTCTCTGGGGTCAGCTTCCTTCCCTCCTTTGACAAGAGATGACCTAGGTAGGTCACTTCTTGGCAGCAGTATTGCATTTTTGAAGGTGACACCTTGTGATTCAAATCCGACAAGTGATGCAATAAAGAAATCGTAGCTGTTTTGCAAGTTTCCTTGTCATCGGCAGCCACTAGAAGATCATCGACATACTGTACTAGAGCAGAACCACGAGGAAGTACGAAGGAATCTAACTGACTTTTTAATGCTTGACTGTAAATGGATGGGCTTTCACAATAACCTTGTGGAGCGCGTTTAAATCTAAAACTTCGTCCTCCTAGAGAAAAACCGAAAATATCTCTGCTTTCCTCGGCTATCGGAATGCTGAAAAAGGCATTTTTCAAGTCGATAACCGAAAACCATGCTGCTGTAGCAGGAATCAACGTTAACAATGCAGTAATGTCTGGTACCACAGGAAACTGTGGGATCACAATTTTATTAACCTCTCTAAGATCAATTACGAACCTATATACTGGAGGCTTTGTAGGGTCAGTTCGTTTCAAAATAGGCAGTACAGGACTATTACAGACATTACCTCTAGTCTCTTCTACAACATCTTTCTTGATCAGGTCTTGTACTATCAGTAGGAGCGCACGCTCACCTTCACTAGAGATTCTGTATTGTGGAATTCGTGGAAGTTTGACATTTGCTTTCAAAGTTACTACATAGGGTGGAATTTCCAATAGACCTACATCATTAGGACCAGTCGCCCAAAGAGTATCAGGGAGTGAACGCAGCTCTGGTGGGAGCGCATCCATCGACAAGTACATCGGGGAGATGATTCTTTTACCCAACGTAAGCTGTACTCCTGCTGGAGAACAGTACAGTGTCGCGTACAGGCGTTTTAACAAGTCTAAACCAAGCAGATTTTCGTTACAACCTGTCGTCAAAATCAGGGGTGCTTTCAAATGACGGGGTCCAACAGAAATAGACAAAGGACCAGAAACAGGGTTGTGAACAGGGGCGCCCGAAAAACCTACTGAAACGTTTGTTGAGCCAGACAAAGGTGCGCCAGGGAGTTTCGCATGTATGATAGAACTTTTTGCTGCACCAGTATCCAACAGAAACGGTTCGACTATACCTGATGTTGCTACTGCGACATAAGGCCCACTCTGATCTACTGGAACTGATACTACTCCCTCTCTTTGTTTATGGCTGTCCTAGTATTCACTTTGCTGAATTTCCTCACTAGTTTCATAATAGTCTTCGACATGATACTGTGGACACCTATTCTGTTGGGCAGATTGTCCATTTCGCTGATCGAAATAATTAGAGGGGCGATCACTCGTCTGCGGAGGCATAGCACCTCGTCCTCGACCTCTAGAGTTTTGCATAGAACTACCACGACCTCTCTGAGCTGCCGCATCATTATTTTGCGCCCGAACTGGACACTCACTTTTGTAATGACCTTCCTTTTTGCAATAAGCACATTGATTCCATTGATATTGTGGCCTTGGAAAATTATAATCCGTTCTTTGATATGACCCTTGCTGCATATTAGTTTGATTCGTGCGAGGCGGATAAGCTTGCTGTAAAAGTACTTTAGTTTTTAAATCTTTCGTCTTTTTATCTGATTTCTCCTTCTCTTCTTTATCCCTATTTTCGTAGTACTGAGCAGTCGCAAGTATTTGCGCAGTCGTAGAGACAGCCCACGCACTTTCAGAATTCTTCAATTTACTACTAAGTTCTGGCAACAGATTGTGCACAAATTTATCGACAAATAATCTCTGGCCTCCTTCTGTGCTCATATCTTGACCACTATGATCCACGAAAGTCTCTTCGAATCTTGTGAAAAAGTCGGAGACGCTTTCGTCTTTCTTTTGTTTGCATGCGGACAATTTATCCCAGTTAACGCGTAATGCAGGCATTAAGGTTTTCATTAAATCGATTATTCTACCAGGCAAATTAGCAATTAGGGGTTCTGGTTTGGAACCACCTATTTGTTGACCATCCGCTGCAATTATAGCTGCCCAGTCACCACCTAGGGCAACTGGATGATTCTCTTTACGAATTTTAGCCCAAATTGGTTGCGGTACTACATTACCAAATAGCAGATCTATGTCAGCAAGATTCAATACACAAGCGTCAACTGTTTGAGCCAACTCTTTGTAGTACCCTGCAGGATTTTTACGCGGATCTGGCAAGGCCTGTTTCACTGCTAACACTTCAGCTCGCTTCCATGGAATATGTATCCATACTCTCTGGAATTGTGCCGGAGCGGCTGCAATACCAAGGTTTACATTAGCTTGCACAGCTTCACGCCAAATTGGTGGAACCTCTCTCATTGGATATTGTCGATTTCGTTTCGTACTATGTTTCTCCAACTCTCTCGGTGAAAGAAGGGATGAGTCGGATCTATAACTTAAAACCAGTTCCATCGCTTCTTTTATATTTTGTCCAACTATCATACCTGTAGCAAACTCTTTCTGAACATTAATTAATTCTCCTAGATTTGATTCAGGGTCATCCTCTTCCAATTCCTCACGTAGAAGAAAACACATTTCATCGAACACATATCGTTGTGTCGGTTCGTTCCATTGCATAAATGTATCTAATACATTTTGTACATTATATCTTCCAACTTTCGAAACCCATCTAAGAGCAGTGGAATCTAGTATTCCTCTTTCTTCAGTACTGGGAAGCTGACTACGCCTCTGCACAGAGTCAGGGGTAGGAGTCTTAATCAGAGTTTTATAGAAGGGAGATAGAATATTAGAGACAGAATCGGTGATTCTTCGTCGAACAGAAAGCGGAGTCATAATATTAGCAGAGGCAGGGAATAGAGTAGCAGTTGGAACAGATAGATTAGGAACAGTAGGAGTAGCAGGCAAGATAGCTTGTGAACTAGCAGGTGTGAGCGACACAGGCATAGGTAAAGAAGCCGGCAACCCTAGAAGAGGGGTTGTCGAAGGAACATTAATATTGACCACAGGAGGTACAGGAACTAGATTCAGGGGAGCGGGAACAGGGACACCAGGTTGTCCAGCAACCGGTAATTGAACATTCGGTATAGGCGGAGCCGTAGCACCCTGTGCATACGGTGGGGGTGATCGTAACAAGTAAGACAACAGGGGATCCTTTTCAGGGTCCTCTACTATCTTAGTCGTACTCGTTGGCAAAGCAGGATAGCACTTGTCTATCGCTAAATTACGCTCTCTATTGGCCACCTCCATCGCTTTCTCAGACTCGTTGAGTTGCAGCTGCCTAGCAGACTGTTCTAAAGTCAACTCTTGCTCTTTCTGTTCTTTCTTCAACTTTTTAATTTCTCTCTGTTTAGATTCTTTTCGCCAATAACGGAAAGAATCAAACATTGCCGGCCGGGCTTTCTTCTTAAATAACCTTTTTTCTAGATTATCGAGAACTTCAGGTTCAAAACTACCATGTAGTGGCCAACTAAGGACACCATCTTTCTCTGTGAAGCGGATCCATACCTCGTTATAAGAGATAGGGCCCACACCAAATTTGCAATATAGATCATAAAGGGGAGTTCCAATCGGAGGAACCAAACACGAGTCCTCCAACCGGGAATCACTGTTGCAACTAAAACAAGACAACATACAATTTTTCCGACTTACCATTTTATAATCCGGAACACAGGACAAACAAAACACAAAAAGATGCGCACTTGAACCGAGAACTTAGGCCTACCAGAACTGACAAATGTATCGATACCTGAACTGAACAGAATGATTATCGTAACCAGAATAACCAGTGATAATCTTACAGAACTGAACTGAACTGAGAACTAAAAGGATTATCCAAACAGGAGCAACCCTCACAAAATAACCAACTAGCAACCACTAAATACTTAACTGAGGCACTGAAGACGTCACCAAGGAGAAACCCGTCACGTTTCGCCGTACTGAGGACTGCACCTCGGGTCCAAGACAGGGCGACGGTCAAGGCAACGGAGCACTGCAGCCGTCTGAACGGGAACCCTCGTGGAAGAGGACGTCGGGGCCACTTTTGCGATATGCCGGGATCGATGAAGTGGGGCGCCTCCCTCTGAAATCTTCACACGAAGCTCCTCGAATTCTTCAGGCTTTTGGACCGGTACCGAATGACGTCGCCCCACGTTGGGCGCCAATTGGAGTTCTGGACTTTTTGGTTCCGTCCAGAGGTGTCAGGGACAACACCCGAAGACCCCGGAGTTCAACCTGTCTTGGTGCACAAACAAACAGAAACACGGGCTTCTCGATGGTGGCGTCAAAGACCAAAGGTTTATTACTGCAGGGACACAGAAGTCACAGAAACTGCACACGGGCAGTGTCTAGGAGCCTGTTCGATTTGTACAAAGAGGGTTGTTCCTTATATACTAAATATTCTGCTCGGGGCAAATTCTTTACATGTTACCACAGTTCTAAACATTCGTGTCTTAAACAATAAATATTTGGCGTTGCACAGGAATCGTCAACAGTATCTGATGTCAAAACATTACGAATGAGGGGTTCCCACTGTTCCATCATAATCCCATGTCAATTTCTCATTCAAGACCCGGACCGCCTCATCGTAAATTTCGTTACCTCCCCCTAATAAAGGCCCAGAAGGAAAGGAGCAGAGCCAGGTGCAGAAGATAGAAAGACAGGATAAGAGATGTTTGTGGGTCGTAAATGGGCACGGTTACCAGCTTCGGCCGCCTAATCATGATCAGGCCAACGAACACAAGAACCAGTATAGCAGGACTGGCCTCAGGCTGGGGAGGCCGCTCTTGCCGAGTCATGCTGCCACAGCGTTGCTGGCCTAAGGTGCACGTGTCACTAGCAAGGTGAATCGCCGGTTAAAGCCTACGTGTCCTTAAATGAAAAGAGGTCATTGCGTGTCCATTGACTATGTGAGGGCAAGGAATACAAAATGGCTTCCGTGTTCTAAGATGGATGCCATGGGTAAATCACAATTGTGTTGGTAACAGGAGTGCTCTTGCTCGTAGCATAGCGAAAACACCAGGATATACTAAATGGATCATTTGCGGTCCACTGATACCAAAATTATGTATTTACGACAATGTTACAAACACGAGTAAAATCGTCACGGAACCTCACTACAGTCTGAAGAAGACAAGTGGAGCATGCAGCCACTCATGCATGCACACACCATCCTTCCTCAAGTCTTAAGAAGACAAGTGGAGCATGCTGCCACTCATGCATGCACACACCATCCTTCCTCCAGTCTTAAGAAGACAAGTAGAGCATGCAGACACTCATGCATGCACACACCATCCTTCCTACAGTCTTAAGAAGACAAGTGGAGCATGCAGACACTCATGCATGCACACACCATCCTTCCTACAGCCTTAAGAAGACAAGTGGAGCATGCAGACACTCATGCATGCACACACCATCCTTCCTACAGTCTTACGAAGACAAGTGGAGCATGCTGACACTCATGCATAAACACACCTTCCTTCCTACAGTCTTAAGAAGACAAGTGGAGCATGCAGACACTCATGCATGCACACACCATCCTTCCTACAGTCTTAAGAAGAGAAGTGGAGCATGCTGCCACTCATGAATGCACACACCATCCTTCCTACAGTCTTAAGAAGACAAGTGGAGCATGCTGCCACTCATGCATGCACACACCATCCTTCCTACAGTGTTAAGAAGACAAGTGGAGCATGCTGCCACTCATGCATGCACAAACCATCCTTCCTACAGTCTGAAGAAGACAAGTGAAGCATGCTGCCACTCATGCATGCACACACCATCCTTCCTACAGTCTTAAGAAGACAAGTGGAGCATGCTGCCACTCATGCATGCACACACCATCCTTCCTACAGTCTTAAGAAGAAAAGTGGAGCATGCAGTCACTCATGCATGCACACACCATCCTTCCTCAAGTCTTAAGAAGACAAGTGGAGCATGCTGCCACTCATGCATGCACACACCATCCTTCCTACAGTCTTAAGAAGACAAGTGGAGCATGCAGACACTCATGCATGCACACACCATCCTTCTTACAGTCTTAAGAAGACAAGTGGAGCATGCTGCCAGTCATGCATGCACACACCATTCTTCCTCCAGCCTGAAGACGACAAGTGGAGCATGCAGACACTCATGCATGCACACACCATCCTTCCTCCAGACTTAAGAAGACAAGTGGAGCATGCTGCCACTCATGCATGCACACACCATCCTTCCTACAGTCTTAAGAAGAGAAGTTAGGCATGCTGCCACTCATGCATACACACACCATCCTTCCTACAGTCTTAAGAAGACAAGTGGAGCATGCTGCCACTCATGCATGCACACACCACCCTTCCTACAGCCTTAGGAACACAAGTGGAGCATGCAGACACTCATGCATGCACACACCATCCTTCCTACAGTCTTAAGAAGACAAGTGGAGCATGCTGCCACTCATGCATGCACACACCATCCTTCCTACAGTCTTAAGAAGGCAAGTGGAGCATGCTGCCACTCATGCATGCACAAACCATCCTCCCTACAGTCTGAAGAAGACAAGTGGAGCATGCTGCCACTCATGCATGCACACACCATGATTCCTACAGTCTGAAGACGACAAGTGGAGCATGCTGCCACTCATGCTTGCACACACCATCCTTCCTACAGTCTTAAGAAGACAGGTGGAGCATGCTGCTACTCATGCATGCACACACCATCCTTCCTACAGTCTTAAGAAGACAAGTGGAGCATGCACACTAATGCATGCACACACCATGCTTCCTACAGTATTAAGAAGACAAGTGGAGCATGCTGCCAGTCATGCATGCACACAACATCCTTCCTACAGTCTGAAGAAGACAAGTGGAGCATGCAGACACTCATGCATGCACACACCATCCTTCCTCCAGTCTTAAGAAGACAAGTGGCGCATGCTGCCACTCATGCATGCACACACCATCCTTCCTACAGTCTTAAGAAGACAAGTGGAGCATGATGCCACTCATGCATACACACACCATCCTTCCTACAGTCTTAAGAAGACAAGTGGAGCATGCACACTCATGCATGTACACACCATCCTTCCTACAGTCTTAAGAAGAGAAGTGGAGCATGCAGACACTCATGCATGCACACACCACCCTTCCTACAGTCTTAAGAAGACAAGTGGAGCATGCTGCCACTCATGCATGCACACACCATCCTTCCTACAGTCTTAAGAAGACAAGTGGAGCATGCTGCCACTCATGCATGCACACACCATCCTTCCTACAGTCTGAAAAAGACAAGTGGAGCATGCTGCCACTCATGCATACACACACCATCCTTCCTACAGTCTTAAGAAGACAAGTGGCGCATGCACACTCATGCATGTACACACCATCCTTCCTACAGTCTTAAGAAGACAAGTTGAGCATGCTGCCACTCATGCATGCACAGAGACTCCTGAATGGGCACACACCATCCTTCCTACAGTCTTAAGAAGACAAGTGGAGCATGCAGACACTCATGCATGCACACACCATCCTTCCTCCAGTCTTAAAAAGAGAAGTGGAGCATGCTGCCACTCATGCATGCACACACCATTCTTCCTACAGTCTTAAGAAGACAAGTGGAGCATGCTGCCACTCATGCATGCACACACCATCCTCCCTACAGTCTTAAGAAGAGAAGTGGAGCATGCAGCCACTCATGCATACACACACCATCCTTCCTACAGTCTTAAGAAGACAAGTGGAGCATGCACACTCATGCATGTACACACCATCCTTCCTACAGTCTTAAGAAGACAAGTGGATCATGCACACTCATGCATGTACACACCATCCTTCCTACAGGCTTAAGAAGACAAGTGGAGCATGCACACTCATGCATGCACAAACCATCCTTCTTACAGTCTGAAGAAGACAAGTGGAGCATGCAGACACTCATGCATGCACACACCGTCCTTCCTACAGTCTTAAGAAGACAAGTGGAGCATGCTGCCACTCATGCATGCACACACCATCCTTCTTACAGTCTTAAGAAGACAAGTGGAGCATGCTGCCACTCATGCATGCACACACCATCCTTCCTACAGTCTGAAAAAGACAAGTGGAGCATGCTGCCACTCATGCATGCACACGTCATCCTCCCTACAGTCTTAAGAAGACAAGTGGAGCATGCTGCCACTCATGCATGCACACACCATCCTTCCTACAGTCTTAAGAAGACAAATGGATCATGCAGACACTCATGCATGCACACACCATCCTTCCTCCAGTCTTAAGAAGACATGTGGAGCATGCTGCCACTCATGCATGCACACACCATTCTTCCTACAGTCTTAAGAAGACAAGTGGAGCATGCTGCCACTCATGCATGCACACACCATCCTCCCTACAGTCTTAAGAAGAGAAGTGGAGCATGCAGCCACTCATGCATACACACACCATCCTTCCTACAGTCTTAAGAAGACAAGTGGAGCATGCACACTCATGCATGTACACACCATCCTTCCTACAGTCTTAAGAAGACAAGTGGATCATGCACACTCATGCATGTACACACCATCCTTCCTACAGGCTTAAGAAGACAAGTGGAGCATGCACACTCATGCATGCACAAACCATCCTTCTTACAGTCTGAAGAAGACAAGTGGAGCATGCAGACACTCATGCATGCACACACCGTCCTTCCTACAGTCTTAAGAAGACAAGTGGAGCATGCTGCCACTCATGCATGCACACACCATCCTTCCTACAGTCTTAAGAAGGCAAGTGGAGCATGCTGCCACTCATGCATGCACAAACCATCCTCCCTACAGTCTGAAGAAGACAAGTGGAGCATGCTGCCACTCATGCATGCACACACCATGATTCCTACAGTCTGAAGACGACAAGTGGAGCATGCTGCCACTCATGCTTGCACACACCATCCTTCCTACAGTCTTAAGAAGACAGGTGGAGCATGCTGCTACTCATGCATGCACACACCATCCTTCCTACAGTCTTAAGAAGACAAGTGGAGCATGCACACTAATGCATGCACACACCATGCTTCCTACAGTATTAAGAAGACAAGTGGAGCATGCTGCCAGTCATGCATGCACACAACATCCTTCCTACAGTCTGAAGAAGACAAGTGGAGCATGCAGACACTCATGCATGCACACACCATCCTTCCTCCAGTCTTAAGAAGACAAGTGGCGCATGCTGCCACTCATGCATGCACACACCATCCTTCCTACAGTCTTAAGAAGACAAGTGGAGCATGATGCCACTCATGCATACACACACCATCCTTCCTACAGTCTTAAGAAGACAAGTGGAGCATGCACACTCATGCATGTACACACCATCCTTCCTACAGTCTTAAGAAGAGAAGTGGAGCATGCAGACACTCATGCATGCACACACCACCCTTCCTACAGTCTTAAGAAGACAAGTGGAGCATGCTGCCACTCATGCATGCACACACCATCCTTCCTACAGTCTTAAGAAGACAAGTGGAGCATGCTGCCACTCATGCATGCACACACCATCCTTCCTACAGTCTGAAAAAGACAAGTGGAGCATGCTGCCACTCATGCATACACACACCATCCTTCCTACAGTCTTAAGAAGACAAGTGGCGCATGCACACTCATGCATGTACACACCATCCTTCCTACAGTCTTAAGAAGACAAGTTGAGCATGCTGCCACTCATGCATGCACAGAGACTCCTGAATGGGCACACACCATCCTTCCTACAGTCTTAAGAAGACAAGTGGAGCATGCAGACACTCATGCATGCACACACCATCCTTCCTCCAGTCTTAAAAAGAGAAGTGGAGCATGCTGCCACTCATGCATGCACACACCATTCTTCCTACAGTCTTAAGAAGACAAGTGGAGCATGCTGCCACTCATGCATGCACACACCATCCTCCCTACAGTCTTAAGAAGAGAAGTGGAGCATGCAGCCACTCATGCATACACACACCATCCTTCCTACAGTCTTAAGAAGACAAGTGGAGCATGCACACTCATGCATGTACACACCATCCTTCCTACAGTCTTAAGAAGACAAGTGGATCATGCACACTCATGCATGTACACACCATCCTTCCTACAGGCTTAAGAAGACAAGTGGAGCATGCACACTCATGCATGCACAAACCATCCTTCTTACAGTCTGAAGAAGACAAGTGGAGCATGCAGACACTCATGCATGCACACACCGTCCTTCCTACAGTCTTAAGAAGACAAGTGGAGCATGCTGCCACTCATGCATGCACACACCATCCTTCTTACAGTCTTAAGAAGACAAGTGGAGCATGCTGCCACTCATGCATGCACACACCATCCTTCCTACAGTCTGAAAAAGACAAGTGGAGCATGCTGCCACTCATGCATGCACACGTCATCCTCCCTACAGTCTTAAGAAGACAAGTGGAGCATGCTGCCACTCATGCATGCACACACCATCCTTCCTACAGTCTTAAGAAGACAAATGGATCATGCAGACACTCATGCATGCACACACCATCCTTCCTCCAGTCTTAAGAAGACATGTGGAGCATGCTGCCACTCATGCATGCACACACCATCCTTCCTACAGTCTTAAGAAGACAAGTGGAGCATGCAGACACTCATGCATGCACACACCATCCTTCCTCCAGTCTTAAGAAGAGAAGTGGAGCATGTAGACACTCATGCATGCACACACCATTCTTCCTACAGTCTTAAGAAGACAAGTGGAGCATACTGCCACTCATGCATGCACACACCATTCTTCCTCCAGCCTGAAGCAGACAAGTGGAGCATGCTGCCACTCATTCATAAACACACCGTCCTTCCTACAGTCTTAAGAAGACAAGTGGAGCATGCTGCCACTCATGCATGCACACACCATCCTCCCTACAGTCTGAAGAAGACAAGTGGAGCATGCAGCCACTCATGCATACACACACCATCCTTCCTACAGTCTTAAGAAGACAAGTGGAGCATGCAGACACTCATGCATGCACACACCATCCTTCCTCCAGCCTGAAGAAGACAAGTGGAGCATGCTGCCACTCATGCATGAACACACCGTCCTTCCTACAGCCTGAAGAAGACAAGTGGAGCATGCAGACACTCATGCATGCACACACCATCCTTCCTCCAGACCTAAGAAGACAAGTGGAGCATGCTGCCACTCATGCATGCACACACCATCCTTCCTCCAGCCTGAAGAAGACAAGTGGAGCATGCTGCCACTCATGCATGAACACACCATCCTTCCTACAGTCTTAAGAAGACAAGTGGAGCATGCAGACACTCATGCATGCACACACCATCCTTCCTACAGTCTGAAGAAGACAAGTGGAGCATGCACACTCATGCATGTACACACCATCCTTCCTGCAGTCTTAAGAAGACAAGTGGAGCATGCACACTCATGCATGTACACACCATCCTTCCTACAGGCTTAAGAAGACAAGTGGAGCATGCAGACACTCATGCATGCACACACCATCCTTCCTACAGTCTTAAGAAGACAAGTGGAGCATGCTGCCACTCATGCATGCACACACCATCCTTCCTACAGTCTTAAGAAGACAAGTGGAGCATGCTGCCACTCATGCATGCACACACCATCCTTCCTACAGTCTGAAAAAGACAAGTGGAGCATGCTGCCACTCATGCATGCACACGCCATCCTCCCTACAGTCTTAAGAAGACAAGTGGAGCATGCAGACACTCATGCATGCACACACCATCCTTCCTCCAGTCTTAAGAAGACAAGTGGAGCATGCTGCCACTCATGCATGCACACACCATCCTTCCTACAGTCTTAAGAAGACAAGTGGAGCATGCAGACACTCATGCATGCACACACCATCCTTCCTCCTGTCTTAAGAAGAGAAGTGGAGCATGCAGACACTCATGCTTCCACACACCATCCTTCCTACAGTCTGAAGAAGACAAGTGGAGCATGCAGCCACTCATGCATGCACACACCATCCTTCCTCAAGTCTTAAGAAGACAAGTGGAGCATGCTGCCACTCATGCATGCACACACCATCCTTCCTCCAGTCTTAAGAAGACAAGTAGAGCATGCAGACACTCATGCATGCACACACCATCCTTCCTACAGTCTTACGAAGACAAGTGGAGCATGCTGACACTCATGCATAAACACACGTTCCTTCCTACAGTCCTAAGAAGACAAGTGGAGCATGCAGACACTCATGCATGCACACACCATCCTTCCTCCAGTCTTAAGAAGACAAGTGGAGCATGCTGCCACTCATGCATGCACACACCATCCTTCCTACAGTCTTAAGAAGACAAGTGGAGCATGCAGACACTCATGCATGCACACACCATCCTTCCTCCAGTCTTAAGAAGACAAGTGGAGCATGCAGACACTCATGCATGCACACACCATCCTTCCTCCAGTCTTAAGAAGACAAGTGGAGCATGCTGCCACTCATGCATGCACACACCATCCTTCCTACAGTCTTAAGAAGACAAGTAGAGCATGCAGACACTCATGCATGCACACACCATCCTTCCTCCAGTCTTAAGAAGACAAGTGGAGCATGCTGCCACTCATGAATGCACACACCATCCTTCCTACAGTCTTAAGAAGACAAGTGGAGCATGCTGCCACTCATGCATGCACTCACCATCCTTCCTACAGTGTTAAGAAGACAAGTGGAGCATGCTGCCACTCATGCATGCACAAACCATCCTTCCTACAGTCTGAAGAAGACAAGTGAAGCATGCTGCAACTCATGCATGCACACACCATCCTTCCTACAGTCTTAAGAAGACAAGTGGAGCATGCTGCCACTCATGCATGCACACACCATCCTTCCTACAGTCTGAAGAAGACAAGTGGAGCATGCAGTCACTCATGCATGCACACACCATCCTTCCTCAAGTCTTAAGAAGACAAGTGGAGCATGATGCCACTCATGCATGCACACACCATCCTTCCTACAGTCTTAAGAAGACAAGTGGAGCATGCAGACACTCATGCATGCACACACCATCCTTCTTACAGTCTTAAGAAGACAAGTGGAGCATGCTGCCACTCATGCATGCACACACCATTCTTCCTCCAGCCTGAAGAAGACAAGTGGAGCATGCAGACACTCATGCATGCACACACCATCCTTCCTCTTGACTTAAGAAGACAAGTGGAGCATGCTGCCACTCATGCATGCACACACCACCCTTCCTACAGCCTTAGGAACACAAGTGGAGCATGCAGACACTCATGCATGCACACACCATCCTTCCTACAGTCTTAAGAAGACAAGTGGAGCATGCTGCCACTCATGCATGCACACACCATCCTTCCTACAGTCTTAAGAAGACAAGTGGAGCATGCTGCCACTCATGCATGCACAAACCATCCTCCCTACAGTCTGAAGAAGACAAGTGGAGCATGCTGCCACTCATGCATGCACACACCATGCTTCCTACAGTCTGAAGACGACAAGTGGAGCATGCTGCCACTCATGCATGCACACACCATCCTTCCTACAGTCTTAAGAAGACAGGTGGAGCATGCTGCTACTCATGCATGCACACACCATCCTTCCTACAGTCTTAAGAAGACAAGTGGAGCATGCACACTAATGCATGCACACACCATGCTTCCTACAGTATTAAGAAGACAAGTGGAGCATGCTGCCAGTCATGCATGCACACAACATCCTTCCTCCAGTCTTAAGAAGACAAGTGGCGCATGCTGCCACTCATGCATGCACACACCATCCTTCCTACAGTCTTAAGAAGACAAGTGGAGCATGCTGCCACTCATGCATACACACCATCCTTCCTACAGTCTTAAGAAGACAAGTGGAGCATGCACACTCATGCATGTACACACCATCCTTCCTACAGTCTTAAGAAGAGAAGTGGAGCATGCAGACACTCATGCATGCACACACCACCCTTCCTACAGTCTTAAGAAGACAAGTGGAGCATGCTGCCACTCATGCATGCACACACCATCCTTCCTACAGTCTTAAGAAGACAAGTGGAGCATGCTGCCACTCATGCATGCACACACCATCCTTCCTACAGTCTGAAAAAGACAAGTGGAGCATGCTGCCACTCATGCATACACACACCATCCTTCCTACAGTCTTAAGAAGACAAGTGGCGCATGCACACTCATGCATGTACACACCATCCTTCCTACAGTCTTAAGAAGACAAGTTGAGCATGCTGCCACTCATGCATGCACAGAGACTCCTGAATGGGCACACACCATCCTTCCTACAGTCTTAAGAAGACAAGTGGAGCATGCACACTAATGCATGCACACACCATGCTTCCTACAGTATTAAGAAGACAAGTGGAGCATGCTGCCAGTCATGCATGCACACAACATCCTTCCTCCAGTCTTAAGAAGACAAGTGGCGCATGCTGCCACTCATGCATGCACACACCATCCTTCCTACAGTCTTAAGAAGACAAGTGGAGCATGCTGCCACTCATGCATACACACCATCCTTCCTACAGTCTTAAGAAGACAAGTGGAGCATGCACACTCATGCATGTACACACCATCCTTCCTACAGTCTTAAGAAGAGAAATGGAGCATGCAGACACTCATGCATGCACACACCACCCTTCCTACAGTCTTAAGAAGACAAGTGGAGCATGCTGCCACTCATGCATGCACACACCATCCTTCCTACAGTCTTAAGAAGACAAGTGGAGCATGCTGCCACTCATGCATGCACACACCATCCTTCCTACAGTCTGAAAAAGACGAGTGGAGCATGCTGCCACTCATGCATACACACACCATCCTTCCTACAGTCTTAAGAAGACAAGTGGCGCATGCACACTCATGCATGTACACACCATCCTTCCTACAGTCTTAAGAAGACAAGTTGAGCATGCTGCCACTCATGCATGCACAGAGACTCCTGAATGGGCACACACCATCCTTCCTACAGTCTTAAGAAGACAAGTGGAGCATGCAGACACTCATGCATGCACACACCATCCTTCCTCCAGCCTGAAGAAGACAAGTAGAGCATGCTGCCACTCATGCATGAACACACCGTCCTTCCTACAGTCTTAAGAAGACAAGTGGAGCATGCTGCCACTCATGCATGCACACACCATCCTTCCTACAGTCTGAAGAAGACAAGTGGAGCATGCAACCACTCATGCATACACACACCATCCTTCCTACAGTCTTAAGAAGACAAGTGGAGCATGCACACTCATGCATGTACACACCATCCTTCCTACAGTCTTAAGAAGACAAGTGGAGCATGCACACTCATGCATGTACACACCATCCTTCCTACAGGCTTAAGAAGACAAGTGGAGCATGCACACTCATGCATGCACAAACCATCCTTCTTACAGTCTGAAGAAGACAAGTGGAGCATGCAGACACTCATGCATGCACACACCGTCCTTCCTACAGTCTTAAGAAGACAAGTGGAGCATGCTGCCACTCATGCATGCACACACCATCCTTCCTACAGTCTTAAGAAGACAAGTGGAGCATGCTGCCACTCATGCATGCACACACCATCCTTCCTACAGTCTGAAAAAGACAAGTGGAGCATGCTGCCACTGATGCATGCACACGCCATCCTCCCTACAGTCTTAAGAAGACAAGTGGAGCATGCTGCCACTCATGCATGCAGACACCATCCTTCCTACAGTCTTAAGAAGACAAATGGATCATGCAGACACTCATGCATGCACACACCATCCTTCCTCCAGTCTTAAGAAGACATGTGGAGCATGCTGCCACTCATGCATGCACACACCATCCTTCCTACAGTTTTAAGAAGACAAGTGGAGCATGCAGACACTCATGCATGCACACACCATCCTTCCTCCAGTCTTAAGAAGAGAAGTGGAGCATGCAGACACTCATGCATGCACACACCATCCTTCCTACAGTCTTAAGAAGACAAGTGGAGCATGCTGCCACTCATGCATGCACACACCATTCTTCCTCCAGCCTGAAGCAGACAAGTGGAGCATGCTGCCACTCATTCATAAACACACCGTCCTTCCTACAGTCTTAAGAAGACAAGTGGAGCATGCTGCCACTCATGCATGCACACACCATCCTTCCTACAGTCTGAAGAAGACAAGTGGAGCATGCAGCCACTCATGCATACACACACCATCCTTCCTACAGTCTTAAGAAGACAAGTGGAGCATGCACACTCATGCATGTACACACCATCCTTCCTACAGTCTTAAGAAGACAAGTGGAGCATGCACACTCATATATGTACACACCATCCTTCCTACAGTCTTAAGAAGACAAGTTGAGCATGCTGCCACTCATACATGCACAGAGACTCCTGAATGGGCACACACCATCCTTCCTACAGTCTTAAGAAGACAAGTGGAGCATGCAGACACTCATGCATGCACACACCATCCTTCCTCCAGCCTGAAGAAGACAAGTGGAGCATGCTGCCACTCATGCATGAACACACCGTCCTTCCTACAGCCTGAAGAAGACAAGTGGAGCATGCAGACACTCATGCATGCACACACCATCCTTCCTCCAGACTTAAGAAGACAAGTGGAGCATGCTGCCACTCATGCATGCACACACCATCCTTCCTCCAGCCTGAAGAAGACAAGTGGAGCATGCTGCCACTCATGCATGAACACACCATCCTTCCTACAGTCTTAAGAAGACAAGTGGAGCATGCAGACACTCATGCATGCACACACCATCCTCCCTACAGTCTGAAGAAGACAAGTGGAGCATGCAGCCACTCATGCATACACACACCATCCTTCCTACAGTCTTAAGAAGACAAGTGGAGCATGCACACTCATGCATGTACACACCATCCTTCCTACAGTCTTAAGAAGACAAGTGGAGCATGCACACTCATGCATGTACACACCATCCTTCCTACAGGCTTAAGAAGACAAGTGGAGCATGCAGACACTCATGCATGCACACACTGTCCTTCCTACAGTCTTAAGAAGACAAGTGGAGCATGCTGCCACTCATGCATGCACACACCATCCTTCCTACAGTCTTAAGAAGACAAGTGGAGCATGCTGCCACTCATGCATGCACACACCATCCTTCCTACAGTCTGAAAAAGACAAGTGGAGCATGCTGCCACTCATGCATGCACACGCCATCCTCCCTACAGTCTTAAGAAGACAAGTGGAGCATGCTGCCACTCATGCATGCACACACCATCCTTCCTACAGTCTTAAGAAGACAAATGGAGCATGCAGACACTCATGCATGCACACACCATCCTTCCTCCAGTCTTAAGAAGACATGTGGAGCATGCTGCCACTCATGCATGCACACACCATCCTTCCTACATTCTTAAGAAGACACGTGGAGCATGCAGACACTCATGCATGCACACACCATCCTTCCTCCAGTCTTAAGAAGAGAAGTGGAGCATGCAGACACTCATGCATGCACACACCATCCTTCCTTCAGTCTTAAGAAGACAATTGGAGCATGCTGCCACTCATGCATGCACACACCATTCTTCCTCCAGCCTGAAGCAGACAAGTGGAGCATGCTGCCACTCATTCATAAACACACCGTCCTTCCTACAGTCTTAAGAAGACAAGTGGAGCATGCTGCCACTCATGCATCCACACACCATCCTTCCTACAGTCTGAAGAAGACAAGTGGAGCATGCTGCCACTCATGCATGCACACACCATCCTTCCTACAGTCTTAAGAAGACAAGTGGAGCATGCTGCCACTCATGCATGCACACACCATCGTTCCTACAGTCTGAAGAAGACAAGTGGAGCATGCAGACACTCATGCATGCACACACCATCCTTCCTCCAGTCTTAAGAAGACAAGTGGGGCATGCTGCCACTCATGCATGCACACACCATCCTTCCTACAGTCTGAAGAAGACAAGTGGAGCATGCTGCCACTCATGCATGCACACACCATCCTTCCTACAGTCTGAAGAAGACAAGTGGAGCATGCTGCCACTCATGCATACACACACCATCCTTCCTACAGTCTGAAGAAGACAAGTGGAGCATGCAGACACTCATGCATGCACACACCATCCTTCCTCCAGTCTTAAGAAGACAAGTGGCGCATGCTGCCACTCATGCATGCACACACCATCCTTCCTACAGTCGGAAGAAGACAAGTGGAGCATGCTGCCACTCATGCATGCACACACCATCCTTCCTACCGTCTTAAGAAGACAAGTGGAGCATGCTGCCACTCATGCATGCACAAACCATCCTTCCTACAGTCTTAAGAAGACAAGTAGAGCATGCACACTAATGCATGCACACACCATGCTTCCTACAGTCTTAAGAAGACAAGTGGAGCATGCAGACACTCATGCATGCACACACCGTCCTTCCTACATTCTTAAGAAGACAAGTGGAGCATGCTGCCACTCATGCATGCACACACCATTCTTCCTCCAGCCTGAAGAAGACAAGTGGAGCATGCTGCCACTCATGCATGAACACACCGTCCTTCCTACAGTCTTAAGAAGACAAGTGGAGCATGCTGCCACTCATGCATGCACACACCATCCTTCCTACAGTCTGAAGAAGACAAGTGGAGCATGCAGACACTCATGCATGCACACACCATCCTTCCTCTAGTCTTAAGAAGCCAAGTGGGGCATGCTGCCACTCATGCATGCACACACCATCCTTCCTACAGTCTTAAGAAGACAAGTGGAGCATGCTGCCACTCATGCATACACACACCATCCTTCCTACAGTCTTAGGAAGACAAGTGGAGCATGCTGCCACTCATGCATGCACACACCACCCTTCCTACAGCCTTAGGAAGACAAGTGGAGCATGCAGACACTCATGCATGCACATACCATCCTTCCTACAGTCTTAAGAAGACAAGTGGAGCATGCTGCCACTCATGCATGCACACACCATCCTTCCTACAGTCTTAAGAAGACAAGTGGAGCATGCAGACACTCATGCATGCACACACCATCCTTCCTACAGTCGGAAGAAGACAAGTGGAGCATGCTGCCACTCATGCATGCACACACCATCCTTCCTACCGTCTTAAGAAGACAAGTGGAGCATGCTGCCACTCATGCATGCACAAACCATCCTTCCTACAGTCTTAAGAAGACAAGTAGAGCATGCACACTAATGCATGCACACACCATGCTTCCTACAGTCTTAAGAAGACAAGTGGAGCATGCTGCCACTCATGCATGCACACACCATCATTCCTACAGTCTGAAGAAGACAAGTGGAGCATGCACACACTCATGCATGCACACACCATTCTTCCTCCAGTCTTAAGAAGACAAGTGGCGCATGCTGCCACTCATGCATGCACACACCATCCTTCCTACAGTCTGAAGAAGACAAGTGGAGCATGCTGCCACTCATGCATACACACACCATCCTTCCTACAGTCTTAAGACGACAAGTGGCGCATGCACACTCATGCATATAGACACCATCCTTCCTACAGTCTTAAGAAGACAAGTGGAGCATGCTGCCACTCATTCATGCACAGAGACTCCTGAATGGGCACACACCATCCTTCCTGCAGTCTTAAGAAGACAAGTGGAGCATGCAGACACTCATGCATGCACACACCATCCTTCCTACAGTCTTAAGAAGACAAGTGGAGCATGCTGCCACTCATGCATGCACAGAGACTCCTGAATGGGCACACACCATCCTTCCTACAGTCTTAAGAAGACAAGTGGAGCATGCTGCCACTCATGCATGCACACACCATGCTTCCTACAGTCGGAAGAAGACAAGTGGAGCATGCTGCCACTCATGCATGCACACACCATCCTTCCTACCGTCTTAAGAAGACAAGTGGAGCATGCTGCAACTCATGCATGCACACACCATCCTTCCTACAGTCTTAAGAAGACAAGTAGAGCATGCACACTAATGCATGCACACACCATGCTTCCTACAGTCTTAGGAAGACAAGTGGAGCATGCTGCCACTCATGCATGCACACACCATGCTTCCTACAGTCGGAAGAAGACAAGTGGAGCATGCTGCCACTCATGCATGCACACACCATCCTTCCTCCAGTCTTAAGAAGACAAGTGGCGCATGCTGCCACTCATGCATGCACACACCATCCTTCCTACAGTCTGAAGACAAGCGGAGCATGCTGCCACTCATGCATACACACACCATCCTTCCTACAGTCTTAAGACGACAAGTGGCGCATGCACACTCATGCATGTACACACCATCCTTCCTACAGTCTTAAGAAGACAAGTGGAGCATGCTGCCACTCATGCATGCACAAACCATCCTTCCTACAGTCTGAAGAAGACAAGTGAAGCATGCTGCCACTCATGCATGCACACACCATCCTTCCTACAGTCTTAAGAAGACAAGTGGAGCATGCTGCCACTCATGCATGCACACACCATGCTTCCTACAGTCGGAAGAAGACAAGTGGAGCATGCTGCCACTCATGCATGCACACACCATCCTTCCTACCGTCTTAAGAAGACAAGTGGAGCATGCTGCCACTCATGCATGCACACACCATCCTTCCTAGTCTTAAGAAGACAAGTAGAGCATGCACATAAATGCATGCACACACCATGCTTCCTACAGTCTTAAGAAGACAAGTGGAGCATGCTGCCACTCATGCATGCACATACCATCCTTCCGACAGTCTTAAGACGACAAGTGGCGCATGCACACTCATTCATGTACACACCATCCTTCCTACAGTCTTAAGAAGACAAGTGGAGCATGCTGCCACTCATGCATGCACAGAGACTCCTGAATGGGCACACACCATCCTTCCTACAGTCTTAAGAAGACAAGTGGAGCATGCAGACACTCATGCATGCACACACCATCCTTCCTACAGTCTTAAGTAGACAAGTGGAGCATGCAGACACTCATGCATGCACACACCATCCTTCCTACAGTCTGAAGAAGACAAGTGGAGCATGCTGCCACTCATGCATGCACACACCATCCTTCCTACAGTCTTAAGAGGACAAGTGGAGCATGCTGCCACTCATGGATGCACACACCATGCTTCCTACAGTCTGAAGAAGACAAGTGGAGCATGCTGCCACTCATGCATGCACCCACCATCCTTCCTACAGTCTTAAGAAGACAAGTGGAGCATGCTGCCACTCATGCATGCACCCACCATCCTCCCTACAGTCTTAAGAAGACAAGTGGAGCATGCACACTCATGCATGCACACACCATCCTTCCTACAGTCTTAAGAAGACAAGTGGAGCATGCTGCCACTCATGCATGCACAAACCATCCTTCCTACAGTCTGAAGAAGACACGTGGAGCATGCAGACACTCATGCATGCACACACCATCCTTCCTACAGTCTTAAGAAGACAAGTGGAGCATGCTGCCACTCATGCATGCACACACCATCCTTCCTACCGTCTTAAGAAGACAAGTGGAGCATGCTGCCACTCATGCATGCACACACCATCCTTCCTAGTCTTAAGAAGACAAGTAGAGCATGCACACTAATGCATGCACACACCATGCTTCCTACAGTCTTAAGAAGACAAGTGGAGCATGCTGCCACTCATGCATGCACATACCATCCTTCCGACAGTCTTAAGACGACAAGTGGCGCATGCACACTCATTCATGTACACACCATCCTTCCTACAGTCTTAAGAAGACAAGTGGAGCATGCTGCCACTCATGCATGCACAGAGACTCCTGAATGGGCACACACCATCCTTCCTACAGTCTTAAGAAGACAAGTGGAGCATGCAGACACTCATGCATGCACACACCATCCTTCCTACAGTCTTAAGTAGACAAGTGGAGCATGCAGACACTCATGCATGCACACACCATCCTTCCTACAGTCTGAAGAAGACAAGTGGAGCATGCTGCCACTCATGCATGCACACACCATCCTTCCTACAGTCTTAAGAGGACAAGTGGAGCATGCTGCCACTCATGGATGCACACACCATGCTTCCTACAGTCTGAAGAAGACAAGTGGAGCATGCTGCCACTCATGCATGCACCCACCATCCTTCCTACAGTCTTAAGAAGACAAGTGGAGCATGCTGCCACTCATGCATGCACCCACCATCCTCCCTACAGTCTTAAGAAGACAAGTGGAGCATGCACACTCATGCATGCACACACCATCCTTCCTACAGTCTTAAGAAGACAAGTGGAGCATGCTGCCACTCATGCATGCACAAACCATCCTTCCTACAGTCTGAAGAAGACACGTGGAGCATGCAGACACTCATGCATGCACACACCATCCTTCCTCCAGTCTTAAGAAGAGACGTGAAGCATGCAGACACTCATGCATGCACACACCACCCTTCCTACAGTCATAGGAAGACAAGTGGAGCATGCAGACACTCATGCATGCACACACCATCCATCCTACAGTCTGAAGAAGAGAAGTGGAGCATGCACACATGCATGCACACACCATCCTTCCTACAGTCTGAAGAAGACACGTGGAGCATGCAGACACTCATGCATGCACACACCATCCTTCCTACAGTCTTAAGAAGACAAGTGGAGCATGCTGCCACTCATGCATGCACACACCATCCTTCCTACAGTCTTAAGAAGACAAGTGGAGCATGCAGACACTCATGCATGCACACACCATCCTTCCTACAGTCTTAAGAAGAGAAGTGGAGCATGCTGGAATCATGCATGCACACACCATCCTTCCTCTAGTCTTAAGAAGAGAAGTGGAGCATGCAGACACTCATGCATGCACACACCATCCTTCCTACAGTCTTAAGAAGAGAAGTGGAGCATGCTGCACTCTCATGCATGTACACACCATCCTTCCTACAGTCTTAAGAAGACAAGTGGAGAATGCACACTCATGCATGCACACACCATCCTTCCTACAGTCTTAAGAAGACAAGTGGAGCATGCTGCCACTCATGCATGCACACACCATCCTTCCGACAGTCTTAAGAAGACAAGTGGAGCATGCTGCCACTCATGCATGCACATACCATCCTTCCGACAGTCTTAAGAAGACAAGTGGAGCATGCAGACACTCATGCATGCGCACACCATCCTTCCTACAGTCTTAAGAAGAGAGGTGGAGCATGCTGCACACTCATGCATGCACACACCATCCTTCCTACAATCTTAAAAAGACAAGTGGAGCATGCTGCCACTCATGCATGCACACACCATCCTTCCTCCAGTCTGAAGAAGAGAAGCGGAGCATGCTGCCACTCATGCATGCACACACCATCCTTTCTACAGTCTGAAGAAGACAAGTGGAGCATGCAGACACTCATGCATGCACACACCATCCTTCCTACAGTCTGAAGAAGACAAGTGGAGCATGCAGACACTCATGCATGCACACACCATCCTTCCTCCAGTCTTAAGAAGAGAAGTGGAGCATGCAGACACTCATGCTTGCACACACCATCCTTCCTCCAGTCTTAAGACAAGTGGAGCATGCAGACACTCATGCATGCACACACCATCCTTCCTACAGTCTGAAGAAGAAGAGTGGAGCATGCAGACACTCATGCATGCACACACCATCCTTCCTACAGTCTGAAGAAGACAAGTGGAGCATGCAGCCACTCATGCATGCACACACCATCCTTCCTCCAGTCTTAAGAAGACAAGTGGAGCATGCTGCCACTCATGCATGCACACACCATCCTTCCTACAGTCTTAAGAAGACAAGTGGAGCATGCAGACACTCATGCATGCACACACCATCCTTCCTCCAGTCTTAAGAAGACAAGTGGAGCATGCTAACACTCATGCATGCACACACCATCCTTCCTACAGTCTTAAGAAGACAAGTGGAACACGCTGCCACTCATGCATGCACACACCATCCTTCCTACAGTCTTAAGAAGACAAGTGGAGCATGCTGCCACTCATGCATGCACACACCATCCTTCCTACAGTCTGAAAAAGACAAGTGGAGCATGCTGCCACTCATGCATGCACACGCCATCCTCCCTACAGTCTTAAGAAGACAAGTGGAGCATGCTGCCACTCATGCATGCACACACCATCCTTCCTACAGTCTTAAGAAGACAAATGGATCATGCAGACACTCATGCATGCACACACCATCCTTCCTCCAGTCTTAAGAAGACAAGTGGAGCATGCTGCCACTCATGAATGCACACACCATCCTTCCTACAGTCTTAAGAAGACAAGTGGAGCATGCTGCCACTCATGCATGCACACACCATTCTTCCTCCAGCCTGAAGAAGACAAGTGGAGAATGCAGACACTCATGCATGCACACACCATCCTTCCTCCAGACTTAAGAAGACAAGTGGAGCATGCTGCCACTCATGCATGCACACACCATCCTTCCTACAGTCTTAAGAAGAGAAGTTAGGCATGCTGCCACTCATGCATACACACACCATCCTTCCTACAGTCTTAAGAAGACAAGTGGAGCATGCTGCCACTCATGCATGCACACACCACCCTTCCTACAGCCTTAGGAACACAAGTGGAGCATGCAGACACTCATGCATGCACACACCATCCTTCCTACAGTCTTAAGAAGACAAGTGGAGCATGCTGCCACTCATGCATGCACACACCATCCTTCCTACAGTCTTAAGAAGACAAGTGGAGCATGCTGCCACTCATGCATGCACAAACCATCCTCCCTACAGTCTGAAGAAGACAAGTGGAGCATGCTGCCACTCATGCATGCACACACCATGCTTCCTACAGTCTGAAGACGACAAGTGGAGCATGCTGCCACTCATGCATGCACACACCATCCTTCCTACAGTCTTAAGAAGACAAGTGGAGCATGCTGCCACTCATGCATACACACACCATCCTTCCTACAGTCTTAAGAAGACAAGTGGAGCATGCACACTCATGCATGTACACACCATCCTTCCTACAGTCTTAAGAAGAGAAGTGGAGCATGCAGACACTCATGCATGCACACACCACCCTTCCTACAGTCTTAAGAAGACAAGTGGAGCATGCTGCCACTCATGCATGAACACACCATCCTTCCTACAGTCTTAAGAAGACAAGTGGAGCATGCTGCCACTCATGCATGCACACACCATCCTTCCTACAGTCTGAAAAAGACAAGTGGAGCATGCTGCCACTCATGCATACACACACCATCCTTCCTACAGTCTTAAGAAGACAAGTGGCGCATGCACACTCATGCATGTACACACCATCCTTCCTACAGTCTTAAGAAGACAAGTTGAGCATGCTGCCACTCATGCATGCACAGAGACTCCTGAATGGGCACACACCATCCTTCCTACAGTCTTAAGAAGACAAGTGGAGCATGCAGACACTCATGCATGCACACACCATCCTTCCTCCAGCCTGAAGAAGACAAGTGGAGCATGCTGCCACTCATGCATGAACACACCGTCCTTCCTACAGTCTTAAGAAGACAAGTGGAGCATGCTGCCACTCATGCATGCACACACCATCCTTCCTACAGTCTGAAGAAGACAACTGGAGCATGCAGCCACTCATGCATACACACACCATCCTTCCTACAGTCTTAAGAAGACAAGTGGAGCATGCACACTCATGCATGTACACACCATCCTTCCTACAGTCTTAAGAAGACAAGTTGAGCATGCTGCCACTCATGCATGCACAGAGACTCCTGAATGGGCACACACCATCCTTCCTACAGTCTTAAGAAGACAAGTGGAGCATGCAGACACTCATGCATGCACACACCATCCTTCCTCCAGCCTGAAGAAGACAAGTGGAGCATGCTGCCACTCATGCATGAACACACCGTCCTTCCTACAGTCTTAAGAAGACAAGTGGAGCATGCTGCCACTCATGCATACACACACCATCCTTCCTACAGTCTTAAGAAGACAAGTGGAGCATGCACACTCATGCATGTACACACCATCCTTCCTACAGTCTTAAGAAGACAAGTGGAGCATGCACACTCATGCATGTACACACCATCCTTCCTACAGGCTTAAGAAGACAAGTGGAGCATGCACACTCATGCATGCACAAACCATCCTTCTTACAGTCTGAAGAAGACAAGTGGAGCATGCAGACACTCATGCATGCACACACAGTCCTTCCTACAGTCTTAAGAAGACAAGTGGAGCATGCTGCCACTCATGCATGCACACACCATACTTCCTACAGTCTGAAGAAGACAAGTGGAGCATGCAACCACTCATGCATACACACACCATCCTTCCTAGAGTCTTAAGAAGACAAGTGGAGCATGCACACTCATGCATGTACACACCATCCTTCCTACAGTCTTAAGAAGACAAGTGGAGCATGCACACTCATGCATGTACACACCATCCTTCCTACAGGCTTAAGAAGACAAGTGGAGCATGCACACTCATGCATGCACAAACCATCCTTCTTACAGTCTGAAGAAGACAAGTGGAGCATGCAGACACTCATGCATGCACACACCGTCCTTCCTACAGTCTTAAGAAGACAAGTGGAGCATGCTGCCACTCATGCATGCACACAACATCCTTCCTACAGTCTTAAGAAGACAAGTGGAGCATGCTGCCACTCATGCATGCACACACCATCCTTCCTCCAGTCTGAAAAAGACAAGTGGAGCATGCTGCCACTCATGCATGCACACGCCATCCTCCCTACAGTCTTAAGAAGACAAGTGGAGCATGCAGACACTCATGCATGCACACACCATCCTTCCTCCAGTCTTAAGAAGACATGTGGAGCATGCTGCCACTCATGCATGCACACACCATCGTTCCTACAGTTTTAAGAAGACAAGTGGAGCATGCAGACACTCATGCATGCACACACCATCCTTCCTCCAGTCTTAAGAAGAGAAGTGGAGCATGCAGACACTCATGCATGCACACACCATCCTTCCTACAGTCTTAAGAAGACAAGTGGAGCATGCTGCCCCTCATGCATGCACACACCATCCTTCCTACAGTCTGAAGAAGACAAGTGGAGCATGCAGCCACTCATGCATACACACACCATCCTTCCTACAGTCTTAAGAAGACAAGTGGAGCATGCACACTCATGCATGTACACACCATCCTTCCTACAGTCTTAAGAAGACAAGTGGAGCATGCACACTCATGCATGTACACACCATCCTTCCTACAGTCTTAAGAAGACAAGTGGAGCATGCACACTCATGCATGTACACACCATCCTTCCTACAGTCTTAAGAAGACAAGTTGAGCATGCTGCCACTCATACATGCACAGAGACTCCTGAATGGGCACACACCATCCTTCCTACAGTCTTAAGAAGACAAGTGGAGCATGCTGCCACTCATACATGCACAGAGACTCCTGAATGGGCACACACCATCCTTCCTACAGTCTTAAGAAGACAAGTGGAGCATGCAGACACTCATGCATGCACACACCATCCTTCCTCCAGCCTGAAGAAGACAAGTGCAGCATGCTGCCACTCATGCATGAACACACTGTCCTTCCTACAGCCTGAAGAAGACAAGTGGAGCATGCAGACACTCATGCATGCACACACCATCCTTCCTCCAGACTTAAGAAGACAAGTGGAGCATGCTGCCACTCATGCATGCACACACCATCCTTCCTCCAGCCTGAAGAAGACAAGTGGAGCATGCTGCCACTCATGCATGAACACACCATCCTTCCTACAGTCTTAAGAAGACAAGTGGAGCATGCAGACACTCATGCATGCACACACCATCCTTCCTACAGTCTGAAGAAGACAAGTGGAGCATGCAGCCACTCATGCATACACACACCATCCTTCCTACAGTCTTAAGAAGACAAGTGGAGCATGCACACTCATGCATGTACACACCATCCTTCCTACAGTCTTAAGAAGACAAGTGGAGCATGCACACTCATGCATGTACACACCATCCTTCCTACAGGCTTAAGAAGACAAGTGGAGCATGCAGACACTCATGCATGCACACACCGTCCTTCCTACAGTCTTAAGAAGACAAGTGGAGCATGCTGCCACTCATGCATGCACACACCATCCTTCCTACAGTCTTAAGAAGACAAGTGGAGCATGCTGCCACTCATGCATGCACACACCATCCTTCCTACAGTCTGAAAAAGACAAGTGGAGCATGCTGCCACTCATGCATGCACAGGCCATCCTCCCTACAGTCTTAAGAAGACAAGTGGAGCATGCTGCCACTCATGCATGCACACACCATCCTTCCTACAGTCTTAAGAAGACAAATGGAGCATGCAGACACTCATGCATGCACACACCATCCTTCCTCCAGTCTTAAGAAGACATGTGGAGCATGCTGCCACTCATGCATGCACACACCATCCTTCCTACAGTCTTAAGAAGACAAGTGGAGCATGCAGACACTCATGCATGCACACACCATCCTTCCTCCAGTCTTAAGAAGAGAAGTGGAGCATGCAGACACTCATGCATGCACACACCATCCTTCCTACAGTCTTAAGAAGACAAGTGGAGCATGCTGCCACTCATGCATGCACACACCATTCTTCCTCCAGCCTGAAGCAGACAAGTGGAGCATGCTGCCACTCATTCATAAACACACCGTCCTTCCTACAGTCTTAAGAAGACAAGTGGAGCATGCTGCCACTCATGCATCCACACACCATCCTTCCTACAGTCTGAAGAAGACAAGTGGAGCATGCTGCCACTCATGCATGCACACACCATCCTTCCTACAGTCTTAAGAAGACAAGTAGAGCATGCTGCCACTCATGCATGCACACACCATCGTCCCTACAGTCTGAAGAAGACAAGTGGAGCATGCAGACACTCATGCATGCACACACCATCCTTCCTCCAGTCTTAAGAAGACAAGTGGGGCATGCTGCCACTCATGCATGCACACACCATCCTTCCTACAGTCTGAAGAAGACAAGTGGAGCATGCTGCCACTCATGCATGCACACACCATCCTTCCTACAGTCTGAAGAAGACAAGTGGAGCATGCTGCCACTCATGCATACACACACCATCCTTCCTACAGTCTGAAGAAGACAAGTGGAGCATGCAGACACTCATGCATGCACACACCATCCTTCCTCCAGTCTTAAGAAGACAAGTGGCGCATGCTGCCACTCATGCATGCACACACCATCCTTCCTACAGTCGGAAGAAGACAAGTGGAGCATGCTGCCACTCATGCATGCACACACCATCCTTCCTACCGTTTTAAGAAGACAAGTGGAGCATGCTGCCACTCATGCATGCACAAACCATCCTTCCTACAGTCTTAAGAAGACAAGTAGAGCATGCACACTAATGCATGCACACACCATGCTTCCTACAGTCTTAGGAAGACAAGTGGAGCATGCAGACACTCATGCATGCACACACCGTCCTTCCTACATTCTTAAGAAGACAAGTGGAGCATGCTGCCACTCATGCATGCACACACCATTCTTCCTCCAGCCTGAAGAAGACAAGTGGAGCATGCTGCCACTCATGCATGAACACACCGTCCTTCCTACAGTCTTAAGAAGACAAGTGGAGCCTGCTGCCACTCATGCATGCACACACCATCCTTCCTATAGTCTGAAGAAGACAAGTGGAGCATGCAGACACTCATGCATGCACACACCATCCTTCCTCTAGTCTTAAGAAGCCAAGTGGGGCATGCTGCCACTCATGCATGCACACACCATCCTTCCTACAGTCTTAAGAAGACAAGTGGAGCATGCTGCCACTCATGCATACACACACCATCCTTCCTACAGTCTTAGGAAGACAAGTGGAGCATGCTGCCACTCATGCATGCACACACCTCCCTTCCTACAGCCTTAGGAAGACAAGTGGAGCATGCAGACACTCATGCATGCACACACCATCCTTCCTACAGTCTTAAGAAAACAAGTGGAGCATGCTGCCACTCATGCATGCACACACCATCCTTCCTACAGTCTTAAGAAGACAAGTGGAGCATGCAGACACTCATGCATGCACACACCATCCTTCCTACAGTCGGAAGAAGACAAGTGGAGCATGCTGCCACTCATGCATGCACACACCATCCTTCCTACAGTCTTAAGAAGACAAGTAGAGCATGCACACTAATGCATGCACACACCATGCTTCCTACAGTCTTAAGAAGACAAGTGGAGCATGCTGCCACTCATGCATGCACACACCATCGTTCCTACAGTCTGAAGAAGACAAGTGGAGCATGCAGACACTCATGCATGCACACACCATCCTTCCTCCAGTCTTAAGAAGACAAGTGGCGCATTGTTAGACGGACCGGGAGGGTGGGCCGAGGATAAGGGGAGAGGTCTCCGGGGAGAGCCGTCTCCGGCGATCGTACAGACAAGTAACTTCCCCCCCACAGACGGACACCACACAAGGGCAAAGTTCAACGATACTTTATAGGCAATTCTTTAAGTACGATAGGATGGTACAAGGAGGTCTGGACTCAGGGGTCCCCTCGATTCTGGTCTCTGGTTTGGGAGAAGGGTAGCGGGACAGTCTTGTTACCAAAAGATGGAAATAGCTCTCAATCCTCGAGCTCGGCGTTCTAGATGATCGGGCCGCGGCGGAGCCAGCAGGTCCCGAGATGGACGAAGGAAGCGACGGTCCGCGGCGGAGCCAGCAGGTCCCGGTGAAGATGGTAGTTACAAACGGTCCGCGGCCACGCCAGCAGGTCCCGACGACGATGAAGGATTACGAAGGTTACGAAGGTTGCGGCAGCGCCAGCAGGCAGGACGATGAAGCGCAAGGCAGAGCTACGGCAGCGCCAGTAGTCCGTCAAGGATGAGTTCTTCTCTGCGTCTCTCGACTCCAGGATACAACTGCCTTCCTGCTCTGGAGCTGCCCCAGTTATAGGGCTGGTGCCCTTTGATGTCCGGACCCTCGCACTTGGAGGTCGGGAGGTCCGGGATGAGGGAGTCCAGACACCCAGCAGGGGGGTGGAGCCAGCGCCCGGGGAGGCGATGGGCGAGCGGCACTTGGCGGGGGAGAGCCATCGACACCTCTTTCTCCCATTGACTTGCCAAGTAGCCCGCTCACCTCCTGGGTGGATGGTGGTGCCGGGATGTCTGAGGCCTGGCTAGGCCCAGGGTTGAGGTCGATCGGGGGCCAGGCGGCCTCGTGGTGGAGTGTCCAAGATGGCGCCCAGGCTGGGCGCGCGGGCCAGTAGTGGGTCGGGCCCACGAGGTCGATATGTTCAGGGGCAGGGGTCCCGGAGGGGACGGAAGACGGGCAGTGGTGGTGTGTGGCACTTGCGTGACCGGGCTCGGGCCTGGTCGGGCCGAGGGGGAGCGGCCCTTCATGTGGCCTGTCCAACACGCATGCTGCCACTCATGCATGCACACACCATCCTTCCTACAGTCTGAAGAAGACAAGTGGAGCATGCTGCCACTCATGCATACACACACCATCCTTCCTACAGTCTTAAGACGACAAGTGGCGCATGCACACTCATGCATATAGACACCATCCTTCCTACAGTCTTAAGAAGACAAGTGGAGCATGCTGCCACTCATTCATGCACAGAGACTCCTGAATGGGCACACACCATCCTTCCTACAGTCTTAAGAAGACAAGTGGAGCATGCAGACACTCATGCATGCACACACCATCCTTCCTACAGTCTTAAGAAGACAAGTGGAGCATGCTGCCACTCATGCATGCACAGAGACTCCTGAATGGGCACACACCATCCTTCCTACAGTCTTAAGAAGACAAGTGGAGCATGCTGCCACTCATGCATGCACACACTATGCTTCCTACAGTCGGAAGAAGACAAGTGGAGCATGCTGCCACTCATGCATGCACACACCATCCTTCCTACCGTCTTAAGAAGACAAGTGGAGCATGCTGCAACTCATGCATGCACACACCATCCTTCCTACAGTCTTAAGAAGACAAGTAGAGCATGCACACTAATGCATGCACACACCATGCTTCCTACAGTCTTAGGAAGACAAGTGGAGCATGCTGCCACTCATGCATGCACACACCATGCTTCCTACAGTCGGAAGAAGACAAGTGGAGCATGCTGCCACTCATGCATGCACACACCATCCTTCCTCCAGTCTAAAGAAGACAAGTGGCGCATGCTGCCACTCATGCATGCACACACCATCCTTCCTACAGTCTGAAGACAAGCGGAGCATGCTGCCACTCATGCATACACACACCATCCTTCCTACAGTCTTAAGACGACAAGTGGCGCATGCACACTCATGCATGTACACACCATCCTTCCTACAGTCTTAAGAAGACAAGTGGAGCATGCTGCCACTCATGCATGCACAAACCATCCTTCCTACAGTCTGAAGAAGACAAGTGAAGCATGCTGCCACTCATGCATGCACACACCATCCTTCCTACAGTCTTAAGAAGACAAGTGGAGCATGCTGCCACTCATGCATGCACACACCATGCTTCCTACAGTCGGAAGAAGACAAGTGGAGCATGCTGCCACTCATGCATGCACACACCATCCTTCCTACCGTCTTAAGAAGACAAGTGGAGCATGCTGCCACTCATGCATGCACACACCATCCTTCCTAGTCTTAAGAAGACAAGTAGAGCATGCACACTAATGCATGCACACACCATGCTTCCTACAGTCTTAAGAAGACAAGTGGAGCATGCTGCCACTCATGCATGCACATACCATTCTTCCGACAGTCTTAAGACGACAAGTGGCGCATGCAAACTCATGCATGTACACACCATCCTTCCTACAGTCTTAAGAAGACAAGTGGAGTATGCTGCCACTCATGCATGCACAGAGACTCCTGAATGGGCACACACCATCCTTCCTACAGTCTTAAGAAGACAAGTGGAGCATGCAGACACTCATGCATGCACACACCATCCTTCCTACAGTCTTAAGTAGACAAGTGGAGCATTCAGACACTCATGCATGCACACACCATCCTTCCTACAGTCTGAAGAAGACAAGTGGAGCATGCTGCCACTCATGCATGCACACACCATCCTTCCTACAGTCTTAAGAGGACAAGTGGAGCATGCTGCCACTCATGGATGCACACACCATGCTTCCTACAGTCTGAAGAAGACAAGTGGAGCATGCTGCCACTCATGCATGCACCCACCATCCTTCCTACAGTCTTAAGAAGACAAGTGGAGCATGCTGCCACTCATGCATGCACCCACCATCCTCCCTACAGTCTTAAGAAGACAAGTGGAGCATGCACACTCATGCATGCACACACCATCCTTCCTACAGTCTTAAGAAGACAAGTGGAGCATGCTGCCACTCATGCATGCACAAACCATCCTTCCTACAGTCTGAAGAAGACACGTGGAGCATGCAGACACTCATGCATGCACACACCATCCTTCCTCCAGTCTTAAGAAGAGACGTGAAGCATGCAGACACTCATGCATGCACACACCACCCTTCCTACAGTCATAGGAAGACAAGTGGAGCATGCAGACACTCATGCATGCACACACCATCCATCCTACAGTCTGAAGAAGAGAAGTGGAGCATGCACACATGCATGCACACACCATCCTTCCTACAGTCTGAAGAAGACACGTGGAGCATGCAGACACTCATGCATGCACACACCATCCTTCCTACAGTCTTAAGAAGACAAGTGGAGCATGCTGCCACTCATGCATGCACACACCATCCTTCCGACAGTCTTAGGAAGACAAGTGGAGCATGCAGACACTCATGCATGCACACACCATCCTTCCTACAGTCTTAAGAAGAGAAGTGGAGCATGCTGGAGGAAGGTCCTTCTCCTACCTGGCCGCCAAGACCTGGAACTCCCTCCCTCCCGACCTGCGCCTGACCCAAGACCACCTCTCCTTCAGGAAGAAGCTGAAGACCTGGCTGTTCGAGCAGTAGCGGCCCCCCCCCCCCCCCAGCGCCTTGAGACCCTACGGGTATGTAGCGCGCTTTATAAGTGTCACTGATTGATTGATTGATTGCTGGAATCATGCATGCACACACCATCTTTCCTCTAGTCTTAAGAAGAGAAGTGGAGCATGCAGACACTCATGCATGCACACACCATCCTTCCTACAGTCTTAAGAAGAGAAGTGGAGCATGCTGCACTCTCATGCATGTACACACCATCCTTCCTACAGTCTTAAGAAGACAAGTGGAGAATGCTGCCACTCATGCATGCACACACCATCCTTCCTACAGTCTTAAGAAGACAAGTGGAGCATGCAGACACTCATGCATGCACACACCATCCTTCCTACAATCTTAAAAAGACAAGTGGAGCATGCTGCCACTCATGCATGCACACACCATCCTTCCTCCAGTCTTAGGAAGACAAGTGGAGCATGCTAACACTCATGCATGCACACACCATCCTTCCTACAGTCTTAAGAAGACAAGTGGAACACGCTGCCACTCATGCATGCACACACCATCCTTCCTACAGTCTTAAGAAGACAAGTGGAGCATGCTGCCACTCATGCATGCACACACCATCCTTCCTACAGTCTGAAAAAGACAAGTGGAGCATGCTGCCACTCATGCATGCACACGCCATCCTCCCTACAGTCTTAAGAAGACAAGTGGAGCATGCTGCCACTCATGCATGCACACACCATCCTTCCTACAGTCTTAAGAAGACAAATGGATCATGCAGACACTCATGCATGCACACACCATCCTTCCTCCAGTCTTAAGAAGACAAGTGGAGCATGCTGCCACTCATGAATGCACACACCATCCTTCCTACAGTCTTAAGAAGACAAGTGGAGCATGCTGCCACTCATGCATGCACACACCATCCTTCCTACAGTGTTAAGAAGACAAGTGGAGCATTGTGCCACTCATGCATGCACACACCATCCTTCCTACAGTCTTAAGAAGACAAGTGGAGCATGCAGTCACTCATGCATGCACACACCATCCTTCCTCAAGTCTTAAGAAGACAAGTGGAGCATGCTGCCACTCATGCATGCACACACCATCCTTCCTACAGTCTTAAGAAGACAAGTGGAGCATGCAGACACTCATGCATGCACACACCATCCTTCTTACAGTCTTAAGAAGACAAGTGGAGCATGCTGCCACTCATGCATGCACACACCATTCTTCCTCCAGCCTGAAGAAGACAAGTGGAGAATGCAGACACTCATGCATGCACACACCATCCTTCCTCCAGACTTAAGAAGACAAGTGGAGCATGCTGCCACTCATGCATGCACACACCATCCTTCCTACAGTCTTAAGAAGAGAAGTTAGGCATGCTGCCACTCATGCATACACACACCATCCTTCCTACAGTCTTAAGAAGACAAGTGGAGCATGCTGCCACTCATGCATGCACACACCACCCTTCCTACAGCCTTAGGAACACAAGTGGAGCATGCAGACACTCATGCATGCACACACCATCCTTCCTACAGTCTTAAGAAGACAAGTGAAGCATGCTGCCACTCATGCATGCACACACCATCCTTCCTACAGTCTTAAGAAGACAAGTGGAGCATGCTGCCACTCATGCATGCACAAACCATCCTCCCTACAGTCTGAAGAAGACAAGTGGAGCATGCTGCCACTCATGCATGCACACACCATGCTTCCTACAGTCTGAAGACGACAAGTGGAGCATGCTGCCACTCATGCATGCACACACCATCCTTCCTACAGTCTTAAGAAGACAGGTGGAGCATGCTGCTACTCATGCATGCACACACCATCCTTCCTACAGTCTTAAGAAGACAAGTGGAGCATGCACACTAATGCATGCACACACCATGCTTCCTACAGTATTAAGAAGACAAGTGGAGCATGCTGCCAGTCATGCATGCACACAACATCCTTCCTACAGTCTGAAGAAGACAAGTGGAGCATGCAGACACTCATGCATGCACACACCATCCTTCCTCCAGTCTTAAGAAGACAAGTGGCGCATGCTGCCACTCATGCATGCACACACCATCCTTCCTACAGTCTTAAGAAGACAAGTGGAGCATGCTGCCACTCATGCATGCACACACCATCCTTCCTAGTCTTAAGAAGACAAGTAGAGCATGCACACTAATGCATGCACACACCATGCTTCCTACAGTCTTAAGAAGACAAGTGGAGCATGCTGCCACTCATGCATGCACATACCATCCTTCCGACAGTCTTAAGACGACAAGTGGCGCATGCACACTCATGCATGTACACACCATCCTTCCTACAGTCTTAAGAAGACAAGTGGAGCATGCTGCCACTCATGCATGCACAGAGACTCCTGAATGGGCACACACCATCCTTCCTACAGTCTTAAGAAGACAAGTGGAGCATGCAGACACTCATGCATGCACACACCATCCTTCCTACAGTCTTAAGTAGACAAGTGGAGCATGCAGACACTCATGCATGCACACACCATCCTTCTTACAGTCTTAAGAAGACAAGTGGAGCATGCTGCCACTCATGCATGCACACACCATTCTTCCTCCAGCCTGAAGAAGACAAGTGGAGAATGCAGACACTCATGCATGCACACACCATCCTTCCTCCAGACTTAAGAAGACAAGTGGAGCATGCTGCCACTCATGCATGCACACACCATCCTTCCTACAGTCTTAAGAAGAGAAGTTAGGCATGCTGCCACTCATGCATACACACACCATCCTTCCTACAGTCTTAAGAAGACAAGTGGAGCATGCTGCCACTCATGCATGCACACACCACCCTTCCTACAGCCTTAGGAACACAAGTGGAGCATGCAGACACTCATGCATGCACACACCATCCTTCCTACAGTCTTAAGAAGACAAGTGAAGCATGCTGCCACTCATGCATGCACACACCATCCTTCCTACAGTCTTAAGAAGACAAGTGGAGCATGCTGCCACTCATGCATGCACAAACCATCCTCCCTACAGTCTGAAGAAGACAAGTGGAGCATGCTGCCACTCATGCATGCACACACCATGCTTCCTACAGTCTGAAGACGACAAGTGGAGCATGCTGCCACTCATGCATGCACACACCATCCTTCCTACAGTCTTAAGAAGACAGGTGGAGCATGCTGCTACTCATGCATGCACACACCATCCTTCCTACAGTCTTAAGAAGACAAGTGGAGCATGCACACTAATGCATGCACACACCATGCTTCCTACAGTATTAAGAAGACAAGTGGAGCATGCTGCCAGTCATGCATGCACACAACATCCTTCCTACAGTCTGAAGAAGACAAGTGGAGCATGCAGACACTCATGCATGCACACACCATCCTTCCTCCAGTCTTAAGAAGACAAGTGGCGCATGCTGCCACTCATGCATGCACACACCATCCTTCCTACAGTCTTAAGAAGACAAGTGGAGCATGCTGCCACTCATGCATGCACACACCATCCTTCCTAGTCTTAAGAAGACAAGTAGAGCATGCACACTAATGCATGCACACACCATGCTTCCTACAGTCTTAAGAAGACAAGTGGAGCATGCTGCCACTCATGCATGCACATACCATCCTTCCGACAGTCTTAAGACGACAAGTGGCGCATGCACACTCATGCATGTACACACCATCCTTCCTACAGTCTTAAGAAGACAAGTGGAGCATGCTGCCACTCATGCATGCACAGAGACTCCTGAATGGGCACACACCATCCTTCCTACAGTCTTAAGAAGACAAGTGGAGCATGCAGACACTCATGCATGCACACACCATCCTTCCTACAGTCTTAAGTAGACAAGTGGAGCATGCAGACACTCATGCATGCACACACCATCCTTCCTACAGTCTGAAGAAGACAAGTGGAGCATGCTGCCACTCATGCATGCACACACCATCCTTCCTACAGTCTTAAGAGGACAAGTGGAGCATGCTGCCACTCATGGATGCACACACCATGCTTCCTACAGTCTGAAGAAGACAAGTGGAGCATGCTGCCACTCATGCATGCACCCACCATCCTTCCTACAGTCTTAAGAAGACAAGTGGAGCATGCTGTCACTCATGCATGCACCCACCATCCTCCCTACAGTCTTAAGAAGACAAGTGGAGCATGCACACTCATGCATGCACACACCATCCTTCCTACAGTCTTAAGAAGACAAGTGGAGCATGCTGCCACTCATGCATGCACAAACCATCCTTCCTACAGTCTGAAGAAGACACGTGGAGCATGCAGACACTCATGCATGCACACACCATCCTTCCTCCAGTCTTAAGAAGAGACGTGAAGCATGCAGACACTCATGCATGCACACACCACCCTTCCTACAGTCATAGGAAGACAAGTGGAGCATGCAGACACTCATGCATGCACACACCATCCATCCTACAGTCTGAAGAAGAGAAGTGGAGCATGCACACATGCATGCACACACCATCCTTCCTACAGTCTGAAGAAGACACGTGGAGCATGCAGACACTCATGCATGCACACACCATCCTTCCTACAGTCTTAAGAAGACAAGTGGAGCATGCTGCCACTCATGCATGCACACACCATCCTTCCTACAGTCGTAAGAAGACAAGTGGAGCATGCTGCCACTCATGCATGCACACACCATCCTTCCGACAGTCTTAGGAAGACAAGTGGAGCATGCAGACACTCATGCATGCACACACCATCCTTCCTACAGTCTTAAGAAGAGAAGTGGAGCATGCTGGAATCATGCATGCACACACCATCCTTCCTCTAGTCTTAAGAAGAGAAGTGGAGCATGCAGACACTCATGCATGCACACACCATCCTTCCTACAGTCTTAAGAAGAGAAGTGGAGCATGCTGCACTCTCATGCATGTACACACCATCCTTCCTACAGTCTTAAGAAGACAAGTGGAGAATGCACACTCATGCATGCACACACCATCCTTCCTACAGTCTTAAGAAGACAAGTGGAGCATGCTGCCACTCATGCATGCACACACCATCCTTCCGACAGTCTTAAGAAGACAAGTGGAGCATGCTGCCACTCATGCATGCACATACCATCCTTCCGACAGTCTTAAGAAGACAAGTGGAGCATGCAGACACTCATGCATGCGCACACCATCCTTCCTACAGTCTTAAGAAGAGAGGTGGAGCATGCTGCACACTCATGCATGCACACACCATCCTTCCTACAATCTTAAAAAGACAAGTGGAGCATGCTGCCACTCATGCATGCACACACCATCCTTCCTCCAGTCTGAAGAAGAGAAGTGGAGCATGCTGCCACTCATGCATGCACACACCATCCTTTCTACAGTCTGAAGAAGACAAGTGGAGCATGCAGACACTCATGCATGCACACACCATCCTTCCTACAGTCTGAAGAAGACAAGTGGAGCATGCAGACACTCATGCATGCACACACCATCCTTCCTCCAGTCTTAAGAAGAGAAGTGGAGCATGCAGACACTCATGCTTGCACACACCATCCTTCCTACAGTCTTAAGAAGACAAGTGGAGCATGCAGACACTCATGCATGCACACACCATCCTTCCTCCAGTCTTAAGACAAGTGGAGCATGCAGACACTCATGCATGCACACACCATCCTTCCTACAGTCTGAAGAAGAAGAGTGGAGCATGCAGACACTCATGCATGCACACACCATCCTTCCTACAGTCTGAAGAAGACAAGTGGAGCATGCAGCCACTCATGCATGCACACACCATCCTTCCTCCAGTCTTAAGAAGACAAGTGGAGCATGCTGCCACTCATGCATGCACACACCATCCTTCCTACAGTCTTAAGAAGACAAGTGGAGCATGCAGACACTCATGCATGCACACACCATCCTTCCTTCAGTCTTAAGAAGACAAGTGGAGCATGCTAACACTCATGCATGCACACACCATCCTTCCTACAGTCTTAAGAAGACAAGTGGAACACGCTGCCACTCATGCATGCACACACCATCCTTCCTACAGTCTTAAGAAGACAAGTGGAGCATGCTGCCACTCATGCATGCACACACCATCCTTCCTACAGTCTGAAAAAGACAAGTGGAGCATGCTGCCACTCATGCATGCACACGCCATCCTCCCTACAGTCTTAAGAAGACAAGTGGAGCATGCTGCCACTCATGCATGCACACACCATCCTTCCTACAGTCTTAAGAAGACAAATGGATCATGCAGACACTCATGCATGCACACACCATCCTTCCTCCAGTCTTAAGAAGACAAGTGGAGCATGCTGCCACTCATGAATGCACACACCATCCTTCCTACAGTCTTAAGAAGACAAGTGGAGCATGCTGCCACTCATGCATGCACACACCATCCTTCCTACAGTGTTAAGAAGACAAATGGAGCATGCTGCCACTCATGCATGCACACACCATCCTTCCTACAGTCTTAAGAAGACAAGTGGAGCATGCAGTCACTCATGCATGCACACACCATCCTTCCTCAAGTCTTAAGAAGACAAGTGGAGCATGCTGCCACTCATGCATGCACACACCATCCTTCCTACAGTCTTAAGAAGACAAGTGGAGCATGCAGACACTCATGCATGCACACACCATCCTTCTTACAGTCTTAAGAAGACAAGTGGAGCATGCTGCCACTCATGCATGCACACACCATTCTTCCTCCAGCCTGAAGAAGACAAGTGGAGAATGCAGACACTCATGCATGCACACACCATCCTTCCTCCAGACTTAAGAAGACAAGTGGAGCATGCTGCCACTCATGCATGCACACACCATCCTTCCTACAGTCTTAAGAAGAGAAGTTAGGCATGCTGCCACTCATGCATACACACACCATCCTTCCTACAGTCTTAAGAAGACAAGTGGAGCATGCTGCCACTCATGCATGCACACACCACCCTTCCTACAGCCTTAGGAACACAAGTGGAGCATGCAGACACTCATGCATGCACACACCATCCTTCCTACAGTCTGAAGAAGACAAGTGGAGCATGCTGCAACTCATGCATGCACACACCATGCTTCCTACAGTCTGAAGACGACAAGTGGAGCATGCTGCCACTCATGCATGCACACACCATCCTTCCTACAGTCTTAAGAAGACAGATGGAGCATGCTGCTACTCATGCATGCACACACCATCCTTCCTACAGTCTTAAGAAGACAAGTGGAGCATGCACACTAATGCATGCACACACCATGCTTCCTACAGTATTAAGAAGACAAGTGGAGCATGCTGCCAGTCATGCATGCACACAGCATCCTTCCTACAGTCTGAAGAAGACAAGTGGAGCATGCAGACACTCATGCATGCACACACCATCCTTCCTCCAGTCTTAAGAAGACAAGTGGTGCATGCTGCCACTCATGCATGCACACACCATCCTTCCTACAGTCTTAAGAAGACAAGTGGAGCATGCTGCCACTCATGCATACACACACCATCCTTCCTACAGTCTTAAGAAGACAAGTGGAGCATGCACACTCATGCATGTACACACCATCCTTCCTACAGTCTTAAGAAGAGAAGTGGAGCATGCAGACACTCATGCATGCACACACCACCCTTCCTACAGTCTTAAGAAGACAAGTGGAGCATGCTGCCACTCATGCATGAACACACCATCCTTCCTACAGTCTTAAGAAGACAGGTGGAGCATGCTGCCACTCATGCATGCACACACCATCCTTCCTACAGTCTGAAAAAGACAAGTGGAGCATGCTGCCACTCATGCATACACACACCATCCTTCCTACAGTCTTAAGAAGACAAGTGGCGCATGCACACTCATGCATGTACACACCATCCTTCCTACAGTCTTAAGAAGACAAGTTGAGCATGCTGCCACTCATGCATGCACAGAGACTCCTGAATGGGCACACACCATCCTTCCTACAGTCTTAAGAAGACAAGTGGAGCATGCAGACACTCATGCATGCACACACCATCCTTCCTCCAGCCTGAAGAAGACAAGTGGAGCATGCTGCCACTCATGCATGAACACACCGTCCTTCCTACAGTCTTAAGAAGACAAGTGGAGCATGCTGCCACTCATGCATGCACACACCATCCTTCCTACAGTCTGAAGAAGACAAGTGGAGCATGCAGCCACTCATGCATACACACACCATCCTTCCTACAGTCTTAAGAAGACAAGTGGAGCATGCACACTCATGCATGTACACACCATCCTTCCTACAGTCTTAAGAAGACAAGTGGAGCATGCACACTCATGCATGTACACACCATCCTTCCTACAGGCTTAAGAAGAAAAGTGGAGCATGCACACTCATGCATGCACAAACCATCCTTCTTACAGTCTGAAGAAGACAAGTGGAGCATGCAGACACTCATGCATGCACACACCGTCCTTCCTACAGTCTTAAGACGACAAGTGGAGCATGCTGCCACTCATGCATGCACACACCATCCTTCCTACAGTCTGAAGAAGACAAGTGGAGCATGCAACCACTCATGCATACACACACCATCCTTCCTACAGTCTTAAGAAGACAAGTGGAGCATGCACACTCATGCATGTACACACCATCCTTCCTACAGTCTTAAGAAGACAAGTGGAGCATGCACACTCATGCATGTACACACCATCCTTCCTACAGGCTTAAGAAGACAAGTGGAGCATGCACACTCATGCATGCACAAACCATCCTTCTTACAGTCTGAAGAAGACAAGTGGAGCATGCAGACACTCATGCATGCACACACCGTCCTTCCTACAGTCTTAAGAAGACAAGTGGAGCATGCTGCCACTCATGCATGCACACACCATCCTTCCTACAGTCTTAAGAAGACAAGTGGAGCATGCTGCCACTCATGCATGCACACACCATCCTTCCTACAGTCTGAAAAAGACAAGTGGAGCATGCTGCCACTCATGCATGCACACGCCATCCTCCCTACAGTCTTAAGAAGACAAGTGGAGCATGCTGCCACTCATGCATGCACACACCATCCTTCCTACAGTCTTAAGAAGACAAATGGATCATGCAGACACTCATGCATGCACACACCATCCTTCCTCCAGTCTTAAGAAGACATGTGGAGCATGCTGCCACTCATGCATGCACACACCATCCTTCCTACAGTTTTAAGAAGACAAGTGGAGCATGCAGACACTCATGCATGCACACACCATCCTTCCTCCAGTCTTAAGAAGAGAAGTGGAGCATGCAGACACTCATGCATGCACACACCATCCTTCCTACAGTCTTAAGAAGACAAGTGGAGCATGCTGCCACTCATGCATGCACACACCATCCTTCCTACAGTCTGAAGAAGACAAGTGGAGCATGCAGCCACTCATGCATACACACACCAACCTTCCTACAGTCTTAAGAAGACAAGTGGAGCATGCACACTCATGCATGTACACACCATCCTTCCTACAGTCTTAAGAAGACAAGTGGAGCATGCACACTCATGCATGTACACACCATCCTTCCTACAGTCTTAAGAAGACAAGTGGAGCATGCACACTCATGCATGTACACACCATCCTTCCTACAGTCTTAAGAAGACAAGTTGAGCATGCTGCCACTCATACATGCACAGAGACTCCTGAATGGGCACACACCATCCTTCCTACAGTCTTAAGAAGACAAGTGGAGCATGCTGCCACTCATACATGCACAGAGACTCCTGAATGGGCACACACCATCCTTCCTACAGTCTTAAGAAGACAAGTGGAGCATGCAGACACTCATGCATGCACACACCATCCTTCCTCCAGCCTGAAGAAGACAAGTGCAGCATGCTGCCACTCATGCATGAACACACCGTCCTTCCTACAGCCTGAAGAAGACATGTGGAGCATACAGACACTCATGCATGCACACACCATCCTTCCTACAGTCTGAAGAAGACAAGTGGAGCATGCAGCCACTCATGCATACACACACCATCCTTCCTACAGTCTTAAGAAGACAAGTGGAGCATGCACACTCATGCATGTACACACCATCCTTCCTACAGTCTTAAGAAGACAAGTGGAGCATGCACACTCATGCATGCACACACCATCCTTCCTCCAGTCTTAAGAAGAGAAGTGGAGCATGCAGACACTCATGCATGCACACACCATCCTTCCTACAGTCTTAAGAAGACAAGTGGAGCATGCTGCCACTCATGCATGCACACACCATCCTTCCTACAGTCTGAAGAAGACAAGTGGAGCATGCAGCCACTCATGCATACACACACCAACCTTCCTACAGTCTTAAGAAGACAAGTGGAGCATGCACACTCATGCATGTACACACCATCCTTCCTACAGTCTTAAGAAGACAAGTGGAGCATGCACACTCATGCATGTACACACCATCCTTCCTACAGTCTTAAGAAGACAAGTGGAGCATGCACACTCATGCATGTACACACCATCCTTCCTACAGTCTTAAGAAGACAAGTTGAGCATGCTGCCACTCATACATGCACAGAGACTCCTGAATGGGCACACACCATCCTTCCTACAGTCTTAAGAAGACAAGTGGAGCATGCTGCCACTCATACATGCACAGAGACTCCTGAATGGGCACACACCATCCTTCCTACAGTCTTAAGAAGACAAGTGGAGCATGCAGACACTCATGCATGCACACACCATCCTTCCTCCAGCCTGAAGAAGACAAGTGCAGCATGCTGCCACTCATGCATGAACACACCGTCCTTCCTACAGCCTGAAGAAGACATGTGGAGCATACAGACACTCATGCATGCACACACCATCCTTCCTACAGTCTGAAGAAGACAAGTGGAGCATGCAGCCACTCATGCATACACACACCATCCTTCCTACAGTCTTAAGAAGACAAGTGGAGCATGCACACTCATGCATGTACACACCATCCTTCCTACAGTCTTAAGAAGACAAGTGGAGCATGCACACTCATGCATGTACACACCATCCTTCCTACAGGCTTAAGAAGACAAGTGGAGCATGCAGACACTCATGCATGCACACACCGTCCTTCCTACAGTCTTAAGAAGACAAGTGGAGCATGCTGCCACTCATGCATGCACACACCATCCTTCCTACAGTCTTAAGAAGACAAGTGGAGCATGCTGCCACTCATGCATGCACACACCATCCTTCCTACAGTCTGAAAAAGACAAGTGGAGCATGCTGCCACTCATGCATGCACACGCCATCCTCCCTACAGTCTTAAGAAGACAAGTGGAGCATGCTGCCACTCATGCATGCACACACCATCCTTCCTATAGTCTTAAGAAGACAAATGGAGCATGCAGACACTCATGCATGCACACACCATCCTTCCTCCAGTCTTAAGAAGACATGTGGAGCATGCTGCCACTCATGCATGCACACACCATCCTTCCTACAGTCTTAAGAAGACAGGTGGAGCATGCAGACACTCATGCATGCACACACCATCCTTCCTCCAGTCTTAAGAAGAGAAGTGGAGCATGCAGACACTCATGCATGCACACACCATCCTTCCTACAGTCTTAAGAAGACAAGTGGAGCATGCTGCCACTCATGCATGCACACACCATTCTTCCTCCAGCCTGAAGCAGACAAGTGGAGCATGCTGCCACTCATTCATAAACACACCGTCCTTCCTACAGTCTTAAGAAGACAAGTGGAGCATGCTGCCACTCATGCATCCACACACCATCCTTCCTACAGTCTGAAGAAGACAAGTGGAGCATGCTGCCACTCATGCATGCACACACCATCCTTCCTACAGTCTTAAGAAGACAAGTAGAGCATGCTGCCACTCATGCATGCACACACCATCGTCCCTACAGTCTGAAGAAGACAAGTGGAGCATGCAGACACTCATGCATGCACACACCATCCTTCCTCCAGTCTTAAGAAGACAAGTGGGGCATGCTGCCACTCATGCATGCACACACCATCCTTCCTACAGTCTGAAGAAGACAAGTGGAGCATGCTGCCATTCATGCATGCACACACCATCCTTCCTACAGTCTGAAGAAGACAAGTGGAGCATGCTGCCACTCATGCATACACACACCATCCTTCCTACAGTCTGAAGAAGACAAGTGGAGCATGCAGACACTCATGCATGCACACACCATCCTTCCTCCAGTCTTAAGAAGACAAGTGGCGCATGCTGCCACTCATGCATGCACACACCATCCTTCCTACAGTCGGAAGAAGACAAGTGGAGCATGCTGCCACTCATGCATGCACACACCATCCTTCCTACCGTCTTAAGAAGACAAGTGGAGCATGCTGCCACTCATGCATGCACAAACCATCCTTCCTACAGTCTTAAGAAGACAAGTAGAGCATGCACACTAATGCATGCACACACCATGCTTCCTACAGTCTTAAGAAGACAAGTGGAGCATGCAGACACTCATGCATGCACACACCGTCCTTCCTACATTCTTAAGAAGACAAGTGGAGCATGCTGCCACTCATGCATGCACACACCATTCTTCCTCCAGCCTGAAGAAGACAAGTGGAGCATGCTGCCACTCATGCATGAACACACCGTCCTTCCTACAGTCTTAAGAAGACAAGTGGAGCATGCTGCCACTCATGCATGCACACACCATCCTTCCTACAGTCTGAAGAAGACAAGTGGAGCATGCAGACACTCATGCATGCACACACCATCCTTCCTCTAGTCTTAAGAAGCCAAGTGGGGCATGCTGCCACTCATGCATGCACACACCATCCTTCCTACAGTCTTAAGAAGACAAGTGGAGCATGCTGCCACTCATGCATACACACACCATCCTTCCTACAGTCTTAGGAAGACAAGTGGAGCATGCTGCCACTCATGCATGCACACACCACCCTTCCTACAGCCTTAGGAAGACAAGTGGAGCATGCAGACACTCATGCATGCACACACCATCCTTCCTACAGTCTTAAGAAGACAAGTGGAGCATGCTGCCACTCATGCATGCACACACCATCCTTCCTACAGTCTTAAGAAGACAAGTGGAGCATGCAGACACTCATGCATGCACACACCATCCTTCCTACAGTCGGAAGAAGACAAGTGGAGCATGCTGCCACTCATGCATGCACACACCATCCTTCCTACCGTCTTAAGAAGACAAGTGGAGCATGCTGCCACTCATGCATGCACAAACCATCCTTCCTACAGTCTTAAGAAGACAAGTAGAGCATGCACACTAATGCATGCACACACCATCCTTCCTCCCGCCTTAGGAAGACAAGTGGAGCATGCAGACACTCATGCATGCACACACCATCCTTCCTACAGTCTTAAGAAGACAAGTGGAGCATGCTGCCACTCATGCATGCACACACCATTGTTGTATAGCTCCTATATATCCTTATATCGTGTTAAGTTAGCATAGGTACATTTGAGATTTAAACGCCATTTTTCCTTTCTTGCAACTTCTGCACACGACCCTTAATTGTTGATTTAGCTTTCAACCTAGTGGTTTGCCGTGGTGTATGTGAGAATAATATGTTATTGCTCTGATATCAGTTTTGTTTAATAAACCATGTCTGCACGGAGAGTGCTGAAGTTTCAGGAGCAACACGATATGGAATTGTTATGAGGTCTGATCTCCACGCCTTCATAGTCATAACACAAGTGCAGCCTTTGCCAACTTGGGCTTGAGGCGGGATTGATATTGCTTTGCACGAGAATCGTTAACACACTTGATGCGGTGCACATGCAGAGAGAGCTGGTGTATGCTGATGTGATTCCTTCATGCTAGGACACTAAGGTATGGGCCCGCCCTAAAACAACCCAAAGAGACCTTCTTAGATAATAATATAATATATGTGTTAGGGAGGGTGAGATATAAGTGTTGTTAACTCTTATTCATTACAGCATGTTAACATGCTGTCACCATTCGCTTTTTATGTCTTAGTAACTATGCTGATAATTTTGCTACTGATAATAAGTATACTTGTATTATCAAAGATACTGCGCCTGAGAAGACGGCATTAGTAAATAAACATTTCAAATGCACATGTGTCTTCTTTACTCCATGTTCTGGTTTGTAATGATAATATAACGAAAGAGTGTTCATGAGTCCCACGTACCCTGAGGTACTGTAAGTTCATGTTCTGGTTTGTCTAAACATTGGGTGTTTGATATGTCCAATGAGACACTGTAGCTAGCTCGGTAAGGGGTGAGTTGGTTGCTAAGGTGAGTTTTGGGACATCCTAATTTGCCGAGGTTCCACTCCTCTGTGCACAGTTCTGTGTGAGTACAGAAACCCTGCAACATGGCGCCCAACGGTTTCGGTGGTCTTATATCATGACACTCGAGTAGTTTATCATTCATGCCTTAACCCCTTCACATCCGTTTCCGGAAAACGGGGTGTTGGTGAAACCTACCTATTTTTTGAAATAGGTCTTTATTCAAGCTTGATTCTTACTTAAACGGTTTCTTTGAATTACTACCCAGTTGTGCTACAAAGTATTCTTTGTGTTTTCTTGTTTCCATTTCTGTGATGGCGGCAGCGGTGGCTATTGCGCAGCATAGTCGCGTAGCGGTACGCAACCATCTGCAGACGTACCAGGTCCCAGTAGATGGGATGGCTGTGATTTTCGTGGTAAGTGCAGATCCGGCGTTTCCTTACGAGTTGTTTTACTCTTGGGTTACGTTTCCGGCTGTGGACGCTAATTCTGGTTTGTACCACTCCTACACCGCCTCGGATGTCCCGGCTGAATATACGCCATACAGGGCATTGGAAATACCTATTGATCATTGGCAGCATCGAGTTTGGTTTGATGGCGCCCTCCCCCACTCTTTGTCCCGTGCGAGGTTAGGTCCACTCTCGATTCCAGGTACGAATTGGCCTGCATTGGGTGGCTTTACCCCGCACCCGAATCACGGGGCTTGTACCCTGGCAGAAATTCGCAGGCTTCATGTAGTTTCCATTTCCGTGATTCGTGCTTTAGTGCAATACATCGGTCGACATCTTCCTGGTGGTCCCCAGGGGGGTGCGGCCGCTCCCATGGAACGAGGCGGAATGCGTCTCAATCCAGTGATGGTAAATTCGGTTTTTGGTGCGCGTCCTGTTGACAACGATGACTTCCCATTCTGGCTAGCGGAGAAGTTTGATCAACTGGAGGCGGTTTTTCCGAATTCTACTCCTGCTGATAAACATAGAATGTTGACGATTACTCTACCGAAGGATATTACTCCTGAACTTGCTGACTGTGACAGCTGGGGAAAAACATTTGCGGCAGTTTATACAAGGTGCTTCGGCACCCCGTCTATGACTGCCCTGCCTGAAATCGTTCGACGTGTTCAGAATGATCACGGTCCAGAGGCAGCGGTTGAATTGGGTATGCGCCTGTGTGGTTCTTTTGAGATTGTAAGTGATCTCATTCTCTCCAATGTTAAAGGAGATGCAGTTAACTTTCAGGTGTCGAATGCTTTGGCTGCTCTGCCCGATGCCGACAAACCCCGCCAGTTAGCAAAGATTGTGGTGGCCGCTTATAAAACGATTGGCCGCACAAGTAGAGGTCTGAAATATTTTCCAGTGAAGGAGAAAAAACAACCACAGGGGCAATCTGCAGTGACAGATGCCCAGCCAAAGTCCAAGAAACAAAATTGGCCTAAAAAACAGACACAGGGGAAGCAGACAATGCAGACTCAGGGTTCTTTTCCTGCAATACAAGCTCCTGCGCCATCCGAAAAAGTTTATGATTTGCGCGACCGCGCGATGATTAAATCACCTGATCGTTTTCAGGGTTCTGATCAACGCTCTCCTCGTTCCTTTCAGGACACATCGGCCCAGAAAACCGGTGGAGGAGGAGGGGGTGGACGTGGACGTGGTGGCCAACAAGGACGTGGTCAGTCCCGCCAGACGGACGGCGCAGTGAAGCAGGAGGATTCTACGCCTCGGCGTCCGCAGTTTGCGAAAAAGAAAGTCGCAGCCTTAACAGCGCATCGATATGCCACAGATAGTGAGAACGCGGCTTCGGAATCTGACGTGGGCTCTGACCTTGCTGGACAGCGCGGCGGAGATAACCATAGTCAGGGAGGCGCTGCGTCCACTACTGAGGGTGACAGCGACTGAAGTCTACGTTGTGATAGAAACAGCGGATACGAGACTTGCTCCCCCTGAAAGACTATATGAAATTGTCCTGTTAATTGAAGGTGACATACAGCGTACCGTTAAAGGTGTATTTTGGGAGAATCTGTCTTCTACATATGATATTTTACTTTCGGAGGCTGACTGGCCCCCACCTTTTGTGCTCGCGGCGCCGCGAGGGGAGGAGGTAATCCTACCCAGTTTCGCGAACACTGTCTCGAAAGAGCATGCGCGGCATTTTGCAGAAGAGTGGGCTCGGGCTCTCGCGCCGGCTCTGTACCGTAACCAATGTGGTTGGGATAAATTGTCGCCTTGCCACGAAATACCGTTGCGGTCTCAGCCGCAGCCTCAACCTCAATATCCCATTCGGCGTGAAGCAAAATCTTCCGTCGCGGAAATCCTTGAACAATTGGAATATCAGGGAGTTATTGAAACGTGTGTGTCACCGATGAATAATCCCCTTTTTACTGTGAATAAACCTGACGGATCATATCGTTTGGTTTTGGATTACCGGCATTTAAACTCGCATTGCCGTAACTGTGCAGTACAGAATACCCACGGCTCTGCCCTAGTGGATAGTCTCGTGCGTAAGCGTTTCAAGACAACGCTTGACATATCCAATGGTTTTTATGCCCACAGATTGGACAGCTTTAGCTCCCAATGGACCAGTTTTACAAGCGCTGGAGTCCAAAAGCAATTCCGGCGTCTTCCAATGGGCTACAAGAATAGTCCTGGTGTATTTACCGCTCGAATTGTCTCTATTCTGGAGGCACTCGACCCTGATGCTTTTTCGTATGTGGATGACATATATCTCACAGACGACGATATTTGGGAGCATCTGTGTCGTGTAAATTCTCTTGTTTGCAACTTCGCAGACATGGGTTACAAATTCAACTTTGCAAAATCGCACATTGCTTAACACACAGTGTTGTTTTTGGGCTATAAGCTCAACAATGAAGGTAGAGGTTTGGCTCCTCACTTCTTGGAGAAGTGCGCACAATTGCGCGCACCAACAACTCTGAAAAAATTACAATCCTTACTGGGCTTTTTGAATTTCGGCAGAACTTACATTCCGGAATATGCCCAGCGTATCAAGCCTTTGTATGCTTTGATACAACCAACTTTCTCAAAATCATGCTGGCTGCCTGAGCATTCAGCCATTTTGCAATCCTTGCAGGCTGATCTGCTCGCTTCTAAATATTTACTGACTCGTGATAACCACACCAACCTGGTCATAAGAATAATTCCTGGGACGGTGGGTTTCACTTACCTCACTTTTAATGAAGGTGACACAGTACCTATTGCTTACAAGTCACACTTGTACACCTCGGCTGAGATGCGGTTTCCCACCATAGAAAAGGTTTTAACTGCTGTACAGATGGCTATTCTGAAGGAACGAGCTCTGTCACAGGGGAAACGCATGCTAGTGGTAACACCCTGTCCTCATTTGGAGGCAGTCACGAAAGCCAGTGTACCAAATTCAAAAGCTTTGCACCCTCGGTGGATTCAGTGGGCTGCGTCATTGTCATCCACGGATGTCATGTTTATTTTTGACGCTTCCTTACGGTCGCAGGAGTTCTTGCAGTATGAATTCGTTCACCCTGCTCCTCTGGCGATGCGACCTTTGGAGGACTTCCATTGCATCATTTACACTGATGGGTCGGCGCAGGTTGCGCATGGCTCTAAACATGCCTACGTTTCCGCATGCGCCATTGTGGTCGGTGCTATGTTGAATGATGAGTTCATTTCCAGGGAGGTACACACGTTGCCCCTGGGCGATTGCACTGCACAATTGGCAGAGCTTCGTGCTCTCTTACTAGCTTTGGAGTACGCAGATCCAAGTGTTACTACTCTAATTGTAAGTGATTCTTACTACTGTGTCCAGTCTTACAATGAAAACTTGTTCTTTTGGATTCAAAATGATTTTCATGATTCCAAGGGTAGCACAATAAAACATAAAATGATCTGGGTTCGAGTGGCAGAGCTTAAGGCTATGTTGCCACTCGTTTATGTGATTCATACTCTCGGTCATCAGCGCGTGGGAGTTCACGCTGTTGGCAACTCGCTTGCTGATGAAGCAGCGAAATCAGCAGTATCTACATACTTAGTTGCAGCAGTTACTAGGTCAAAAACCAAGATTGATAGCGACATCTTGGCAGCGATTGCTGCCTCTGAGAAGGGAAGTAAACATCCTTCGGGATTCCCTTCGAAGTATAATTACCACTTAAGTCCCGAAAAGGTTCCTTTTGTGACAATTCCCGATGTTGGGGAACGGCTGATTCCCAACTCGGATCGCAGAACAGACTTGATTACAGCGGCTCATGAAGGTGTGGCGTCTGCGCATGCGGGCGTCTCAGCCACTGTAACGCAACTACAACAACGTTTCTGGTGGCGGGGACTGTACAAACAGACGCGTGATTATGTCCTTCTTTGTGACATATGCCAGCAGATTAAACCTTCAACTGCTACGCGTCCGCCTCAGACTCAGTTGTACATTTCTAATAAACCACTAGGCTGTGTTTATTTAGATCACTGCGGTCCATTTTCATCTGATACTGCGTATAAATACATCTTAGTAGCAGTTGACTCATGCACACGCTTTGTGTGGTTATGGCCACATCGCAGCGCTGATTCCCGGACTGTCATCAGAGATTTGCGTATCTTTATAGGGATTTTTGCCTGTGGTACCTTCCATTCGGATCAGGGTCCGGCTTTCGCCTCTAAGGCGTATAAGGATGCCATGACTTCGATGGGGGTCCAAGTCAAGTTTTCGTCACCCTACAGACCCGAGGGTAATAGTGTAGTTGAACGAATGAACCGTGATTTAAAGCAATCTTTGACAGCCCGAGTTATAGGCACTGGCAGAAACTGGCTGGCTCACCTCTATGGCGTGCAGCGTGCTCTTAATAATCTCCCTAGAAGGTCTCTGGGTGGGCGGACCCCATACGAAATGCTCTTTGGCATCAAGATGTTCGTCCCTGACCTTGACGGTCTAGACTCGGTGGTTCGCGCCACTTCCTTTGACGCAGATGAACATTGCAATGTTTTACAGAATCTACAAAAGACGAGAGACACTCTTGCAAAGGAACATTTGCCCTCCACATCGGATGATGCGTTGCAGATCCCGGTAGTTGGCTGGCTACCCCAAGTTGGAGAACTGGTTCGAGAGAAGATCGACAACAAGAAAGAGTTTGGTCCCTCCTATCGAGCTCCGGTCCCAGTGCTTGGAGTGAAGGGCACAAGAACAGTCATTTTACCACCACTTCCAGGTCGTAAGGAAAACAGGTTTATTTCTATTGACAATGTCAAGATACACAGAGTGGCCGATTCTTCTTAGCATGACACCGGCTGTTTCCTGTCCTTCCATTGTGAGAAATTCAATTATGCCCACTGCTTCTAATAATGAACCTGAGGTGGCCATCGAATTACCTGCTGTTTCCAGTCCATTATTGAATAATTTACCAGGAACTAACCTTGATGAGACAGACTATACATACCCCACTGATTTGTCCATGCCTGACCTGCAAGCTCGTTTAGCCACGGAATCCAGATTTTCATTTGACTCTGCTTCCCTTGCCTCGAAAAAACCCTCTAAAATTGCATTATATGCTAGCCTGTTTAAAAAACATTTTTTGATACCTCCTTGGATATACATTTGGCTGGTCCTTTTTTCAGTTTACCTTTTTATGTCAATTGGTTTTGTGTTTTATTTTTTTCGGATTATGAATGGACACTATGTCGAGGAGAGAACTTGCATTACTCATTTGAATGGAACTTTGGCCCCACTTTCCTCTTCACATTCTACACACAGATTAAAAAGAGACTTGACTTTGGTTAACATCACAGCGTGGCCTGTTCTGGATGGAATCGCGTGGGATGCAGTTCGTTTTCAGATTCATGGTCCAACGGAAGTCGTTAATGTCCCTAATGTACTAAGAGTTAATATGGGGGATGTGGTGAAACAAAACATTCGTTCTGATGATTGGGATGTTAATGCTGTGGAAAGTTTGTTTTCTGATTTGAAATATTATGCTGCTTTTGATGCTGAGGATTTATATTTAGAATCTGCTAATTATGGTGAATTGTTCTGTTACCAACATTATGGCAATCACTTCTTACACAAGACATCTTCCCGAAGGGATGCGGTTAATTTTACTCAGTGGGAACATTGCCCAGCACCAACACAAGGGAGTTCAGAAACGTTTCTTAAAAAGTATACTTATTTCACTGACTTTAATCAGTCCAATCCCGAGTCCTTTTATTTTAAATTTCACAAACAGCCACTGTCCAAGGTTCGACTTACAAATACAAAATTGTTATATTCAAAGGCCTTCCTGGATCAATTAGTTACTGGAGGGTATGAGTTATGGAAGGATACCATAGACCTTAAATCAGTTTGGGGCTCAAGGGCCTGGCAGGTACAAGGCACTGAGGCTTTGCACCGTGCATGTCTCATCCCAAATCATATGTGGTTTTTAAATGAAACCATTTCCCAGACCACGTGCTTTGGATTGGCTACATCTAAAAGGTTAAACACCCCGTCTTTCCCGGAGTTGGAGGAATATGAGAATTGGAGTAATTTTACTAAATTGTCCATTAGAGATATACAGGCTCTGCTTCTGAATTCCTCCTTTAACATTTCCAGTATGAATCCCAAGGGTTGGCTGCTTTGGCACCGTGGTGCTGATTCTTGCCAAAAGAGATTTTTAAATATAACTGACGGTTTTAAGACTGTTAGATCTGATCCCCGTTTTGATTTGAGTCATACTGTCACCTCTTACTCAGTTGGCAAGTTGTGTCAAGCTTGGCTGAAACATTCAACTTTACCTGCGGTTAAGAATCACCTTTCCAAACTGAATGCAGACGTGGATTTGAATGATTTCATTAAGGGCCCAGCTAGTGGCAGGTCGAAACGTTGGTTATATGGTGTTTACAATGAAATTTGGAAACTCTCACAGATTGAGGCTGCTTCACGCCTTAGGGCTATTGATCAGGCGAATCTTGAAAAAGTTCTTGCAGTTGTTGACAATAGCATTAACGTGCTTTCCTCTAGAATTTACACATTAGATAATATTGTGTCGTCCGTTGTTGATATTGTACATGATGAAGTATCTGTATTATACCATGGTCAAAATCAATTACGTTCAATCATGCAATTTGCATGGACACTTCAGACTCTGAAAATGGGTAAAGTTCCCTGGGGATACATGAATGTTTCTTCTTTATTTGCACCGTTTAATTTGACAGACAAACAACGCTTGCTTTCAATGCGTGATGCTTCCTTTTCTATGCTCCATATTGAAAGGTTGGAATCTTTACCTTTTTCTGTGGCAGAATCCACTGCTGCTACGTGGCTTATCCACGGTTTAATAACGCTGCCTTTTGCTTTATATAAGTTTTCCAATTGTATGAAATATGTGCCAATAGGTCGTTTTGAACCCTTAGGTAGCGGTTTTCTTCATGAGGTCTGGTCACTCCCATACACATACAGATGTTTCAAGGATGAACAAGAGGTTTATCTAACAGGGGATGAGTGTACTGAGACGCCAGATCATTCTTTAATGTGCAGACACATACAGTTACACGGTTCATGTAATAAGGACAGACCGAATATGGCTTGCGTTTTACAGGGCACGCCAGTTCCTGCTATCATCCCCACGTTTAAATTGTTAGAGAATGGTAGTTATTTAATGCTCAATAATGAAAACTGTTGTGGTTTAATTAAAGGTATAGCTTTCATAGTAACGGTTAGTGAGCGAGTTATTTGCTGCAGAAATGTTCTTTATCCTCCCACACGTGAACATAGGGAGTCTTCCATTTGGCCACAGATACCGACCTTGGGAGCAGAATTCAGCGGCATGGCTAGAATAAGAGCTCTATTGTCCCAGAAAGAGGTGGCCTTGAGCTCGGCCCGTGAAACTTTCGTGCTTCACATTGCTAACACCCGTACGGAGGTTCAGGCTCTTTTAAACACTGATTTGCCTTTGCATTTCGGAGCCATGGTCCGTTCTATCTTTAACGCATCCTCCACAACGGGCCTAGCACATTTTTTTAAAGTTGTTAGCGGTGGTCTCGTGACTTCCTTTGAGAAGATTTTTGGAGTCATCCCTGCCTTCTTCCATTCTATTTTTTCATCCTTATTTGGAGGGTTCCCGTTTTTACTTGCTTTAGCGGCTGGGGCATTGGTGGTTTTCTGCCTTTTTAAATATGGATGCCCTTCCTGTGCAAGACCACGCTCAGCTGCTACTGACGCGGTTTCGCAACCGCATGCTTGATTATTATGGCACACTGCCGTTGGCGACTCTAAGCACGGCGTTTGGATTATCTTTTCGGTTCTCCTATTTCACCTGTGTCCAGCCTGTATTTCACTGCCTGACCTGTGATTTCCTTTGGGCCATTGATTTGTGTCTCTGCGGACCAATATCTTCTGACGTCGATTTTGATCAACTGATGAGTCCTATCATTGCTCACGAGTTGGTTTGTTCTGACGAAAGGATTATGGCCTTGGCGGTGGCACATGGACTAATGGGTCCCTGGGATGTGTTGTCGGCAGCGCAAAATTTCTTGGAACGAAGTTTTCTTGAAAATCCACCGAGCTGTCCTCTGATGGTTATAGAGGATGCGGTGCTGGAAGATCACGTATGTTCCTTTCATCTTTTAAATTGGATGGCTGAACTGTTTTCGGATGAGGACAGTGACTTCCTCCTGGAGGCTGTTGCAGCTTACTTTTCATATACAGTCTTATCATAGACACTGCCTCAAATTGACATGCTGATTGATAGCATTTCCTTGATTTTATTGACTTTTGGTCAAGACATTTTATTTTTTGCTTGCCTATTGGCTTGAGCCACATTATACTTGTGGGCTATTTTTTAGCATTAGTTTTTATAATTGAATTTTTATTCATGCTCGTTTATAAATGGATTCTGCTCTCATGTGATGGCACTTCTGTTATCTTATTTAGTCCGTTCTCGGATCATGGGGGGGTGTTGTATAGCTCCTATATATCCTTATATCGTGTTAAGTTAGCATAGGTACATTTGAGATTTAAACGCCATTTTTCCTTTCTTGCAACTTCTGCACACGACCCTTAATTGTTGATTTAGCTTTCAACCTAGTGGTTTGCCGTGGTGTATGTGAGAATAATATGTTATTGCTCTGATATCAGTTTTGTTTAATAAACCATGTCTGCACGGAGAGTGCTGAAGTTTCAGGAGCAACACGATATGGAATTGTTATGAGGTCTGATCTCCACGCCTTCATAGTCATAACACAAGTGCAGCCTTTGCCAACTTGGGCTTGAGGCGGGATTGATATTGCTTTGCACGAGAATCGTTAACACACTTGATGCGGTGCACATGCAGAGAGAGCTGGTGTATGCTGATGTGATTCCTTCATGCTAGGACACTAAGGTATGGGCCCGCCCTAAAACAACCCAAAGAGACCTTCTTAGATAATAATATAATATATGTGTTAGGGAGGGTGAGATATAAGTGTTGTTAACTCTTATTCATTACAGCATGTTAACATGCTGTCACCATTCGCTTTTTATGTCTTAGTAACTATGCTGATAATTTTGCTACTGATAATAAGTATACTTGTATTATCAAAGATACTGCGCCTGAGAAGACGGCATTAGTAAATAAACATTTCAAATGCACATGTGTCTTCTTTACTCCATGTTCTGGTTTGTAATGATAATATAACGAAAGAGTGTTCATGAGTCCCACGTACCCTGAGGTACTGTAAGTTCATGTTCTGGTTTGTCTAAACATTGGGTGTTTGATATGTCCAATGAGACACTGTAGCTAGCTCGGTAAGGGGTGAGTTGGTTGCTAAGGTGAGTTTTGGGACATCCTAATTTGCCGAGGTTCCACTCCTCTGTGCACAGTTCTGTGTGAGTACAGAAACCCTGCAACACCATCGTTCCTACAGTCTGAAGAAGACAAGTGGAGCATGCAGACACTCATGCATGCACACACCATCCTTCCTCCAGTCTTAAGAAGACAAGTGGCGCATGCTGCCACTCATGCATGCACACACCATCCTTCCTACAGTCTGAAGAAGACAAGTGGAGCATGCTGCCACTCATGCATACACACACCATCCTTCCTACAGTCTTAAGACGACAAGTGGCGCATGCACACTCATGCATATAGACACCATCCTTCCTACAGTCTTAAGAAGACAAGTGGAGCATGCTGCCACTCATTCATGCACAGAGACTCCTGAATGGGCACACACCATCCTTCCTACAGTCTTAAGAAGACAAGTGGAGCATGCAGACACTCATGCATGCACACACCATCCTTCCTACAGTCTTAAGAAGACAAGTGGAGCATGTTGCCACTCATGCATGCACAGAGACTCCTGAATGGGCACACACCATCCTTCCTACAGTCTTAAGAAGACAAGTGGAGCATGCTGCCACTCATGCATGCACACACCATGCTTCCTACAGTCGGAAGAAGACAAGTGGAGCATGCTGCCACTCATGCATGCACACACCATCCTTCCTACCGTCTTAAGAAGACAAGTGGAGCATGCTGCAACTCATGCATGCACACACCATCCTTCCTACAGTCTTAAGAAGACAAGTAGAGCATGCACACTAATGCATGCACACACCATGCTTCCTACAGTCTTAGGAAGACAAGTGGAGCATGCTGCCACTCATGCATGCACACACCATGCTTCCTACAGTCGGAAGAAGACAAGTGGAGCATGCTGCCACTCATGCATGCACACACCATCCTTCCTCCAGTCTTAAGAAGACAAGTGGCGCATGCTGCCACTCATGCATGCACACACCATCCTTCCTACAGTCTGAAGACAAGCGGAGCATGCTGCCACTCATGCATACACACACCATCCTTCCTACAGTCTTAAGACGACAAGTGGCGCATGCACACTCATGCATGTACACACCATCCTTCCTACAGTCTTAAGAAGACAAGTGGAGCATGCTGCCACTCATGCATGCACAAACCATCCTTCCTACAGTCTGAAGAAGACAAGTGAAGCATGCTGCCACTCATGCATGCACACACCATCCTTCCTACAGTCTTAAGAAGACAAGTGGAGCATGCTGCCACTCATGCATGCACACACCATGCTTCCTACAGTCGGAAGAAGACAAGTGGAGCATGCTGCCACTCATGCATGCACACACCATCCTTCCTACCGTCTTAAGAAGACAAGTGGAGCATGCTGCCACTCATGCATGCACACACCATCCTTCCTAGTCTTAAGAAGACAAGTAGAGCATGCACACTAATGCATGCACACACCATGCTTCCTACAGTCTTAAGAAGACAAGTGGAGCATGCTGCCACTCATGCATGCACATACCATCCTTCCGACAGTCTTAAGACGACAAGTGGCGCATGCACACTCATGCATGTACACACCATCCTTCCTACAGTCTTAAGAAGACAAGTGGAGCATGCTGCCACTCATGCATGCACAGAGACTCCTGAATGGGCACACACCATCCTTCCTACAGTCTTAAGAAGACAAGTGGAGCATGCAGACACTCATGCATGCACACACCATCCTTCCTACAGTCTTAAGTAGACAAGTGGAGCATGCAGACACTCATGCATGCACACACCATCCTTCCTACAGTCTGAAGAAGACAAGTGGAGCATGCTGCCACTCATGCATGCACACACCATCCTTCCTACAGTCTTAAGAGGACAAGTGGAGCATGCTGCCACTCATGGATGCACACACCATGCTTCCTACAGTCTGAAGAAGACAAGTGGAGCATGCTGCCACTCATGCATGCACCCACCATCCTTCCTACAGTCTTAAGAAGACAAGTGGAGCATGCTGCCACTCATGCATGCACCCACCATCCTTCCTACAGTCTTAAGAAGACAAGTGGAGCATGCACACTCATGCATGCACACACCATCCTTCCTACAGTCTTAAGAAGACAAGTGGAGCATGCTGCCACTCATGCATGCACAAACCATCCTTCCTACAGTCTGAAGAAGACACGTGGAGCATGCAGACACTCATGCATGCACACACCATCCTTCCTCCAGTCTTAAGAAGAGATGTGAAGCATGCAGACACTCATGCATGCACACACCACCCTTCCTACAGTCATAGGAAGACAAGTGGAGCATGCAGACTCTCATGCATGCACACACCATCCATCCTACAGTCTGAAGAAGAGAAGTGGAGCATGCACACATGCATGCACACACCATCCTTCCTACAGTCTGAAGAAGACACGTGGAGCATGCAGACACTCATGCATGCACACACCATCCTTCCTACAGTCTTAAGAAGACAAGTGGAGCATGCTGCCACTCATGCATGCACACACCATCCTTCCGACAGTCTTAGGAAGACAAGTGGAGCATGCAGACACTCATGCATGCACACACCATCCTTCCTACAGTCTTAAGAAGAGAAGTGGAGCATGCTGGAGGAAGGTCCTTCTCCTACCTGGCCGCCAAGACCTGGAACTCCCTCCCTCCCGACCTGCGCCTGACCCAAGACCACCTCTCCTTCAGGAAGAAGCTGAAGACCTGGCTGTTCGAGCAGTAGCGCCCCCCCCCCCCCAGCGCCTTGAGACCCTACGGGTATGTAGCGCGCTTTATAAGTGTCACTGATTGATTGATTGATTGCTGGAATCATGCATGCACACACCATCCTTCCTCTAGTCTTAAGAAGAGAAGTAGAGCATGCAGACACTCATGCATGCACACACCATCCTTCCTAGTCTGAAGAAGAGAAGTGGAACACGCTGCCACTCATGCATGCACACACCATCCTTCCTACAGTCTTAAGAAGACAAGTGGAGCATGCTGCCACTCATGCATGCACACACCATCCTTCCTACAGTCTGAAAAAGACAAGTGGAGCATGCTGCCACTCATGCATGCACACGCCATCCTCCCTACAGTCTTAAGAAGACAAGTGGAGCATGCTGCCACTCATGCATGCACACACCATCCTTCCTACAGTCTTAAGAAGACAAATGGATCATGCAGACACTCATGCATGCACACACCATCCTTCCTACAGTCTTAAGAAGACAAATGGATCATGCAGACACTCATGCATGCACACACCATCCTTCCTCCAGTCTTAAGAAGACAAGTGGAGCATGCTGCCACTCATGAATGCACACACCATCCTTCCTACAGTGTTAAGAAGACAAGTGGAGCATGCTGCCACTCATGCATGCACACACCATCCTTCCTACAGTCTTAAGAAGACAAGTGGAGCATGCAGTCACTCATGCATGTACACACCATCCTTCCTCAAGTCTTAAGAAGACAAGTGGAGCATGCTGCCACTCATGCATGCACACACCATCCTTCCTACAGTCTTAAGAAGACAAGTGGAGCATGCAGACACTCATGCATGCACACACCATCCTTCTTACAGTCTTAAGAAGACAAGTGGAGCATGCTGCCACTCATGCATGCACACACCATTCTTCCTCCAGCCTGAAGAAGACAAGTGGAGAATGCAGACACTCATGCATGCACACACCATCCTTCCTCCAGACTTAAGAAGACAAGTGGAGCATGCTGCCACTCATGCATGCACACACCATCCTTCCTACAGTCTTAAGAAGAGAAGTTAGGCATGCTGCCACTCATGCATACACACACCATCCTTCCTACAGTCTTAAGAAGACAAGTGGAGCATGCTGCCACTCATGCATGCACACACCACCCTTCCTACAGCCTTAGGAACACAAGTGGAGCATGCAGACACTCATGCATGCACACACCATCCTTCCTACAGTCTTAAGAAGACAAGTGGAGCATGCTGCCACTCATGTATGCACACACCATCCTTCCTACAGTCTTAAGAAGACAAGTGGAGCATGCTGCCACTCATGCATGCACAAACCATCCTCCCTACAGTCTGAAGAAGACAAGTGGAGCATGCTGCCACTCATGCATGCACACACCATGCTTCCTACAGTCTGAAGACGACAAGTGGAGCATGCTGCCACTCATGCATGCACACACCATCCTTCCTACAGTCTTAAGAAGACAGATGGAGCATGCTGCTACTCATGCATGCACACACCATCCTTCCTACAGTCTTAAGAAGACAAGTGGAGCATGCACACTAATGCATGCACACACCATGCTTCCTACAGTATTAAGAAGACAAGTGGAGCATGCTGCCAGTCATGCATGCACACAACATCCTTCCTACAGTCTGAAGAAGACAAGTGGAGCATGCAGACACTCATGCATGCACACACCATCCTTCCTCCAGTCTTAAGAAGACAAGTGGCGCATGCTGCCACTCATGCATGCACACACCATCCTTCCTACAGTCTTAAGAAGACAAGTGGAGCATGCTGCCACTCATGCATACACACACCATCCTTCCTACAGTCTTAAGAAGACAAGTGGAGCATGCACACTCATGCATGTACACACCATCCTTCCTACAGTCTTAAGAAGAGAAGTGGAGCATGCAGACACTCATGCATGCACACACCATCCTTCCTACAGTCTTAGGAAGACAAGTGGAGCATGCTGCCACTCATGCATGAACACACCATCCTTCCTACAGTCTTAAGAAGACAGGTGGAGCATGCTGCCACTCATGCATGCACACACCATCCTTCCTACAGTCTGAAAAAGACAAGTGGAGCATGCTGCCACTCATGCATACACACACCATCCTTCCTACAGTCTTAAGAAGACAAGTGGCGCATGCACACTCATGCATGTACACACCATCCTTCCTACAGTCTTAAGAAGACAAGTTGAGCATGCTGCCACTCATGCATGCACAGAGACTCCTGAATGGGCACACACCATCCTTCCTACAGTCTTAAGAAGACAAGTGGAGCATGCAGACACTCATGCATGCACACACCATCCTTCCTCCAGCCTGAAGAAGACAAGTGGAGCATGCTGCCACTCATGCATGAACACACCGTCCTTCCTACAGTCTTAAGAAGACAAGTGGAGCATGCTGCCACTCATGCATGCACACACCATCCTTCCTACAGTCTGAAGAAGACAAGTGGAGCATGCAGCCACTCATGCATACACACACCATCCTTCCTACAGTCTTAAGAAGACAAGTGGAGCATGCACACTCATGCATGTACACACCATCCTTCCTACAGTCTTAAGAAGACAAGTGGAGCATGCACACTCATGCATGTACACACCATCCTTCCTACAGGCTTAAGAAGACAAGTGGAGCATGCACACTCATGCATGCACAAACCATCCTTCTTACAGTCTGAAGAAGACAAGTGGAGCATGCAGACACTCATGCATGCACACACCGTCCTTCCTACAGTCTTAAGAAGACAAGTGGAGCATGCTGCCACTCATGCATGCACACACCATCCTTCCTACAGTCTGAAGAAGACAAGTGGAGCATGCAACCACTCATGCATACACACACCATCCTTCCTACAGTCTTAAGAAGACAAGTGGAGCATGCACACTCATGCATGTACACACCATCCTTCCTACAGTCTTAAGAAGACAAGTGGAGCATGCACACTCATGCATGTACACACCATCCTTCCTACAGGCTTAAGAAGACAAGTGGAGCATGCACACTCATGCATGCACAAACCATCCTTCTTACAGTCTGAAGAAGACAAGTGGAGCATGCAGACACTCATGCATGCACACACCGTCCTTCCTACAGTCTTAAGAAGACAAGTGGAGCATGCTGCCACTCATGCATGCACACACCATCCTTCCTACAGTCTTAAGAAGACAAGTGGAGCATGCTGCCACTCATGCATGCACACACCATCCTTCCTACAGTCTGAAAAAGACAAGTGGAGCATGCTGCCACTCATGCATGCACACGCCATCCTCCCTACAGTCTTAAGAAGACAAGTGGAGCATGCTGCCACTCATGCATGCACACACCATCCTTCCTACAGTCTTAAGAAGACAAATGGATCATGCAGACACTCATGCATGCACACACCATCCTTCCTCCAGTCTTAAGAAGACATGTGGAGCATGCTGCCACTCATGCATGCACACACCATCCTTCCTACAGTTTTAAGAAGACAAGTGGAGCATGCAGACACTCATGCATGCACACACCATCCTTCCTCCAGTCTTAAGAAAAGAAGTGGAGCATGCAGACACTCATGCATGCACACACCATCCTTCCTACAGTCGTAAGAAGACAAGTGGAGCATGCTGCCACTCATGCATGCACACACCATCCTTCCTACAGTCTGAAGAAGACAAGTGGAGCATGCAGCCACTCATGCATACACACACCATCCTTCCTACAATCTTAAGAAGACAAGTGGAGCATGCACACTCATGCATGTACACACCATCCTTCCTACAGTCTTAAGAAGACAAGTGGAGCATGCACACTCATGCATGTACACACCATCCTTCCTACAGTCTTAAGAAGACAAGTGGAGCATGCACACTCATGCATGTACACACCATCCTTCCTACAGTCTTAAGAAGACAAGTTGAGCATGCTGCCACTCATACATGCACAGAGACTCCTGAATGGGCACACACCATCCTTCCTACAGTCTTAAGAAGACAAGTGGAGCATGCTGCCACTCATACATGCACAGAGACTCCTGAATGGGCACACGCCATCCTTCCTACAGTCTTAAGAAGACAAGTGGAGCATGCAGACACTCATGCATGCACACACCATCCTTCCTACAGGCTTAAGAAGACAAGTGGAGCATGCAGACACTCATGCATGCACACACCGTCCTTCCTACAGTCTTAAGAAGACAAGTGGAGCATGCTGCCACTCATGCATGCACACACCATCCTTCCTACAGTCTTAAGAAGACAAGTGGAGCATGCTGCCACTCATGCATGCACACACCATCCTTCCTACAGTCTGAAAAAGACAAGTGGAGCATGCTGCCACTCATGCATGCACACGCCATCCTCCCTACAGTCTTAAGAAGACAAGTGGAGCATGCTGCCACTCATGCATGCACACACCATCCTTCCTACAGTCTTAAGAAGACAAATGGAGCATGCAGACACTCATGCATGCACACACCATCCTTCCTCCAGTCTTAAGAAGACATGTGGAGCATGCTGCCACTCATGCATGCACACACCATCCTTCCTACAGTCTTAAGAAGACAAGTGGAGCATGCAGACACTCATGCATGCACACACCATCCTTCCTCCAGTCTTAAGAAGAGAAGTGGAGCATGCAGACACTCATGCATGCACACACCATCCTTCCTACAGTCTTAAGAAGACAAGTGGAGCATGCTGCCACTCATGCATGCACACACCATTCTTCCTCCAGCCTGAAGCAGACAAGTGGAGCATGCTGCCACTCATTCATAAACACACCGTCCTTCCTACAGTCTTAAGAAGACAAGTGGAGCATGCTGCCACTCATGCATCCACACACCATCCTTCCTACAGTCTGAAGAAGACAAGTGGAGCATGCTGCCACTCATGCATGCACACACCATCCTTCCTATAGTCTTAAGAAGACAAGTAGAGCATGCTGCCACTCATGCATGCACACACCATCGTCCCTACAGTCTGAAGAAGACAAGTGGAGCATGCAGACACTCATGCATGCACACACCATCCTTCCTCCAGTCTTAAGAAGACAAGTGGCACATGCTGCCACTCATGCATGCACACACCATCCTTCCTACAGTCTGAAGAAGACAAGTGGAGCATGCTGCCACTCATGCATACACACACCATCCTTCCTACAGTCTTAAGACAACAAGTGGCGCATGCACACTCATGCATATAGACACCATCCTTCCTACAGTCTTAAGAAGACAAGTGGAGCATGCTGCCACTCATTCATGCACAGAGACTCCTGAATGGGCACACACCATCCTTCCTACAGTCTTAAGAAGACAAGTGGAGCATGCAGACACTCATGCATGCACACACCATCCTTCCTACAGTCTGAAGAAGACAAGTGGAGCATGCTGCCACTCATGCATACACACACCATCCTTCCTACAGTCTGAAGAAGACAAGTGGAGCATGCAGACACTCATGCATGCACACACCATCCTTCCTCCAGTCTTAAGAAGACAAGTGGCGCATGCTGCCACTCATGCATGCACACACCATCCTTCCTACAGTCGGAAGAAGACAAGTGGAGCATGCTGCCACTCATGCATGCACACACCATCCTTCCTACCATCTTAAGAAGACAAGTGGAGCATGCTGCCACTCATGCATGCACAAACCATCCTTCCTACAGTCTTAAGAAGACAAGTAGAGCATGCACACTAATGCATGCACACACCATGCTTCCTACAGTCTTAAGAAGACAAGTGGAGCATGCAGACACTCATGCATGCACACACCGTCCTTCCTACATTCTTAAGAAGACAAGTGGAGCATGCTGCCACTCATGCATGCACACACCATTCTTCCTCCAGCCTGAAGAAGACAAGTGGAGCATGCTGCCACTCATGCATGAACACACCGTCCTTCCTACAGTCTTAAGAAGACAAGTGGAGCATGCTGCCACTCATGCATGCACACACCATCCTTCCTACAGTCTGAAGAAGACAAGTGGAGCATGCAGACACTCATGCATGCACACACCATCCTTCCTCTAGTCTTAAGAAGCCAAGTGGGGCATGCTGCCACTCCTGCATGCACACACCATCCTTCCTACAGTCTTAAGAAGACAAGTGGAGCATGCTGCCACTCATGCATACACACACCATCCTTCCTAAAGTCTTAGGAAGACAAGTGGAGCATGCTGCCACTCATGCATGCACACACCACCCTTCCTACAGCCTTAGGAAGACAAGTGGAGCATGCAGACACTCATGCATGCACACACCATCCTTCCTACAGTCTTAAGAAGACAAGTGGAGCATGCTGCCACTCATGCATGCACACACCATCCTTCCTACAGTCTTAAGAAGACAAGTGGAGCATGCAGACACTCATGCATGCACACACCATCCTTCCTACAGTCGGAAGAAGACAAGTGGAGCATGCTGCCACTCATGCATGCACACACCATCCTTCCTACCGTCTTAAGAAGACAAGTGGAGCATGCTGCCACTCATGCATGCACAAACCATCCTTCCTACAGTCTTAAGAAGACAAGTAGAGCATGCACACTAATGCATGCACACACCATCCTTCCTCCAGCCTTAGGAAGACAAGTGGAGCATGCAGACACTCATGCATGCACACACCATCCTTCCTACAGTCTTAAGAAGACAAGTGGAGCATGCTGCCACTCATGCATGCACACACCATCGTTCCTACAGTCTGAAGAAGACAAGTGGAGCATGCAGACACTCATGCATGCACACACCATCCTTCCTCTAGTCTTAAGAAGACAAGTGGCACATGCTGCCACTCATGCATGCACACACCATCCTTCCTACAGTCTGAAGAAGACAAGTGGAGCATGCTGCCACTCATGCATACACACACCATCCTTCCTACAGTCTTAAGACAACAAGTGGCGCATGCACACTCATGCATATAGACACCATCCTTCCTACAGTCTTAAGAAGACAAGTGGAGCATGCTGCCACTCATTCATGCACAGAGACTCCTGAATGGGCACACACCATCCTTCCTACAGTCTTAAGAAGACAAGTGGAGCATGCAGACACTCATGCATGCACACACCATCCTTCCTACAGTCTTAAGAAGACAAGTGGAGCATGCTGCCACTCATGCATGCACAGAGACTCCTGAATGGGCACACACCATCCTTCCTACAGTCTTAAGAAGACAAGTGGAGCATGCTGCCACTCATGCATGCACACACCATGCTTCCTACAGTCGGAAGAAGACAAGTGGAGCATGCTGCCACTCATGCATGCACACACCATCCTTCCTACCGTCTTAAGAAGACAAGTGGAGCATGCTGCAACTCATGCATGCACACACCATCCTTCCTACAGTCTTAAGAAGACAAGTAGAGCATGCACACTAATGCATGCACACACCATGCTTCCTACAGTCTTAGGAAGACAAGTGGAGCATGCTGCCACTCATGCATGCACACACCATGCTTCCTACAGTCGGAAGAAGACAAGTGGAGCATGCTGCCACTCATGCATGCACACACCATCCTTCCTCCAGTCTAAAGAAGACAAGTGGCGCATGCTGCCACTCATGCATGCACACACCATCCTTCCTACAGTCTGAAGACAAGCGGAGCATGCTGCCACTCATGCATACACACACCATCCTTCCTACAGTCTTAAGACGACAAGTGGCGCATGCACACTCATGCATGTACACAGCATCCTTCCTACAGTCTTAAGAAGACAAGTGGAGCATGCTGCCACTCATGCATGCACAAACCATCCTTCCTACAGTCTGAAGAAGACAAGTGAAGCATGCTGCCACTCATGCATGCACACACCATCCTTCCTACAGTCTTAAGAAGACAAGTGGAGCATGCTGCCACTCATGCATGCACACACCATGCTTCCTACAGTCGGAAGAAGACAAGTGGAGCATGCTGCCACTCATGCATGCACACACCATCCTTCCTACCGTCTTAAGAAGACAAGTGGAGCATGCTGCCACTCATGCATGCACACACCATCCTTCCTAGTCTTAAGAAGACAAGTAGAGCATGCACACTAATGCATGCACACACCATGCTTCCTACAGTCTTAAGAAGACAAGTGGAGCATGCTGCCACTCATGCATGCACATACCATCCTTCCGACAGTCTTAAGACGACAAGTGGCGCATGCACACTCATGCATGTACACACCATCCTTCCTACAGTCTTAAGAAGACAAGTGGAGCATGCTGCCACTCATGCATGCACAGAGACTCCTGAATGGGCACACACCATCCTTCCTACAGTCTTAAGAAGACAAGTGGAGCATGCAGACACTCATGCATGCACACACCATCCTTCCTACAGTCTTAAGTAGACAAGTGGAGCATGAGACACTCATGCATGCACACACCATCCTTCCTACAGTCTGAAGAAGACAAGTGGAGCATGCTGCCACTCATGCATGCACACACCATCCTTCCTACAGTCTTAAGAGGACAAGTGGAGCATGCTGCCACTCATGGATGCACACACCATGCTTCCTACAGTCTGAAGAAGACAAGTGGAGCATGCTGCCACTCATGCATGCACCCACCATCCTTCCTACAGTCTTAAGAAGACAAGTTGAGCATGCTGCCACTCATGCATGCACCCACCATCCTCCCTACAGTCTTAAGAAGACAAGTGGAGCATGCACACTCATGCATGCACACACCATCCTTCCTACAGTCTTAAGAAGACAAGTGGAGCATGCTGCCACTCATGCATGCACAAACCATCCTTCCTACAGTCTGAAGAAGACACGTGGAGCATGCAGACACTCATGCATGCACACACCATCCTTCCTCCAGTCTTAAGAAGAGACGTGAAGCATGCAGACACTCATGCATGCACACACCACCCTTCCTACAGTCATAGGAAGACAAGTGGAGCATGCAGACTCCCATGCATGCACACACCATCCATCCTACAGTCTGAAGAAGAGAAGTGGAGCATGCACACATGCATGCACACACCATCCTTCCTACAGTCTGAAGAAGACACGTGGAGCATGCAGACACTCATGCATGCACACACCATCCTTCCTACAGTCTTAAGAAGACAAGTGGAGCATGCTGCCACTCATGCATGCACACACCATCCTTCCGACAGTCTTAGGAAGACAAGTGGAGCATGCAGACACTCATGCATGCACACACCATCCTTCCTACAGTCTTAAGAAGAGAAGTGGAGCATGCTGGAGGAAGGTCCTCCTCCTACCTGGCCGCCAAGACCTGGAACTCCCTCCCGACCGACCTGCGCCTGACCCAAGACCACCTCTCCTTCAGGAAGAAGCTGAAGACCTGGCTGTTCGAGCAGTAGCGCCCCCCCCCCCCCCAGCGCCTTGAGACCCTACGGGTATGTAGCGCGCTTTATAAGTGTCACTGATTGATTGATTGATTGCTGGAATCATGCATGCACACACCATCCTTCCTCTAGTCTTAAGAAGACAAGTGGAGAATGCTGCCACTCATGCATGCACACACCATCCTTCCTACAGTCTTAAGAAGACAAGTGGAACACGCTGCCACTCATGCATGCACACACCATCCTTCCTACAGTCTTAAGAAGACAAGTGGAGCATGCTGCCACTCATGCATGCACACACCATCCTTCCTACAGTCTGAAAAAGACAAGTGGAGCATGCTGCCACTCATGCATGCACACGCCATCCTCCCTACAGTCTTAAGAAGACAAGTGGAGCATGCTGCCACTCATGCATGCACACACCATCCTTCCTACAGTCTTAAGAAGACAAATGGATCATGCAGACACTCATGCATGCACACACCATCCTTCCTACAGTCTTAAGAAGACAAATGGATCATGCAGACACTCATGCATGCACACACCATCCTTCCTCCAGTCTTAAGAAGACAAGTGGAGCATGCTGCCACTCATGAATGCACACACCATCCTTCCTACAGTGTTAAGAAGACAAGTGGAGCATGCTGGCACTCATGCATGCACACACCATCCTTCCTACAGTCGGAAGAAGACAAGTGGAGCATGCTGCCACTCATGCATGCACACACCATCCTTCCTACCGTCTTAAGAAGACAAGTGGAGCATGCTGCAACTCATGCATGCACACACCATCCTTCCTACAGTCTTAAGAAGACAAGTAGAGCATGCACACTAATGCATGCACACACCATGCTTCCTACAGTCTTAGGAAGACAAGTGGAGCATGCTGCCACTCATGCATGCACACACCATGCTTCCTACAGTCGGAAGAAGACAAGTGGAGCATGCTGCCACTCATGCATGCACACACCATCCTTCCTACAGTCTGAAGACAAGCGGAGCATGCTGCCACTCATGCATACACACACCATCCTTCCTACAGTCTTAAGACGACAAGTGGCGCATGCACACTCATGCATGTACACACCATCCTTCCTACAGTCTTAAGAAGACAAGTGGAGCATGCTGCCACTCATGCATGCACAAACCATCCTTCCTACAGTCTGAAGAAGACAAGTGAAGCATGCTGCCACTCATGCATGCACACACCATCCTTCCTACAGTCTTAAGAAGACAAGTGGAGCATGCTGCCACTCATGCATGCACACACCATGCTTCCTACAGTCGGAAGAAGACAAGTGGAGCATGCTGCCACTCATGCATGCACACACCATCCTTCCTACCGTCTTAAGAAGACAAGTGGAGCATGCTGCCACTCATGCATGCACACACCATCCTTCCTAGTCTTAAGAAGACAAGTAGAGCATGCACACTAATGCATGCACACACCATGCTTCCTACAGTCTTAAGAAGACAAGTGGAGCATGCTGCCACTCATGCATGCACATACCATCCTTCCGACAGTCTTAAGACGACAAGTGGCGCATGCACACTCATGCATGTACACACCATCCTTCCTACAGTCTTAAGAAGACAAGTGGAGCATGCTGCCACTCATGCATGCACAGAGACTCCTGAATGGGCACACACCATCCTTCCTACAGTCTTAAGAAGACAAGTGGAGCATGCAGACACTCATGCATGCACACACCATCCTTCCTACAGTCTTAAGTAGACAAGTGGAGCATGCAGACACTCATGCATGCACACACCATCCTTCCTACAGTCTGAAGAAGACAAGTGGAGCATGCTGCCACTCATGCATGCACACACCATCCTTCCTACAGTCTTAAGAGGACAAGTGGAGCATGCTGCCACTCATGGATGCACACACCATGCTTCCTACAGTCTGAAGAAGACAAGTGGAGCATGCTGCCACTCATGCATGCACCCACCATCCTTCCTACAGTCTTAAGAAGACAAGTTGAGCATGCTGCCACTCATGCATGCACCCACCATCCTCCCTACAGTCTTAAGAAGACAAGTGGAGCATGCACACTCATGCATGCACACACCATCCTTCCTACAGTCTTAAGAAGACAAGTGGAGCATGCTGCCACTCATGCATGCACAAACCATCCTTCCTACAGTCTGAAGAAGACACGTGGAGCATGCAGACACTCATGCATGCACACACCATCCTTCCTCCAGTCTTAAGAAGAGACGTGAAGCATGCAGACACTCATGCATGCACACACCACCCTTCCTACAGTCATAGGAAGACAAGTGGAGCATGCAGACTCTCATGCATGCACACACCATCCATCCTACAGTCTGAAGAAGAGAAGTGGAGCATGCACACATGCATGCACACACCATCCTTCCTACAGTCTGAAGAAGACACGTGGAGCATGCAGACACTCATGCATGCACACACCATCCTTCCTACAGTCTTAAGAAGACAAGTGGAGCATGCTGCCACTCATGCATGCACACACCATCCTTCCGACAGTCTTAGGAAGACAAGTGGAGCATGCAGACACTCATGCATGCACACACCATCCTTCCTACAGTCTTAAGAAGAGAAGTGGAGCATGCTGGAGGAAGGTCCTCCTCCTACCTGGCCGCCAAGACCTGGAACTCCCTCCCGACCGACCTGCGCCTGACCCAAGACCACCTCTCCTTCAGGAAGAAGCTGAAGACCTGGCTGTTCGAGCAGTAGCGCCCCCCCCCCCCCCCCCAGCGCCTTGAGACCCTACGGGTATGTAGCGCGCTTTATAAGTGTCACTGATTGATTGATTGATTGCTGGAATCATGCATGCACACACCATCCTTCCTCTAGTCTTAAGAAGAGAAGTGGAGCATGCAGACACTCATGCATGCACACACCATCCTTCCTACAGTCTTAAGAAGAGAAGTGGAGCATGCTGCACTCTCATGCATGTACACACCATCCTTCCTACAGTCTTAAGAAGACAAGTGGAGAATGCTGCCACTCATGCATGCACACACCATCCTTCCTACAGTCTTAAGAAGACAAGTGGAACACGCTGCCACTCATGCATGCACACACCATCCTTCCTACAGTCTTAAGAAGACAAGTGGAGCATGCTGCCACTCATGCATGCACACACCATCCTTCCTACAGTCTGAAAAAGACAAGTGGAGCATGCTGCCACTCATGCATGCACACGCCATCCTCCCTACAGTCTTAAGAAGACAAGTGGAGCATGCTGCCACTCATGCATGCACACACCATCCTTCCTACAGTCTTAAGAAGACAAATGGATCATGCAGACACTCATGCATGCACACACCATCCTTCCTACAGTCTTAAGAAGACAAATGGATCATGCAGACACTCATGCATGCACACACCATCCTTCCTCCAGTCTTAAGAAGACAAGTGGAGCATGCTGCCACTCATGAATGCACACACCATCCTTCCTACAGTGTTAAGAAGACAAGTGGAGCATGCTGGCACTCATGCATGCACACACCATCCTTCCTACAGTCTTAAGAAGACAAGTGGAGCATGCAGTCACTCATGCATGTACACACCATCCTTCCTCAAGTCTTAAGAAGACAAGTGGAGCATGCTGCCACTCATGCATGCACACACCATCCTTCCTACAGTCTTAAGAAGACAAGTGGAGCATGCAGACACTCATGCATTGTAGGAGAGTAGGGTCTGCTATCCTATGGTCACCCCAATTTTTGCTTTTTGCTTCACTGGTTTTCGACTTACTGAGGCTGTGGGCCTGCTAATCAGACCCCCAGCCTGCTGTTCTCTCTCTAAATTTATAATACATGTGCTATAGGTACATACCACAATTGGAAATGGACTCCTTGTCAGCCCCTGTACCATGCACTATAGGTGCTCAGGGCATAGGTGCCACCAAGGCCTACCAGGGGCTGAAGCATAGCTTTTGCCACCCCTGGCTGGTTCTTAAATTGACACAACTGGCTGATCACTCAGCTGGGGCAAGTGGGTGTAATCACCCCTTGCTTAGATATAGTATACCTATATCTAAACCTATATCTGGACACATATATAGCCTGTAAGCCACTCCTATGGAAGGCCTCATCAATCCTGGAGGCAGAGTGCGTGGTTTTATGTGAGATGGTGCTCTGGCGTGAGCTGAGCCTGTCTGCAGCTGTCGGGAACAACTCCCTAAGCTGATCCGGGATAATGCCATACCATATACTCTTAAGCGCATTATAATCCTCGCGGTTATATAGCAACTTTGGTTTGGCTTTATCAAAACATGTCGTGTAAGGTGTCATACGAATTGGAATACTACCCCCTCGCCAGTTCTGGCGACGGGGGTAGCATTCCACCCTTCTAGAGGGAGAAGACATGTTACTTTACTGAAACGCGGTTGATCTAAAATGAGCCTCAGATCTACAAAATGGATGCCCCTGCCACAGACACGGGTCTGACCTCCTGCTGCTGACCGAAACCCGGCAGAGGAGGCCTGGACAAAGAGTTTCCTGTCACAGGGCGGTGTCAAACCACCCCAGACAGGAGATAGTGGATTGGAGTAGGGAGGTTTCAATGAAACCAGACACTGCCTGGGGAGCACAAGGCTGCCCCTTGCAGGATCCGGCCAAACCGGTTCTGGGGCCTCCCAGCCCCTGTCCCAGCGCGGCCAGGATCAAAGGAGAGGGGTGTAACCACCCCCTTCCTGGGTCCCACCCATAGGAGGGGACCTAGCAGGATGTCCAACCCCCTAGATTCGAATAAGAGGGGGAGCAGTCCCAACGGACCTCAGATCATCCTGAAGAAACATAAGAAACGAAATCTGGACCCTTCGACTTTCTACACGACGTGAGAAGACTGAAGAATCTCCCTTGTGGTCAAGGAGTGACCACCCTGTGCAAACAGGCACCATCCAGCCCTCGACCCTTGCTTTGTTGCAGTTCCCGCCGGAACTCGAGCGACAGAGATCGACGAGATCAAGCTTGCCTGCCTTCTACCTGCCCGATCCACAGTCCCTGCAGAGCTGAGACCCGTGGAGGCGACCGGAAGCGTGGGGCACGCCATCTTGAAAAGGCCACGAGACGCTGACCGTGCGGCCCACGAGTGACCCTCGAAGCTGTACACCGGGGTTTGAGAAGCCCCAGCCCCGAGCTCCACTTGCACCAAAGCTCACCCCTCCACACTCGCTGAGTGCTGCGTGGGGCCCTTCTGCTTGTGTGCGCTCGACGCGTTGGCCCGGTCACTTGCCAGCTGGCTTGTGGCCCCTGTGCCGACGAACTTTGAAATCCGACTTGCTTTTCTGGTTGCTCCAGATCTGCACCAGCTCCTGTGAAAAGGAGCACCCACTCTGACCTTCCTGGTTCGAGTGATAAGCAATCTCCCGGTTCCGCGTGGATTGCTTTTGCCAAGTGCTGTTTGCTGCAATCTTGAAGCCGACGGTGCTGACGGCGAGAGCCTACGTGGGACAGATCGTGACCTTCTCCTGGACGTCGCAGATGCCCCAGAGCCCACGTGACAGCGGAGAGAAGCCTATCGACAACCGCCTGATTGCGCCCGACATTGCCTGGTTCCGTCCTGGTTCCACCCTGGTCACTGCTGAGTGACCCAGACTCTGTCCCCTCTGCTTTCAGGTACTTTTCTACTTCGATCCACCCTTGGATCGCACCGGACACTTCTGCTTCACAGCGCCTGCAGCTGCAACAGCTCCAAGCACCAAGAACCTGCGTGACAGAACCCGACGCCACTTCGACCCTGTGCACCCACGGCCTGTGGGTGAGGTAACTTTGCAACGCCGGTGTCTTTACACTGGTACACACCTCTAGGGTCTGTGTCTAAAGTTTTGTGTTCCTAGGTTCAGCGGAAGTATCTTTTAATTCACTTTAATTGACTTTTACGCACCATTGACAGTGCATTGGTGCGCGCCGCACTTTCCGTGCTGCACCCGTCTCCTGTGGGCTACTCCCGACTTCTTCATTGCTTGTCCTGACTGCTCCCAGCGAATCTCTAGGCCCTAGGCCTAACCATTGTTCGTAAAGTGTTACTTATACCACTTTTTTGATATATGGTCTGAGTGGCCACCCGCCCTCATCCATAAACGTGCAACTTTATATGTGTAACAGTGCTTTTGATTTAACGCTTGTGCCCCTTTCCTCATAAAGAGTACTGGGGAGTAATTTAGAAATAAATACATATATTTTTATAATATATACTTGTGTGGTGTCCTTTCATTTTGATTACAGGATTGTATGTGGTAAAACAGCTCGCTTAACACGACCTCTTAAGTTAAGCCTTTAAGGCTGCTTAGTCCATGCTACCACTAGGATAGCTTGTCTAACAAGGTTGACTTACAACCAGACATCTTTGGGGTTTGTTTGGACTGATACCAAGTGGTTCCAGAATTGGAAACACTACATATCAGGCCAACTTCTCACATTGGTGTGCAGCGGTGCGGATTTGAGCTTGCTGTTTGTTTTACCATTGCAATCTTTATCAAATTGAAAGATCACATCAAGTACCTCTAGGTACATATAAATCAAAAGCTTAGCATATTAAGTTCTACTGAACTTAGTAGTTGTAGATTAAAGGGATTAGCACACCCTGACTACAACTCACTAGCAAGGTACAGTAGGAAACCACTTAGTGTAGGTAAGTGCACCACTTACACCTCACTAGCAGTCATGTCTGATACAGATAGAGCCTCAGGCTCTGCTCCTGTAATAGTTGATCCTATAGGGACAACATCCAGATATGACAACCTTAGCCACAAAGACCTGAGTGCCTTGTGCACAGCCAGGGGGCTAAAAAAGGGCAGAGGCCCTACCATTCCTTCCCTAGTAGCTCTCCTAGAAAAGGATGACCTAGACAAGGTGAGTCAGACTCCCTTAGAAACAGAGGAAGGGATAAACTCCCCTGAGAATGAGGATCTTCGAGATGATGTAGTGGAGGAGGAAGAAGAAGAGGAAGGCTCTGATGTAGAAGAGCCTGAAGATCAGGATCAGGTGGGAAACCAGGTACAGGTTGCCAGGCTTAACCAGGCCAACTTGGACCTACATGGGAATGGAGGGGGCCAGCACCACTCCAGATCTCATAACCAAATTCTCCCAGGTAATAGAAGGGAGAGATCTCTGTCAAGGGACTCTCACCTTTCTAGTGCCTCAAGAGAATCTCAAAGAGGAATGACTTCCTCCCAGAGAAAAGAGCATAGGGCCAGGATGAGGGCTGTCCAACTCCAGATAGAGAGGGAGGAGGTAGCTCTGGCTCAAGCTAAACTGACCTTAGCTCAAGCTAAACTTACCTTGGCTAGGGAACAGAAAATAAGTGGCTTAGATGCCACTGGTGGCAGCAAAATTCCTAAAGAAAAAGACAGGGCCTATGACAATAGAAACCTGACAAAAATTGTGCCCCCCTACAAGGAAGGGGATGATATCCACAAATGGATGACTGCTCTTGAGAGGGCCTGCATGGTACAGCAGGTCCCTGAGGATCAGTGGGCAGCAATTTTATGGTACTCCTTTTCTGAGAAAGGGAGGGACAGGCTCCTCACTGTTAGACCTGAGGATGCCAAAAACTACTCTGTTCTGAAGAGTGCTCTTATTGAAGGGTTTGGCCTAACCACTGAGCAATACAGGTTGTTGTTCAGAGACACCCAAAAAGCACAGACTCAGGACTGGACTGATTTTGTAGATTGTGCCACTAAGGCTCTGGAGGGTTGGCTGCAGGGAAGTAAAGTTTCAGACTATACAGGATTGTACAATCTTATGATGAGAGAACAGATCCTTAATAACTGTCAGAACCAGCTGTTGCATCAATACCTTGTTGACTCTGATTTGACCTCTCCCCAAGAATTGGGAAAGAAGGCAGACAAATGGGTCAGAACAAGGATTAAGCAGAAAAACCAGAACCAAGGTGACCAGAAGAAAACAGACCAGAAGGGTGGGAATCAGAAAGATAAAGAAAAGGACCAGAAGTCTTCAGGCCCCCAAACTAGCAATAAGGAGGGGGGTTCCCAAAATGGAAACAAGAAAAAGAAGAATGATGGCCCAAAGAAACCTTGGTGTAATACCTGCAAATCAGTTTCACACCGGGGCAGTGAATGCACTAAGAAAAATCCAGTCCCCACCACTGCAGCTCCTAAAGCAACTGCACCCCCTAGTACAGTCAGCAGTGGTGGTACACAGCCAAAGGGTTTAGTAGGGTTGACCCTGGGTACTGAGGTGGAATCTGGCCTAGTCAGAATCCCCACACAGGCAGTTCTCCTATATGATGTGGACATATCTTTGCCCACTGCAGTAAGCCCCAGTAACCTGGGCAAATATAGGCAGACTCCCTTAATTAATGAGAAACTGGCTCAGGCCTACAGGGACACTTGTGCCAGTGTCACAATGGTGGCACCTGGCTTTGTGGACCCTGGACAAATTGTACTAGGTGAAAGTTACCTAGTGACCAATGCAAGCAACTCCACTACTTCCCATAGTGTGGCTGTTGTGAACTTCTCCTGGGGAGGGGTAGATGGCCTAAAGAAAGTTGTTGTGAGTGCAGACCTCCCAGTAGACTGTCTGTTAGGCAATGATCTTGAAAGCTCAGTTTGGTCAGAAGTGGAGTACAGGACTCATGCAGAAATGCTAGGGATTTCAGCTCATGTCCTTGCAGTGACAAGGTCTCAGGCTAAGAAGTGCCTTCCTGAACCAGTGGTGGATCTTGAAACAATAGACCAACCACAACCCAAGAGAAGGAGCAAGAGGGTTAAGGCTGTGCCTTCCCACTTGCCCCAGGTTGAGGATCAGGTTTCACAGGAAACTGATTCTGCAGTCCAAGAGGAGACTGTCTCTGAGGAGCTTGAACCTGATCAGGTTGAGTTTCTGGGGACAGGGGGACCCTCAAGGGCAGACCTGGGGCAGGCCCAATTAGATTGCCCTTCACTTGAACCCCTCAGACAGCAAGCTGCTGCTGAGGCTGCAGGGAATGCTCAAGGTACCCATAAAGTGTATTGGGATGAAGGACTCCTTTATTCAGAGGCTAGAGACCCCAAGCCTGGCACCACCAGGAGGTTGGTTATACCTTTGAAGTTTAGGGGCTTCCTTCTTACCTTGGCCCATGATATTCCCCTTGCAGGACACTTAGGCCAGAATAAGACTTGGGACAGGCTTGTTCCACACTTTCACTGGCCTCACATGTCAGAAAATGTCAAGGAGTTTTGTCGCTCCTGTGTCACTTGCCAAGCCAGTGGTAAGTCAGGTGGCACAACAAAGGCCCCCCTGATACCACTACCTGTGGTGGGGGTACCCTTTGAAAGAGTTGGAATAGACATTGTGGGTCCCATGGATCCTCAAACAGCATCTGGGCACAGATTTATACTGGTGGTAGTGGATCATGCCACCAGGTACCCAGAAGCAATTCCCCTGAGGACCACCACAGCTCCTGTGGTGGCAAAAGCCCTCATTGCAGTTTTCTCAAGAGTGGGCTTTCCAAAGGAGGTTCTTTCAGACAGAGGTACCAACTTCATGTCTGGATACTTAAAAGCAATGTGGAAAGAGTGTGGAGTAAACTATAAGTTTACCACACCCTACCATCCACAGTGCAATGGGCTTGTGGAAAGGTTCAACAAGACCCTAAAGGGAATGATAAAAGGTTTACCAGAGAAGCTTAGGCGGAAATGGGACATCCTTTTACCCTGCTTGCTCTTTGCTTACAGAGAGGTCCCACAGAAGGGGGTTGGCTACAGCCCTTTTGAACTTTTGTTTGGCCACCCTGTAAGAGGTCCATTGAGTTTGGTGAAGGAAGGATGGGAGTTACCTCTCAAAAAGCCTAAACTAGACATTGTGGACTATGTACTTGGTCTCCGCTCCAGGATGGCTGAATACATGGAGAGAGCATCCAAAAACCTTGAGGCAAGTCAGGAATTACAGAAAGCCTGGCATGACCAAAAGGCTGTTCTGGTTGAGTACCAGCCAGGGCAGAAGGTGTGGGTGTTGGACCCAGTGGGGCCAGCAGCTCTCCAGGACCAATGGACTGGACCCTACCCTATCATTGAAAAGAAGGGAGAAGTCACCTACCTGGTTGACTTTGGCACCCCTAGGAGCCCCCACAGGGTGCTCCATGTCAATCGTTTGAAAGCATTTGTTGACAGGGAGGACATGAGTCTCCTCATGGCCACAGATGGGGAACAGGAGGAAGAGAGTGACCCTCTCCCAGACCTGCTTTCCCAGAACCCTGATGATGGTTCAGTTGATGGAGTAGCCTTGGCAGGCAGCCTCACTGAACAGCAACAGGTGGACTGCAGACAGGTGTTGCAGGCCCACAGACACTTGTTTTCACTCACACCCAGTCAGACTAACTGGTGCACCCATGAGGTGGACACTGGTGACAATCTGCCTGTGAAGAATAAGATCTACAGGCAACCTGACCATGTCAGGGATTGTATAAAGGCTGAGGTGCAAAAGATGTTGGAACTTGGAGTGATTGAGCCATCAGAGAGCCCATGGGCTAGCCCAGTGGTCCTTGTGCCAAAACCTCATACCAAAGATGGGAAGAGAGAAATGAGGTTTTGTGTGGACTACAGAGGTCTCAATGCTGTCACTAGGACAGATGCTCATCCCATTCCAAGAGCAGATGAGCTCATTGATAAATTGGCTTCTGCCAAGTTTCTGAGCACATTTGATTTGACAGCTGGCTACTGGCAAATCAGACTAGCTGAAGAGTCAAAAGCCAAAACAGCATTCTCTACCCCTAGTGGACATTATCAGTTTGTGGTAATGCCCTTTGGTTTGAAGAATGCACCTGCCACTTTCCAAAGGTTGGTGAACCAAGTCCTTGCTGGGTTGGATGACTTTTGCGCAGCATATCTAGATGATATTGCTGTCTTTAGCTCCACCTGGGAGGATCACCTGATCCACCTGAAGAAGGTTCTGGAGGCCCTGCAAAAGGCAGGCCTGACTATCAAGGCTACTAAGTGCCAGATAGGGCAGAGCAAGGTTGTATACTTGGGCCACCTAGTAGGTGGGGGTCAAGTTCAACCACTGGAGAGCAAGATCCAGACCATACAGGACTGGACTCCTCCAACTACCCAGACACAAGTCAGAGCCTTCTTGGGCCTGACTGGGTATTACAGAAAATTTGTAAAGAACTATGGGTCCATTGTGACACCATTGAATGACTTGACATCCAAAAAGATGCCCAAAAAGGTTCAGTGGACAGTTAGCTGTCAAAAGGCATTTGATGACCTGAAAAAGGCCATGTGCTCTGCACCTATCCTGAAGAGTCCTGACTACTCCAAACAGTTCATTGTACAGACAGATGCTTCTGAGTTGGGGGTGGGAGCTGTGCTTTCACAACTTAATCAAGATGGTCAAGACCAGCCCATTGCTTTTATTAGCAGAAGGCTGACCCCCAGGGAGAAACGTTGGTCAGCTATTGAGAGGGAGGCCTTTGCTGTGGTTTGGGCCCTGAAGAAGTTGAGGCCATACTTGTTTGGTACTCACTTCCTAATTCAGACAGACCATAAGCCCCTCTTGTGGCTAAATCAGATGAAGGGTGAAAATCCCAAACTGCTCAGGTGGTCCATTTCCCTACAGGGGATGGACTTTACAGTGGAGCACCGCCCAGGGACTGACCATGGTAATGCAGATGGTCTCTCCCGGTACTTCCACTTAGAACATGAAGACTTATCTGGTCAAGGTTAAGTTTAATGTCCCTGCGTTTGGGGGGGGGTTATGTAGGAGAGTAGGGTCTGCTATCCTATGGTCACCCCAATTTTTGCTTTTTGCTTCACTGGTTTTCGACTTACTGAGGCTGTGGGCCTGCTAATCAGACCCCCAGCCTGCTGTTCTCTCTCTAAATTTATAATACATGTGCTATAGGTACATACCACAATTGGAAATGGACTCCTTGTCAGCCCCTGTACCATGCACTATAGGTGCTCAGGGCATAGGTGCCACCAAGGCCTACCAGGGGCTGAAGCATAGCTTTTGCCACCCCTGGCTGGTTCTTAAATTGACACAACTGGCTGATCACTCAGCTGGGGCAAGTGGGTGTAATCACCCCTTGCTTAGATATAGTATACCTATATCTAAACCTATATCTGGACACATATATAGCCTGTAAGCCACTCCTATGGAAGGCCTCATCAATCCTGGAGGCAGAGTGCGTGGTTTTATGTGAGATGGTGCTCTGGCGTGAGCTGAGCCTGTCTGCAGCTGTCGGGAACAACTCCCTAAGCTGATCCGGGATAATGCCATACCATATACTCTTAAGCGCATTATAATCCTCGCGGTTATATAGCAACTTTGGTTTGGCTTTATCAAAACATGTCGTGTAAGGTGTCATACGAATTGGAATACTACCCCCTCGCCAGTTCTGGCGACGGGGGTAGCATTCCACCCTTCTAGAGGGAGAAGACATGTTACTTTACTGAAACGCGGTTGATCTAAAATGAGCCTCAGATCTACAAAATGGATGCCCCTGCCACAGACACGGGTCTGACCTCCTGCTGCTGACCGAAACCCGGCAGAGGAGGCCTGGACAAAGAGTTTCCTGTCACAGGGCGGTGTCAAACCACCCCAGACAGGAGATAGTGGATTGGAGTAGGGAGGTTTCAATGAAACCAGACACTGCCTGGGGAGCACAAGGCTGCCCCTTGCAGGATCCGGCCAAACCGGTTCTGGGGCCTCCCAGCCCCTGTCCCAGCGCGGCCAGGATCAAAGGAGAGGGGTGTAACCACCCCCTTCCTGGGTTCCACCCATAGGAGGGGACCTAGCAGGATGTCCAACCCCCTAGATTCGAATAAGAGGGGGAGCAGTCCCAACGGACCTCAGATCATCCTGAAGAAACATAAGAAACGAAATCTGGACCCTTCGACTTTCTACACGACGTGAGAAGACTGAAGAATCTCCCTTGTGGTCAAGGAGTGACCACCCTGTGCAAACAGGCACCATCCAGCCCTCGACCCTTGCTTTGTTGCAGTTCCCGCCGGAACTCGAGCGACAGAGATCGACGAGATCAAGCTTGCCTGCCTTCTACCTGCCCGATCCACAGTCCCTGCAGAGCTGAGACCCGTGGAGGCGACCAGAAGCGTGGGGCACGCCATCTTGAAAAGGCCACGAGACGCTGACCGTGCGGCCCACGAGTGACCCTCGAAGCTGTACACCGGGGTTTGAGAAGCCCCAGCCCCGAGCTCCACTTGCACCAAAGCTCACCCCTCCACACTCGCTGAGTGCTGCGTGGGGCCCTTCTGCTTGTGTGCGCTCGACGCGTTGGCCCGGTCACTTGCCAGCTGGCTTGTGGCCCCTGTGCCGACGAACTTTGAAATCCGACTTGCTTTTCTGGTTGCTCCAGATCTGCACCAGCTCCTGTGAAAAGGAGCACCCACTCTGACCTTCCTGGTTCGAGTGATAAGCAATCTCCCGGTTCCGCGTGGATTGCTTTTGCCAAGTGCTGTTTGCTGCAATCTTGAAGCCGACGGTGCTGACGGCGAGAGCCTACGTGGGACAGATCGTGACCTTCTCCTGGACGTCGCAGATGCCCCAGAGCCCACGTGACAGCGGAGAGAAGCCTATCGACAACCGCCTGATTGCGCCCGACATTGCCTGGTTCCGTCCTGGTTCCACCCTGGTCACTGCTGAGTGACCCAGACTCTGTCCCCTCTGCTTTCAGGTACTTTTCTACTTCGATCCACCCTTGGATCGCACCGGACACTTCTGCTTCACAGCGCCTGCAGCTGCAACAGCTCCAAGCACCAAGAACCTGCGTGACAGAACCCGACGCCACTTCGACCCTGTGCACCCACGGCCTGTGGGTGAGGTAACTTTGCAACGCCGGTGTCTTTACACTGGTACACACCTCTAGGGTCTGTGTCTAAAGTTTTGTGTTCCTAGGTTCAGCGGAAGTATCTTTTAATTCACTTTAATTGACTTTTACGCACCATTGACAGTGCATTGGTGCGCGCCGCACTTTCCGTGCTGCACCCGTCTCCTGTGGGCTACTCCCGACTTCTTCATTGCTTGTCCTGACTGCTCCCAGCGAATCTCTAGGCCCTAGGCCTAACCATTGTTCGTAAAGTGTTACTTATACCACTTTTTTGATATATGGTCTGAGTGGCCACCCGCCCTCATCCATAAACGTGCAACTTTATATGTGTAACAGTGCTTTTGATTTAACGCTTGTGCCCCTTTCCTCATAAAGAGTACTGGGGAGTAATTTAGAAATAAATACATATATTTTTATAATATATACTTGTGTGGTGTCCTTTCATTTTGATTACAGGATTGTATGTGGTAAAACAGCTCGCTTAACACGACCTCTTAAGTTAAGCCTTTAAGGCTGCTTAGTCCATGCTACCACTAGGATAGCTTGTCTAACAAGGTTGACTTACAACCAGACATCTTTGGGGTTTGTTTGGACTGATACCAAGTGGTTCCAGAATTGGAAACACTACATATCAGGCCAACTTCTCACATGCATGCACACACCATCCTTCTTACAGTCTTAAGAAGACAAGTTGAGCATGCTGCCACTCATGCATGCACACACCATTCTTCCTCCAGCCTGAAGAAGACAAGTGGAGAATGCAGACACTCATGCATGCACACACCATCCTTCCTCCAGACTTAAGAAGACAAGTGGAGCATGCTGCCACTCATGCATGCACACACCATCCTTCCTACAGTCTTAAGAAGAGAAGTTAGGCATGCTGCCACTCATGCATACACACACCATCCTTCCTACAGCCTTAGGAACACAAGTGGAGCATGCAGACACTCATGCATGCACACACCATCCTTCCTACAGTCTTAAGAAGACAAGTGGAGCATGCTGCCACTCATGCATGCACACACCATCCTTCCTACAGTCTTAAGAAGACAAGTGGAGCATGCTGCCACTCATGCATGCACAAACCATCCTCCCTACAGTCTGAAGAAGACAAGTGGAGCATGCTGCCACTCATGCATGCACACACCATGCTTCCTACAGTCTGAAGACGACAAGTGGAGCATGCTGCCACTCATGCATGCACACACCATCCTTCCTACAGTCTTAAGAAGACAAGTGGAGCATGCACACTAATGCATGCACACACCATGCTTCCTACAGTGTTAAGAAGACAAGTGGAGCATGCTGCCAGTCATGCATGCACACAACATCCTTCCTACAGTCTGAAGAAGACAAGTGGAGCATGCAGACACTCATGCATGCACACACCATCCTTCCTACAGTCTTAAGAAGACAAGTGGAGCATGCTGCCACTCATGCATGCACACACCATCCTTCCGACAGTCTTAGGAAGACAAGTGGAGCATGCAGACACTCATGCATGCACACACCATCCTTCCTACAGTCTTAAGAAGAGAAGTGGAGCATGCTGGAGGAAGGTCCTCCTCCTACCTGGCCGCCAAGACCTGGAACTCCCTCCCGACCGACCTGCGCCTGACCCAAGACCACCTCTCCTTCAGGAAGAAGCTGAAGACCTGGCTGTTCGAGCAGTAGCGCCCCCCCCCCCCCCCAGCGCCTTGAGACCCTACGGGTATGTAGCGCGCTTTATAAGTGTCACTGATTGATTGATTGATTGCTGGAATCATGCATGCACACACCATCCTTCCTCTAGTCTTAAGAAGAGAAGTGGAGCATGCAGACACTCATGCATGCACACACCATCCTTCCTACAGTCTTAAGAAGAGAAGTGGAGCATGCTGCACTCTCATGCATGTACACACCATCCTTCCTACAGTCTTAAGAAGACAAGTGGAGAATGCTGCCACTCATGCATGCACACACCATCCTTCCTACAGTCTTAAGAAGACAAGTGGAACACGCTGCCACTCATGCATGCACACACCATCCTTCCTACAGTCTTAAGAAGACAAGTGGAGCATGCTGCCACTCATGCATGCACACACCATCCTTCCTACAGTCTGAAAAAGACAAGTGGAGCATGCTGCCACTCATGCATGCACACGCCATCCTCCCTACAGTCTTAAGAAGACAAGTGGAGCATGCTGCCACTCATGCATGCACACACCATCCTTCCTACAGTCTTAAGAAGACAAATGGATCATGCAGACACTCATGCATGCACACACCATCCTTCCTACAGTCTTAAGAAGACAAATGGATCATGCAGACACTCATGCATGCACACACCATCCTTCCTCCAGTCTTAAGAAGACAAGTGGAGCATGCTGCCACTCATGAATGCACACACCATCCTTCCTACAGTGTTAAGAAGACAAGTGGAGCATGCTGGCACTCATGCATGCACACACCATCCTTCCTACAGTCGGAAGAAGACAAGTGGAGCATGCTGCCACTCATGCATGCACACACCATCCTTCCTACCGTCTTAAGAAGACAAGTGGAGCATGCTGCAACTCATGCATGCACACACCCTCCAAGTGCGAGGGTCCGGACATCAAAGCACACCAGCCCTATAACTGGGGCAGCTCCAGAGCAGGAAGGAGTTGTATCTTGGAGTCGAGAGACGCAAAGAAGAACTCATCCTTGACGGACTACTGGCGCTGCCATAGCTCTGTCTTGTGCACCACCGTCTGGCCTGCTGGTGCTGCCGCAACCTTCGTAGCCTTCATATCCTTCATCGTCGTCGGGACCTGCTGGCGTGGCCGCGGACCGTTTGTAACCATCATTTTCATCGGGACCTGCAGGCTCCGCCGCGGACCGTCGTTTTCTTCATCCATCTCGGGACCTGCTGGCTCCGCCGCGGCCCGATCATCTAGAACGCCGAGCTCGAGGATTGAGAGCTATTTTTCATCTTTTTGGTAACAAGACTGTCCCGCTACCCTTTTCCCAAACCAGAGACTAGAATCGAGGGGACCCCTGAGTCCAGACCTCCTTGTACCATTCCATCGTAAACTTAAAGAATTGCCTATAAAGTCTCGTTGAACTTCAACCTTGTGTGGTGTCCGTCTGTGGGGGGGAAGTTACTTGTCTGTACGATCGCTGGAGACGGCTCTCCCCGGAGACCTCTCCCCTTATCCTCGGCCGACCCTCCCGGTCCGTCTAACATTGGTGGCCAGCGGCGCGATCCGAATCACCGCATAAACGTACAGAGAGTAGCTCACCCCACGACGAAATCACAATGACAACTAAAGAAAGCGGATCAACCGAGAAGTTCCAGATGGAGAAATTGGATGAGTACAGCCATCGTGAACTAAAACAATTCTGCATCGAACTAGGTATCGCTACCACCGGACTAAGTACCAAAGACGATTTTAAGCATGCCCTAGAGTCTTGGGCAGAAACCGGGGCCGCCGGAACCCCCGATCAGAGCACCGCAGCAAAAACCACCACGGCCCCTGAAGAGCAAAGAACGGGTCTCTCGCAAGACGAGATCCAGGAAAGAGAAAAAACCCGACTACACGAGCTGGAAATGGCCCGACTCAAAATGGACATTGAGCTTAAGTTGGCCGAACAAAAAATCAACTTAGAGCACCTGCGTCTCCGAGAAGAAAGAGAGGAGAAACAGAGACAAAGGGAGCTCGAGGAAAAGAAACTGGCGTACGAACACGAGCGGAACCTAGCTGAGATCAACCTACGCAAGCAGAATAAAGGAGTAGGGGTGCCCGAGCAACCCCACTCCCCAGGGGCAACAGAGAAAAAGGTACACATCCCCAAGGATGTCGTTCGAGAATACTTCCGAGAGGACGACATCCAGCAATGGTTTAAGGCCTATGAAATCGCTATGACTGCACACCGGATCGATAGAAGCGATTGGGGAGCCGGTCTATGGGGGAGATTCCTCAATGAGGGCCGCGATGCCCTGCTACAGCTCCCGGACCACCAGATGACCTCCTATGACCATATGAAAGCTGCACTCCTCACCCGCTATGGCCTCACACCCGAAATGTACCGTCAGAGGTTCCGAGACTGCACCCGCATCCCGGGTACAACTTGGGTGGACTATGTAAACTACTTTAGCCGAGCCTTCGAGGGCTGGATCAAAGGAAGCAACGTCACAACCTACGAACAACTGTTTAATCTTATGGTATGGGAGCATCTGTCGAACAATTGCTTCATTGAACTCCGCCAGCACCTCCTCGACAGCAAGTTAACGGATCCCCGGCAGCTCGCAGCCGAAGCTGACCGGTGGGAGATCACCAGAGTGGGCCGGAATGGGTCCTACGAACAGAACCGGAACAACAATGGTCAGCACCGTCCCCGAGGGGGAGGAGGGGGCCAAGGACGAGGAAGAGACAACGCCCCGGTCGCCCCCGCTACCAGCACCACCCCCCCGGCCAACCGGGGCAGCACCCCGGCGCGACCGGGATATCGAGCCAATGTTACGTGCCATCGATGCCAACGAGTCGGCCACTATGCGAACGACCCAAACTGCCCCCAGTACCAGAGCCCAAGGCCCCGCCAGGTAGCTGCTGCTGCCCTAGGGGAGGAACAGATCACAGAGGAACAAGAGGAATATGAACAAGAGCATCAAGAATGGGAGCCAGCCGCCATGGCCCTAGCCTGCTTAGGGGGGAGAGACATGGTCCCGCGGGTCCCCCTACCCGCTAACACCCAGAAGTACAGCCAATGGGTGAGCATCAATGGACGCCGGGCCGAAGCCCTTCGTGACACCGGGGCCAGTGTAACAGCCGTCCGCTGTCACCTGGTGACCCCAGAACAATATCTACCGAACATTCTCTGCCCGGTACGTTCAGCCGATAACTCAGAAAGTCTGTGTCGGATGGCCTGCGTCCCTTTCGAATGGGGAGGGGTCTCCGGCATGTTGAAGGTAACAGTCCGAGACGATGCCCCCGTAGACTGCCTCCTGGGGAATGACCTTGAAAGCTCTCCGTGGGCAGCCGTAGAACGAAGAGAACACCTGGGGATGTTAGGCGTCCCAGACTGGGCGTGTGTCACCACCCGGTCCATGGCCGCCCGTGCCAACCACCGCCCAGAAGAACCCGAATGGCCGGCTCCACCGCCTCCGGTCGCCCCAGCCGAAACCACCGACCATGACGTCCCCCCCGAACCAGCTCAACCTTCCGACCTCGCTAACCTCGACCAGTGGCCTCAAGAGGGGGGGCCCACGCAAGAGCAATTTCGCCAGGAACAGAAGACCTGTCCCTCCCTCGAGGGACTCCGCCAGCAAGCGCTCGCCCAAAGCGCAGGGGACACCTCCGGAACTCACTGGGTCTACTGGGACAATGATCTGCTGTACAGTGAGCAAAGAATCGCAGAGCTGGGGGCCAGCCGAGTACTAGTGGTGCCGCTCCGTTTTAGAGACTTTCTGCTAAACCTGGCCCACGATGTCCCCCTAGCCGGACACCTGGGACAAGATAAAACCTACAGTCGCCTAGTGACCCACTTCTTCTGGCCCAAAATGAGAAACGATGTACACCAGCACCAGGTGTCCATCGCTGGAGACGGCTCTCCCCGGAGACCTCTCCCCTTATCCTCGGCCGACCCTCTCGGTCCGTCTAACACACACTAATGCATGCACACACCATGCTTCCTACAGTATTAAGAAGACAAGTGGAGCATGCTGCCAGTCATGCATGCACACAACATCCTTCCTACAGTCTGAAGAAGACAAGTGGAGCATGCAGACACTCATGCATGCACACACCATCCTTCCTCCAGTCTTAAGAAGACAAGTGGCGCATGCTGCCACTCATGCATGCACACACCATCCTTCCTACAGTCTTAAGAAGACAAGTGGAGCATGCTGCCACTCATGCATACACACACCATCCTTCCTACAGTCTTAAGGAGACAAGTGGAGCATGCACACTCATGCATGTACACACCATCCTTCCTACAGTCTTAAGAAGACAAGTGGAGCATGCTGCCACTCATGCATGAACACACCATCCTTCCTACAGTCTTAAGAAGACAAGTGGAGCATGCTGCCACTCATGCATGCACACACCATCCTTCCTACAGTCTGAAAAAGACAAGTGGAGCATGCTGCCACTCATGCATACACACACCATCCTTCCTACAGTCTTAAGAAGACAAGTGGCGCATGCACACTCATGCATGTACACACCATCCTTCCTACAGTCTTAAGAAGACAAGTTGAGCATGCTGCCACTCATGCATGCACAGAGACTCCTGAATGGGCACACACCATCCTTCCTACAGTCTTAAGAAGACAAGTGGAGCATGCAGACACTCATGCATGCACACACCATCCTTCCTCCAGCCTGAAGAAGACAAGTGGAGCATGCTGCCACTCATGCATGAACACACCGTCCTTCCTACAGTCTTAAGAAGACAAGTGGAGCATGCTGCCACTCATGCATGCACACACCATCCTTCCTACAGTCTGAAGAAGACAAGTGGAGCATGCAGCCACTCATGCATACACACACCATCCTTCCTACAGTCTTAAGAAGACAAGTGGAGCATGCACACTCATGCATGTACACACCATTGTGAGAAGTTGGCCTGATATGTAGTGTTTCCAATTCTGGAACCACTGGGTATCAGTCCAAACAAACCCCAAAGATGTCAGGTTGTAAGTCAACCTTGTTAGACAAGCTATCCTAGTGGTAGCATGGACTAAGCAGCCTTAAAGGCTTAACTTAAGAGGTCGTGTTAAGCGAGCTGTTTTACCACATACAATCCTGTAATCAAATGAAAGGACACCACACAAGTATATATTATAAAAATATATGTATTTATTTCTAAATTACTCCCCAGTACTCTTTATGAGGAAAGGGGCACAAGCGTTAAATCAAAAGCACAGTTAAACATATAAAGTTGCACAATTATGGATGAGGGCGGGTGGCCACTCGGACCATATACTAAAAAAATGGTATAAGGAACACTTATCGAACAGTGGTTAGGCCTAGGGCCTAGAGATTCGCTGGGAGCAGTCAGGACTAGCAATGATGAAGTCGGGAGTAGCCCACAGGAGACGGGTGCAGCACGGAAAGTGCGGCGCGCACCAATGCAATGTCAATGGTGCGTAAAAGTTAGTTAAAGTGAATTAAAAGATACTTCCGCTGAACCTAGAGACACAAAACTTTAGACACAGACCCTAGAGGTGTGTACCAGTGTATGTACACCGGCGTTGCAATGTTACCTCACCCACAGGCCGTGGGTGCACAGGGTCGAAGTGGCGTCGGGTCTCGACACGCAGGTTCTTGGTGCTTGGAGCGGTTGCAGCTGCAGGCGATGTGAAGCAGAAGTGTCCGGTGCGATCCAAGGGTGGATCGAAGTAGAAAAGTACCTGAAAGCAGAGGGGACAGAGTCTGGGTCACTCAGCAGTGACCAGGGTGGAACCAGGACGGAACCAGGCAATGTCGGGCGCAATCAGGTGGTTGTTGATAGGCTTCTCTCCGCTGTCACGTGGGCTCTGGGGCATCTGCGACGTCCAGGAGCGGGTCACGATCTGTCCCACGTAGGCTCTCGCCGTCAGCACCGTCGGCTTCAAGATTGCAGCAAACAGCACTTGGCAAAAGCAATCCACGCGGAACCGGGAGATTGCTTATCACTCGAACCAGGAGGGTCAGAGTGGGGGCTCCTTTTCACAGGAGCTGGTGCAGATCTGGAGCAACCAGAAAAGCGAGTCGTATTTCAAGTTTCGTCGGCACAGGGGCCACAAGCCAGCTGGCAAGTGACCGGGCCAACGCGTCAAGCCCACACAAGCAGAAGGGCCCCACGCAGCACTCGTCGAGTGTGGAGGGGTGAGCTTTGGTGCAAGTGGAGCTCGGGCTGGGGCTTCTCAAACCCCGGTGCACAGCTTCGAGGATCACTCGTGGGCTGCACGGTCAGCGTCTCGTGGCCTTTTCAAGATGGCGTGCCCCACGCTTCCGGTCGCCTCCACTGGTCTCAGCTCTGCAGGGACTGTGGATCGGGCAGGTAGAAGGCAGGCAAGCTTGATCTCGTCGATCTCTGTCGCTCGAGTTCCGGCGGGAACTGCAACAAAGCAAGGGTCGAGGGCTGGATGGTACCTGTTTGCACAGGGTGGTCACTTCTTGACCACAAGGGAGATTCTTCAGTCTTCTAACGTCGTGTAGAAAGTCGAAGGGTCCAGAATTCGTTTCTTATGTTTCTTCAGGATGATCTGAGTTGCATTGGCACTGCTCCCCCTCTTATTCGAATCTGGGGGGTTGGACATCCTGCTAGGTCCCCTCCTATGGGTGGGACCCAGGAAGGGGGTGGTTACACCCCTCTCCTTTGATCCTGGCCGCGCTGGGACAGGGGCTGGGAGGCCCCAGAACCGGTTTGGCCGGATTATGCAAGGGGCAGCCTTTTGCTCCCCAGGCAATGTCTGGTTTCTTTGAAACCTCCCTACTCCAATCCACTATCTCCTGTCTGGGGTGGTTTGACACCGCCCTGTGACAGGAAACTCTTTGTCCAGGCCTGCTCTGCCGAGTTTCGGTCAGCAGCAGGAGGCCAGACCCGTGTCTGTGGCAGGGGCATCCATTTTGTGGATCTGAGGCTCATTTTAAATCAACCGCGTTTCAGTAAAGTAACATGTCTTCTCCCTCTAGAAGGGTGGAATGCTACCCCCGTCGCCAGAACTGGCGAGGGGGTAGTATTCCAATTCGTATGACACCTTACACGACATGTTTTGATAAAGCCAAACCAAAGTTGCTATATAACCGCGAGGATTATAAGGCGCTTAAGAGTATATGGTATGGCATTATCCCGGATCAGCTTAGGGAGTTGTTCCCGACAGCTGCAGACAGGCTCAGCTCATGCCAGAGCTCCATCTCACATAAAACCACGCACTATGCCTCCAGGATTGATGAGGCCTTCCATAGGAGTGGGTTACAGGCTATATATGTGTCCAGATATAGGTTTAGATATAGGTATACTATATCTAAGCAAGGGGTGACTACACCCACTTGCCCCAGCTGAGTGATCAGCCAGTTGTGTCAATTTAAGAACCAGCCAGGGGTGGCAAAAGCTATGCTTCAGCCCCTGGTAGGCCTTGGTGGCACCTATGCCCTGAGCACCTATAGTGCATGGTACAGGGGCTGACAAGGAGTCCATTTCCAATTGTGGTATGTACCTATAGCACATGTATTATAAATTTAGAGAGAGAACAGCAGGCTGGGGGTCTGATTAGCAGGCCCACAGCCTCAGTTAGTCGAAAACCAGTGAAGCAAAAAGCAAAGATTGGGGTGACCATAGGATAGCAGACCCTACTCTCCTAGAACCATCCTTCCTACAGTCTTAAGAAGACAAGTGGAGCATGCACACTCATGCATGTACACACCATCCTTCCTACAGGCTTAAGAAGACAAGTGGAGCATGCACACTCATGCATGCACAAACCATCCTTCTTACAGTCTGAAGAAGACAAGTGGAGCATGCAGACACTCATGCATGCACACACTGTCCTTCCTACAGTCTTAAGAAGACAATTGGAGCATGCTGCCACTCATGCATGCACACACATCCTTCCTACAGTCTTAAGAAGACAAGTGGAGCATGCTGCCACTCATGCATGCACACACCATCCTTCCTACAGTCTGAAAAAGACAAGTGGAGCATGCTGCCACTCATGCATGCACACGCCATCCTCCCTACAGTCTTAAGAAGACAAGTGGAGCATGCTGCCACTCATGCATGCACACACCATCCTTCCTACAGTCTTAAGAAGACAAATGGATCATGCAGACACTCATGCATGCACACACCATCCTTCCTCCAGTCTTAAGAAGACATGTGGAGCATGCTGCCACTCATGCATGCACACACCATCCTTCGTACAGTCTTAAGAAGACAAGTGGAGCATGCAGACACTCATGCATGCACACACCATCCTTCCTCCAGTCTTAAGAAGAGAAGTGGAGCATGCAGACACTCATGCATGCACACACCATCCTTCCTACAGTCTTAGGAAGACAAGTGGAGCATGCTGCCACTCATGCATGCACACACCATTCTTCCTCCAGCCTGAAGCAGACAAGTGGAGCATGCTGCCACTCATTCATAAACACACCGTCCTTCCTACAGTATTAAGAAGACAAGTGGAGCATGCTGCCACTCATGCATGCACACACCATCCTTCCTACAGTCTGAAGAAGACAAGTGGAGCATGCAGCCACTCATGCATACACACACCATCCTTCCTACAGTCTTAAGAAGACAAGTGGAGCATGCACACTCATGCATGTACACACCATCCTTCCTACAGTCTTAAGAAGAAAAGTGGAGCATGCACACTCATGCATGTACACACCATCCTTCCTACAGTCTTAAGAAGACAAGTTGAGCATGCTGCCACTCATGCATGCACAGAGACTCCTGAATGGGTACACACCATCCTTCCTACAGTCTTAAGAAGACAAGTGGAGCATGCAGACACTCATGCATGCACACACCATCCTTCCTCCAGCCTGAAGAAGACAAGTGGAGCATGCTGCCACTCATGCATGAACACACCGTCCTTCCTACAGCCTGAAGAAGACAAGTGGAGCATGCAGACACTCATGCATGCACACACCATCCTTCCTCCAGACTTAAGAAGACAAGTGGAGCATGCTGCCACTCATGCATGCACACACCATCCTTCCTCCAGCCTGAAGAAGACAAGTGGAGCATGCTGCCACTCATGCATGAACACACCATCCTTCCTACAGTCTTAAGAAGACAAGTGGAGCATGCAGACACTCATGCATGCACACACCATCCTTCCTACAGTCTGAAGAAGACAAGTGGAACATGCAGCCACTCATGCATACACACACCATCCTTCCTACAGTCTTAAGAAGACAAGTGGAGCATGCACACTCATGCATGTACACACCATCCTTCCTACAGTCTTAAGAAGACAAGTGGAGCATGCACACTCATGCATGTACACACCATCCTTCCTACAGGCTTAAGAAGACAAGTGGAGCATGCAGACACTCATGCATGCACACACCGTCCTTCCTACAGTCTTAAGAAGACAAGTGGAGCATGCTGCCACTCATGCATGCACACACCATCCTTCCTACAGTCTTAAGAAGACAAGTGGAGCATGCTGCCACTCATGCATGCACACACCATCCTTCCTACAGTCTGAAAAAGACAAGTGGAGCATGCTGCCACTAATGCATGCACACGCCATCCTCCCTACAGTCTTAAGAAGACAAGTGGAGCATGCTGCCACTCATGCATGCACACACCATCCTTCCTACAGTCTTAAGAAGACAAATGGAGCATGCAGACACTCATGCATGCACACACCATCCTTCCTCCAGTCTTAAGAAGACATGTGGAGCATGCTGCCACTCATGCATGCACACACCATCCTTCCTACAGTCTTAAGAAGACAAGTGGAGCATGCAGACACTCATGCATGCACACACCATCCTTCCTCCAGTCTTAAGAAGAGAAGTGGAGCATGCAGACACTCATGCATGCACACACCATCCTTCCTACAGTCTTAAGAAGACAAGTGGAGCATGTTGCCACTCATGCATGCACACACCATTCTTCCTCCAGCCTGAAGCAGACAAGTGGAGCATGCTGCCAATCATTCATAAACACACCGTCCTTCCTACAGTCTTAAGAAGACAAGTGGAGCATGCTGCCACTCATGCATCCACACACCATCCTTCCTACAGTCTGAAGAAGACAAGTGGAGCATGCTGCCACTCATGCATGCACACACCATCCTTCCTACAGTCTTAAGAAGACAAGTGGAGCATGCTGCCACTCATGCATGCACACACCATCGTTCCTACAGTCTGAAGAAGACAAGTGGAGCATGCAGACACTCATGCATGCACACACCATCCTTCCTCCAGTCTTAAGAAGACAAGTGGGGCATACTGCCACTCATGCATGCACACACCATCCTTCCTACAGTCTGAAGAAGACAAGTGGAGCATGCTGCCACTCATGCATGCACACACCATCCTTCCTACAGTCTGAAGAAGACAAGTGGAGCATGCTGCCACTCATGCATACACACACCATCCTTCCTACAGTCTGAAGAAGACAAGTGGAGCATGCAGACACTCATGCATGCACACACCATCCTTCCTCCAGTCTTAAGAAGACAAGTGGCGCATGCTGCCACTCATGCATGCACACACCATCCTTCCTACAGTCGGAAGAAGACAAGTGGAGCATGCTGCCACTCATGCATGCACACACCATCCTTCCTACCGTCTTAAGAAGACAAGTGGAGCATGCTGCCACTCATGCATGCACAAACCATCCTTCCTACAGTCTTAAGAAGACAAGTAGAGCATGCACACTAATGCATGCACACACCATGCTTCCTACAGTCTTAAGAAGACAAGTGGAGCATGCAGACACTCATGCATGCACACACCGTCCTTCCTACATTCTTAGGAAGACAAGTGGAGCATGCTGCCACTCATGCATGCACACACCATTCTTCCTCCAGCCTGAAGAAGACAAGTGGAGCATGCTGCCACTCATGCATGAACACACCGTCCTTCCTACAGTCTTAAGAAGACAAGTGGAGCATGCTGCCACTCATGCATGCACACACCATCCTTCCTACAGTCTGAAGAAGACAAGTGGAGCATGCAGACACTCATCCATGCACACACCATCCTTCCTCTAGTCTTAAGAAGCCAAGTGGGGCATGCTGCCACTCATGCATGCACACACCATCCTTCCTACAGTCTTAAGAAGACAAGTGGAGCATGCTGCCACTCATGCATACACACACCATCCTTCCTACAGTCTTAGGAAGACAAGTGGAGCATGCTGCCACTCATGCATGCACACACCACCCTTCCTACAGCCTTAGGAAGACAAGTGGAGCATGCAGACACTCATGCATGCACACACCATCCTTCCTACAGTCTTAAGAAGACAAGTGGAGCATGCTGCCACTCATGCATGCACACACCATCCTTCCTACAGTCTTAAGAAGACAAGTGGAGCATGCAGACACTCATGCATGCACACACCATCCTTCCTACAGTCGGAAGAAGACAAGTGGAGCTTGCTGCCACTCATGCATGCACACACCATCCTTCCTACCGTCTTAAGAAGACAAGTGGAGCATGCTGCCACTCCTGCATGCACAAACCATCCTTCCTACAGTCTTAAGAAGACAAGTAGAGCATGCACACTAATGCATGCACACACCATGCTTCCTACAGTCTTAAGAAGACAAGTGGAGCATGCTGCCACTCATGCATGCACACACCATCGTTCCTACAGTCTGAAGAAGACAAGTGGAGCATGCAGACACTCATGCATGCACACACCATCCTTCCTCCAGTCTTAAGAAGACAAGTGGCGCATGCTGCCACTCATGCATGCACACACCATCCTTCCTACAGTCTGAAGAAGACAAGTGGAGCATGCTGCCACTCATGCACACACACACCATCCTTCCTACAGTCTTAAGACGACAAGTGGCGCATGCACACTCATGCATATAGACACCATCCTTCCTACAGTCTTAAGAAGACAAGTGGAGCATGCTGCCACTCATTCATGCGCAGAGACTCCTGAATGGGCACACACCATCCTTCCTACAGTCTTAAGAAGACAAGTGGAGCATGCAGACACTCATGCATGCACACACCATCCTTCCTACAGTCTTAAGAAGACAAGTGGAGCATGCTGCCACTCATGCATGCACAGAGACTCCTGAATGGGCACACACCATCCTTCCTACAGTCTTAAGAAGACAAGTGGAGCATGCTGCCACTCATGCATGCACACACCATGCTTCCTACAGTCGGAAGAAGACAAGTGGAGCATGCTGCCACTCATGCATGCACACACCATCCTTCCTACCGTCTTAAGAAGACAAGTGGAGCATGCTGCAACTCATGCATGCACACACCATCATTCCTACAGTCTTAAGAAGACAAGTAGAGCATGCACACTAATGCATGCACACACCATGCTTCCTACAGTCTTAGGAAGACAAGTGGAGCATGCTGCCACTCATGCATGCACACACCATGCTTCCTACAGTCGGAAGAAGACAAGTGGAGCATGCTGCCACTCATGCATGCACACACCATCCTTCCTCCAGTCTTAAGAAGACAAGTGGCGCATGCTGCCACTCATGCATGCACACACCATCCTTCCTACAGTCTGAAGACAAGCGGAGCATGCTGCCACTCATGCATACACACACCATCCTTCCTACAGTCTGAAGAAGACAAGTGGAGCATGCTGCCACTCATGCATGCACAAACCATCCTTCCTACAGTCTGAAGAAGACAAGTGAAGCATGCTGCCACTCATGCATGCACACACCATCCTTCCTACAGTCTTAAGAAGACAAGTGGAGCATGCTGCCACTCATGCATGCACAAACCATCCTTCCTACAGTCTGAAGAAGACAAGTGAAGCATGCTGCCACTCATGCATGCACACACCATCCTTCCTACAGTCTTAAGAAGACAAGTGGAGCATGCTGCCACTCATGCATGCACACACCATGCTTCCTACAGTCGGAAGAAGACAAGTGGAGCATGCTGCCACTCATGCATGCACACACCATCCTTCCTACCGTCTTAAGAAGACAAGTGGAGCATGCTGCCACTCATGCATGCACACACCATCCTTCCTAGTCTTAAGAAGACAAGTAGAGCATGCACACTAATGCATGCACACACCATGCTTCCTACAGTCTTAAGAAGACAAGTGGAGCATGCTGCCACTCATGCATGCACATACCATCCTTCCTACAGTCTTAAGAAGACAAGTGGAGCATGCAGACACTCATGCATGCACACACCATCCTTCCTACAGTCTTAAGAAGACAAGTGGAGCATGCTGCCACTCATGCATGCACAGAGACTCCTGAATGGGCACACACCATCCTTCCTACAGTCTTAAGAAGACAAGTGGAGCATGCAGACACTCATGCATGCACACACCATCCTTCCTACAGTCTTAAGAAGACAAGTGGAGCATGCAGACACTCATGCATGCACACACCATCCTTCCTACAGTCTGAAGAAGACAAGTGGAGCATTCTGCCACTCATGCATGCACACACCATCCTTCCTACAGTCTTAAGAGGACAAGTGGAGCATGCTGCCACTCATGGATGCACACACCATGCTTCGTACAGTCTGAAGAAGACAAGTGGAGCATGCTGCCAATCATGCATGCACCCACCATCCTTCCTACAGTCTTAAGAAGACAAGTGGAGCATGCAGACACTCATGCATGCACACACCATCCTTCCTACAGTCTTAAGAAGACAAGTGGAGCATGCTGCCACTCATGCATGCACAGAGACTCCTGAATGGGCACACACCATCCTTCCTACAGTCTTAAGAAGACAAGTGGAGCATGCTGCCACTCATGCATGCACACACCATGCTTCCTACAGTCGGAAGAAGACAAGTGGAGCATGCTGCCACTCATGCATGCACACACCATCCTTCCTACCGTCTTAAGAAGACAAGTGGAGCATGCTGCAACTCATGCATGCACACACCATCATTCCTACAGTCTTAAGAAGACAAGTAGAGCATGCACACTAATGCATGCACACACCATGCTTCCTACAGTCTTAGGAAGACAAGTGGAGCATGCTGCCACTCATGCATGCACACACCATGCTTCCTACAGTCGGAAGAAGACAAGTGGAGCATGCTGCCACTCATGCATGCACACACCATCCTTCCTCCAGTCTTAAGAAGACAAGTGGCGCATGCTGCCACTCATGCATGCACACACCATCCTTCCTACAGTCTGAAGACAAGCGGAGCATGCTGCCACTCATGCATACACACACCATCCTTCCTACAGTCTGAAGAAGACAAGTGGAGCATGCTGCCACTCATGCATGCACAAACCATCCTTCCTACAGTCTGAAGAAGACAAGTGAAGCATGCTGCCACTCATGCATGCACACACCATCCTTCCTACAGTCTTAAGAAGACAAGTGGAGCATGCTGCCACTCATGCATGCACAAACCATCCTTCCTACAGTCTGAAGAAGACAAGTGAAGCATGCTGCCACTCATGCATGCACACACCATCCTTCCTACAGTCTTAAGAAGACAAGTGGAGCATGCTGCCACTCATGCATGCACACACCATGCTTCCTACAGTCGGAAGAAGACAAGTGGAGCATGCTGCCACTCATGCATGCACACACCATCCTTCCTACCGTCTTAAGAAGACAAGTGGAGCATGCTGCCACTCATGCATGCACACACCATCCTTCCTAGTCTTAAGAAGACAAGTAGAGCATGCACACTAATGCATGCACACACCATGCTTCCTACAGTCTTAAGAAGACAAGTGGAGCATGCTGCCACTCATGCATGCACATACCATCCTTCCTACAGTCTTAAGAAGACAAGTGGAGCATGCAGACACTCATGCATGCACACACCATCCTTCCTACAGTCTTAAGAAGACAAGTGGAGCATGCTGCCACTCATGCATGCACAGAGACTCCTGAATGGGCACACACCATCCTTCCTACAGTCTTAAGAAGACAAGTGGAGCATGCAGACACTCATGCATGCACACACCATCCTTCCTACAGTCTTAAGAAGACAAGTGGAGCATGCAGACACTCATGCATGCACACACCATCCTTCCTACAGTCTGAAGAAGACAAGTGGAGCATTCTGCCACTCATGCATGCACACACCATCCTTCCTACAGTCTTAAGAGGACAAGTGGAGCATGCTGCCACTCATGGATGCACACACCATGCTTCGTACAGTCTGAAGAAGACAAGTGGAGCATGCTGCCAATCATGCATGCACCCACCATCCTTCCTACAGTCTTAAGAAGACAAGTTGAGCATGCTGCCACTCATGCATGCACAGAGACTCCTGAATGGGTACACACCATCCTTCCTACAGTCTTAAGAAGACAAGTGGAGCATGCAGACACTCATGCATGCACACACCATCCTTCCTACAGTCTTAAGAAGACAAGTGGAGCATGCAGACACTCATGCATGCACACACCATCCTTCCTACAGTCTGAAGAAGACAAGTGGAGCATTCTGCCACTCATGCATGCACACACCATCCTTCCTACAGTCTTAAGAGGACAAGTGGAGCATGCTGCCACTCATGGATGCACACACCATGCTTCGTACAGTCTGAAGAAGACAAGTGGAGCATGCTGCCAATCATGCATGCACCCACCATCCTTCCTACAGTCTTAAGAAGACAAGTGGAGCATGCAGACACTCATGCATGCACACACTATCCTTCCTCCAGCCTGAAGAAGACAAGTGGAGCATGCTGCCACTCATGCATGAACACACCGTCCTTCCTACAGCCTGAAGAAGACAAGTGGAGCATGCAGACACTCATGCATGCACACACCATCCTTCCTCCAGACTTAAGAAGACAAGTGGAGCATGCTGCCACTCATGCATGCACACACCATCCTTCCTCCAGCCTGAAGAAGACAAGTGGAGCATGCTGCCACTCATGCATGAACACACCATCCTTCCTACAGTCTTAAGAAGACAAGTGGAGCATGCAGACACTCATGCATGCACACACCATCCTTCCTACAGTCTGAAGAAGACAAGTGGAACATGCAGCCACTCATGCATACACACACCATCCTTCCTACAGTCTTAAGAAGACAAGTGGAGCATGCACACTCATGCATGTACACACCATCCTTCCTACAGTCTTAAGAAGACAAGTGGAGCATGCACACTCATGCATGTACACACCATCCTTCCTACAGGCTTAAGAAGACAAGTGGAGCATGCAGACACTCATGCATGCACACACCGTCCTTCCTACAGTCTTAAGAAGACAAGTGGAGCATGCTGCCACTCATGCATGCACACACCATCCTTCCTACAGTCTTAAGAAGACAAGTGGAGCATGCTGCCACTCATGCATGCACACACCATCCTTCCTACAGTCTGAAAAAGACAAGTGGAGCATGCTGCCACTAATGCATGCACACGCCATCCTCCCTACAGTCTTAAGAAGACAAGTGGAGCATGCTGCCACTCATGCATGCACACACCATCCTTCCTACAGTCTTAAGAAGACAAATGGAGCATGCAGACACTCATGCATGCACACACCATCCTTCCTCCAGTCTTAAGAAGACATGTGGAGCATGCTGCCACTCATGCATGCACACACCATCCTTCCTACAGTCTTAAGAAGACAAGTGGAGCATGCAGACACCCATGCATGCACACACCATCCTTCCTCCAGTCTTAAGAAGAGAAGTGGAGCATGCAGACACTCATGCATGCACACACCATCCTTCCTACAGTCTTAAGAAGACAAGTGGAGCATGTTGCCACTCATGCATGCACACACCATTCTTCCTCCAGCCTGAAGCAGACAAGTGGAGCATGCTGCCAATCATTCATAAACACACCGTCCTTCCTACAGTCTTAAGAAGACAAGTGGAGCATGCTGCCACTCATGCATCCACACACCATCCTTCCTACAGTCTGAAGAAGACAAGTGGAGCATGCTGCCACTCATGCATGCACACACCATCCTTCCTACAGTCTTAAGAAGACAAGTGGAGCATGCTGCCACTCATGCATGCACACACCATCGTTCCTACAGTCTGAAGAAGACAAGTGGAGCATGCAGACACTCATGCATGCACACACCATCCTTCCTCCAGTCTTAAGAAGACAAGTGGGGCATACTGCCACTCATGCATGCACACACCATCCTTCCTACAGTCTGAAGAAGACAAGTGGAGCATGCTGCCACTCATGCATGCACACACCATCCTTCCTACAGTCTGAAGAAGACAAGTGGAGCATGCTGCCACTCATGCATACACACACCATCCTTCCTACAGTCTGAAGAAGACAAGTGGAGCATGCAGACACTCATGCATGCACACACCATCCTTCCTCCAGTCTTAAGAAGACAAGTGGCGCATGCTGCCACTCATGCATGCACACACCATCCTTCCTACAGTCGGAAGAAGACAAGTGGAGCATGCTGCCACTCATGCATGCACACACCATCCTTCCTACCGTCTTAAGAAGACAAGTGGAGCATGCTGCCACTCATGCATGCACAAACCATCCTTCCTACAGTCTTAAGAAGACAAGTAGAGCATGCACACTAATGCATGCACACACCATGCTTCCTACAGTCTTAAGAAGACAAGTGGAGCATGCAGACACTCATGCATGCACACACCGTCCTTCCTACATTCTTAGGAAGACAAGTGGAGCATGCTGCCACTCATGCATGCACACACCATTCTTCCTCCAGCCTGAAGAAGACAAGTGGAGCATGCTGCCACTCATGCATGAACACACCGTCCTTCCTACAGTCTTAAGAAGACAAGTGGAGCATGCTGCCACTCATGCATGCACACACCATCCTTCCTACAGTCTGAAGAAGACAAGTGGAGCATGCAGACACTCATCCATGCACACACCATCCTTCCTCTAGTCTTAAGAAGCCAAGTGGGGCATGCTGCCACTCATGCATGCACACACCATCCTTCCTACAGTCTTAAGAAGACAAGTGGAGCATGCTGCCACTCATGCATACACACACCATCCTTCCTACAGTCTTAGGAAGACAAGTGGAGCATGCTGCCACTCATGCATGCACACACCACCCTTCCTACAGCCTTAGGAAGACAAGTGGAGCATGCAGACACTCATGCATGCACACACCATCCTTCCTACAGTCTTAAGAAGACAAGTGGAGCATGCTGCCACTCATGCATGCACACACCATCCTTCCTACAGTCTTAAGAAGACAAGTGGAGCATGCAGACACTCATGCATGCACACACCATCCTTCCTACAGTCGGAAGAAGACAAGTGGAGCTTGCTGCCACTCATGCATGCACACACCATCCTTCCTACCGTCTTAAGAAGACAAGTGGAGCATGCTGCCACTCCTGCATGCACAAACCATCCTTCCTACAGTCTTAAGAAGACAAGTAGAGCATGCACACTAATGCATGCACACACCATGCTTCCTACAGTCTTAAGAAGACAAGTGGAGCATGCTGCCACTCATGCATGCACACACCATCGTTCCTACAGTCTGAAGAAGACAAGTGGAGCATGCAGACACTCATGCATGCACACACCATCCTTCCTCCAGTCTTAAGAAGACAAGTGGCGCATGCTGCCACTCATGCATGCACACACCATCCTTCCTACAGTCTGAAGAAGACAAGTGGAGCATGCTGCCACTCATGCACACACACACCATCCTTCCTACAGTCTTAAGACGACAAGTGGCGCATGCACACTCATGCATATAGACACCATCCTTCCTACAGTCTTAAGAAGACAAGTGGAGCATGCTGCCACTCATTCATGCGCAGAGACTCCTGAATGGGCACACACCATCCTTCCTACAGTCTTAAGAAGACAAGTGGAGCATGCAGACACTCATGCATGCACACACCATCCTTCCTACAGTCTTAAGAAGACAAGTGGAGCATGCTGCCACTCATGCATGCACAGAGACTCCTGAATGGGCACACACCATCCTTCCTACAGTCTTAAGAAGACAAGTGGAGCATGCTGCCACTCATGCATGCACACACCATGCTTCCTACAGTCGGAAGAAGACAAGTGGAGCATGCTGCCACTCATGCATGCACACACCATCCTTCCTACCGTCTTAAGAAGACAAGTGGAGCATGCTGCAACTCATGCATGCACACACCATCATTCCTACAGTCTTAAGAAGACAAGTAGAGCATGCACACTAATGCATGCACACACCATGCTTCCTACAGTCTTAGGAAGACAAGTGGAGCATGCTGCCACTCATGCATGCACACACCATGCTTCCTACAGTCGGAAGAAGACAAGTGGAGCATGCTGCCACTCATGCATGCACACACCATCCTTCCTCCAGTCTTAAGAAGACAAGTGGCGCATGCTGCCACTCATGCATGCACACACCATCCTTCCTACAGTCTGAAGACAAGCGGAGCATGCTGCCACTCATGCATACACACACCATCCTTCCTACAGTCTGAAGAAGACAAGTGGAGCATGCTGCCACTCATGCATGCACAAACCATCCTTCCTACAGTCTGAAGAAGACAAGTGAAGCATGCTGCCACTCATGCATGCACACACCATCCTTCCTACAGTCTTAAGAAGACAAGTGGAGCATGCTGCCACTCATGCATGCACAAACCATCCTTCCTACAGTCTGAAGAAGACAAGTGAAGCATGCTGCCACTCATGCATGCACACACCATCCTTCCTACAGTCTTAAGAAGACAAGTGGAGCATGCTGCCACTCATGCATGCACACACCATGCTTCCTACAGTCGGAAGAAGACAAGTGGAGCATGCTGCCACTCATGCATGCACACACCATCCTTCCTACCGTCTTAAGAAGACAAGTGGAGCATGCTGCCACTCATGCATGCACACACCATCCTTCCTAGTCTTAAGAAGACAAGTAGAGCATGCACACTAATGCATGCACACACCATGCTTCCTACAGTCTTAAGAAGACAAGTGGAGCATGCTGCCACTCATGCATGCACATACCATCCTTCCTACAGTCTTAAGAAGACAAGTGGAGCATGCAGACACTCATGCATGCACACACCATCCTTCCTACAGTCTTAAGAAGACAAGTGGAGCATGCTGCCACTCATGCATGCACAGAGACTCCTGAATGGGCACACACCATCCTTCCTACAGTCTTAAGAAGACAAGTGGAGCATGCAGACACTCATGCATGCACACACCATCCTTCCTACAGTCTTAAGAAGACAAGTGGAGCATGCAGACACTCATGCATGCACACACCATCCTTCCTACAGTCTGAAGAAGACAAGTGGAGCATTCTGCCACTCATGCATGCACACACCATCCTTCCTACAGTCTTAAGAGGACAAGTGGAGCATGCTGCCACTCATGGATGCACACACCATGCTTCGTACAGTCTGAAGAAGACAAGTGGAGCATGCTGCCAATCATGCATGCACCCACCATCCTTCCTACAGTCTTAAGAAGACAAGTGGAGCATGCTGCCACTCATGCATGCACCCACCATCCTCCCTACAGTCTTAAGAAGACAAGTGGAGCATGCACACTCATGCATGCACACACCATCCTTCCTACAGTCTTAAGAAGACAAGTGGAGCATGCTGCCACTCATGCATGCACAAACCATCCTTCCTACAGTCTGAAGAAGACACGTGGAGCATGCAGACACTCATGCATGCACACACCATCCTTCCTCCAGTCTTAAGAAGAGACGTGAAGCATGCAGACACTCATGCATGCACACACCACCCTTCCTACAGTCATAGGAAGACAAGTGGAGCATGCAGACACTCATGCATGCACACACCATCCATCCTACAGTCTGAAGAAGAGAAGTGGAGCATGCACACATGCATGCACACACCATCCTTCCTACAGTCTGAAGAAGACATGTGGAGCATGCAGACACTCATGCATGCACACACCATCCTTCCTACAGTCTTAAGAAGACAAGTGGAGCATGCTGCCACTCATGCATGCACACACCATCCTTCCTACAGTCTTAAGAAGACAAGTGGAGCATGCTGCCACTCATGCATGCACACACCATCCTTCCGACAGTCTTAGGAAGACAAGTGGAGCATGCAGACACTCATGCATGCACACACCATCCTTCCTACAGTCTTAAGAAGAGAAGTGGAGCATGCTGGAATCATGCATGCACACACCATCCTTCCTCTAGTCTTAAGAAGAGAAGTGGAGCATGCAGACACTCATGCATGCACACACCATCCTTCCTACAGTCTTAAGAAGAGAAGTGGAGCATGCTGCACTCTCATGCATGTACACACCATCCTTCCTACAGTCTTAAGAAGACAAGTGGAGCATGCACACTCATGCATGCACACACCATCCTTCCTACAGTCTTAAGAAGACAAGTGGAGCATGCTGCCACTCATGCATGCACACACCATCCTTCCGACAGTCTTAAGAAGACAAGTGGAGCATGCTGCCACTCATGCATGCACATACCATCCTTCCGACAGTCTTAAGAAGACAAGTGGAGCATGCAGACACTCATGCATGCGCACACCATCCTTCCTACAGTCTTAAGAAGAGAGGTGGAGCATGCTGCACACTCATGCATGCACACACCATCCTTCCTACAATCTTAAAAAGACAAGTGGAGCATGCTGCCACTCATGCATGCACACACCATCCTGCCGACAGTCTTAAGAAGACAAGTGGAGCATGCAGACACTCATGCTTGCACACACCATCCTTCCTCCAGTCTGAAGAAGAGAAGTGGAGCATGCTGCCACTCATGCATGCACAAACCATCCTTCCTACAGTCTGAAGAAGACAAGTGAAGCATGCTGCCACTCATGCATGCACACACCATCCTTCCTACAGTCTTAAGAAGACAAGTGGAGCATGCTGCCACTCATGCATGCACAAACCATCCTTCCTACAGTCTGAAGAAGACAAGTGAAGCATGCTGCCACTCATGCATGCACACACCATCCTTCCTACAGTCTTAAGAAGACAAGTGGAGCATGCTGCCACTCATGCATGCACACACCATGCTTCCTACAGTCGGAAGAAGACAAGTGGAGCATGCTGCCACTCATGCATGCACACACCATCCTTCCTACCGTCTTAAGAAGACAAGTGGAGCATGCTGCCACTCATGCATGCACACACCATCCTTCCTAGTCTTAAGAAGACAAGTAGAGCATGCACACTAATGCATGCACACACCATGCTTCCTACAGTCTTAAGAAGACAAGTGGAGCATGCTGCCACTCATGCATGCACATACCATCCTTCCTACAGTCTTAAGAAGACAAGTGGAGCATGCAGACACTCATGCATGCACACACCATCCTTCCTACAGTCTTAAGAAGACAAGTGGAGCATGCTGCCACTCATGCATGCACAGAGACTCCTGAATGGGCACACACCATCCTTCCTACAGTCTTAAGAAGACAAGTGGAGCATGCAGACACTCATGCATGCACACACCATCCTTCCTACAGTCTTAAGAAGACAAGTGGAGCATGCAGACACTCATGCATGCACACACCATCCTTCCTACAGTCTGAAGAAGACAAGTGGAGCATTCTGCCACTCATGCATGCACACACCATCCTTCCTACAGTCTTAAGAGGACAAGTGGAGCATGCTGCCACTCATGGATGCACACACCATGCTTCGTACAGTCTGAAGAAGACAAGTGGAGCATGCTGCCAATCATGCATGCACCCACCATCCTTCCTACAGTCTTAAGAAGACAAGTGGAGCATGCTGCCACTCATGCATGCACCCACCATCCTCCCTACAGTCTTAAGAAGACAAGTGGAGCATGCACACTCATGCATGCACACACCATCCTTCCTACAGTCTTAAGAAGACAAGTGGAGCATGCTGCCACTCATGCATGCACAAACCATCCTTCCTACAGTCTGAAGAAGACACGTGGAGCATGCAGACACTCATGCATGCACACACCATCCTTCCTCCAGTCTTAAGAAGAGACGTGAAGCATGCAGACACTCATGCATGCACACACCACCCTTCCTACAGTCATAGGAAGACAAGTGGAGCATGCAGACACTCATGCATGCACACACCATCCATCCTACAGTCTGAAGAAGAGAAGTGGAGCATGCACACATGCATGCACACACCATCCTTCCTACAGTCTGAAGAAGACATGTGGAGCATGCAGACACTCATGCATGCACACACCATCCTTCCTACAGTCTTAAGAAGACAAGTGGAGCATGCTGCCACTCATGCATGCACACACCATCCTTCCTACAGTCTTAAGAAGACAAGTGGAGCATGCTGCCACTCATGCATGCACACACCATCCTTCCGACAGTCTTAGGAAGACAAGTGGAGCATGCAGACACTCATGCATGCACACACCATCCTTCCTACAGTCTTAAGAAGAGAAGTGGAGCATGCTGGAATCATGCATGCACACACCATCCTTCCTCTAGTCTTAAGAAGAGAAGTGGAGCATGCAGACACTCATGCATGCACACACCATCCTTCCTACAGTCTTAAGAAGAGAAGTGGAGCATGCTGCACTCTCATGCATGTACACACCATCCTTCCTACAGTCTTAAGAAGACAAGTGGAGCATGCACACTCATGCATGCACACACCATCCTTCCTACAGTCTTAAGAAGACAAGTGGAGCATGCTGCCACTCATGCATGCACACACCATCCTTCCGACAGTCTTAAGAAGACAAGTGGAGCATGCTGCCACTCATGCATGCACATACCATCCTTCCGACAGTCTTAAGAAGACAAGTGGAGCATGCAGACACTCATGCATGCGCACACCATCCTTCCTACAGTCTTAAGAAGAGAGGTGGAGCATGCTGCACACTCATGCATGCACACACCATCCTTCCTACAATCTTAAAAAGACAAGTGGAGCATGCTGCCACTCATGCATGCACACACCATCCTGCCGACAGTCTTAAGAAGACAAGTGGAGCATGCAGACACTCATGCTTGCACACACCATCCTTCCTCCAGTCTGAAGAAGAGAAGTGGAGCATGCTGCCACTCATGCATGCACACACCATCCTTTCTACAGTCTGAAGAAGAGAAGTGGAGCATGCAGACACTCATGCATGCACACACCATCCTTCCTACAGTCTGAAGAAGACAAGTGGAGCATGCAGACACTCATGCATGCACACACCATCCTTCCTCCAGTCTTAAGAAGTTAAGTGGAGCATGCAGACACTCATGCATGCACACACCATCCTTCCTACAGTCTTAAGAAGACAAGTGGAGCATGCAGACACTCATGCATGCACACACCATCCTTCCTCCAGTCTTAAGAAGACAAGTGGAGCATGCTAACACTCATGCATGCACACACCATCCTTCCTACAGTCTTAAGAAGACAAGTGGAACACGCTGCCACTCATGCATGCACACACCATCCTTCCTACAGTCTTAAGAAGACAAGTGGAGCATGCTGCCACTCATGCATGCACACACCATCCTTCCTACAGTCTGAAAAAGACAAGTGGAGCATGCTGCCACTCATGCATGCACACGCCATCCTCCCTACAGTCTTAGGAAGACAAGTGGAGCATGCTGCCACTCATGCATGCACACACCATCCTTCCTACAGTCTTAAGAAGACAAATGGATCATGCAGACACTCATGCATGCACACACCATCCTTCCTCCAGTCTTAAGAAGACATGTGGAGCATGCTGCCACTCATGCATGCACACACCATCCTTCCTACAGTCTTAAGAAGACAAGTGGAGCATGCAGACACTCATGCATGCACACACCATCCTTCCTCCAGTCTTAAGAAGAGAAGTGGAGCATGCAGACACTCATGCATGCACACACCATCCTTCCTACAGTCTTAAGAAGACAAGTGGAGCATGCTGCCACTCATGCATGCACACACCATTCTTCCTCCAGCCTGAAGCAGACAAGTGGAGCATGCTGCCACTCATTCATAAACACACCGCCCTTCCTACAGTCTTAAGAAGACAAGTGGAGCATGCTGCCACTCATGCATGCACACACCATCCTTCCTACAGTCTGAAGAAGACAAGTGGAGCATGCAGCCACTCATGCATACACACACCATCCTTCCTACAGTCTTAAGAAGACAAGTGGAGCATGCACACTGATGCATGTACACACTATCCTTCCTACAGTCTTAAGAAGACAAGTGGAGCATGCACACTCATGCATGTACACACCATCCTTCCTACAGTCTTAAGAAGACAAGTTGAGCATGCTGCCACTCATGCATGCACAGAGACTCCTGAATGGGCACACACCATCCTTCCTACAGTCTTAAGAAGACAAGTGGAGCATGCAGACACTCATGCATGCACACACCATCCGTCCTCCAGCCTGAAGAAGACAAGTGGAGCATGCTGCCACTCATGCATGAACACACCGTCCTTCCTACAGCCTGAAGAAGACAAGTGGAGCATGCAGACACTCATGCATGCACACACCATCCTTCCTCCAGACTTAAGAAGACAAGTGGAGCATGCTGCCACTCATGCATGCACACACCATCCTTCCTCCAGCCTGAAGAAGACAAGTGGAGCATGCTGCCACTCATGCATGAACACACCATCCTTCCTACAGTCTTAAGAAGACAAGTGGAGCATGCAGACACTCATGCATGCACACACCATCCTTCCTACAGTCTGAAGAAGACAAGTGGAGCATGCAGCCACTCATGCATACACACACCATCCTTCCTACAGTCTTAAGAAGACAAGTGGAGCATGCACATTCATGCATGTACACACCATCATTCCTACAGTCTTAAGAAGACAAGTGGAGCATGCACACTCATGCATGTACACACCATCCTTCCTACAGGCTTAAGAAGACAAGTGGAGCATGCTGCCACTCATGCATGCACACACCATCCTTCCTACAGTCTTAAGAAGACAAGTGGAGCATGCTGCCACTCATGCATGCACACACCATCCTTCCTACAGTCTGAAAAAGACAAGTGGAGCATGCTGCCACTCATGCATGCACACGCCATCCTCCCTACAGTCTTAAGAAGACAAGTGGAGCATGCTGCCACTCATGCATGCACACACCATCCTTCCTACAGTCTTAAGAAGACAAGTGGAGCATGCTGCCACTCATGCATACACACACCATCCTTCCTACAGTCTTAGGAAGACAAGTGGAGCATGCTGCCACTCATGCATGCACACACCACCCTTCCTACAGCCTTAGGAAGACAAGTGGAGCATGCAGACACTCATGCATGCACACACCATCCTTCCTACAGTCTTAAGAAGACAAGTGGAGCATGCTGCCACTCATGCATGCACACACCATCCTTCCTACAGTCTTAAGAAGACAAGTGGAGCATGCAGACACTCATGCATGCACACACCATCCTTCCTACAGTCGGAAGAAGACAAGTGGAGCTTGCTGCCACTCATGCATGCACACACCATCCTTCCTACCGTCTTAAGAAGACAAGTGGAGCATGCTGCCACTCCTGCATGCACAAACCATCCTTCCTACAGTCTTAAGAAGACAAGTAGAGCATGCACACTAATGCATGCACACACCATGCTTCCTACAGTCTTAAGAAGACAAGTGGAGCATGCTGCCACTCATGCATGCACACACCATCGTTCCTACAGTCTGAAGAAGACAAGTGGAGCATGCAGACACTCATGCATGCACACACCATCCTTCCTCCAGTCTTAAGAAGACAAGTGGCGCATGCTGCCACTCATGCATGCACACACCATCCTTCCTACAGTCTGAAGAAGACAAGTGGAGCATGCTGCCACTCATGCATACACACACCATCCTTCCTACAGTCTTAAGACGACAAGTGGCGCATGCACACTCATGCATATATACACCATCCTTCCTACAGTCTTAAGAAGACAAGTGGAGCATGCTGCCACTCATTCATGCGCAGAGACTCCTGAATGGGCACACACCATCCTTCCTACAGTCTTAAGAAGACAAGTGGAGCATGCAGACACTCATGCATGCACACACCATCCTTCCTACAGTCTTAAGAAGACAAGTGGAGCATGCTGCCACTCATGCATGCACAGAGACTCCTGAATGGGCACACACCATCCTTCCTACAGTCTTAAGAAGACAAGTGGAGCATGCTGCCACTCATGCATGCACACACCATGCTTCCTACAGTCGGAAGAAGACAAGTGGAGCATGCTGCCACTCATGCATGCACACACCATCCTTCCTCCAGTCTTAAGAAGACAAGTGGCGCATGCTGCCACTCATGCATGCACACACCATCCTTCTTACAGTCTGAAGACAAGCGGAGCATGCTGCCACTCATGCATGTACACACCATCCTTCCTACAGTCTTAAGAAGACAAGTGGAGCATGCTGCCACTCATGCATGCACAAACCATCCTTCCTACAGTCTGAAGAAGACAAGTGAAGCATGCTGCCACTCATGCATGCACACACCATCCTTCCTACAGTCTTAAGAAGACAAGTGGAGCATGCTGCCACTCATGCATGCACACACCATGCTTCCTACAGTCGGAAGAAGACAAGTGGAGCATGCTGCCACTCATGCATGCACACACCATCCTTCCTACCGTCTTAAGAAGACAAGTGGAGCATGCTGCCACTCATGCATGCACACACCATCCTTCCTAGTCTTAATAAGACAAGTAGAGCATGCACACTAATGCATGCACACACCATGCTTCCTACAGTCTTAAGAAGACAAGTGGAGCATGCTGCCACTCATGCATGCACATACCATCCTTCCGACAGTCTTAAGAAGACAAGTGGAGCATGCAGACACTCATGCATGCACACACCATCCTTCCTACAGTCTTAAGAAGACAAGTGGAGCATGCTGCCACTCATGCATGCACAGAGACTCCTGAATGGGCACACACCATCCTTCCTACAGTCTTAAGAAGACAAGTGGAGCATGCAGACACTCATGCATGCACACACCATCCTTCCTACAGTCTTAAGAAGACAAGTGGAGCATGCAGACACTCATGCATGCACACACCATCCTTCCTACAGTCTGAAGAAGACAAGTGGAGCATGCTGCCACTCATGCATGCACACACCATCCTTCCTACAGTCTTAAGAGGACAAGTGGAGCATGCTGCCACTCATGGATGCACACACCATGCTTCGTACAGTCTAAAGAAGACAAGTGGAGCATGCTGCCACTCATGCATGCACCCACCATCCTTCCTACAGTCTTAAGAAAACAAGTGGAGCATGCTGCCACTCATGCATGCACCCACCATCCTCCCTACAGTCTTAAGAAGACAAGTGGAGCATGCACACTCATGCATGCACACACCATCCTTCCTACAGTCTTAAGAAGACAAGTGGAGCATGCTGCCACTCATGCATGCACAAACCATCCTTCCTACAGTCTGAAGAAGACACGTGGAGCATGCAGACACTCATGCATGCACACACTATCCTTCCTCCAGTCTTAAGAAGAGACGTGAAGCATGCAGACACTCATGCATGCACACACCACCCTTCCTACAGTCATAGGAAGACAAGTGGAGCATGCAGACACTCATGCATGCACACACCATCCATCCTACAGTCTGAAGAAGAGAAGTGGAGCATGCAGACACTCATGCATGCACAAACCATCCTTCCTACAGTCTGAAGAAGACACGTGGAGCATGCAGACACTCATGCATGCACACACCATCCTTCCTACAGTCTTAAGAAGACAAGTGGAGCATGCTGCCACTCATGCATGCACACACCATCCTTCCTACAGTCTTAAGAAGACAAGTGGAGCATGCTGCCACTCATGCATGCACACACCATCCTTCCGACAGTCTTAGGAAGACAAGTGGAGCATGCAGACACTCATGCATGCACACACCATCCTTCCTACAGTCTTAGGAAGACAAGTGGAGCATGCTGCCACTCATGCATGCACACACCATCCTTCCTCTAGTCTTAAGAAGAGAAGTGGAGCATGCAGACACTCATGCATGCACACACCATCCTTCCTACAGTCTTAAGAAGAGAAGTGGAGCATGCTGCACTCTCATGCATGTACACACCATCCTTCCTACAGTCTTAAGAAGACAAGTGGAGCATGCACACTCATGCATGCACACACCATCCTTCCTACAGTCTTAAGAAGACAAGTGGAGCATGCTGCCACTCATGCATGCACACACCATCCTTCCGACAGTCTTAAGAAGACAAGTGGAGCATGCTGCCACTCATGCATGCACATACCATCCTTCCGACAGTCTTAAGAAGACAAGTGGAGCATGCAGACACTCATGCATGCGCACACCATCCTTCCTACAGTCTTAAGAAGAGAGGTGGAGCATGCTGCACACTCATGCATGCACACACCATCCTTCCTACAATCTTAAAAAGACAAGTGGAGCATGCTGCCACTCATGCATGCACACACCATCCTGCCGACAGTCTTAAGAAGACAAGTGGAGCATGCAGACACTCATGCTTGCACACACCATCCTTCCTCCAGTCTGAAGAAGAGAAGTGGAGCATGCTGCCACTCATGCATGCACACACCATCCTTTCTACAGTCTGAAGAAGAGAAGTGGAGCATGCAGACACTCATGCATGCACACACCATCCTTCCTCCAGTCTGAAGAAGAGAAGTGGAGCATGCTGCCACTCATGCATGCACACACCATCCTTTCTACAGTCTGAAGAAGAGAAGTGGAGCATGCAGACACTCATGCATGCACACACCATCCTTCCTCCAGTCTTAAGAAGACAAGTGGAGCATGCAGACACTCATGCTTGCACACACCATCCTTCCTCCAGTCTTAAGAAGTTAAGTGGAGCATGCTGCCACTCATGCATGCACACACCATCCTTCCTACAGTCTTAAGAAGACAAGTGGAGCATGCAGACACTCATGCATGCACACACCATCCTTCCTCCAGTCTTAAGAAGACAAGTGGAGCATGCTAACACTCATGCATGCACACACCATCCTTCCTACAGTCTTAAGAAGACAAGTGGAACACGCTGCCACTCATGCATGCACACACCATCCTTCCTACAGTCTTAAGAAGACAAGTGGAGCATGCTGCCACTCATGCATGCACACACCATCCTTCCTACAGTCTGAAAAAGACAAGTGGAGCATGCTGCCACTCATGCATGCACACGCCATCCTCCCTACAGTCTTAAGAAGACAAGTGGAGCATGCTGCCACTCATGCATGCACACACCATCCTTCCTACAGTCTTAAGAAGACAAATGGATCATGCAGACACTCATGCATGCACACACCATCCTTCCTCCAGTCTTAAGAAGACATGTGGAGCATGCTGCCACTCATGCATGCACACACCATCCTTCCTACAGTCTTAAGAAGACAAGTGGAGCATGCAGACACTCATGCATGCACACACCATCCTTCCTCCAGTCTTAAGAAGAGAAGTGGAGCATGCAGACACTCATGCATGCACACACCATCCTTCCTACAGTCTTAAGAAGACAAGTGGAGCATGCTGCCACTCATGCATGCACACACCATTCTTCCTCCAGCCTGAAGCAGACAAGTGGAGCATGCTGCCACTCATTCATAAACACACCGCCCTTCCTACAGTCTTAAGAAGACAAGTGGAGCATGCTGCCACTCATGCATGCACACACCATCCTTCCTACAGTCTGAAGAAGACAAGTGGAGCATGCAGCCACTCATGCATACACACACCATCCTTCCTACAGTCTTAAGAAGACAAGTGGAGCATGCACACTGATGCATGTACACACTATCCTTCCTACAGTCTTAAGAAGACAAGTGGAGCATGCACACTCATGCATGTACACACCATCCTTCCTACAGTCTTAAGAAGACAAGTTGAGCATGCTGCCACTCATGCATGCACAGAGACTCCTGAATGGGCACACACCATCCTTCCTACAGTCTTAAGAAGACAAGGGGAGCATGCAGACACTCATGCATGCACACACCATCCGTCCTCCAGCCTGAAGAAGACAAGTGGAGCATGCTGCCACTCATGCATGAACACACCGTCCTTCCTACAGCCTGAAGAAGACAAGTGGAGCATGCAGACACTCATGCATGCACACACCATCCTTCCTCCAGACTTAAGAAGACAAGTGGAGCATGCTGCCACTCATGCATGCACACACCATCCTTCCTCCAGCCTGAAGAAGACAAGTGGAGCATGCTGCCACTCATGCATGAACACACCATCCTTCCTACAGTCTTAAGAAGACAAGTGGAGCATGCAGACACTCATGCATGCACACACCATCCTTCCTACAGTCTGAAGACGACAAGTGGAGCATGCAGCCACTCATGCATACACACACCATCCTTCCTACAGTCTTAAGAAGACAAGTGGAGCATGCACACTCATGCATGTACACACCATCCTTCCTACAGTCTTAAGAAGACAAGTGGAGCATGCACACTCATGCATGTACACACCATCCTTCCTACAGGCTTAAGAAGACAAGTGGAGCATGCAGACACTCATGCATGCACACACCGTCCTTCCTACAGTCTTAAGAAGACAAGTGGAGCATGCTGCCACTCATGCATGCACACACCATCCTTCCTACAGTCTTAAGAAGACAAGTGGAGCATGCTGCCACTCATGCATGCACACACCATCCTTCCTACAGTCTGAAAAAGACAAGTGGAGCATGCTGCCACTCATGCATGCACACGCCATCCTCCCTACAGTCTTAAGAAGACAAGTGGAGCATGCTGCCACTCATGCATGCACACACCATCCTTCCTACAGTCTTAAGAAGACAAATGGAGCATGCAGACACTCATGCATGCACACACCATCCTTCCTCCAGTCTTAAGAAGACATGTGGAGCATGCTGCCACTCATGCATGCACACACCATCCTTCCTACAGTCTTAAGAAGACAAGTGGAGCATGCAGACACTCATGCATGCACACACCATCCTTCCTCCAGTCTTAAGAAGAGAAGTGGAGCATGCAGACACTCATGCATGCACACACCATCCTTCCTACAGTCTTAAGAAGACAAGTGGAGCATGCTGCCACTCATGCATGCACACACCATTCTTCCTACAGTCTTAAGAAGACAAGTGGAGCATGCTGCCACTCATGCATCCACACACCATCCTTCCTACAGTCTGAAGAAGACAAGTGGAGCATGCTGCCACTCATGCATGCACACACCATCCTTCCTACAGTCTTAAGAAGACAAGTGGAGCATGCTGCCACTCATGCATGCACACACCATCGTTCCTACAGTCTGAAGAAGACAAGTGGAGCATGCAGACACTCATGCATGCACACACCATCCTTCCTCCAGTCTTAAGAAGACAAGTGGGGCATGCTGCCACTCATGCATGCACACACCATCCTTCCTACAGTCTGAAGAAGACAAGTGGAGCATGCTGCCACTCATGCATGCACACACCATCCTTCTTACAGTCTGAAGAAGACAAGTGGAGCATGCTGCCACTCATGCATACACACACCATCCTTCCTACAGTCTGAAGAAGACAAGTGGAGCATGCAGACACTCATGCATGCACACACCATCCTTCCTCCAGTCTTAAGAAGACAAGTGGCGCATGCTGCCACTCATGCATGCACACACCATCCTTCCTACAGTCGGAAGAAGACAAGTGGAGCATGCTGCCACTCATGCATGCACACACCATCCTTCCTACCGTCTTAAGAAGACAAGTGGAGCATGCTGCCACTCATGCATGCACAAACCTTCCTTCCTACAGTCTTAAGAAGACAAGTAGAGCATGCACACTAATGCATGCACACACTATGCTTCCTACAGTCTTAAGAAGACAAGTGGAGCATGCAGACACTCATGCATGCACACACCGTCCTTCCTACATTCTTAAGAAGACAAGTGGAGCATGCTGCCACTCATGCATGCACACACCATCCTTCCTACAGTCTGAAGAAGACAAGTGGAGCATGCAGACACTCATGCATGCACACACCATCCTTCCTCTAGTCTTAAGAAGCCAAGTGGGGCATGCTGCCACTCATGCATGCACACACCATCCTTCCTACAGTCTTAAGAAGACAAGTGGAGCATGCTGCCACTCATGCATACACACACCATCCTTCCTACAGTCTTAGGAAGACAAGTGGAGCATGCTGCCACTCATGCATGCACACACCACCCTTCCTACAGCCTTAGGAAGACAAGTGGAGCATGCAGACACTCATGCATGCACACCATCCTTGTTACAGTCTTAAGAAGACAAGTGGAGCATGCTGCCACTCATGCATGCACACACCATCCTTCCTACAGTCTTAAGAAGACAAGTGGAGCATGCAGACACTCATGCATGCACACACCATCCTTCCTACAGTCGGAAGAAGACAAGTGGAGCATGCTGCCACTCATGCATGCACACACCATCCTTCCTACCGTCTTAAGAAGACAAGTGGAGCATGCTGCCACTCATGCATGCACAAACCATCCTTCCTACAGTCTTAAGAAGACAAGTAGAGCATGCACACTAATGCATGCACACACCATGCTTCCTACAGTCTTAAGAAGACAAGTGGAGCATGCTGCCACTCATGCATGCACACACCATCGTTCCTACAGTCTGAAGAAGACAAGTGGAGCATGCAGACACTCATGCATGCACACACCATCCTTCCTCCAGTCTTAAGAAGACAAGTGGCGCATGCTGCCACTCATGCATGCACACACCATCCTTCCTACAGTCTGAAGAAGACAAGTGGAGCATGCTGCCACTCATGCATACACACACCATCCTTCCTACAGTCTTAAGACGACAAGTGGCGCATGCACACTCATGCATATAGACACCATCCTTCCTACAGTCTTAAGAAGACGAGTGGAGCATGCTGCCACTCATTCATGCACAGAGACTCCTGAATGGGCACACACCATCCTTCCTACAGTCTTAAGAAGACAAGTGGAGCATGCAGACACTCATGCATGCACACACCATCCTTCCTACAGTCTTAAGAAGACAAGTGGAGCATGCTGCCACTCATGCATGCACAGAGACTCCTGAATGGGCACACACCATCCTTCCTACAGCCTTAAGAAGACAAGTGGAGCATGCTGCCACTCATGCATGCACACACCATGCTTCCTACAGTCGGAAGAAGACAAGTGGAGCATGCTGCCACTCATGCATGCACACACCATCCTTCCTACCGTCTTAAGAAGACAAGTGGAGCATGCTGCAACTCATGCATGCACACACCATCCTTCCTACAGTCTTACGAAGACAAGTAGAGCATGCACACTAATGCATGATCACACCATGCTTCCTACAGTCTTAGGAAGACAAGTGGAGCATGCTGCCACTCATGCATGCACACACCATGCTTCCTACAGTCGGAAGAAGACAAGTGGAGCATGCTGCCACTCATGCATGCACACACCATCCTTCCTCCAGTCTTAAAAAGACAAGTGGCGCATGCTGCCACTCATGCATGCACACACCATCCTTCCTACAGTCTGAAGACAAGCGGAGCATGCTGCCACTCATGCATACACACACCATCCTTCCTACAGTCTTAAGACGACAAGTGGCGCATGCACACTCATGCATGTACACACCATCCTTCCTACAGTCTTAAGAAGACAAGTGGAGCATGCTGCCACTCATGCATGCACAAACCATCCTTCCTACAGTCTGAAGAAGACAAGTGAAGCATGCTGCCACTCATGCATGCACACACCATCCTTCCTACAGTCTTAAGAAGACAAGTGGATCATGCTGCCACTCATGCATGCACACACCATGCTTCCTACAGTCGGAAGAAGACAAGTGGAGCATGCTGCCACTCATGCATGCACACACCATCCTTCCTACCGTCTTAAGAAGACAAATGGAGCATGCTGCCACTCATGCATGCACACACCATCCTTCCTAGTCTTAAGAAGACAAGTAGAGCATGTACACTAATGCATGCACACACCATGCTTCCTACAGTCTTAAGAAGACAAGTGGAGCATGCTGCCACTCATGCATGCACATACCATCCTTCCGACAGTCTTAAGACGACAAGTGGCGCATGCACACTCATGCATGTACACACCATCCTTCCTACAGTCTTAAGAAGACAAGTGGAGCATGCTGCCACTCATGCATGCACAGAGACTCCTGAATGGGCACACACCATCCTTCCTACAGTCTTAAGAAGACAAGTGGAGCATGCAGACACTCATGCATGCACACACCATCCTTCCTACAGTCTTAAGAAGACAAGTGGAGCATGCAGACACTCATGCATGCACACACCATCCTTCCTACAGTCTGAAGAAGACAAGTGGAGCATGCTGCCACTCATGCATGCACACACCATCCTTCCTACAGTCTTAAGAGGACAAGTGGAGCATGCTGCCACTCATGGATGCACACACCATGCTTCCTACAGTCTGAAGAAGACAAGTGGAGCATGCTGCCACTCATGCATGCACCCACCATCCTTCCTACAGTCTTAAGAAGACAAGTGGAGCATGCTGCCACTCATGCATGCACCCACCATCCTCCCTACAGTCTTAAGAAGACAAGTGGAGCATGCACACTCATGCATGCACACACCATCCTTCCTCCAGTCTTAAGAAGACAAGTGGCGCATGCTGCCACTCATGCATGCACACACCATCCTTCCTACAGTCGGAAGAAGACAAGTGGAGCATGCTGCCACTCATGCATGCACACACCATCCTTCCTACCGTCTTAAGAAGACAAGTGGAGCATGCTGCCACTCATGCATGCACAAACCTTCCTTCCTACAGTCTTAAGAAGACAAGTAGAGCATGCACACTAATGCATGCACACACTATGCTTCCTACAGTCTTAAGAAGACAAGTGGAGCATGCAGACACTCATGCATGCACACACCGTCCTTCCTACATTCTTAAGAAGACAAGTGGAGCATGCTGCCACTCATGCATGCACACACCATCCTTCCTACAGTCTGAAGAAGACAAGTGGAGCATGCAGACACTCATGCATGCACACACCATCCTTCCTCTAGTCTTAAGAAGCCAAGTGGGGCATGCTGCCACTCATGCATGCACACACCATCCTTCCTACAGTCTTAAGAAGACAAGTGGAGCATGCTGCCACTCATGCATACACACACCATCCTTCCTACAGTCTTAGGAAGACAAGTGGAGCATGCTGCCACTCATGCATGCACACACCACCCTTCCTACAGCCTTAGGAAGACAAGTGGAGCATGCAGACACTCATGCATGCACACCATCCTTGTTACAGTCTTAAGAAGACAAGTGGAGCATGCTGCCACTCATGCATGCACACACCATCCTTCCTACAGTCTTAAGAAGACAAGTGGAGCATGCAGACACTCATGCATGCACACACCATCCTTCCTACAGTCGGAAGAAGACAAGTGGAGCATGCTGCCACTCATGCATGCACACACCATCCTTCCTACCGTCTTAAGAAGACAAGTGGAGCATGCTGCCACTCATGCATGCACAAACCATCCTTCCTACAGTCTTAAGAAGACAAGTAGAGCATGCACACTAATGCATGCACACACCATGCTTCCTACAGTCTTAAGAAGACAAGTGGAGCATGCTGCCACTCATGCATGCACACACCATCGTTCCTACAGTCTGAAGAAGACAAGTGGAGCATGCAGACACTCATGCATGCACACACCATCCTTCCTCCAGTCTTAAGAAGACAAGTGGCGCATGCTGCCACTCATGCATGCACACACCATCCTTCCTACAGTCTGAAGAAGACAAGTGGAGCATGCTGCCACTCATGCATACACACACCATCCTTCCTACAGTCTTAAGACGACAAGTGGCGCATGCACACTCATGCATATAGACACCATCCTTCCTACAGTCTTAAGAAGACGAGTGGAGCATGCTGCCACTCATTCATGCACAGAGACTCCTGAATGGGCACACACCATCCTTCCTACAGTCTTAAGAAGACAAGTGGAGCATGCAGACACTCATGCATGCACACACCATCCTTCCTACAGTCTTAAGAAGACAAGTGGAGCATGCTGCCACTCATGCATGCACAGAGACTCCTGAATGGGCACACACCATCCTTCCTACAGCCTTAAGAAGACAAGTGGAGCATGCTGCCACTCATGCATGCACACACCATGCTTCCTACAGTCGGAAGAAGACAAGTGGAGCATGCTGCCACTCATGCATGCACACACCATCCTTCCTACCGTCTTAAGAAGACAAGTGGAGCATGCTGCAACTCATGCATGCACACACCATCCTTCCTACAGTCTTACGAAGACAAGTAGAGCATGCACACTAATGCATGATCACACCATGCTTCCTACAGTCTTAGGAAGACAAGTGGAGCATGCTGCCACTCATGCATGCACACACCATGCTTCCTACAGTCGGAAGAAGACAAGTGGAGCATGCTGCCACTCATGCATGCACACACCATCCTTCCTCCAGTCTTAAAAAGACAAGTGGCGCATGCTGCCACTCATGCATGCACACACCATCCTTCCTACAGTCTGAAGACAAGCGGAGCATGCTGCCACTCATGCATACACACACCATCCTTCCTACAGTCTTAAGACGACAAGTGGCGCATGCACACTCATGCATGTACACACCATCCTTCCTACAGTCTTAAGAAGACAAGTGGAGCATGCTGCCACTCATGCATGCACAAACCATCCTTCCTACAGTCTGAAGAAGACAAGTGAAGCATGCTGCCACTCATGCATGCACACACCATCCTTCCTACAGTCTTAAGAAGACAAGTGGATCATGCTGCCACTCATGCATGCACACACCATGCTTCCTACAGTCGGAAGAAGACAAGTGGAGCATGCTGCCACTCATGCATGCACACACCATCCTTCCTACCGTCTTAAGAAGACAAATGGAGCATGCTGCCACTCATGCATGCACACACCATCCTTCCTAGTCTTAAGAAGACAAGTAGAGCATGTACACTAATGCATGCACACACCATGCTTCCTACAGTCTTAAGAAGACAAGTGGAGCATGCTGCCACTCATGCATGCACATACCATCCTTCCGACAGTCTTAAGACGACAAGTGGCGCATGCACACTCATGCATGTACACACCATCCTTCCTACAGTCTTAAGAAGACAAGTGGAGCATGCTGCCACTCATGCATGCACAGAGACTCCTGAATGGGCACACACCATCCTTCCTACAGTCTTAAGAAGACAAGTGGAGCATGCAGACACTCATGCATGCACACACCATCCTTCCTACAGTCTTAAGAAGACAAGTGGAGCATGCAGACACTCATGCATGCACACACCATCCTTCCTACAGTCTGAAGAAGACAAGTGGAGCATGCTGCCACTCATGCATGCACACACCATCCTTCCTACAGTCTTAAGAGGACAAGTGGAGCATGCTGCCACTCATGGATGCACACACCATGCTTCCTACAGTCTGAAGAAGACAAGTGGAGCATGCTGCCACTCATGCATGCACCCACCATCCTTCCTACAGTCTTAAGAAGACAAGTGGAGCATGCTGCCACTCATGCATGCACCCACCATCCTCCCTACAGTCTTAAGAAGACAAGTGGAGCATGCACACTCATGCATGCACACACCATCCTTCCTACAGTCTTAAGAAGACAAGTGGAGCATGCTGCCACTCATGCATGCACAAACCATCCTTCCTACAGTCTGAAGAAGACACGTGGAGCATGCAGACACTCATGCATGCACACACCATCCTTCCTCCAGTCTTAAGAAGAGACGTGAAGCATGCAGACACTCATGCATGCACACACCACCCTTCCTACAGTCATAGGAAGACAAGTGGAGCATGCAGACACTCATGCATGCACACACCATCCATCCTACAGTCTGAAGAAGAGAAGTGGAGCATGCACACATGCATGCACACACCATCCTTTCTACAGTCTGAAGAAGACACGTGGAGCATGCAGACACTCATGCATGCACACACCATCCTTCCTACAGTCTTAAGAAGACAAGTGGAGCATGCTGCCACTCATGCATGCACACACCATCCTTCCTACAGTCTTAAGAAGACAAGTGGAGCATGCTGCCACTCATGCATGCACACACCATCCTTCCGACAGTCTTAGGAAGACAAGTGGAGCATGCAGACACTCATGCATGCACACACCATCCTTCCTACAGTCTTAAGAAGAGAAGTGGAGCATGCTGAATCATGCATGCACACACCATCCTTCCTCTAGTCTTAAGAAGAGAAGTGGAGCATGCAGACACTCATGCATGCACACACCATCCTTCCTACAGTCTTAAGAAGAGAAGTGGAGCATGCTGCACTCTCATGCATGTACACACCATCCTTCCTACAGTCTTAAGAAGACAAGTGGAGCATGCACACTCATGCATGCACACACCATCCTTCCTACAGTCTTAAGAAGAGAAGTGGAGCATGCTGAATCATGCATGCACACACCATCCTTCCTCTAGTCTTAAGAAGAGAAGTGGAGCATGCAGACACTCATGCATGCACACACCATCCTTCCTACAGTCTTAAGAAGAGAAGTGGAGCATGCTGCACTCTCATGCATGTACACACCATCCTTCCTACAGTCTTAAGAAGACAAGTGGAGCATGCTGGAATCATGCATGCACACACCATCCTTCCGACAGTCTTAAGAAGACAAGTGGAGCATGCTGCCACTCATGCATGCACATACCATCCTTCCGACAGTCTTAAGAAGACAAGTGGAGCATGCAGACACTCATGCATGCGCACACCATCCTTCCTACAGTCTGAAGAAGAGAAGTGGAGCATGCTGCCACTCATGCATGCACACACCATCCTTCCTACAATCTTAAAAAGACAAGTGGAGCATGCTGCCACTCATGCATGCACACACCATCCTGCCGACAGTCTTAAGAAGACAAGTGGAGCATGCAGACACTTATGCTTGCACACACCATCCTTCCTCCAGTCTGAAGAAGAGAAGTGGAGCATGCTGCCACTCATGCATGCACACACCATCCTTTCTACAGTCTGAAGAAGAGAAGTGGAGCATGCAGACACTCATGCATGCACACACCATCCTTCCTACAGTCTGAAGAAGACAAGTGGAGCATGCAGACACTCATGCATGCACACACCATCCTTCCTCCAGTCTTAAGAAGAGAAGTGGAGCATGCAGACACTCATGCTTGCACACACCATCCTTCCTCCAGTCTTAAGACAAGTGGAGCATGCAGACACTCATGCATGCACACACCATCCTTCCTACAGTCTTAAGAAGACAAGTGGAGCATGCAGACACTCATGCATGCACACACCATCCTTCCTCCAGTCTTAAGAAGACAAGTGGAGCATGCTAACACTCATGCATGCACACACCATCCTTCCTACAGTCTTAAGAAGACAAGTGGAGCATGCTGCCACGCATGCATGAACACACCGTCCTTTTACAGTCTTAAGAAGACAAGTGGAGCATGCTGCCACTCATGCATGCACACACCATCCTTCTGACAGTCTTAGGAAGACAAGTTGGACATGCAGACACTCATGCATGCACACACCATCCTTCCTACAGTCTTAAGAAGAGAAGTGGAGCATGCTGAATCATGCATGCACACACCATCCTTCCTCTAGTCTTAAGAAGAGAAGTGGAGCATGCAGACACTCATGCATGCACACACCATCCTTCCTACAGTCTTAAGAAGAGAAGTGGAGCATGCTGCACTCTCATGCATGTACACACCATCCTTCCTACAGTCTTAAGAAGACAAGTGGAGCATGCACACTCATGCATGCACACACCATCCTTCCTACAGTCTTAAGAAGACAAGTGGAGCATTCTGCCACTCATGCATGCACACACCACCCTTCCTACAGTCTTAAGAAGAGAAGTGGAGCATGCTGAATCATGCATGCACACACCATCCTTCCTCTAGTCTTAAGAAGAGAAGTGGAGCATGCTGCACTCTCATGCATGTACACACCATCCTTCCTACAGTCTTAAGAAGACAAGTGGAGCATGCACACTCATGCATGCACACACCATCCTTCCTACAGTCTTAAGAAGAGAAGTGGAGCATGCTGAATCATGCATGCACACACCATCCTTCCTCTAGTCTTAAGAAGAGAAGTGGAGCATGCAGACACTCATGCATGCACACACCATCCTTCCTACAGTCTTAAGAAGAGAAGTGGAGCATGCTGCACTCTCATGCATGTACACACCATCCTTCCTACAGTCTTAAGAAGACAAGTGGAGCATGCTGGAATCATGCATGCACACACCATCCTTCCGACAGTCTTAAGAAGACAAGTGGAGCATGCTGCCACTCATGCATGCACATACCATCCTTCCGACAGTCTTAAGAAGACAAGTGGAGCATGCAGACACTCATGCATGCGCACACCATCCTTCCTACAGTCTGAAGAAGAGAAGTGGAGCATGCTGCCACTCATGCATGCACACACCATCCTTCCTACAATCTTAAAAAGACAAGTGGAGCATGCTGCCACTCATGCATGCACACACCATCCTGCCGACAGTCTTAAGAAGACAAGTGGAGCATGCAGACACTTATGCTTGCACACACCATCCTTCCTCCAGTCTGAAGAAGAGAAGTGGAGCATGCTGCCACTCATGCATGCACACACCATCCTTTCTACAGTCTGAAGAAGAGAAGTGGAGCATGCAGACACTCATGCATGCACACACCATCCTTCCTACAGTCTGAAGAAGACAAGTGGAGCATGCAGACACTCATGCATGCACACACCATCCTTCCTCCAGTCTTAAGAAGAGAAGTGGAGCATGCAGACACTCATGCTTGCACACACCATCCTTCCTCCAGTCTTAAGACAAGTGGAGCATGCAGACACTCATGCATGCACACACCATCCTTCCTACAGTCTTAAGAAGACAAGTGGAGCATGCAGACACTCATGCATGCACACACCATCCTTCCTCCAGTCTTAAGAAGACAAGTGGAGCATGCTAACACTCATGCATGCACACACCATCCTTCCTACAGTCTTAAGAAGACAAGTGGAACACGCTGCCACTCATGCATGCACACACCATCCTTCCTCCAGCCTGAAGAAGACAAGTGGAGCATGCTGCCACGCATGCATGAACACACCGTCCTTCCTACAGTCTTAAGAAGACAAGTGGAGCATGCTGCCACTCATGCATGCACACACCATCCTTCCTACAGTCTGAAGACAAGTGGAGCATGCTGCCACTCATGCATGCCCACACCATCCTTCCTACAGTCTTAAGAAGACAAGTGGAGCATGCAGACACTCATGCATGCACACACCATCCTTCCTCCATTCTGAAGAAAAGTGGAGCATGCTGCCACTCATGCATACACACACCATCCTTCCTACAGTCTTAAGAAGACAAGTGGAGCATGCACACTCATGCATGTACACACCATCCTTCCTACAGTCTTAAGAAGACAAGAGGAGCATGCACACTCATCCATGTACACACCATCCTTCCTACAGGCTTAAGAAGACAAGTGGAGCATGCACACTCATGCATGCACAAACCATCCTTCCTATAGTCTGAAGAAGACAAGTGGAGCATGCAGACACTCATGCGTGCACACACCGTCCTTCCTACATGTCTTAAGAAGACAAGTGGAGCATGCTGCCACTCATGCATGCACACACCATCCTTCCTACAGTCTGAAGAAGACAAGTGGAGCATGCTGCCACTCATGCATGCACACACCATCCTCCCTACAGTCTTAAGAAGACAAGTGAAGCATGCTGCCACTCATGCATGCACACACCATCCTTCCTACAGTCTTAAGAAGTCAAATGGAGCATGCTGCCACTCATGCATGCACACACCATCCTTCCTACAGTCTTTTTTCGTAGGATTTATAATTGACTAATGCTCTTCCAATAATCATTGCACTTGAATGGTTTTTCCCCTGTGTGCGTTTGCTGATGATACCTTAATGCTGAAGAGTTGCGAAAACTACTGTCACATTCACTACAATGATAAGGTTTTTCCCCCCGTGTGTGTTCGCTGATTACTTTTTAGGTCTGATAGCTGGCTAAAGCTCTTCCCACATTCACTGCACTTGAATGGTTTTTTCCCCGTGTGTGTTAGATTATGACTTTTTAGGTCTGATAACTGACTAAAGCTCTTTACACATTCATTGCACTTGAATGGTTTTTCCCATGTGTGTGTTAGATTATGACTTTTTAGGTCTGATAACTGACTAAAGCTCTTTACACATTCATTGCACTTGAATGGTTTTTCCCCCGTGTGTGTTAGATTATGACTTTTTAGGTCTGATAACTGACTAAAGCTCTTTACACATTCATTGCACTTGAATGGTTTTTCTCCTGTGTGAGTTTGCTGATAAACCCTTAATGCTGAAGAGTCACGAAAAAAAACTGTCACATTCACTACAATGATAAGGTTTTTCCACGTGTGTGTTCACGTATGACGTTTTAGGACTGATAACTGACTAAATCCCCTTTCATCAAGACATAGATTTTAACAGGCATGGCTCTCCCTTTGAAGTCAATTATGCCCCAGAAATAACCCAGCAACTCAATAGTCACCCCACCTTAACCTATTGGTCTAATGTCTGGCTTCAACAGGGTGACTTTGCCCAGTAAATTACGCTCATAAAATGTTTTTGGGACTAGAGTTATCCTGGCCCCAGAGTCGAACAGCATGCTCATTGGAGCATCATTGATCAAAACTACCTCCTGAGGGCCATCACTAGCATTCCCTGTGAATGGGAGAATATTGATCTCTTCCAAATCTTCTTCATAAAGTTCAACTTCCATGACTTTTTTATGCTTGTTGCCCGTTCTGCAGCTTTTTGCGACGTGACCTTTTCTCTCATAAGTTTTTCACATGGCCTTCCAGCCTGGGCGGTCTTTAAAGTTGGCCATATGGCCAGGGTTGCCACACCTGAAGCACTTCAACTGAAAATTCTTTGTGTTAAAGGGCTTTGAAGTGGTGCTCAATTTGGGTTCAACGAATCTATCCATCAGCACCTTGACATCAATGTACTCTTTTTTTCACCTGAACTCTCTTTGCGCATAATATCAACACACGCTCTTGAATACTAGTGACTTTTAGCTATGGTCAGCACTTCTTGAAGCAATGGCTTTTCTTTTTGCAACAGGGTGTCTCGTTTTGTCGAGTACGCATCCCAACATGAACTGATATCTTAACCGCTCCTCTAAGCTGCACCAAAATTGCACGTGGAAGCCAATTTGCGCAAGGTAGTCATGAACTGTTTGACTGACTCACCTGCCTTTGCATCCTTCTCCCAAAAAGATGTCGTTCAAGGACAGTACTCACTTTGGGAAGGTATTGCAAGTCTAACTTTTTGATGCAGATCTCGTATTCATTAAGAATGGCAGAGTCACTACCAGAGGGTTCAGGAAGGTGTTCAAATAATTCTTGTCCCTCAGAGCCCAAACAATCCATTAACAATGAAGCTTTCCTCTCTGCGCTTAAGGAAATGCCACAGACACGAGCATAATGTGTGAAAACCTTCTTTCACTTCAGCCACGAGAGAGAAGGAACTCCTGGAGATGTCAACAAGAAGGGAGGGGCAGTGACATTATGTATGATGTACGTGCTATATTTTGACCTAGTTACTACTTAAGGGTGAACTTCAGTGATCTGCTAACAGTGTGCAATATCCACAAACCTTATAAGCTGTGCGCATCAGCGAAACTGCGTGCAACTTCAGCAATTAAAATTTAGGCCTAGGCGCACAATCCCAGAAACTGTATTTGCTGTGCGCATCTGCGGAACCATCAGCCCGATTACTGATGGCACATATTTATACAGGGAGGAGTCACTTTAGTCTGGTGCTCAATTACATGCTTAGATGTGAGTCTGGTGGTGTCTGATAACTGAAAGGCACACATTTGTTTACATACAATTTCATATATGTCTGATTTATTATTCCTATTACAGCGCCTTCTACCTTGAGAACGGCCATCCTAGACCAGTGTAAGGACAAAACCCATGCCGACAAATGAGCGACCTGAAGTGCAATACTGAGAAAAAGTAACCTGGAGGATTGCTGCAAATTAAAGTAAATGAAAAAAAAATAATTAAGAACTACATAACAACAGCTGTGTGACCTGGAAGCCGATTGTTTCTCCATAAAGCCCTAGTTTGCGATAACCTTACAGTGCTCACATTATCATCCACGCTAGAAGAGATGGGAGCCTGGGTTGTCTGGTCACAGAAGCTCATTTACATACAAAGGGGGTGACAGCCTGTTCACAACGCACAGCACAACTTGTTTACGTAAAGTGCTAGTACACAGAACAGGGTAAAGTCGTGTGTCTCTTTTTTATTTTCTTTAAATATATCCTGCACCTCGCTCTCTTCTTCTCTTTCTCTCATTTCAATTCATCATAAATTACTCAAATTCACTATTGCTTTATCAGCACGGCACAAGTCGGGGGGTAGCCACAGTTTGAAGGGGTCCCCCAACTATTATCTAGAAACAGGACTCAGTTCCACCTAGCACTTTTGCCTGCGACTGATAATTGTTACTTTATGCCCCAGCACTGCAGACACAGGCATCTGAGTGTTTGATTGTGTGAGTGGTGCAAGAGAGGAACAGAGAACTTGACAAAATTAGCCCTTCTATTGCTTAATACATTGTTAAATGTGAAACACTTTGGGTTTTATGGGCTGGACAAAGAATAACGTCAGGAAACAAGTGCAAATTAAAAGCACATTTTATTTATTCGCTGAAAAATGTTTAAAAATGTAATTTCCAAGTTCCACATATCTGTTTCAAAATATTTACACTTTCAGTCATTTCCGAGTTTAGTTACAAACTAATAGTGGGCAAAACACATGATGTATAAAAACTAAAACCAAAAACTTATTTTTACATTATTTTATGTTTCTTGTTTTTAAAACAGGCCGTCAACCTTTCACATGAAAATTATTATAAGGGCCTGACATCACTTCTTGTGATGTCACTACATGTGACGTCACTGTGATTTGCATATAATAATGGGCTCTTTCACTATTTTCCTTACTTGTGCCCTGTTTATTGGCATGACATGGGTCTATAGGTATTAAAAATTAACATTAAACTCACAGGTGTTCAGCCCATTTATCTGGTGATGTTACACATTGGCATGTATTCGGCTGCTTCTTCTATTTTTAGATGAGTACAAATAACGTTCCGTTCCCCCTCTTTCCAATTCGTTCTTTTTCTCCCCCTTTCTTTGACTCTCTCGCTCTCTTTATCTCTCCCCCTCTCTATCTCCCACACTCTCCTGTTAGCTTTAGCTTCATGAATGTCTCTGCCACTTACGGCATTCATACGACAAATCATTCAGAATATTTGAGGACAAGGGACAATCAAGTGTGGAAGATGAGTATATGGGAGTGCAACTGATTGTCCTGGCACATATATGCTTTTCATGTGGGATTTCGCTATTTCACCACATTCTTCAAACAGAGTCTCCTGCTTACAATGACTAAATTCTGGTACTAAGTAGAGTTTGGCAAGTCACAAAATGAATAGGGAGAGCCAAGTCGGAGAGGAGTCACGGGTCCCACTTAGTAATCAGGCGCGAGCTGATCCATCAACCGTTAACAGTGTGTAAAAGATGCACCAAACGTTACTTAAATACAAGGTATATGCTCTTTTATATCTGAAAATAGATTATTTCTTGAACACCTGTGCTTCGCTTTAATTCATTACATATACTGCAGTGGCATTTGTTAATAGTAATACATGCATTTTACCAATAAAGCTTCCATCTCCAGAGCCCTGACAACATGTCCACTCTGGGTGTGTTGGGTTTATAGGTTTTATCACTAATCCGACAAGTTAGCTGAAAATACCGCTGTTAGTCCCAGTGTTGTTCAGTGTTGCTTTTACAGGCTGTGTGGTCAGGTGCGATTTAATGTTTTTCTTTGTATCTCTTCTTCACCAAATAAAAATTAACAATGTTTCTTTACTTTTAATCCACATTGTGCTCTGCTCCCACTGTGTATCCTGGTGCATCATGTCACTTTGCTATGTGTACGGAAGTGAACAATCACTGGAAACAAACACTTTTATAATTCTGCAAATACTGTTATCTGTTTTTCTTCTTTACTGCTATTTGGGTCTTCTATCATCTGGTATTTCAATGTCCTACATAAATTGAATTTTATCTTTTTCCGTAATTCATTCCCCTCACAATTACTGCACTATTCAGCTCTTGTCTATGTCCTCAGATGGGTCAATATTATTTTTGATGTTCTTAAGTTCTTTCTGGAATCTCTGCATCTCTAGCATTATTTCCATGTGAGTTAAATGAAGGAGTGTATTCACTAAGGGCTGTGTGGGATCGAAAATTGACAAAAGCCCTTCTCACTTTCAGTGCCCTTCTATGTTTTCCCCCTGTGTGTTCGCTGATGATTTTGTAGCTCTGATCGTCGACTAAAGCTCTTCCCATATTCATTGCACTTGAGTGGCTTTCCCCCTGTGTGTGTTTGTTGATGTTTTCCTAGGGTTGATAACTGACTAAAGCTCTTCAAACATTCAAAGCAATCATATAGTTTTCCCCTTTGTGTGTTCGCTGATGACTATATAGGTTTGATAATTGACTAAAGCTCTTCCCACATTCACTGCACTTGAATGGTTTTTCTCCTGTGTGTGTTCGATTATGAATTTTTAGGTCTGATAACTGACTAAAACACTTTGCACATTCACTGCACATGAATGGTGTTTCCCCTGTGTGTGTTTGCAGATGTCTTTGAAGGTGTGATAACCGACTAAAGCACTTTGCACATTCACTACACTTAAATGGTTTTTCTCCTGTGTGAGTTCGCTGATGACGTTTTCGGTCTGCTATCTGACTAAAGCTCTGCCCACATTCATTGCACTTGAATGGTTTTTCCCCTGTGTGTATTCGCTGATGTCTTTGAAGGTGTGATAACCGATTAAAGCACTTTGCACATTCACTGCACTTGAATGGTTTTTCCCCCGTGTGTGTTCGATTATGACCTTTTAGGTATGATAACTGACTAAAGCACTTTGCACATTCACTGCACTTGAATGGTGTTTCCCCTGTGTGTGTTCGCAGATGTCTTTGAAGGTGTGATGAGTGACTATAGCACTTTGCACATTCACTGCACTTGAATGGTTTTTCCCCCGTGTGTGTTCGATTATGACTTTTTAGGTCTGATAACTGACTAAAGCACTTTGCACATTCACTGCACTTGAATGGTGTTTCCCCTGTGTGTGTTCGCAGATGTCTTTGAAGGTGTGATAACCGACTAAAGCACTTTGCACATTCACTGCACTTGAATGGTTTTTCTCCTGTGTGAGTTCGCTGATGAACCCTTAATGCTGAAGAGTAACTAAAACTACTGTCACATTCACTACAATGATAGGGTGTTTCCCCTGTGTGTGCTCGCTGATGTATTTTAAGGTGTGATAACTGACTAAAGCACTTTGCACATTCACTGCACTTGAATGGTTTTTCCCCTGTGTGTATTCGCTGATGTTTTTGGAGGTTTGATAAGTAACAAAAGCACGTTGCACATTCACTGCACTTGAATGGTTTTTCTCCTGTGTAGGTTTGCAGATGAAGCTTGCGTAGTGATGACAAACTAAAGCTCTTGCTGTATGTGTATGATTCTTCTTTCTTGGTTAGTGTCTGTGGGTCGGGTATATATTTTTCTACATCCCATGACTGCATTTTCTGATGGGCCGACATGGCTGATAAAGCACTTGTGTTTTTCTCACACGTTTGATTTCTGTTTTAACAATAAAATGCGATAGCCACCAAATATTTGCCACACTCCTGATATGTAGAAGGTGCCTTTGTAGGCGATTGTGCCTTTAGATTGGATTATGGCTATGCACGCTTGCGGGTAAATATGTATCTTCCTTCTGGCCGGTGCAAATAGGGACAGTCTGTTGTATTTTAGATAGAAGAACTCCTCTTTCCTTTACCCGTCAGTTGTCTGGCTCCGCTCTGTTGTGCTCTTCTCTGGTTACTGTGGTTTGGCCAGAAAGAGTTTACAATTCACCAAGAACACGGAATGATGGCTTGTCGTCATTTTATAAAACAGAGCATTGTGGTAATCACATCATGCCGATCCGATGATCAAAGCTGGTGTTGGACACTTGTTTATACAGGAGGCGGTTTGTTATTGTTGTTGCCTTAATTTTCCTACGGTAATTTCTTCGTCTTGTGGCGTGGAGGTGCACAGCTCAGCCTCTTGCAATCACTGAACTGCCCTTGATGCTTCATCCGGGATCTGTCAGTTTGTGTGCAGGTTCCTCTGTCGCCGACTGCGCTGATGTTTTGCTGAATACTGTAGCTCAATATTTCTGCTATTATTGAAGATTTACAGCGTTAGCTTTGTTATTGATGGTCATTTCATACATTCAAGGCTTGTTTTCTGTTGGATGTAAAGATATTGAAAATTACTAAATTGAAACATAATGGAATGAGAATTCACAATGTTTAACTGGCTGTAAAAGACATTTCGAGGGCAATTTACCAAATCTCCACACAATGCAGCGCAGCCCTCCCCCCGCGAGGCTGCACTGCGCAACAAAGAGGGAACAGGAGAGCACCATATTTTCAAAGATATGGCTCTCTCCTTCCCTTTCCCTTGCGCCGGCACTGATTACAGCGGCTCTGTGCCATGCACACACCTTAGCACCAGAGCGCTAGGGTGTGTGTGTGAGTCCAGCATAGGTTCTGTACAGGAAGGACACCTTTCCTGTACAAATTACTATGCCTAGATATGAGGGAAAGTTTTTACCATATTGTATACGTGTTGCACAGTGCAGCACGCATGCAAAGTCAGAAAGGGAAGGAGAAATGAAAGCATTTCTCCTTCCTTGCACCTAGTTTTGTGGTTGCACAGGAACGCCCTTGCACCACCCTTGGTAGGCACCCATGGCACAAAGTAATGCGAAACAATGCTAAACGCAGTGTCACATTACTTTAATGTTATTTCCAGCGCTGGACAGGAAATTAGGAAAAAAGATTTTGCGACATTTTGTGCCACTTTTGTGCCGCAAATACAGCGCAAATACTTAGTAAATCTCCCCCTTCTTCTTTATCGCTTTTGAAACTTAGCAAGGAATATTTCATCATACACAGATATTTAACTAAAAGTTCGGTTGATCAGGTGACATCTTATTACATTTACGGAGTAAGGGAGCTCACGGAGCACCCAAGTGCTTGAGGTATAGCTTAAGATAGAGGCATAAGGTGAAGATTTCATTTAAAAAACTATAGAGTTTAGAAAAAAGGATGGATCAGGCTGGGCTGCAAAATTTCCAGTAACTCTTCATGAAGTATACAACAAAAGTAACTCTATTCACACAATTCTTCTCGTTCTTCCCTATTCACCTAAGACCATCTCAAATACCAACTCCTGTCTTTACCTCACTGTTCATAAGTCACCTTTGACACTTTAAACAGCTCCCTAGTTCAAGCATTTCTGGTTTATTCTAACCTGGTAGATTGGAACATTATTGTGGGTTGAGGGGGGTTTCCTATCGCCATAACATCTGTCCATCATCCTGAAACTAGTGCAGCTTACAGCACCCGGTTCTGGCCCTGAAAGATTACTTTAAAAAGCAAGTCTTTAGTTCTTCCTAAGGTGGATAAAGTTCTGTAAGATGCACCTCCTTCCAGAGCTTTTGTGTAGGGCGAGGGGTTCACTGTAAGGCCCATCCTTTATATTATAAGCGCAGATAAGGTAAACAAATATTGATTCATATAATTTAATATTCAACGATATCAGTCATTTAGTACTTATAGAGAATCCACCACAACCAATAATTTACCTGACATATCCCTGCAGCAGATGTGCACCTATTACTCTTTTTCCCCCCTTTTCCAATATTACATGGCATCTGGCATGATGTTGTCCTTTTGGGGCCCAGGATGCCATTTGTGACTGGATGGGCATTTGGAAGAGTGGGAGGAGGTGTCAGTTATCCAAAGGTGATGCGGCATTTCTACCTTTCCATATTTCACATATTCAAGTGTACCTAATTTCATGGCCTTCGGCCCCCCTACTGCCCTCTGGCTGCACACTCTGTGGGGTTCATCAGAAGTCAGATAACTGCCTCATGCTCACAAGGCCAAGGTTCTCACTTCTTCTACAACACTTATTGCAGACATAGGGCCTAGTTAGGAGTTTGTCCAACAGATTTTTGCCTCAAAACTAGGGGTGGGTGAAGAATTCCGCTATGCCGGCGTAGCTCGTGAAGTTTTGCCCACTCTGGTCCAAAGAACTCCATGCAGAACGGAGTTTTTTTCTCCAGCGGTTCGCCAACGGTAAAGTGGCGAGCACTTGCGAGAAAATATAACGCGCTAGACCTCCTACTGGCGAGATTTCTCAATACAGGAGGTCACAGCAGGTCGCGACCACTCGATTGTTAAAATCTGCCATTCTCGTTGATGAAGCTACCATTCGATTAGAATATCAATTAGAGCGGCAAAAAGCAGCATCGCCCTCTAACACGACGTGTAGTGCTGTTCGTGCTGATTTCACAGTGGGGGTTAAACTCCTGGCACTAAAAATCAGTGAGTGCAGTGCAACTTAACAAACTCTGCCACTTGTGGAAGTCTGCAGAGTGCGGCGGAGTTTCCCTGGCGCTTTGTGGAGTTGTGGTTTGTGGGTCTCTCACTGCTTTGAGGTCACCGCCAGGCAGACCTTCTGTCAGCTGTGCCCTGTGCAGATCTTCCAGGCAGGACCTCCATCAGCTGCACCTTGTGCAGATCTTCCTTCCAGGCAGGGGCTTCAGTTAGCTGCACCTTGTGCAGATCTTCCTTTCAGGCTGCGGCTTCTGCCCACCGTGCATTGTGCAGATCTTACTTCCAGGCAGGGGTTTCTTTCAGCTGCACCTTGTGCAGATCTTCCTGCCCAACTGGACCTCTGTCAGCTGTGCCTTGTGCTGATCTTCTTTCCAGGAAGGACTTCTGTCAGCTGTGCCATGTGCAGATTTTCCTTCCAGGCAGTAATTCGGTCAGAGGTGCCCTGTGCAGATCTTCCTTCGAGGCAGGACTTCTGTCAGCTGAGTTTTGTGCAGATATTCATTTTAGTCAGGACCTCTGTCAGCTGCGCCTCGTTCAGATCTTCCTTCCAGGTAGGGCTTCTGTCAGCTGCACCGTGCGTAGATCTGCTTTCCTCAATGATCAGTTCAAAGGTCAGGAGAGGTAGAACTGGTCTAGGTCATCTTCTTTATTACAGTTCTATTGGTCAAGCCACAGACCTCGTGCTCTGAGAGGACGGAGAGTCTGGATTTTCTGAGCTCCGTGGAACATGAATACAGTTCTACCGCATCCAGCACATACTACAAGACTCCAAGAGTCAACGCTACAAGTGCTGCTCCAAGGAATAATTCAACCACTGTATCTGAACATGCCCTGGCAAATGCCAACTAGAGAATAAACATCCTGCTTGCACCAGCAGAGTGCAGAAAGCTTTTCAAGAATATCGAGGTAACTTGACTTTCTCTGTCTGTCGTAACTGAAGATGTTAAACCTTGGTAACATCAATCCCCTTTGGACATGGTCCTCCATTTTACTATCAGAATGTAACTCATCCTGCGCAGACACAAATCCTCTAGTCTGTATTGCATGAAGCTGGGTGGTTATCACCCATAAGAAGGCCCTCCACAAATTGCTGACATTTCTTACACCCCCTGGACAGCCGTGGCAACACACAGACTAACTACACCCCCTCAGGGATCACCAGTCCATCTGCCAGGATCAAGACTCAGATCTTTCAACCTTCTCTGTTACCGTCTTTGGAACGGCCTGTCTCTGGGATTCGTGGAAGCTCCACACTCAGTGAGCTCAGAGTTGCCTTGTAAAACCAACTCATGAAAGTGGACGAAAAGAACATTAAGTGACACGCTCTGCACAGAAGTGTAAATAAATCTAATATTATCGTTCCATGTACCACTGTGCTACTGCTGTTGTTTTGACATGGATGTTTTGCCGTCTATCACAGCCGCTTCTTCGTTTAAAATCTTACTCAGTTTGTTTTGCATCATACCTACTTACCTATGTACTGTTTCTGACCCTACGACATCTCTGGCTGACATGCTGTGCTGTCTGTTGCTACATAAATAGGAAGTAGATTGTTACTGCAGGGAGAGTGCAGTGTCCTATCAGTCAGATGCACTTGATTGGGATAAAAGGTACCATGTTTGTTAGAAAAGCTGCAACTATTAGAATAATAATATACCAAAAGCAGCACATATAATGCAATAACAGACGAGGTACTAGAAAAACGTGACGCAAACAATGCAACAACACAGGCTAGGCACTAGGAAAACATGACGCAAACAATGCAATAACACAGGCCAGGCATTAGGAGAATCTGGTGCAAACAATGCAATAACACAGGCCAGGCACGAGGAGAATCTGATGTAAACTCTGCAATAACACAGGCCAGGCACGAGGAGAATCTGATGTAAACAATGCAATAACACAGGCCAGGCACGGGAGAATCTGACGCAAACAATGCAATAACTCGGGCAAGACACTAGGAGAATCTGATGTAAACATTGCAATAATACAGGCCAGGCATGAGGAGAATCTGACGCAAACAATGCAATAACAGGCCGGGCACGAGGAGAACCTGATGTAAACAATCCAATTACAAAGGCCAGGTGGGGCGGAGCTAGCTCGCAACCAAGATGGCTGCTTGAGCTGTGAGCTCCCCGTCTTGTGTAACTATCCTACATCAATCCTGCGTGCTATTCCACTATCAGCTGCCCTGACTAGACGAACCGAGCCCCAGGACTTCTGTGGTCCACGAACGGCGTGGGTCCGGATCCCGCCCCCCCTTCACGCTGAGCGAGCCGCGTGGGCCTGGTACGCCGGCTGCGGCGGAAGCTGCAGGGCGGAATTAACTGCAAGGGGCGGATGCTCTGACTAGGCCGCTGTCCTGGCTGCTGTATAGCGGCGGCGGCTGATCCCGCGTTTGGCGGGAAACGTGAGGAGCGATATCCCTGCCTCTTGAGATCATGAGTCAGCCCGGGTGGTGTGTGGACTGAGGAGCGGTGCAGGAGGCGGCGCTACCAGGCGGGGAGGTGAGCGCGCACCAGTGAGGCCTTCAGAGCGGCCTCTGGCACGGAGGCTGAGGCCGGGGCCGCGAGCGCCAACACCGTGACTGCGGGCGGCAGAGTGTGCTGTATAGCGGCGGAGGTCGATTCCGCGGTCGGCAGGAAAAGTGAGGAGCGGGTGCCCCCCTTGCAACTGGAGACCGCAATCTCTGGGCTGGAGGCTGAAACCTGGGGTGCCTCATAGACCTATAATTGCGAAGTTGCTAAATTACAGGGACCGTGACGTGGAGCTGAAGCTCGCCAGAGAGAAACAGCCGCTACATTACGAGGGGTCGGTGATCTCATTATTCCCGGATTTTACGGCAAAAGTTCAGGAAGCAAGGAGGCAGTTTGTACCGATGAAACGACAGCTGCGTGAGTTGGGAACTGACTCTGCAATGCTGTACCCCACGAAGCTGCGGGTCAACAGACAGGGGAAGTCTATGATTTTCACTGACCCTAAGGCGCTCCAGAATGCCCTCAGAGAATGGCGCAAGGACAGCCGGTCCTCCCTGAACAGAGAGCTACAGGACGAAGCAGCGGGAGGCCCCCTGGATGTTCAGGACTAACTAAGATGCACAGCTGCGGGTGGCTGAGTATGTGTTCTGACTGTTGGGCGTCCCGGGGCGGTGGTGCCAAAGAGTAGGTGGAATGATCTGACCCTTGTGTGCCCTTTTCCTGAGGTTGCCCTTAAATGGATTTGTGTTGCGGGATGGGGGGTGGGGGGGGAGGGTTGAGGGGATGGGAGGGGTGAAGTTCAGCCTGATCTGATTCTCAATGGGTTACGGTCCTGAAGTACATTGTGTCACAAAGTTATGATAAACAGTCGCACAATGAGGTGGGGCTATGTGCAAGTATATTAATTATGAGTCAATGGAGGAGGAGGGGCCTTGCGGATGAAGGAGTTAGAGCTACCGCAGAATGTATGGACCCATAGGAGTGTGCATGGCGCAGACTTGGTTCAGGGGTACACATATGCAAGATGCTGTTAGACGCGAACTATACTGGATATGAGACGGGGGATGGGTGGTCACTAGGCATAGTACTGTACTGTGATTTTTCAGCTGGCTACCTACGTCCCGCGTGAATTACACTTTTCTACAGTTTTTGTTTGATGTTATTGGGGGATGTGGAGGGGAGAGTGTGTGGTTTTGCAGGGGTGGGGGATTTCAGCCGGCTAGTTGGGGTAGGGCAGGCGTGGGAGGGCGATGGATGGGGGAGTTGCGGCCCTTTCGAGTGCCACTTGAACAGGGGTGGGACACTGTACTGTTTTTGGTGTTTTTTGGCACAGATGTGGCAAGGCATGGCGGGATTGTATACGTCCAGGACACATCGCTGGGGCCCATACACCGGCCGCTTACGTACAGATGACACCAATCGGGGAGCCCCCAGATACACTGACGCTGATGATCTGGAATGTCAGAGGTCTCAATGACCATCGTAAGGTCAGGAAGGTCCTACAATATCTCTCCAGACATAGAGTTGACGTTGCGCTCTTACAGGAGACGTACCTCCACCCAGACAGTCCTACATTGTGATCCAGGGGTTTAATGGGTAATGTACACACGGCGGGATTCACATCACATGTTAGGGAGGTTCTGACGTGGATTAACCCTAAAGCACCACTGATGTTGACACCACTGGAGACGGACAGGGAGGGACGGTACACTATCTCGAAATGCTGTGGGAAAGGCATGGAGATCTGTATAGTTAAAACCTACAGCCCTAACTACGACCACCCTGCCTTTTATTCCGATCTGACAGATAAGGTTCTGGAGCGCTCGGGGGGCTACGTCCTTTGGGGGGGCGATTTTAATATAACAAGACAACCCAATATAGACAGATCTGATAGACGCCCCTCGGCCTCTGCTAGGGCGCTAGCGGCATCAATGACACAACTGGACCTGAGAGACGTGTGGAGATACTGACACCCAACTCAGGGAGGCTATACTCACTACTCCGCACCACATAATATACACACTAGGATTGACTATTGGCTAGCCACTACTCACTTAACTCACAATGTGCAGGGTTGCACGATATTGCCACGCATATATTTGGACCATTCACCTCTGTTGTTGACAATTTCCACACCTTAGAAGCGCCTCACACCATTTGCTTGGCGCTTCCCTCCTTATTCCCTGCAGGACGACTCCTTTAAGGAGGAGCTGGCCGCGTCCATCGAGCTGTTTTTTGACACCAACGTGGGTACAGTCGACTCATTCCAGACAGTCTGGGAGGCCTTTAAGGCATATATCAGGGGGATCGCCATTTCCAAACATGCGGGAGTGCTCAAATCGATCCGGGGTCGGCTGGAGACCCTGGAGAAAAAGCTTAAAGAGCTGGCGGCTCGGCGCCTAACAGACTGTAGTGATGCCCTCACGCAGGAACTTGCCCGAACACTGCGCGAATATCACGAAGAGGTGGACTCTGAAGTAAAACACCTGGGAAAGTACGCCATTGCGAGAATCTATGGTGGGGGGAGCGCCCCGGGTCGGTTCCGGTGCACTTAGCCAAACAACGCAGGAACAGAGTAGTGATACCAGACATGAGGTCCTCACCGACAGACGACCCGCTCTCTGAGGATCAGGTAGCAGAAAAGCTCCGTGAGTATTACGCATCTCTGTATGCCTTCCGAGGGCCTGCCCCATAGGAATGCATACTAGATTATCTTTCCCACATTGAACTGCCTTGGCTGTCTAACCTACACTGGGAATTTTTGATGCGTCTGATCGAGCGGGAGGACGTCGTATAGGCTCTGTCTCCTTCTATAAGGCATTTGCGGATCTTTTGATACCTCGGTTGCTCACGCTGTTTGAGGACATAGCGGACTCCGGAGCAATGCCGCCCACTATGAGCGAGGCAATACTAGTTGCCATTCTTAAACCGGGAAAACCCCCGGGAGATTGCGCCTCGTACCGACCACTGTCGTTACGGAACGTCGATGTGAAGATATTTGCCAAGTTGATAGCAAACCGTCTCAGTCCCATGGTTAACTTGGTGGTTGCCCCTGAACAGGCAGGCTTCATGCCCAGTAGCAACCTCACTTATAATCTCAGGACGTAGTTCGCAGCTCTCCAACATACGCGCCCCGTAGCAGTATTTTTAGATAGCGAAAAGGCCTTCGACTCTGTGGTGTGGCCTTTCATGAGACAGGTCTTAAGTCGAATGGGTGGGTGCGCTGTTCCTTCAGCTTTTAGCGACACTGTACACTTCACCCAAGGCCCGCATCCGGATTGGAACGTTGACCACAGACCCTATACAAATCACCTGGGGCACGAGACAAGGATGCCCCATATCCCCTATACTTTATGAACTCACGGCCGAGCCTCTTGCATGCGCCCTACGGGAATACCACAGGCACAGGGGCATACGATTCCCCACATACAATCTGATTGTGTCCACGTATGCGGACGATACCTTCTTATATGTTCGGGACCCAGAGACGCACCTTTCTGCGATGCTACGCGAGGTGGTCTTGTTCAGATCTCTTTCAGTATCCATATGAATTGGAACAAATCTATTATGTTCCCACTAACACCGGCTACGAGGAGGGTGGTTCCGGAATACCCACTTCAGTGGGCTACTGAAGCAGTGCGATACCTAGGGATTCGTCTGCATACGGACTCGGCGGTAGTATTGAGGGAGAACTACAGCGTGGTCATCTCCAAACTGGAGGATGATATTAAAAAGTGGATCGCTCTGCCATTGTCACTGATGGGACGGGTCTCCCATGAAAATGATTGTATTACATCGCTTCCTGTTCCTGTTTAGCAATATTCCTATGGTGCTGTCCAATTCATTTTTCCAGCAACTACACTTGTTAATGATTCGTCTGGCTTGGGCCGGGACACAGCCAAGGGTGGCATGGAAAATTCTCACTTGGCCGTATGCGGAGGGCGGCCTGAATGCCCCGGACCTGGAACTTTATTATCGGGCTCCACAAAGCGCGCACGCCTACCACTGGATCCATGGCCCAGCGGAAATCGCGCAAATACGCATGGAATCTATTGTTGCGGCCCCTGCGTTGCGGTGCTGACCTCGGGATCGCCGTACTGGTATTCTAGACTCGCTGAATACGGTCAGACACTCTTGGCACCATATGATGGACGTACAGGCTTGCAGCCTGTTGTATGCCCCGAAGGCTCCCCTCGCCTGGTGCTCTTGGCTGGCCCCATGTAGGGACAAGGGGGTGCTGGATGCGATGGGTTCATTGAATATACACAATATGGGGGATCTGTTCTCGTAAGGCACCGCACGCTCATGGGAAGAGTTCGAGACGGGGGACGTTCCCCATCCGCTGTTGCCGTGTTTTCAGTTCCACAGGGTGAGGCATGCGCTTAAGGCCCTTCTAGGGGAGGATATGACGGAGCACCGGGTGGTTACGGCATTAGCTTACATTATTAACGCTAAGTCCCCCGCTAAATTGGTAACCAATCTGTATCGCATTGCCCTCTCAGAAAGGACGGCGGAATATGCTAAACCTCGCTTGGCATGGCAGAGTGACTTGGCTATATACCTGACAGATGAGAAATGGCAATACTGCTGCTCAAGCACGAAGAGAATATCACTCAACGGCCGTCACAGGTTGATACATTTTAAATTCCTAAACAGGGTTTACTATACCCCGGAAAGATTTCACAGATACGGTCTACGAGAGAGCCCTCACTGTGATAGATGTAGAGCGCGGGTGGCGGATTTCCTACATGTGGCATGGTCTTGCCCGGGGATCTCATCCTTTTGGTGCAAGGTATATGAGGAAGTGAATAGGGTCACTGATTTAACTCTGTCTCCGGATCCTCTGTTGGCTATTCTGGGTTACTCTAAACCTCTCCAGAAGGATCGTAGAAGGCTGGTTGATATGGCCTTCCTCCTAGCCAGAAGGTGTGTAGCGCTCTCTTGGATGCGAGGCCCTGTACTGACACTGTTGCAATGGACTAACAAAATGATATATTGCAGCACGCAAACCGAACAATACAGCGAACTGTTGCCCCAACGCAACAGACATAAGAACTTTTGGTCACTGTTTCTAGACAAGAGGCCCACACAGGACACTTTAGAGGAGGAGGGCACAGACACATATTCACGGGTGGAGGTTTTAACTGAGGACACAATTTCTTTCGAGGAGGAACTACACCAAGCGCTCCATACGCCATGTGGACAGGCTGCATACTTGAGGATTGACTGTGCAGGCCCCGGGCAGGGTCCAACGACCGAGATGCTCTGACCTCTGTGGGTCTTTCATTGCCATGCTATGATGGTCTACACTCTTACTGTGTTTATGCAATGGGTGTTATCTGTTGAAGGTTTGCTTTGATACTCAAACGATGTATGCATTATCCAATGTCACTATTTGATGCCAATGTCTTCTGTTCCTGTTTATTTTCTGAAATGCCAATAAATAAATTTTAAAAAACTAAAACAAAGGCCAGGCGTTGGGAGAATCTGACGGAAACAATGCTAATAGCACAGGCCAGGCACCAGGAGAATCTGACGCAAACAATGCAATAACACAGGCCAGGCACTAGGAGAATATTACACAAACAATGCAATAACACAGGCCAGGCACGAGGAGAATCTGATGCAAACAATGCAATAACACAGGCCAGGCACGAGGAGAATCTGATGTACCCCATACAGCCCCCGATCGTGATCACTGAAAGGACCATGGGGGGTGAGATCCCTCCCCGCAGCAGGGGTGCCTTCGCGAGTGGAGCCCTCGGCTGACTGAGGACTTCGAGACCGGGGAGTGTGCACGGGAACGGTCTCTCCGCGGGGCCCCGCCCCTTCGGGAGTAGCTGTGCACAAAAGCGTCGATTCCACATTCAGCGCTCACATCGGAGCTAGTGAATCAAAGAATGATACACGCAGCGCCAAGGTTCTGAACCAGCACTTCCCTCTACCTCCCTCTACTTCCAATGGGTCACACGATGTAACCTGCAACTTTGTCTTTATTTCAACCGAACTCCAGAGACGGCATAGCGCTCTGCACAAAGGTACCTTTGGATTTGTTTATTTACTACCTCTCTTGAATGTCTCCCTTTCATTTAATTAAGCATTTTCCACGTTGGCAGTGGCACAAAATGGCTGGGGTCATAAACTACAACTGCAATTTGCCTCCCCCTACCACTAACCGGTACTAAGAAGGGTAATAGCTTTGTTTTTGACCTGTGCTCACCAAAACAGAAATAGGACTGGACTCCTCTTCTTCTTGACCTTATCATCCAAACTGAAATAGGACTTATCTCCTCACCCCCAGGAAAGAAAGCGAAACAGGACAACACTCTCTCATATCTCATGGAAACAAACACAGAGGACTACACAGCCATTCTGTATCTCTCCCAAGGAGTCGGCCATCTTAAACTAGTCCCTAAATCATACTTTCTTCAGCCTCTTCAGCTACCGACCTCACCTCCTGTACATATTAGATCATAACCTCCGTGCATTCCCCCCCCCTATTTTGGCTCAACCTGTCCCTGCTGGTATTCAGGAATGCCCGTACTTTAGATGGACTCAACCACTTCCATATCGCTATTACATTAGCCCCTATTCAACACTGACCCCAGATCCCCCCACTTTTGGCTCGACCTATCCCTGTTGGAATTCAAGAATGCCCATATTATAGACTGACTCAACCACGTCCACATCCCTATTACATTTGCCCCGACTCAGCACTTACCCTAGCCAGCCTTGACTCTCTAGCCTACACCACAACACACACCACAACACATTCCCTTCACCTACACCACAGCTCTCAGCATGGAACTCACAGTCACTCACACCTACAAAATCATTTACCCCCCCCCAACTCACTAAAAAATCTGCCAACCGCTTCAAGCACAACCTTTTCAAATCTCAACCAGAAGCGCCCTTTGCTGACCCATATTTCTCACTACACAATGGGATCACGACCACTGATATCATTTTCTACACTAAACGTAGAGCTCAATGGAGGAAAGCCTTCTTAGTCTTATTCTCGATTTCCTCCACTAGGAAATCCGCACATGGTCTAATGATCTACACTGCACCATCACAACTCTTCCATGCGACTGCAACCATCACCATTTACAACAACGGAACTATTCTCATTCAGTCCATGGACCGTAGTCTATACCCATTTGATAACATCTTCCTGATTATTAAAGAGTATATATCTAACCCACCTACTTCCACTCAACTGATCCTCACACCTAGCACCCCAGACACCACAACTCCTACCCCCTATTCCACCCTCCCACCCCTTACCCTCCTGCCACAAAAGAGCTCTGAGCCTTACACCTCCCTCAACCAGTCTACCCTACAACACACATCTCCGCTCTTCACCTAACCCTCACATACTTCCAACTTGCACGACCGTAACAACAAACTCACCCCTTACCCAATCTGTTATATCCCCCGCAATGACCATAGCCCCCCACCTCTAGTCCCTCTTCCTCCATCACCATCCTTCGCCCTACCTCCGCCCTGCCTCACAACAACACCTTCCTCCCCCAACCCAGTACTGAACCCACTCATTCACCAACTATACAAGTTGTTCCCCCACCGGTTCCAATCAGAGATCTCTTCCCCTCTAACAGCTCTCCCACCTTAACTCTCTCTTCCTCTACTCCTTCCTTATTCCACTTGGTCACCTCGAACTCTGAACCCTCCCATCCCAATCAACACCCTTGTATTCGCCATGTGGTGTATAAAAACTCTCCCCACCACGACCACTCAATGATCGTCCCACCACCCTCTAACCCTCCTCTAGAACACATCCCACCCCCTATTACTCCTCCCACCCCCCCTACCAAACGCAACCACTACCCAGTTAGCTGCAACTACAACTCTCTTAATCACACACGCTACATCCTCTCATACATTTCCACCAACTCATACACCAGAGCATACTACACTCTTGGACACTTCCACCACACCCCTTCTCCCACCACCAATCACTCCAACTACCCATACATACATGCCTACGATATGCCCAACCCTCTACTCCTCACCCCCCGCCCCCCAGGTCTCCTCCCTCGCCTTCATCAGATCTCACACCGAACAGAGCCAAACCCCCTCAACTCACACCTTGGTCCAACTACCGTCCTAAACACCACTTTGGACAAGATTATGTACACTCTTCTCCAAATTAAAGACGAACTGCATACCTTCAAAGAGTTGATCTCGAATCAACCCAGGCACCCCACACCCCCCAAAACCCTCTCACCCAACAAGCCCACCACCCTTCCTCTACTTCCACACAAACATAATCCTCCTTACTGGACCTCAATTCCCTGCCGTAATTCTGCCACTCGTCCTCTGCGAAGCATCAATCCACTCTCGGCGTACGATATACGCTCCCTCCTGCACTCTTACGATCCCACTCTCATGACCCCCCACATAGCCCCCACACACCTTCCCATCCCTACTATCCACCCCAACCCTCACAGATCCTCCACACAAAACAACAGAGGTATCGTTGCCAATAATCTTAAAAAAGTCACACTCACTCTAGACCCCTCATCCTCCCTCGTCACTCCCCGGCTTAAATGCACACTCCTGAACTGTAGATCGGGCCACAGACACGCATCAGACATTGCCAACCTCATTATCGCACATGACCTAGACCTGACCATACTCACCGAAACCTGGTTAACAGAATCTTTCTCGCCACTCAGTGACATTCTAGTACCCCCTAATTACCACATCATCAGACTGGATAGGAGTGGCAAGACAGGGGGTGGAATCGCATGTATTCACCGGAGCAACCTCTCAGTAATTAGAGCCATATCCCCTTTATTCTCCTCCTGTGAACACTTCTGCCTCGACATCAACAGCGTTGGCAATCCTGTATGCTCCCTACATATTATCTACCACCCACCAGGGGACAACCTCACCTTTACGGAACACCTCATGGACGTGATCACAACGAATTCTGGACGGCAACACACACAAATATTCCTTGGCGATTTCAACCTCCACTGGAACGATCACAACGACTCTGTGGTCATTAGTCTCAAAAAATTCCTCAGCGCTCTAGACCTCACCCAAATTTGCAACAGCCCTACTCACGATAAAGGCTCTATCCTGGATCAAATCATTTCCAAAGACGACTCCATTCAGCTCGAGTCAATCCAACCCTGTTACTGGTCTGACCACCACATTATCACATTCTTCATCAATGAAAACGTAAAATCTAACCTGGTCCAACCCACCAAACCAAAGATCTGGAAGGGAGACCTGAAGAAACTCAATCTCAACTCATTACCTTCTCCCAGCCACAATCTTCTCCTACCTGCGCCTCTGACGTACAGGTTCTCACCGACCACTACCTCAAGTCGATGACCTCCATTATCAACGAGGGTACCCCCTTCAATTAAAGAGAGTTTCCTCTAAAAACTCTAAACCATGGTACGATGGGCTGCTTCACGAAGACAGACGAGCTATGAGATTGGCGGAACGCAATTGTCTCTTCAGTCCCTTCGGCTATGCACCTCAAAACACTAAAGAAAATCAAATGCTCGAAAGCAGATTGCTTTAGCCACCAGCTTGACCAAGCGAGAAACCGACCAAAAAAACTGTTTGAGCTTATCAAAACTCAATCCAAGGATGAACCTCAACGACTACAAAACAATTCTTGCACACTACCAACCTATGAAGAATTCTCCACTTTCTTTAGTCTAAAGACAGACAACATCAAGAAAGACCTCCTCACTGATCTAAGCCTACACTCTAGCCCACACAGCAAAACGCCCCTCGATCTAAAAAACAATGCTACATGGTCTTCCTTTGAAACTTACTCTGAAGAATATATAGGCAAGATTCTCAGCACATTGAAGCCCTCCAATCACCTTACTGATCCTCTACCCGCAAACTCTGTAAAAGACTTCATCCCACTGCTCCTCCCACTCTGGACCAAAATCATTAATAGCTCACTTCAACAAGGATGCATCCCGGACTCCCTCAAAGTGGGACAAGTATCGCCCATACTAAAGAAACCCACAGCAGACCCCACAGATCTGAACAACTATCGCCCTATCTCCAATATCCCTACCCTTGCCAAATTGTTAGAAAAATGTGTACACATCCAACTGACAAAACACATCGAGCACTTTGACCTCCTCAAATCACACCAATCAGGCTTGCGATCAGGCCACAGTACGGAATCAGCAATGACACACATAATTGATGACGCGCTTCAAATTCTTGATCAGAACGGTACTTGCCTCCTCATCCTACTCTACCTCTCATCAGCCTTTGATACGGTCAAACACTAGAACTTACTCAATCTGCTGAGTCTCTGAATGGGTCTATCAGGGACAGTACTCAAGTAGTTTACCTTCTTTCTACATAATCGGACTCAGAAATTTAAGATTAACAATACTATGTCCACACCCGTTCCAGTAACACTAGGTGTTCCACAAGGATCCTCCCTATCCCAAACATTGTTCAACCTAGTCATGGAACCACTCACCGCACTACTTCAAGCATCTAATGTGCAATTTCACATGTACGCAGACGATACCCAACTCTACCTTAAAATACACACCCCTGAAGACATCAAACTACTCAACACAACGCTTAGGAACACACAGACTTGGCTGGCAGAGAATCATCTCAAACTTAACGCTCTAAAAACGGAATTCCTCCTAATCGCACCTCCCACCAAAGTCCACATCACTCAGGCTTGGCTGAATCATCTGACTGCATTCAAAGTGCAACCTACTATCGTGGACTCAGCAAAATCTTTAGGCATAACCCTTGACTGCAATCTCAATATGTAGCATCATATCAGCATTGCAACGAAGGGAGCTAATTTCCAAATCAACACATTGAGGAAGCTGAAACCCTTCCTTCCAGCCAATGACTTCAGGACTACAGTCCAAGCCCTAATTATCCCTCGAGTAGACTATGGAAGTGTTGCCCTCTGTGGCCTCCCTACATCGACAACCGCACCCCTAAGATCCTCTAATAATGCTGCAGCAAGACTCATCACTGGCTCAAAAAAACGCTCTCACATCACTCCCGACTGAAAATCCTTGAACTGGCTGCCATACGAAGCTAGAATACACCTGAAAATCGCATGCATGACACACAAGGCTATACACCACAACTCACCCAGTTACCTCGCTCGGAAACTGACAATCTCGGGTGGCTCAAGAACCACAAGAAGCTCAGAAAATCTTCTTTTGAAACCTCAAAGATTCCACAAGAAAAATACATATAAACGCTCCTTCTCAGGGATGGCACCCAGGATCTGGAACGCCCTCCATCCAGAAATCAGACTTATCTCATCCATGGCATCCTTCAAACAAGCATTTACAATGCAACGGTTTCGCCTTTGCAAATGTTTGAGCTATTGGCATTGTAAATGACAAACTTTTTATTTATGTGTTGGATTTGAAAACAGATAAATAAATGGCATTGTCATTTACAATGGCAATAGCTTAATCTCTCGCAAATGCGAGACCTATTGCATTTTCAATGCAATAGGTCACGTATTTACGCAAGTTTGTGTTATTGACATTGCAAATAATTCGTTTTATTTATGTTTCAAAAACCAAAACATAAATAAAAGGTCTCACACTGCTGTCTCTCTCACACTGCTGACTCTGCCTTGAACACACCCACTGCTGTCTCTCTCACACACACTGCTGTTTCTCAAACACTGCTGTCTTTCTTACACACACTGCTGTCTCTCATACACACTGTCTCTCACACTGCAGGTGTGGGTTGTTTCCAGCTCATCCTGGCTCTCACAGGCACCGCCTCCGGGGATTGATGAACACGCAGGGACGCGCCTGCTTCGTGGGAGAGCAGACCAGCAGGATGTGCTAGCGCTGAGAAGCCATGTGACAAAGGATGCGCCTACCATGTAATCAAAGGGCGAAGTGCATTAAAAAGTACGGGAAGTGGGGGGGGGGGGAGTGGGTGCAGGGTCAAAGGCGTGGGTAAAAACACAAACTAGTGGGACACTGGTGCAAAAAAAGGACAGTCTCGGCCCCGGTGCCACTGAACCGGCCGCACATTAATAGCTTCGCTCCTGAACACAGGACTTGTGATGCTGGTATAAAACACATAGAAGGAAGTGGAGGCGAAAGCAGGCCGTGGGCTTGTATTTACGACAAATGGGGCCGTGATGGGTTTGCACTCGGATGAGTCCGCTGACAGACTCTGTAGAGACTCGAACAAGCAGCAGGGGCAGTGGTATAATAAGGCTATTGTAGGCAGCTGCCTTATGACACGACCATACATGGACGTAACAGCATGCTAACTTGCAAGAAATGGCTTATATAGACGGTATTGTTCTGTTGTGAATGGGAGCGCCCAAACCGCAAAATATCATTTGTCAGTAGGTACGGAAAGCCTGGCATCCTTCTACCTTCGCTGCCCCATGAGGTCAGCTCATCACTTGACTCCTCGACTCCGGCAAACAGTCTTACTGAAGGGAGACGCAACGTACACAGCCGTGTCCGTCGTTCCCGAACATAGCACCAAGAAGATCAAAACAGCCGTTTTGAATCGTCCGCCTAGAATGCCTCCAGCCGGAAACACCCTAGCGAAAGCTTACTCACAGTTTCTCCAACACGATTACCGTAGCTCCAAACAAAACGCCAGCAGAACCCAGAATTATCGGCTCCGAGTGTCCAATACTTTTGCCTTTTGTTTCCGGGTTTGCGTCTTGACGTCTCGCGCTACGACACCCATTGCACCATGGGGATTGTAGTCTTTAGCGTAGCAGTCTTCGGAACCCCACGCATTGCGCGGACAGCGTCCCGAACGGTCCGATACTGACAGAGTTCTTTCGAAGTATTCTCTGCACCACCTATCCTGTTGTTATAGTACTCTCTTTTAGAGTTCCTGATCTGGCTGTGGTAGAATCTGAGCTCGCTCTTATAAGCTTCGCGTAGTGAGGGGGCGTAATCCACTCTCCATCTACGCTCCAAGGTTTTGCATTTGGTTTTAGCAGAGCGTAGCTCAGCGGTGAACCACGGAGCGGATTTGGTGCTCCTTGCCATGGGTTTATGAGTCCAAGGGGCTACATTGTCCAGCGCACCTTGAACCCATTCTTCATACATCTTGTATGCCTCCTCCAAATTATCACTATGTTTTGGGGGGTCCTGTTGTAGGGCTTGACGGAAGGCCTCGTTTCTTCCAATTAAAGAGTTGCTGCCTGCCAGGGAGCTGCGACCTGCCAGAGGAGAAACGCAGAGGGAGAGGAAGAAGTGGAGGCAAACGAGAACACAAAGAAATGCCCCCACGAGCCTCTCTGGGCTCCAAAGCGGCTTTACGGTATTTCAGGCCCTGTTCAGGGCTTGAGAAGGGGTGCACAGCTCTCAAACCGGTTTCACCGGGTTGCCGGCAATCTCTTGCGCTTGGATGACAGTATGTATTATATTTTAAGAATAGCATAGAGCTCTAACCTATACTGTGGAGATCGATATTTTAAGCAATATTGAAGTATTCACAACCCTTTCATAGGTCACACTAATAATCCTCATTTAAAAGGTTGCTGCAGGGAGCAAGATCAGCGGCCTGAGTGGTAGAGGGTCACTGAGCGAGTCTGCTCTCCCCTAGGCATAACCTGCCTGTTAGAACGCATCCAGGCTCAGCATTCTGCCTCAAGGCGCTTCACAAAATCTAAAAGTGTTGCCTTATTCCAGGTATTACCCGACGGGCTGGTTATGGCTGTGGGATACACCGTCCTACACAATAACAGCTCTCTATGAGAGCCATAACACACTGACGAGTTACCTTCCCGGCGGGTGTTAATAAGGAATGTTAATAACAGAGGCGGGACACAAAGAAGGTAAGGGAGAACAGTGTGGGGGTTCTGAAGCAAGTGGGAAGAAAGCAAGCGGAGAGACCTCACAACACCCATAGCACGTACACAAACAGGCGCATGGGTGGACATAGGAGGAAATCACGGTAAAACAAACAGGAAAGCCAGGAGCATTGACACAAAGGCAAGCACATACAGCCAGGCACACTTGTTAACACACGAAGACGAGCAGGCACGCTGACACACAAGCAAATAGTTACACAGATACCCGGACAGACAGCAAGCTTCAACTGATACAGAAATAGAATCGCATGCATACCACAGTCCACAACAGTGTCAGTTACACTCAGACAGAAAGAAAAACACACAAACACATGGAAGCACGGTTTGTGCACACACCATAACAAGGAACAATGCAGTCCAACCATGCTCTAAAAATAAACGAAGAAATTAAATGGGACATGTAGCCAGACAGGAAGTGATACACCGACAAACATGAATAGACCCACGTAAAACAACTCGTTCACAGAATAGACACAAAATTGCCGCACACAATATATACACAAATTATTGCGCACATTAGAAGATAGGAAAATAAGTATCCTGGTACACAGACAACGGGCAACATGCCAACCTGCACATCGCCAAGCACAACCTTGGGCTCAGGGAAATACTTAATGATAGACAGGCACCGAGAGAAACCGGCACAGAGACACGCAATCGGACAGGCACACAAAAACACTAAGAGGCAGACACACAAACTGGCAAAGGCACAAACAAAGTCAAGCAAAGACAGGCACAGAGAAACGCCAACAAACGGACGCAGAAATCTAAAATCGCGCAGGCCCAATCCACAAACTGGCACATGGAGACACATACCGACTGTCATACAAATAAAAGAACAGGCACACTGACACTGCCACAGATACACATACAGAAGCAAATACACAAAGATGGACAAAGACTTGAGCACAGCGGCAAGAACACACTCAGGCCATCGAAAGTCCCAGTGCACAAACACAGAAACTCAAATGGACGCAAACCGATATTCCCAGTGAAAATAAAATAACACATTTATCCAGCACACATAACGTTACCAGCCTACGCATACACACACATACAGAAACGTGAGCCCCGCCAGGAAAACTAAACATGCAGAGACGAGTCCCGAGTTATGTTACGCTAGTTGACGCCATAGGGGTGGTGATACTGGGTATTACCAGTAGGGCAGCGCCCATAATGCACCAGTGTGGGGTCAGTGGTACTCAGTGTGGCCTGTCAAACATCCCACGCTGCACCTCCGTGTAATATCCGATGGCGGTGCTGACTGCGGCTAGTCGGGCAGAGCTCGTGCTAAACCAGTGTCAAGGCTCTGGCCCTGTGCGGTCTGTGGCCTTTCGGACTCCGTCCATACTGCACCCATCTGGGGCCATGGAGGGAATGCCTCGTGCGGCTGCTCGGCATAAGCCACAGTACACAAGTTTAGTGTCCGTAGCATACCCTATATATATTTCACCAATGCAGGTACTGGCTGCAACCGATCAGGTATTAATGTGGTGCCGGTTGAGGCCGCAGCAGGCCAGACAGGCAAAGACCATTCTGAGCCAGTGTGGGTCTTGAACTGTGACGCTAGTGCTGCATGCAGGTGATCAGCCCCAGCCCACACTGCATCAGCGTGGGTCTGTATTGCCAGACGTGGACTGTCAAGCACAACAGCCCACGCTGCACAAATGTGAGGGTCTGTGGAGCGTACCACTGCAGACTGAATGAAACCTGCACCAGAATGAGCTCTCTGCAGCCGGTGCTGGGTGCGGCTGGTCGATGTGAGCCCACACTGCAGCAGCAGCACACAGGCCAGCTGCCACCGAGCCGGAGCTGCGTGCCGCGGAGCAGGCTGTGCCCGCACCGCAGCAGGACAGGCCATCTGCCAGCATGCCGCTGCTAGTGCCTGCTGCGTGTGGTGGAGCTCAGCCCATACTAACACATTTATCCAGCACACATAACGTTACCAGCCTACGCACACACACACATACAGAAACGTGAGCCCCGCCAGGAAAACTAAACATGCAGAGACGAGTACCGAGTTATGTTACGCTAGTTGACGCCATGGGGGTGGTGATACCGGGTATTACCAGTAGGGCAGCGCCCATAATGCACCAGTGTGGGGTCAGTCACTCGAAACAAGGAAAGCGGATCCCAAATACGATCACCAACCGCCCGCTACTTAGGCGAATCAACCATGTATTTATCCACTCGTTATAGCTAATCTTCAACAGATGTCATTTGTCTGTAATTGTAGCACTTCCGGGTCACGTTTAACAGCAAATCTCAAGGCTCAACGTATTCCAGTAGTCGCCTGGGAGTGGGCGGTACTACCAATGTATAAAGTCATCTAGAATTGGAGTATTAGGAGCACCCCAGCTAATCCTAGTGCGTCGCACAGAATTCCTACGTTTGGCTCCTGAGTCCGAACGTGTTGTCTGCGTCCACCCTTCCTGGAGTGACTGGGGCTAACTAAGGCTTAGTTGGAATCTCAGCTGATCCGAGTTAATTAGTTAATTTACCCGTTTGTGATTGTGTGTTTCCAGGTGTAATTGTAATTGTAATTGTGGTATACTTATAGAGCGCGACCTGTCACCACCAAGGGCATCCTGGCGCTTTGAACCCTGATCTAACAGCAGCTTCAGCAACTAGCCTATCCTCGGGAAGAGGTGGGTTTTCAACGCCTTTCTAAAGGCTGGTGTACAGTTCAAGTTTCACTAATGCCGCGCTGCAGGTGATAGAAGTAGCTGGACCGTCACTTGCCTACTTAACAACTCTCAACCGGGCATGTCCCTTACGCCTTTTTTGTGCGGCTCAAGCGGAGCATGAGAGCCTTGCATTGTGTGCCGCCGGGGTACGGGAGAGTGCATGAGGTTGCTAAGTCAATGCACGATATAGAGTGAGAAAAGTTGTCCATTTGAAACTGTTTGGTCACGCTTAATATGGTTATATCAGACCTGTTTTAATGGACATGGCAATGTTTTTATTCTACGGTCCGAGATCTTTTAAAAGGGCAAAAAGTAAGTGGTTTTATTTCCAACAAAGCAGCATAGGATTTTAGAACAAGTGGCACTTCAAACGATCACGAAAGCGATTGAATTGTAAAAACAAGCATTAAGCACGGGCACACGGACAGAGGGAGGGGGGGGGGGGGGGCGGGAACGGGAAAACCGACAGCGGGAGGGGGGCGGGTTAACGGGCACACGGACAGCGGGAGGGGGGCAGGAACGTGCAGGACTGCGGGAGGAGGGGCGGGAACGGGATAAAAAAAATTGTGAAAATGTCGATTACCTGCAAGGAAAGTGAAATCGCGCAGCCCACCCCTGCTCGGAGTAGGGAGCGGGTCGGGTCTCCGTCCTCACAGGGAGAGCGAGCAGGCTGGTGTGACGAAGGATGCCGAGACAAAAAAAAAAAAGCACCGCCCACCGCCCACCGCCGCATACCGTGGGCAAAAAGCGAAAAATTCTCGGGAACGCCCACGAATCTGCTCCGGCAATGACGGACAGATGGCTGTTCCAATGGCTAGCCTCCATTTATGGAGCTAGCCAATGGAACAGAGAGGCGGAACAAAGCCACACAGTGTAAAGACATAAGATTTCGCCTGCGCGAAAGGCTGCTGCGCAGCTTTCGACAGGCGAAACCTAAAAAGAAGTAAAATCACTCCTCTTAGCTAAACTCACCTGAATATAGACTAAAAAAATCTTGTGACTCATTATTTTTCCTCGCATGACTATGTCCAGCCTGACCACCTATGCACCGTTACTACCTTGCCTTGACTCTATTGTTAACCATTTGCTCATCTTTGCACTAATTGACTTGTTTAATTATTATTCCTCAGTTCTTGGTATCCCATCTGTGTGTAAAGCGCTCGGATATCCGTAAGGATCTTGTTCGCGCTCTATAAAACTTTGCAAATAAATAAATAAAATAAATAAACAATGCAATAACAGGCCAGGCGTTGGGAGAATCTGACGCAAACATTGCAATAACAAGTCAGACACTAGCTGAATCTGATGCAAACAATGCAGTAATACAGGCCAGGCACGAGGAGAATCTGATGTAAACAATGCAATAACACAGACCAGGCGTTGGGAGAATCTGACGCAAACAACGCAATAACACGGGCCAGACACTAGGAGAATCTGATGTAAACAATGCAATAACACAGGCCAGGAACGAGGAGAATCTGACGCAAACAATGCAATAACATAGGCCGGGCACAAGGAGAATCTGATGTAAACAATGCAATTACACAGGCCAGGCTTTCAGAGAATCTGACGCAAGCAATGCTAATAACACAGGCCAGGTACAAGGAGAATCTGACGCAAACAATGCAATAACGCAGGCAAGGCACTAGGAGAATCTGACACAAACAATGCAAGAACACGGGCCAGGCACGAGGAGAATCTGATGCAAACAATGCAATAACACAGGCCAGGCACTAGGAGAATCTGATGCAATCAATGCAAGAACGCACGAAAGGTGAGAATCTTGGACAAGGACAAAGGTGCTCCTTGGTTCAATGATGCTCTTAGGTTACTGAAACAATCTCTCCACCAGAGCGAGAGCCTGGAGTAAAGATTATGAACCTAGCACCCAATATGCCTACGCAATAGCGTTCAGCGTAGCGTTCACCGCCTATAAACAGGCCATCATGTTACGGAAGGCTGAATTCTATGAGGACAGAATTGCTGCTGCTAGCAAACCCTAGAAAGAAACTTTTAAGGTCCTGTTAGACCTGTCTGGCTTTTTGACGTAGTCCCTCCTATTTATTCTTTATTTTGTCCCCTTTTTGCCCCTCATACCCTTGATAATTTTTTGTCTACTGACTTTTTGTAGGTGTTGGCCAGGGGGATAGGTGTTCTTTCCACCCCTCATAATTTTTCACCTCAGGCCCAGAGGCCTGTTCTGACAGGAAAGTTGGCACCACCTAAAATGGTGGCCACCAACTGCCCTAACTGTCACACTCAGAACTTGGCCATAGCCTAGCATAGGGCATTCTAGAACCTTCTGGTCCATTCTGGACCACTGAGGGTCAGCCTATATAAGGCGGAATGCGGGGCAGCCATTTTGTCTACCTGAGAGAGTCAGCTGGAGGATAGGCTAACCTGGCAGGTGGGGGGAGACTAGTGTAAGGGTTGAACTTCTAGACTGGGAAGCAGCCTAATGATCCCACTTCTCTACCTCTCCTGTGGGTTCTTGACTTGTCCCCGCTGTGGAAGATTAAGGGAGACCCTGGGCGCCTGACTAACCCCTAGCTCAGGAATAGCGGGGTGTCAAAGGAGAAGGAGACTGCAGTGCTGCGGTGCGCAGTCCTCTGCCCAGCTGAAAGAGACTCAGGAGGAATAGCCCTCATCCCTAGACCCCAACCTCCATCTAAACTTGAGTAGTCAAAGGACTTGGCAGAGTGGGAGAGTGAGAGCTGAGGTAGAGAATCGAAATAGCACGGTTTCCTACCTTCCTGGGTGCTTGGGAAGGCTTGTGCCCTGGTTTGCTGAGAAGCCCTGGTTGACTGTGCAGTTGACCGGTCCCTGGAGTTCCTGGTTAAGGGAGCCGGTTTCTTCGAGGCAGCGCTGACCCCACTGTGAACAGGGACCCCTGGGGAGCTGATCGCGTTCGGTGACGGCGCCAGCCCCGGGATCCACTGAGCCTGAGAAGCTTTGCGAGGCTTCTCTCTGTGAGCGGGACCTCGGGGGCGCCTTCCGCGCTTGTGGCGCATTGTCGGCAACGTACTGTCTCCCATCGTAAGGAGAGGGCGAGACACTGCTGGAAAGCGCCTTCGCGCATGCCCAAATCGTGATCCCAAACCCCACAGGAGGGGCCTAGGATCGAGCAGGCCCAGACGAGTAGTGTCCTTCCTGGGAGCGGCCGCCGGGAGAGGCGGGACAAGAGCGAGCGATTCCGCGCATGCCCGCCGAGGGAGTGTCTGCACTGAGGAGAGGCGCCGGTGGAGCGTCTCTTGAACGTCGAGTGATCCTGCCTTCTCCTCCTGCTCGAGCGCCACACTGAAGAGCTGGCCCGAGCAGGGAGGGGGAGCTAAGAGGCCCGGTAGGGGCCTGGGGGCATCGTGGTTTCTGTCCCTAACGCTCACCAAGTGAGAGCCTCACTGAGGAGTTGGCCCAAGCCGAGTAGCGCCGAGGAGTCTTCTGAGGCGAGAGAGCCTCTGCAGCCTTGGTTCCTTGGCCCCCTCCTCTTCCGTGTCACCCCTCCTTTTGGCGCAGGACATCTTCAACATCAGCTGAATTCAAGTAAGGAGGTGTACCGAAAAGGGGGAGAGTGGCACTAGAGGTTATCAGGGAATAACTCTTAACCTCGTAATCACCACAGCTGAGTGACACACAGGAGGGAGTAACTTGAGGGGATCATCAGCAACTGTGTACTAGGAAGTGAGGGGGGTTGGTGCTGTGAGAGACCAGTATTGTGCACAGTATAGTAACCAATTGAAGTTGATTCTGGAGTCTTATGAAATGCACAATTGATGTTGGTCAGTGATTTGAGAAAGCAAGTCTAAAGTGTTATAGTTATTTTATTGACAAGTGTACTGTATTATTGAACAGGTTAACATCCTGGGAAGTGGAATACTGAATTGAAGGCAACTAAATGTAATGTATTGAAGAAGCCAATTGATAATTTGCTAGTAATTTAAAAGGTATAACTGCTGATTCTAAAGTAACCTGAAATGTTCTAAGCTATATATTTTGAGAACAAAGAGAATATTATTTTTATAAAGCAGTACTTATTTTTCCACATTTTTGGTGTAGCGTTTTCTTTTTGAGTGCTATTGCGTGGCTTTACTTTTGGGTGGTCTGCAACCTTTACACTGTGCCTCTGAAATGCTAGTCTTGCCCTAGGCCAGGCTACCCCAGTTCCAACAGGTCCTGAATGAGTTAAGGAAAAATTAGGGGCAAAAACCCTCCTTTACCCAGGAAGACTGCCACACATTTCAGTCTTTTTTGCTAAGAAAATAAAGGATCTCCTGTTGGAAGTTCATCGCACCCCGAGCCTCCCCTGTCCCACAAGCCCCACCCCCACACCCCCTATGATTGCCCATCCTTTAACCACCTTGCCACTACTCACTAAGGAGTCCCTGGCAGTCCTGACCAGGCGGGTGAAATCAGAGTCACCAGTGGATCCCTGCCCACCCAAAATTTTCAAGATGGCCCTTCCAGGAATCGATGAAGACGTAATCGCTCCCTGGAAACAGGACTTGTCCCTGCCAATTTCAAGGAGGCTCGTGTTATCCTGCTCATAAAGAAACCAGCAGTACAAAAGGGGGTGGTAATGGACGGAGCATCTGAACCAATCAAACACTCACACCCAGTCAATAGATCTGGGTTTGATCCATCACCGTTCTTTAGCCCACTCTGCCACCCCAGTTCAGACATGGCTATATGCAAATCAGTCTGACCCTGTGCCTCATGGGAAAAGTCCAGCCCGAACTGCCAAGCCATGCCTTCCCTGGACCGGAAACAAGCTTCCGAGGACCGGTTTCTGGCATTACAGCCGTCTTCAGCCCGGCTTGCTTGAATCCAGTGGCAAAGTGAGCAAGGGACTCACATCTCAGCATACCCTGCCACACTTATGGCGGCCAAAAGCGGTACAAAAGGGGGTGGTGATGGACGGAGCATCTGAACCAATCAAACACTCACACCCAGTCAAAAGATCTGGGTTTGATCCATCACCGTTCTTTAGGCCACTCTGCCACCCCAGTTCAGACATGGCTATATGCAAATCAGTCTGACCCTGTACCTCATGGGAACAGTCCAGCCCGAACTGCCAAGCCATGCCTTCCCTGGACCGGAAACAAGCTTCCGAGGACCGGTTTCTGGCATTCCAGCCGTCTTCAGCCCGGCTTGCTTGAATCTAGTGGCATGGAGTGCATGGTACTCACGTCTGAGCATACCCATCCCACTCGGGGTGACAAATGCAAAAACCACAGTTGATGGACAGAATGCAGAACAATGTCATACATTCACCCCAGTACAGAGATCTGGGCCTAAATCCATCGTTTTTTGCACTCCACACCACCCCAGTTCAGACATGGCCATATGCAAATCAGTCTTACCCTGTGCCTCATGGGAACAGTCCAGCCCGAACTGCCAAGCCATGCCTTCCCTGGACCGGAAACAAGCTTCCGAGGACCGGTTTCTGTCATTCCAGCCGTCTTCAGCCCGGCTTGCTTCAATCCAGTGGTGTGGAGAGCATGGGACTCACGTCTGAGCATACCCATCCCACTCGGGGTGACAAATGCAAAAACCACAGTTGATGGACAGTATGCAGAACAATGTCATACATTCACCCCAGTACAGAGTGCAAGAAAAAGATGGATTTAGGCCCAGATCTCTGTACTGGGGTGAATGTATGACATTGTTCTGCATTCTGTCCATCAACTGTGTTTTTTTTTTTTTTCACCCCGAGTGGGATGGGTATGCTCAGACGCGGGTCCCATGCTCTCCACACCACTGGATTCAAGCAAGCCGGGCTGAAGACGGCTGGAATGCCAGAAACCGGTCCTCGGAAGCTTGTTTCCGGTCCAGGGAAGGCATGGCTTTGCAGTTCGGGCTGGACTGTTCCCATGAGGCACAGGGTCAGACTGATTTGCATATGTCCATGTCTGAACTGGGGTGGTGTGGAGTGCAAAAAAACGATGGATTTAGGCCCAGATCTCTGTACTGGGGTGAATGTATGACATTGTTCTGCATTCTGTCCATCAACTCTGGTTTTTGCATAAAGAAACCAGGCGCTGACACTAAGACTCTGAAAAATGTTAGACCAATATCGCAGCTGCCTTTCCTTGCCAAAGTAATTGAACAGCATGTTCTTCCTTTTCTCTCCCGTCATCTTGAAGACAAACACCTCCTCAAACTCAATCAGGCTGGTTTCAGGGCCCATCACAGCACGGAATTGGTCATGCTTTCTGTACTGGATGAACTGAGACTCAGGGCAGACAAAAAAATGCCTTGTAACCTGGTGCTGTTAGACCTCTTTGGGGCATTTGACACGGTCAACCGCGACCAAATACTGTCGCGGTTGGGGGACCTTGGCATTCAGGGCACAGCCCAGGCCTGGCTCACTTCATTTCTAAACAAAAAGGCTCTCAGAGAGTTCAACTGGCAAATCTGGTATCCAACCCAGCAGCCCTTTCATGCGGAGTCCCCCAAGGATCAGCACTTTCACCCCTCCTCTTTAACGCTTATCTACAGCCCTTGATCTCTACACTAAACCAGATGGAGTTTCGGATCTACAACTATGCCGACGACACTTAAATCATTATCCAAATCGACAGCTCTCCAACAGCACATGTAAGAATGCAAAACATACTAAAATTCATGGTTGATTGGATGTCAGCCAACTCATCAAAAATAAACCCTTATAAAACAGAGGTACTGGCGGTTACCTCAGCTTCCAGTCCATGTAATGACCTCTTCTGGCCAAAAGAACTTGGGCCTTTTCCTGAACCTGCAGTGGCCGTGAAAAGCCTGGGAATCAAAATCAATGCCAAACTTTCTATGTATTTCTTGTGTTGGCCTCCTGAGACAACTGCGAAAACTGTCTCCACTCCTCACCTTGGCCACGCTCAGACGAGCGGTCTCAGCAATGATCCTGTCGCGTCTGGACTACGGCAACTCCCTGTACGCTGGTCTTCCCCAACAACTGTTGGACAGACTACAAATTGTCATGAACCACACAGCAAGACTAATTTTTAACAAGCATTTGCAATGCAAAAGGTTTCGCATTAGGAAAGTTTGAGCTATTGGGATTGTAAATGACATATGTTATTTATGTGTTGGTATTGAAAATAGCGAAATTAATAGCTTTGTCATTTACAATGCCAATAGTTTTAACTTTCGCAAATGTGACACCTATAGCATTTGTAATGCAATATGTGTTGTATTTACGTGACTTAGATGTATTGATATTACAAATAACAATGGTTTTTATTTTTTAAAAATAATTAATACTTAAATATAAGTTGTTGTAATTTATAATGGCAATAGCTTTAACTTTTGTAAATAACTTTTGTGAAGATTATGTTCAGTGTATTTTATTGTGACGAAAATCCAAGAACAAAAGTGAAATATTAACATCTTTTTGTGACATTTGTAATAAAGCTTGAAACATTAAGAGAACATATTTGAACCAGTTGTTGTGGAATGGTTGCACAGATTGATGCTGTGGTGGCGCTGAGTGATATGGTGGCGACGAGAGATGCTGTGGCATTCAGTGATGCTGTGGTAGCGCATATTGATGTTCAGGTGCTCCTGAGTGATGTTGTGGTGCCCCTGAGTGATTCTGTGGTGGTGCTGAGTGATGCTGTGGTGTTGCACTAGATAGATAGAGTGAGGGCGATAAATAGAGGGAGGGCGATAGATAGATAGATGGGGGGCGATAGAGGGAGGGCGATAGATAAATAGATAGAGTGAGGGCGATAGATAGATAGATAGATAGAGTGAAGGCGATAGTTAGATAAATAGATAGAGTGAGGGCCATAGTTAGATAGACAGATAGATAGAGTGATAGCGATAGATAGAGTGCGATAGATAGAGTGAGTGCGATAGCTAGAGTGAGTGCGATAGATAGAGTGAGTGCGATAGATAGACAGATAGAGTGAGGGCGATAGATAGATAGATAGATAGATAGATAGATAGATAGATAGATAGATAGATAGATAGATAGATAGATAGATAGATAGATAGATAGATAGACAGATAGAGGGAGGGCGATAGATAGATAGAGTGAGGGCGATAGATAGATAGAGTGAGGGCCATAGATAGAGTGAGGGCCATAGATAGATAGATAGGTAGATGGTTGTGTGGGGGGTTCTGTGTGTGTGGGGTTCTGTGTGTGGGGGGCTGTGTGTGTGGGGGGGTTGTGTGTGTGGGGGGTTGTGTGTGGGGGGTTGTGTGTGTGGGGGTGTGTGTGTGGGGGTGTGAGTGGGGGTTTGTGTGTGTGGGGTGTGTGTGTGGGTGGTTGTGTGTGTGGGTGGTTGTGTGTTTGGGTGGTTGTGTGTGTGGGTGGTTGTGTGTGAGGGGTTGTGTGTGGGGGTTTGTGTGTGTGGGGGGTTTGTGTGTGTGGGGGGTTTGTGTGTGGGTGATTGTGCGTGGGGGGTTGTGTGTGTGGGGGGTTGTGTGTGTGGGGGGTTGTGTGTGTGGGGGGTTGTGTGTGTGTGTGGTGTGTGTGTGTGTGGGGTTGTGTGTGTGTGGGGTTGTGTGTGTGTGGGGTTGTGTGAGGAGTTGTGTGTGTGTGGGATTGTGTGTGGGTTGTGGGTTGTGTGTGGGGGTTGTGTGCGACTGGGGGGTTGTGTATGGTTGAGTGTGGTTGTGTGTGCTTGTGTGTGCGCTTGTGTTTGTGTGTGTGGTTGTATGTGTGTGGGGTTGTATGTGTGTGGTGTTGTGTGTGTGGGGTTGTGTGTGTGGGGTTGTGTGTGTGGAGTTGTGTGTGTGGAGTTGTGTGTGTGTGGAGTTGTGTGTGTGCGGAGTTGTGTGTGTGTGGAGTTGTGTGTGTGTGGCGGGTTGTGTGTGTGTGTGGGGTTGTGTGTGTGGGGGTGTGTGTGGGGGGTTGTGTGTGTGGGGGTGTGTGTGTGTGGGGGGGTTGTGTGTGTGGGGGGGGTTGTGTGTGGGGGGTTGTGTTTGTGTGGGGGGTTGTGTGTGTGTGTGGTGTTGTGTGTGTGTGGGGTTGTGTGTGTGGGGAGGTGGAGTGTGTATGTGGGGTTGTGTGTGTGTGTCTGTGCAGTCAGACAAAGATGACCACTACACAAGTGATAGAAAATAGATTTCTGAGGAGATTCCCTCCTGTCCCTATGGCCATCCCTTCTTATATTATCCACCAAGAAACAGGGATGAGTTTTATAGCAGAGTTGACCCAACTGCAACACTTACTTCTGGGGCATAAGGTCTGGACCAAAGAGGAAAGAAGCCTCAATACTAGATCAATTATTCATGACCGCTTGGCACTTGATTATGATCAAAAGACATTTTGGTTGAGGAGTGTGAAATCATTGGGTGAAAGTCTGGCCATGCCTAATTTCTTTGCTTACACAGAACAGCTTAAAGGGATCGGTCGAGATGAACTAAAGCGCAAAGTAACCTCAAAGCAACTAGATTAAAGGCTGAAAGAGTTAAGCCTACGGTCATTGCATATCTGGAAGTGGGTTCCTTACTGGGTTGCAGCCATATTTGGAATGGGGGACGAGATTCATATCAACATGCCTTAGATTAAATATAATTCATACTCTTCCCTAAAATGAATGAGTCTTATGTAGGATGGGTGAATAGCTAAGTGTCCTGTGTTTGCCAGGACAGTCCCACTATCTGTCCCGGCAACTTTCAGTACATTTTGCACATTTTCCGGTTTTAAGAGAGGGTCGACTGAAGACAAAAAAAGACAAATGTTCACGTATTCTAGTGTAGAATTGGCAGCATTCCACTGCCGAGTGAACAGTTCGGTTTATACAGATGATAAAGTGTGTACAATTTGCATATAATTCTCCTTAGAGCCTTATAATCTGTATTGTCGGGTAAGTCACTCTGTGCCCTATGCTCGATCCAAAAGTGTAGTCCCGCTTCTATGTTATTGGAAAGTCAGTGCTTTTGATTTTCTAACTGTGGTCACTCTAGTTTGCAATCCTAAGGGAGACCACAGTGCTTTTCTTCTGCTACTATGGCATGTTTCTGAGGGGATCTCAGCAAGTGAAGGCAGCTGAGCAGTGGAAATATAGTAAATGTCCATATCATGCTGAGCGTGCACCCATGTAATGGGTAATGTACCATGTCACATCAAGCTCTGTGTCATCTCAAGGCCATCGGTGACAGCCACACCTCTGCAGCCCGCAACAGATGCACTCAGTCATTCAGGCTCCTTCCTGGCACCGGGCCAGGAGCCCATTGGATCTCGCTCTCGAGGTCTGCTGCCAGGACGTGTCACTCTCTGTGCCACTGTATCTACTGGAACACGAGGTCTGTGATTAAACTGCAAGCATCAAAGGACTCAGTCACTGATTATCAATACAGATTGACGCAAAAAAAGTGAAGTGTCCATGTCATTGAGATATTGATCCTGAAAGCCAGGCAGAAGCCCACCCAAACGCCCCTCTTCCCCCGGAGACGTAATTCTTAATCACGACACTAAACTCACCAGATTAGAGCGCTGAGAGTCTGTCAAAAGAGGGTGCTTTAATGTAGTATTTGAAGGATCCGGTCTCGACAAAGGTGCAACTGTGGGGAAATAGACATTATTTCTTAACGGTAATAATAGAAAGAAAGCAACGGTGATTGGTGTTTCATGCTTAAAAGGGGATTACGTTATCGATTTTCATTACTTTCCCGCACAACTGGCCATTTTATGATCGTTCTACGCGCACGTATTAATGGTACAAGCAACCAGTAACCTTGTTGGTCCTAGATAAACAAACGCATTTTAAAACAAGAGGTGCTAATTCTACCCGCTATGCGTCTGAGATGCCAAGGAGTGCTAATGCTACCCGTTATGCATAGCGGAAGTCAGGCAGCCTTCGTTGGGACGTGGGCGGAGCCTGCAAAGAAACAGGAAGGAACTGCCGGGAGAACGTCCTGAAACCCTGCACGCTGAATGCTGGCTGCCGAGGGACACGCGGAAAGAGCCGGTGGGTGGGGGTGGTGTACGCGAGTGTGTCTGTGTGTGTTCGAGTGTGTCTGTGTGTGCTCGAGTGTGTCTGTCTGTGCTCGAGTGTGTCTGTCTGTGCTCAAGTGTGTCTGTCTGTGCTCGAGTGTGTCTGTCTGTGCTCGAGTGTGTCTGTGTGTGCGTGTGTCTATGCGTGTGTCTGTGTGCGCGTGTGTCTGTGTGCGCGTGTGTCTGTTTAAGGGGGGGTGCGTGTGTGTATGCAGTGTGTGTGTGTGTGTGGGTGTGGGTGTGGGTGTGTGGGTGTGTGTGTGTGTGCCTGCCTGCGTGTGTGCATGTGTTTGCGCACTTCAGGGAATCTGAGGCAGGAGATGTGCACGGCGCCGGCCTGGACGTGCGCGTTCACAGATACCAATCGCCGCGCGTGCCCGACCCCGGTCTCAGATTCCCAAGAGGCGGGCAACATTAGATACTTCGCTGGACGCAATGCTTCGCATTGCTTTCTCCAGCTCGACCTAAAAAAACAAGATGGACGCACGCCACACCCCTGCTACGCGATCTCCATTGACTCCTAATCAGGCAGAGAATTACATTTAAGGGTCTCTGCATTACACACAAAACCCTGTACGGCAAAGCCCCAAGTTATATCAAGGACCGCATTGTCCCCTAGGTCCCCAGTAGGACACTGCGGTCAGCAGAGGCCACCCTTCTGGTCTGCCCCCGCTTCAAACTGTCCTCCGTGGGAGGGTGAGCGTTCTCAACCGCAATCCCCCTGCCCTGGAATAGCCTTGCAGTGAGCCTACACAAGGAAGTGAATCTCCTTCCCTTCAGGAAGAAGCTCAAAACCGTGCTCTTCCTGGAAGCATGGGGTACTACCTAGCAGCCTTACCTCCCCTCTCTCCACCTAGTCCATGTGTGCCCTCTGACAGCACTTAGAGACCTCTGGGTGATAATGCGCGTTACAAATTAAAATTAAAATTACAATAACACAGGCCAGGCACGAGGAGAATCTGAGGCAAACAATGCAATAACACAGGCCAGGCACAAGGAGAATCTGATGCAAACAATGTAATAACACAGGCCAGGCACTAGGAGAGTCTGACGAAACACTGCAATAACACTGGCCAGGCACAAGGAGAATCTGAGGCAAGCAATGCAATAACACAACCCATGCAAAAGGAGAATATGATGTAAACAATACAATAACACAGGCCAGGAACTTGGATTGAAGCAAATAATGCAATAACACAGGCCAGGCACGAGGAGAATCTTATGCAAACAATGCAATAACACAGGCCAGGCACAAAAAGAATCCTATGCAAACAATGCAATAACACATGCCAAGTACTAAGAGAGTCTGACGAAACACTGCAATAACACAAGCAGGCAAAAGGAGAATCTGATGCAAACAATGCAATAACACAGGCTAGGCAAAAGGAGAAATTGATGCAAACAATGCAATAACACGAGCCAGGCACTGGGAGAATCTGACGCAAACAATGCAATAACACAAGCCAGGCAAAAGGAGAATATGCTGCAAACAATGCAATAACACAAGCCAGGCAAAAGGAGAATCTGATACAAACAATACAATAACACAGGCCAGGCACGAGGAGAATCTGACGCAAACAATGCAATAACACAGGCCAGGCACGAGGAGAATCTGATGCAAACAAAGCATTAACACAGGCCTGGCACAAGGAGAATCTGATGAAAACAATGCAATAATGCAGAGCAGGTACTAGGAGAGTCTGACGAAACACTGCAATAACACAGGCCAGGCACAGGAGAATCTTATGCAAACAATGCATTAACACAGGCCTGGCACAAGGAGAATCTGATGAAAACAATGCAATAATGCAGAGCAGGTACTAGGAGAGTCTGGCGAAACACTGCAATAAAACAGGCCAGGCACAAGGAGAATCTGAGCCAAGCAATGCAATAACACAATCCATGCAAAAGGAGAATATGATGTAAACAATGCAATAACACAGGCCAGGCACTTGGATTGAAGCAAATAATGCAATAACACAGGCCAGGCACAAGGAGAATCTTATGCAAACAGTGCAATAACACAGGCCAGGCACAAGGAGAATCTTATGCAAACAGTGCAATAACACAGGCCAGGCACAAAAAGAATCCTATGCAGACAATGCAATAACACAGGCCAGGCACAAGGAGAATCTTATGCAAACAATGCAATAACATAGGCCAGGCACGAAAAGAATCTTATGCAAACAATGCAATAACACAGGTTAGGCACAAGGAGAAACTGATGCAAACAATGCAATAACACGAGCCAGGCACTGGGAGAATCTGATGCAAACAATGCAATAACACGAGCCAGGCACTGGGAGAATCTGACGCAAACCATGCAATAACACAAGCCAGGCAAAAGGAGAATATGATGCAAACAATGCAATAACACAAGCCAGGCAAAAGGAGAATCTGATGCAAACAATACAATAACACAGGCCAGGCACGAGGAGAATCTGACGCAAACAATGCAATAACACAGGCCAGGCACGAGGAGAATCTGATGCAAAAATTGCATTAACACAGGCCTGGCACAAGGAGAATCTGATGAAAACAATGCAATAATGCAGAGCAGGTACTAGGAGAGTCAGACGAAACACTGCAATAACACAGGCCAGGCACAGGAGAATCTTATGCAAACAATGCATTAACACAGGCCTGGCACAAGGAGAATCTGATGAAAACAATTCAATAATGCAGAGCAGGTACTAGGAGAGTCTGACGAAACAATGCAATAACACAGTACAGGCACAGGAGAATCTAAGTCGAGCAATGCAATAACACAGACCAGGCACGATGAGAATCTAAGTCGAGCAATGCAATAACACAGACCAGGCAAAAGGAGAATCTGATGCAAACAATGCAATAACACAGGCCAGGCACAAGGAGAATCTGATGCAAACAATGCAATAACACAGGCCAGGAACTAGGAGAGTCTGATGAAACACTGCTATAACACAGGCCAGGAATAAGGAGAATATGATGTAAACAATGCAATAACACAGGCCAAGCACTTGGATTGAAGCAAATAATGCAGTAACACAGGCCAGGCACTAGGAGAATCTGTTGCAAACAATGCAATAACAAAGGCCAAGCACGAGGAGAATCTGATGCAAACAACGCAATAACAAAGGCCAAGGACGAGGAGAATCTAATGCAAACAATGCATTAACACAGGATAGGCACCAAAGGGTTTGCACCCAGTGGAGTTACTAACAGAAAGTGTTCAGTGTCCACCAGCAGAAAAACTTCTATTGTAAATTGTTGTGTCTTGTAAAGCGCACTGCTACCCGGAGGCCTCGTAGCGCTATAGACCGCTGGGGAACCCGTCCTGGCTTTCCCTGTGAGATAGTCCCTCCTGGGGGTCTCCAAGGTGAACCCAGGCATCCCCGGCGTTTGTGTGGGGCCGTTGTGGAGATGAGGCAAGCTAATGCCCAGAGTTGCCGAGTGTGCTCCCTGGTCGGAGTGGGCACCGATGCGAGAATTATCAGTCCGCTGATCCTGGTCCAAGACCCTGCCGCGTCGGGAATCGAACCCTGGTCCCGGGCCGTTCTCTGCACTCGGGTCTGCCGCCTCTAACCACTGAGCCACACCTCTCCACTATTCTGTCTGTAAGTTCTCTTGACAGGTGAGCATGTAATAGCTGGTGGGTTCCAGGGTACTGCGTGGACAAGAGGGTGGGAGGTCAAAGACTAGTTTCATAAGGACTGAAGCATGAGCAATATTTCAAGGAAGTATCACCATATAGTAAATCATGCAGTCATTTGTTTTTTTGGGGGTCCAAGTTTGGGATATTACGTACCAAGGAGTGTCAGAGAGATTACAATCTTCCCTACAAGGGTCATCTGCTTTACAAAGAATTTCAATACGAGGAGAGACTCTAAAAAGCAGCGACAGGGCATGCAGTGAGAGGAGAGAACGCAGATTGTCACTAACGTTATGGAACAGCACACAACTTTAGAGGCTACGTAGATACAAAGGAGATACCTGAAATGGGCTCTGCACCTCACATGAATCCAGTACACAAAAGCGCCTTTACACAGAGACCAATCTTCCTTGGTGGGTCCAAGGAAAGAATGAGGGGCTCAGAACACAAACATAGAAGAAGAGCTAGTAGGTGTTCAGGGACACGGTACTGGAAACTGACTACTCTAGTTAGTAGTGTCATGGACTGGTTGTGGAGACAGTAGTCCCCTACAACAAGCAGCTTTGCTCCACGACGAAAGGAAAAGGTCTCAACCTTCTTACATGAAAATATTGGTGGGAAGGCCCTTATAAATATGCTCAATACGTCTAGCAAATGCTGTAAAAAAAAACCTTGACAACCCTTAACGAGGTAGACAATTCACTGGTGTGTGCGTGCACCACCACTAGACATAACATCTAATCCCGGCTTTACTACTTTACCTAAAGATGCTGGGAATAAACATCAAATGGTACTTCTCAACAGGGCCACTGTACAGGCCAATATCCTGGGATAGTAGTCCCTCAGCTGCTCCCTCACAATCTCCACCACCCCACGTGTGATTTACTGCACTAGGAAACTGTGCAACCAGGAGACTGTGTTTAAACCTGACCTACCAATTTGTGAAATAGTGCCCTTCGGGAATCACTAAGTAAATTTATGCTTCTCTTCCCATTTTTGTCCAAGATCGGGGGTATTTACAACCATCCTAAAGTTGTAAGTAAAACTGTGCTTGTAAAAATGGACCCAGACTGTGGTGATGCGTCTTTAACTAAAGATTCATTCCTGCGGCTCCTGGACTGTTGTCGATGCATTGCCAGGAGTGTTGTTGATGCGCTGCCAGGAGTGTTCCAGACAGTTATGTTCCTGGTGCAGTTGGGTGAGTGGTGAATAAATCTTCCCCTTAGCCTACCTATTACACGAGTTTGATTACCACATAGACATTGCTTAGGGGAGGGGGATGGGTACACATCGCCCACTCTCATGGACTATTCACCAGAATGTAAGGTGTCCAAGTAATAACCTTTGGAAAAAGTAGTTCTGTGTTCATCCAACTTAAACTATTTGGTACTAGGTGAATCCTACTATTTCTGTGCCTCTGTCCCCTTAGCTGGATGGAAGAAATAAACATGAAAGGCACGTTCCCAGCACAAACCACCAGCATGGATTTCATTCAGTCGTTCAGAGCGGCTTAACTGCAGGTCTGCGCACTCTATATCAGCATCTCTAAAGGCAAACAGTGTTGAAGCAAAGGGAGGGAGAGAGCCCGTATGATCCTATAGAGCCTAGGCCGCTCACTGGAAAACGACGACGGACAGGCCAACAGGATAAAGCAATCCAACTCAAATATGAGGTCAACGTATTATTTATCGCCTTAATGGTGCAAAAATCACTCTAGAATTAAATCAATGCTATTCGAATAATCAAGGTTCGATTTAGAATAGAGACATTGCTGTGCTGCATTAAAAGAAATCAGCGGCAACAATAGCTATTCTCACAACAAAATGTACTTATTTCAAGTTTGGTTGCATATTTTACAAGAAGGGGATAAAGCGACAACTGATACACCACATTATAAAGCTTACCGACTTGCCTTATAAAGGTTACTGGTACTTTTAGAACAACACAAAGGTTAAGGAAAAGCGGAAGTATCAAGGTAGACAGTGTATCCACAATGACGACTGGACTGGACTGGACTGGACAGCATTCAAAGAACGACTGGACAACAACACCCACAACAGCAAGGAGCTTTTCAGCATCGTTAAAGAGCTTTCCAACCCCAGCGCCTGCAACACCGACATCACCCCCTCGCAAGACCTCTGCGACTTTCTCGCCTCATTCTTCCACCGCAAGATCGCCGACATACACAACAGCTTTGGCGCACTGACCACGCAACCAACCACCGAACCAGCGCCCCCCACCACCACCCTCTGCACCTGGACCCCTGTCAGCACCGAAGACACTACCCGCATGATGAACACCATCCACTCCAGCTCCCCAACCGACCCCTGCCCACACTGTAGTGTAGTTCCTATATTCCCAATAGGCTCTGCGCATTGGAATAACATAAACAGCAGTGTAGACGTAGGACTGAGGTCATCTAGGTCTCTACTGACTATGTTAGACTTAATTAGGTTTGCCAGCTAGCTCAGAGGTGACTAGAAACTTTCTCGAGTGAACAGGAATGAGGTAACTTTCCTGAATAGACAAGAAGGGATTAGTTTCTGACAACCGCATAAACATGACAACTTTGCTCCCTCAGAATAAAGAGTATATCTCTAGAGTCGTGTGAAAACAATAGACAGCTATTTCACTCAGTCAATCGTGCATGCTTAATTTCACCAGAGTGCAGAGAAATAGAGAGACTGGCGTTTTCAATAAAAGGTGTTATTTATTGAGCAGTCTTCTTTCTCATGCAAGAGAAATTAATTGCCACAATTGCAATACTTATCATGAAGTAAAGTGTGTTCAGTAAAAGGAGTATTATGATATAATTAGGGCTCCCGGTTTTCCGTTTAAACGGATTTTTACATATAAATACAGACGGAAAACAAGTTTTTCTTTATCTGTATTTATATTTAAAAACGGGAAAATACTAGTATACTTTGTCATTTACATCAATACCATCTGGTGTCTCCCCCCTCCTTAGAGGGTTAAGAGGTGTTAGCCTGGCTGAGACAGCTTGGGCGCGCACAGCCGCAGCAAGTACTTCACAGGTCATTGAAAGACATTTTACTTGTTAATGAGGCTTTGTTTGTCTTTCACCCCTTAGCCCCTGCCTCTTCACTCTGCCGATTGCCCACGCTGCGAACTGCTTCAGCAGTGCTTGTTTCTATTCTTCCCAGTCTGAACATTTCTCACTCTCGTGTCCTTTTCCCCAACCGATCGCCCTCCTTAGGTGTCTACTCCCCGGGGAGCCCCCCTTGCCCGCGCTGTCCAAAACATCTGCAGCATGTTATGGAACATACTCGGGGTGGGGGCTGGAGGGGTACTGCTTGTTAACCTGCTGTTTGAAATCCTGCATACTTTTATCAGTTCCCATAATTGCTAATGCTCCATTTACTGTTGAACACCGAGAAGCTCTTTACCACCTAAGATCGCACAGATTTGATTTCTCTGTGGCAGCAGCCTTTACGTCAAGTTATTGTTCTATTTGTCCTCCTGTTTCTCTGCAGAAGACAGAGGGGGGAAAGAGGAGCGGAATTCCCCCCTCCCCTGCCACAATTACCCGGGCTCTTACCAGGCTGCAGCTGAACATACAGGCACTGGCTCGCCCGGTGCCCCTCGGTGCCAGGCCTCTGTTGGGGGCAGAGGATATTTTCAACCAGTGAGGGGCAATTTGTGCCCACAGGAGATGCAGCGTACGGCTGTCGACATATAAGCAACATGTCATTTTCAAATGATAGACAGGGACTGTCGAGGCCGTGTGTACATATTTATTTTCAGGAAAACTGGGTGCCCTCCAGTGGCGCTTTGCACATCTTTCTCCGTGGGGAAGAAGGACTGCTTCCTTGCAGCAAACAAAAACAGTGTAAGGGTCCCAAATATAACAGAAATTTAAGATGGGAAGCTGTCCAAGAGGGTATTTTTTCCGAGCAATGCCACAGATAGGCCATTGACAAAACTAGGAAGTCATTGGACACTCATTGGTGGAAAACTGTGGCACGGAGGACAGCTAACCATTCACACCGCTATATCGATAAATTATACAGCACATGGAGTATGAATTGTGAAAGTGTGAAGTGTGAAAGAGAATTGCCTTCAGTGCGTTCATAATTAGTGTTCTTATGATCACCTAACCCAGTTATCAACCTTAGAATGATGAAAGGAGGAGACAGAAATGGTCGGATTCAAACCCAATATCAAAAAGTTACTTAGTTGAGTAGGAAAGTTATTTCAGAGGGTCCCCCAAGAATGAAGGGGCTAATTGCTTGCATTCATCTTCCTAGCGCGCGCACACACGCGCGCACACACACACACACACACACACATGCACACACACACAGCGCTGTGTGTAGAATAGCAAAGGTGGTGCTTTCCTGGTCATCCGCTTGGAATGGTAGAGGCACACTGCATTACTTGAAATAAAAAGCATTTGTAATGCAACCAGGTCTCCCATTTATGAGAGCTTGTGCTCTTGGCAATGTAAATGACCATGCCTTTTTATTTATGTTTTGGTTTTTGAAACATAAATAAAACACATTGTCATTTACAATGCCAATAGCTTAAACTCACATAAATGCAGCATATTACTGTAGTCAAGTGCATAATTTGAATTGAAATGCTTCCAGGTGTTTATAGCGGGGCACAATTGGGTTGCAGCTGAAGGCAGTGGTATTTCTCTTAGTGGGGCAGGATGGTGTTCAGTGGCAGGGGGGGATGTGGCACTCTGCCGATGACAGAAACTGCAAGGCTCTGAGGCAAATGGCTTGTGATAGCACTTTTAAGCATATTTGGGACATTCTGCAAATGGCAAAGTTCTCAGATGAATGTACAGTGTTGTCCAATAACAGCCAAGCGCATGTGTGCAGCGTCACTTTAAATAAATGTGGAAAAATACTAACCGTAGCGTCGTCTTTTGCTCGTGGCAAAAATAAATGTGGATAAATACAGAAAAAATGCCCAAAAAATAAATATGGATAAATACAGACGGAAATGGCAAAAAAATAAATACCATAAAACTGGGAGCCCTAGATATAATACTGTAAAAGCATTGATATGGTTTCTTAGCCATATGATACTTTAAAACGGATCAAATATATACATACATAAAAACATTGACTAACGTACTCAACTGGTGCTTCTAAGATACGCCTACCCCGGTGTACCTGACCTAAGCCTAATACGTGGGAAGGAGTAAGTAAGTTGCAGTTTTTAAGTTAAGTTGGTTTTTTGCCAAGAATCTGAATCAAGAATTCTCTTACGGTTTTAATCAGCTCCGTACCTTGGTTCTAGAATGAAGGAGGTCTTGCATCTCTCTCTCAGAACTTGATCTCCCAGCAACCCGCAAGGGTGACTGGAAACACCAGAGCTGGAATTTCTCGGCAGGAGAAAAGACAGCGTCTCTCTCAGTGCGTCAAATGGGAGGGTAGGGCTTCCTTCGGCACTCGCATCAGCTGGGCGTCGGGCAAGTAGATAGCCGCTCTTCTCCAAACCACTGTGTGTTTGCTTAAGGCAACATTGGCACATTTATACCTGAAAGGTGCAGGGTTTGACGTAAGGTTGGACATAAGACGTCATTAAAAGATGTAACTAAGAACTGGCCGTTCTTTCAGTGCTCGCAGGAGTTCTAGGACAAATCAAAACAAAAGCATGGGGAATTCCCAGGTTGCTGGAGGTTTGGTTTGTTTAAAGAACGCGTTGTACTTTCTAGGAGTCTAAGGAAGTAGCCTTGCCTTATTTGGACTGCATGGGCTATAACTAAATATGGATGTGATTCTTATGCTTTTATAAGGATATGTTTCGTTATAACCACATAAGGGCATGAATCGGGAATATTTAATTAGGGTCCTAGATAGAAACACAACACCACATCTTCAACAAAGCCGACTCCATCATCGCACCCCAGCTCCGGCACATCATCAACAGCTCCTTCGTATTCGCCACCTTCCCGGAGAGTTGGAAACATGCCGAGCTGAGCGCCTTCCTGAAGAAACCCACCGCGGACCCCACGTATCTCAAGAACTTCCGCCCCATCTCGCTCCTCCCCTTTCCATCCAAAGTCATCGTGAAGACCGTCAACAGACAACTCTCCGCCTTCCTCGAGACCAACGGATCCCTCGACCCCTCACAGTCCGGCTTTCGAGCAAACCACAGCACCGAGACCGCCCTCATCGCAGCCACCAACGACATCAGGTCCCTGCTCGACAACGGGGAAACGGCTGCCCTCATACTCCTGGACCTCTCAGCAGCCTTCGACACCGTATGCCACCGCACCCTGATACAACGCCTCAGCAACACCGGAATCCAAGGAGCCGCACAGGAGTGGATCATCTCGTTCCTCGTCGGAAGAACCCAGAGAGTCCACCTTCCCCCGTTCCGATCCGCAGCCACCGAAGTCATCTGCGGCGTCCCGCAAGGGTCCTCTCTCAGCCCCACCCTCTTCAACATCTACATGAGCCCTCTCGCAGCCATCGCCCGCCAACACAACCTCAACATCATCTCCTACGCCGATGACACCCAGCTGATCCTCTCCATCACCAACGACCCCGCCACCGCTAAAGCCAACCTCCAGGAAGGAATGAGAGACGTTGCAGAATGGATCAGCCGTCTGAAACTGAACTCAGACAAGACGGAAGTCCTCATCCTCGGACCATCTCCCTCCGCCTGGGATGACTCCTGGTGGCCCCCTGCCCTGGGCAGCGCACCCAAACCAAAGGACCACGCACGCAACCTGGGCTTCATCCTGGACTCCTCCCTCACGATGACCAAGCAAGTGAACGCCGTCTCATCATTCTGTTTCAACACCCTGCGCATGTTCCGAAAGATCTTCCGATGGATCCCCACCGAAACCAGGAAGACGGTCACACAGGCCGTCTGGACTACAGGAAAACCCTCTACGCTGGAACCACAGCCAAAAAAGGCTCCAGCGCATTCAGAACGCCTCAGCACGACTCATCCTGGACATCCCTCGCCGCAGCCACATCTCTGCCCACCTGAAAGACCTTCACTGGCTCCCCGTCAACAAGAGGATCACGTTCAGACTTCTCACCCACGCACACAAGGCTTTCCACGACATGGGCCCGAAGGACCTTAACAGCCGCCTCATATTCTACACACCCGCCCGCCAGCTCCGATCCGCCAGCCTCGCCTCCGTCCCTCGAGTTCTGAAATCCACCGTCGGAGGAAGATCCTTCTCCTACCTGGCAGCCTAGACATGGAACTCCCTCCCCACTCACCTACGGCTGACCCAGGACCACCTCTCCTTCAGGAAACAACTCAAGACCTGGCTGTTCGAACAGTAGCGACCCCCCCCCCCCCCCCTCAGCACCTTGAGACCCTCACGGGTGAGTAGCGCGCTATACAAATTTTGGTGATTGATTGATTGATTGAATGACGGACAATAAACTCTTATTAACAGTGACCACATAACAACCGTCTCCAGGTTGGAGCGCCTAATTACAAAAGACCTGATAATACGGTGAACGACTACAGCGCATCAAACTGTGACTATGACATTGGTCTATCAAAACATTTGAGTTCTGCATTTGTTCTTCTCGTTAGGTGTTGATCCTGGAAGATATAGGTTGATGGGTTTCGGGCTTGTGCTTTATGTACGCTTCAGGAATTTTACGGAACGAATTTCACACCATTTGAGGAGGCCATTGGGGTGAGAGTTAGTAGCGTAAAATGGAGCGCTACGATAAAAACTGTTCGAAGAAGCACAGGGGTTACTAGCTTCTCAAAAGGGCATGTCCTCTGTTTAGATAGCTGTCCAGAGGGCCAGAGACCAGTGTGGGGCCATAAATGTAAGCAATGGCCCAGAACCGCCATGGTTAATTTGTAACTCCCGGGTCAGTTTGCTTATGTGGTGGCAGCAAAGATTCGTAGTATGCTGAAATGGTTGGGTTGCGAACACGATTGACAAACTGGCATGTGGACACTCACTACAGGATCCTTACTGCCTGGCAGCTCCTGCCACCCAGCACCAAACAAGCAGGACTTGTATAGCTGAGCTGTGTGCGCCCTCCAGGCTGTTCCAGTTGTGCTTGCATCACCGAGCTGCACTAAATGAGTACAGGCAATGGAGCAGACCACCCAAGGGCGCGACAATACTGAAGAATCACCATAACAAAAAGTAATTATTTTTAAGATTACTGTGAGGGTGTTCCCAGTACTTCTTTAATGCAGTATTTTCATGGAAACCTTAAAAAAAGGTTAACACTAGCTACAGTATGATTGCGGTTACTAAAAATGTAACATCTGATAGCACAGTAAGAATTTACACGTTTTCTCTTTTTGCAAATTATGCTTGACTGATCTTATACTCTGTACAGCTCATCGTATAATTTGTGTAGCGTATTGTGTATTTTGTTTAATTCTTTCTTTAAACTATTGGCATAATGCTCAGCCCAATGCCAACTGAAGGCCTCAGCCCACAGATTCCCAACATTCTCTTGCGCATCATAGCTGCAGCATTCCACAGGCTTGGTTAGTGGTGGAGAAAGAATGTATATTATATAAACAAGGTACAAGGATACTACACTTTCATATTCAAAGTGCTGTCTGTCACGGGCAGGGACGTCATAGCACTGTAAATATACAAGTCACTATTCCCTTGTGCACCAACCAGGATTCAAATTAGCGACCCTCCAGTTTGAGACGAAAACACCAGAAATTATAACACTAAGTCCAGTGCCCCAGGAGATCTGAATGGCGTCTGAGTTGAGCCCATTTACGTAAACGCAGGCCATAGGGTGTGTGTCGGGCAGCTTCATACGTGATCTCAAACTCCCTGACATAGCAAGCCGCCTAAACGTCTCGATCATAAAAGGCTACTCCAGGGAGTAAAACGCCTTATCGGCATCAGCTGACTTCATGTCTGGGTTTACCCGATGCAGCACTGCGATTACTGCAAATACGGTCTGTAGATGAACCGCTGTAGATCTACATCGGACAAATCCCGACTGTACAGGGGAGACTATTTTCTCCAGTAGGAGGGATAGCCGAGTCGCATCACCTCAGGCAGAAATTTATTGTCATTGTTACCCAGTGACAGAGGGCAATAAGATAATCACTTAAAGGGTCTTTTCCAGGCTTAGGGGGCACTGATATGACTGCATCACTTATAGACGCCAGCGACACACCGCCCTTCAATGCCTTGACATACACCTCTAGCAGGTATGCGGCTGGTATTTGTTTGTAAAACTCTACACCAAACCTTCAGATCCCGGACACCCTGTTGCACCCCTGAACTATGTATGTGTACACATGTGACGCACATACATGCCCTAAGGGCATGTATGTGCGCCACATGGCACTTTCAAAATTCAAAAAAGTGCATTTTTCAAAGAAATCGCAAATTACCACCAACTTGAAGTTGGTGGTAATTTGCGATTTCTTAAGGCCAAATTGCACTTTTACCATGCTTCATACATTGCATTTAAGGAATCGCAATTTGAGACTCCTTAAATGCAATTGCAAAAATAGAGAATCGCAAATTTTGCAATTCTCTCATTTGCGATGCCCTTTTGGGATGATACATCCCAAAAGGCCTTTTCCCGTTCACAAACGGGCCGGGAAAAGGCGAACTGGAAAAGGGCTTGATACATATGCCCCAAAGTGCTTTAAATTGACTTCTTTTCAGGACAGGAAGTCAGTACAATTTGACCAGTTTGTTGGAGATCGACGTTGATTTTTTTAACCTCAGAACCAGCCCAGCTGCTGTATTTGTAGCAGCAGCAATCTATGAAGGCGATATTTAGATATGCCTACGTATAAAGAGATGCAGAAATTCCTTCTCGATAGAATCAGAACCAGAACCAGGTCCTTCCTAGATGAAGCAGGGATGAAAGAAGTATTTGTTTGATAACTTTCAGCAGCCAGAAGCCTGAAGAGCAGATGATATTAATGTATCCTTTTAAGGACAGATGCAAATTCACCCAAACTCCCAGTGTGCTGACCTGATAGAATGGAGTGGACAGAGCTCCCAACGACAACGGCCGCCACCCTTGTGCCATGAAGCTCTGGACCCAAATACCACTATTTCCATTTTTTTCACTGTCCAGCGCCAGGGATTTGAGCTCATCCAATCAGCGACATCCTGGCGGCAGCTCCTGAAATTACTGGACATTTTATCTGTATTTAATTCTAATCTAATGATTTGTGTACATTTGAGTAGAGGTGATATCGAATGACTCGATCAGGCTGGTCAAGTGGGCCATGTAAAGATTCAAAAGATTGTGGCTCAAAACAAGTCCCTGGGGGGGCTCCTGTGATGATCGTCTGAGGGGCTGAAGTTAGCTGATGCCACCCCTTGGGTCAGATCTATCAAAAAGGATAAGAACCGAGCAGGCACTTTCCCCTAAGACCCACCATCTGCAATCTCTGTAGTAAAGTGGAGTGGGAGATGGTGTCAAAGGCTGCTGACAGATCTAATCAGATCAGAGCCCCACCTCCCCACCCCCATACATGATGTCTCTAATATCCCACGTGGCTTTAGCTCTTTTGGAGCCCTGGGGGGACTTTGTGCAGAAGTTGGTAGGACTCAAGGTATTTGGTGAGCTGCTTGTTCACCGTGGCCTCAGTTAGTTTAGTGAACATCGAGGAACAGAGAGACAGGCCAATCCTTAGAGTTAGAACTGCTGCGACTACTGGAGCAGACATCTGGAAGTAATGTTGGGTGAAACGCTATAAATGGCTGCACGCTGAGGTGCGACAGAGGGCAGGAACAAGAAGGTTGGGCTGGGATGTGTCCAAGACTAATACCAGAACCTGGGATGAACTCAAACATTCCACCCATCATTTTGCTTATTCCTAAACACGACAGGTGTGCCCAGATGTGCCCAGATGTGGGTCCCGTGATGGCTGCAGCGCTGAAATCAAGTCACACCCTACAGACAGAGCCCAGATGTGGGTCCCGTGCTCGCTGCACCACTTAAGAAGAGAAGTTAGGCATGCTGCCACTCATGCATACACACACCATCCTTCCTACAGTCTTAAGAAGACAAGTGGAGCATGCTGCCACTCATGCATGCACACACCACCCTTCCTACAGCCTTAGGAACACAAGTGGAGCATGCAGACACTCATGCATGCACACACCATCCTTCCTACAGTCTTAAGAAGACAAGTGGAGCATGCTGCCACTCATGTATGCACACACCATCCTTCCTACAGTCTTAAGAAGACAAGTGGAGCATGCTGCCACTCATGCATGCACAAACCATCCTCCCTACAGTCTGAAGAAGACAAGTGGAGCATGCTGCCACTCATGCATGCACACACCATGCTTCCTACAGTCTGAAGACGACAAGTGGAGCATGCTGCCACTCATGCATGCACACACCATCCTTCCTACAGTCTTAAGAAGACAGATGGAGCATGCTGCTACTCATGCATGCACACACCATCCTTCCTACAGTCTTAAGAAGACAAGTGGAGCATGCACACTAATGCATGCACACACCATGCTTCCTACAGTATTAAGAAGACAAGTGGAGCATGCTGCCAGTCATGCATGCACACAACATCCTTCCTACAGTCTGAAGAAGACAAGTGGAGCATGCAGACACTCATGCATGCACACACCATCCTTCCTCCAGTCTTAAGAAGACAAGTGGCGCATGCTGCCACTCATGCATGCACACACCATCCTTCCTACAGTCTTAAGAAGACAAGTGGAGCATGCTGCCACTCATGCATACTGTTGGACTTGGCCCGTCTGGTAGGTCCGCCCCTGAAGTTTGGTGCTTAGTATATGTGTCCGGGGAATGGTGATTCCCCTTCTGAGTGTGTGTGTGGTGAGAGAGACCTGCCTCCCATAGGAATGCATGGGGAATGTATGTGGCTCTGGTAGTTCCTGATGCGTGGGGGCGTGCCGGGTCGTGTTTGGTGGCCTCACCTGGACATCCGGCAGGGCTGCGAGGACTGTGCGGGTGGACTCCACGTTCCAGGAGTCCCCGCGCGCCCTTTGTCAGCTGGGCTCCTCTCCCTGCCGGCCCGCCCCTAACACAGCTCCTTAAAGACGCTTCCAGCACCAACAGCAGTGGTATTCTCGCCTGGACCTTACGCCACGCCACACTCGTCAGCATTTTGTATTCCAGCCTGCTGAGCCGCTGCTGCTCGCCGGACCCGCTGCGCGGGTCCCGCTTCGCGGACTCAAGCGGCTGGGGTCAGAGTGCAAGGGGCCTCACCTGGACATCCGGCAGGGCTGCGAGGACTGAGCGGGTGGACTCCACGTTCCAGGAGTCCCCGCGCGCCCTTTGTCAGCTGGGCTCCTCTCCCTGCCGGCCCGCCCCCAACACAGCTCCTTAAAGACGCTTCCAGCACCAACAGCAGTGGTATTCTCGCCTGGACCTTACGCCACGCCACACTCGTCAGCATTTTGTATTCCAGCCTGCTGAGCCGCTGCTGCTCGCCGGACCCGCTGCGCGGGTCCCGCTTCGCGGACTCAAGCGGCTGGGGTCAGAGTGCAAGGGGCCTCACCTGGACATCCGGCAGGGCTGCGAGGACTGAGCGGGTGGACTCCACGTTCCAGGAGTCCCCGCGCGCCCTTTGTCAGCTGGGCTCCTCTCCCTGCCGGCCCGCCCCCAACACAGCTCCTTAAAGACGCTTCCAGCACCAACAGCAGTGGTATTCTCGCCTGGACCTTACGCCACGCCACACTCATCAGCATTTTGTATTCCAGCCTGCTGAGCCGCTGCTGCTCGCCGGACCCGCTGCGCGGGTCCCGCTTCGCGGACTCAGGCGGCTGGGGTCAGAGTGCAAGGGGCCTCACCTGGACATCCGGCAGGGCTGCGAGGACTGTGCGGGTGGACTCCACGTTCCAGGAGTCCCCGCGCGCCCTTTGTCAGCTGGGCTCCTCTCCCTGCCGGCCCGCCCCCAACACAGCTCCTTAAAGACGCTTCCAGCACCAACAGCAGTGGTATTCTCGCCTGGACCTTACGCCACGCCACACTCGTCAGCATTTTGTATTCCAGCCTGCTGAGCCGCTGCTGCTCGCCGGACCCGCTTCGCGGACTCAAGCGGCTGGGGTCAGAGTGCAAGGGGCCTCACCTGGACATCCGGCAGGGCTGCGAGGACTGAGCGGGTGGACTCCACGTTCCAGGAGTCCCCGCGCGCCCTTTGTCAGCTGGGCTCCTCTCCCTGCCGGCCTGCCCCCAACACAGCTCCTTAAAGACGCTTCCAGCACCAACAGCAGTGGTATTCTCGCCTGGACCTTACGCCACGCCACACTCGTCAGCATTTTGTATTCCAGCCTGCTGAGCCGCTGCTGCTCGCCGGACTCAAGCGGCTGGGGTCAGAGTGCAAGGGGCCTCACCTGGACATCCGGCAGGGCTGCGAGGACTGAGCGGGTGGACTCCACGTTCCAGGAGTCCCCGCGCGCCCTTTGTCAGCTGGGCTCCTCTCCCTGCCGGCCACGCCCCCTAGGTTCCCTAGAGTATCTTTAGGAGGAGCAGTATCTCCCGCCGCGCGGGAGCGCGCGGGAGCGCGCGGGAGAAGCCCGGGACAAGGGCGGGACCGTCTGTGGCCGTCCGGGGCCGCAGGAGGCCGGGCTGGGCCAGGTCATTTTACATTTTAATTGTAGTAAGCAGTCTCTAAGCACTTATATATTAGGGATTGCTAGCATTGTTTTCTAGTCACAATTCCAACCCCACTATCCTGGTTTGTTTATTGTCGTCATGAGTCATTCTGCCCCACCAGGTGTGAGTGTCTCTGTTTTGGGTCCCCTTGATAAATTCTTTAAGAAATCCATAAAGGAGGTTGATATGGACCTACTTCTTGCAGAAAGGAGAGCCGAGCGTAGACGCTCAATTGAGCAGTTAAAAAATATCCCACTGACAGCCCTTAATATCCCTGAGGATCTCCCTGCCCAAGGTTTGAGTCTTATCGATGCTGACATGACTGACCTTAATCTTACCCCTAGTATTTTTAGGTTCCCTGCTATTTCCCCGCCTTGTAGCAGTGCTACTTGTGGTAGTCAGTTGGTCTGCCCCCCTGTCAATCATTCTAGTATAATCGAAACAAACATTCCCGAGTCACACAGCGGGGAAGTAGACCCATCCCCGTTGTTGTCCAACCTGTCTCTGGTTTGTATGGTCCCAGGAGAGACCATTCCAGAGGCGAGTGGCCTAAAGCCAGGACCCACGTCTAACGCAGCTTTAAGGGTAGTTCACTCCCCACCTAGGAAGAAAAGGCGGAAGGGGGGGGGTAAAAAGGAAAGGGCGTAGTTGCCAGTCTCCACCACCAACGAAACCCAACAAAAATAGTGCGTTGGGTCCACCTTTTGTAGTTGAGCCCTTCCCCACAGTTGTTGGTGAACATGCAGCCCCTGAGGTAGTAAGACCAGAGTTAGTCACCTTAGGGGTAGGTGAAGTGACTCTAGACATTTTGGAGAAGCTAATTAAATCTTACATGCTTCCCCTGCTAGAGCGTGTAAGAGTTATGGGTGATAAATTGGATCGCCTCGTGGCGTCCATTGAATCATCTCATATCACAGGCTTAGAAAAAAATAAAGTCCCTACCTCTAACCCTGTAAGTTCACCCCATGTTGCTGGCACATTATCTAAAGTAACTAGTCATCCTACCTCCATTACCACCAAAACGCTAACTTCCAATACCACCAAATCAGTGACCATTTCAAATAATGCACCGTTAGTGGCTGCGAAATCCTCAGTAACACTACCCCCGGCGCCAGCTAATCCAAGGGTGGTAAATAGCAATTCAATGGCTAAGGGAGCGGCCTCATCGACAAAGAAAGGGATGGGTAAATCCGCTGATGTAAACTGTAAAAAGAAGAATCTCCCACCGTTAAAAAGAAACGTAGACTTGCCACCCGACTCTTTAAATTTTGTCATTGTTATGACAGGTGTGCCACCAGTTCAGGAAGGGGACTGGGAAAATGACGATAGCTTAAAAAACAAAGTCATTTTTTGGCTAAAAACAAACAGACCCCTTCCCCCTAACCTCAATGGGGATATTGTCACGGCTAGAAGATGTCAGTGGGTTGGGGTGCGGCCCAAGGATATTGAGGGGGACATTGTAATTATTAATTTTAGAGACCATAGGGTTGTATCCCACCTTTCCGATTGGTATGTGGGGAACAACGAGGGAGGGATTTCTACAAAGAATTTAAGTTACTTCTACCCCGAAACTTTGATTAACCCGATCAAGCGTCCTCCGGGTAGAACTAACAAACCCAAAAAACCCCCCAGATGGTCTAACTTCATATCAAGCTTCCATGTTCCCCATTTCAATCCCGAAGCGCTTTATCGTTCGTACACCCAATCCACTTACAACTGTCCCGTACAAACGCCTGGTTGGGCTAAGCCATTCATCCAGCCCTATGGTCCTTCTACAAACCAGGGATTGCCTTTTCCAAATAATCCCCCGTACCCCTTGATTCCCTCAACACCAGTTTTTACACAATCACTGCAGCCTCCAAGCCTATTTCCAGCTCATTCTCATTTTAATAGGCCCTCCCATCCTAAAGATCTGTGGAACATTCCACTGAGAAATTTGTATGACCCTCTCTCTGGGCTCTCGACCATTGATTGACAAATAAGTGAGGAAAACACCGTCGCCCAGTTTAATTCTTTTGTGGGAGCGGCCCCGTGTATCCTCACTCGTAATGTTGCAAGTCTTATAGCCCCATACGAGTGTTGTGAGGATGGAAACCCAGTATACCCAAATGAGCGGTCCACTTCACCATCGTCTTACGACACTGTGCTGTCTAAAGCTTCTTCTCCTGAAGGCCCTCTTTCAGTACCGGCAACTCGGGTTGGGTTATGTAGCATGTCAAAGGATGGGTTGCTTGCTGAGGTCCCCCTATCTGAAGCAAGTTCCCCTCATCCTGAAGACCCCTCTCCCGTAGTTGTAAGTGTCCCGGGTGTCCAAGCCTGCCCCAAAGGTACCACTCTGGGAAGTTGGAATGTGGCGGGCATGGATTCCTGTATATGTATACCTGACTGGGCAGACTTCATCAGTCAAGGTGACGTCTGGTCCTTTCAGGAGACGTGGTCAATCCCTCCGGTCTTTTTCCCAGGTTTTTTGAGTTTTAACAAACCCGCAGTTAGAGGTCAAAGAGGCAGGGCCATGGGGGGACTTACTGTTTGGGTGCGCCAAGCAGTAGGGGTCTCTGCAAAAGAAATCTACATTGATTGTCCTGACCTCCTCGTAGTTAGTTTGAAACTCAATAGTGGGTTGGATATGTTGTTGCTTAATGTCTATGCCAGAGGAACAACGGGTGGTCGCATATCATCTACCCTAACACTTTTAGATGAATTTCTTGGCTCTACCCAACATGGGGGCCATGTGGTGGTTATGGGAGATTTTAATACTTGCTTCGAACCCCTGAGTGGGGAGGATGGGATGCTAACTGAGGGCGAGGACATGATATGGGGCATTCCACAGCTTGAGCTACCTCCGATCACTAAGTGGTCCCAAAGTGCCACCTTTATTAAAGGTCTATGTCTGAATTGGGGACTGCGTGCCCTAAACGGTCGTACGCGATCGGACAGACTGGGCAATCCAACATTCTTTAACGGTAGGCATAGCAGTCGCATCGATTATATTTTAGTCGATGCATCTTTGTGGCCCCTAGTCTCGGATATGATAATCAGACCACGGCCCGAAAGTGATCACGAACCTCTCCTAGCTGAACTAAAGGACTTCAGTTTCGCCGGGTCCTCTGTGCGCCACTCCAATGTCGTACAAGAGGCCTTGGTATTAACAAATGATATGAGGAGGGTTCGTTGGCCAAAGGTTGCCGTGGATGAGAATGCGCGAATTAAAATAAGATCCCTGGTTTCTGATTCCTTAAGAGTTCTTGAGGAATGTGACGACCCGAACCAAATATTCCTCAAAACTTCTGACGTTCATGCCAGCCTGTTTGTATCCTTAAAGACTTTATTCATTGAAGTAGTAGCCAAAAAGGGCCCAGGAAAGCCGAGGAAGCCTGCGAACTGGTTTGACGATGAGTGTGGTACATCCCATTCAAACCTGTTCATAGCATTAAAATCTAGGAACCCAGCCCTAATCAAATCTTGTAGGAAGGCCTATAATGTAGCTAAACGGCGGGCTAAAGCCGCCTGGGATGAAGAGCGCTGGGCTCTTCTTGTTGAGGCCTGTGGCTCTAGTAATTTCACGAAATTTTGGCATCTCCTTAAATGGGGTAAGTCCTTGGATGATCGTCCCAGCCCTGCTTCCGTCGATCAACAAAAATGGGTGTCCCATTTTGAGGAACAGTTCAGGTGCCTCAGGGTGGGGGAAGCGACTATCGGCTGGCCACTGTCTTTTGAAACCCTTGTGTTTTCGGCCAAAGAGGTGGAAAACGTCCTGAATACCATCCCCAGGGGCAAAGCTCCCGGCCCGGACTGCATTCCAGCAGACATTTTTCAACAGGACCAAGACCTATGGGTACCATACCTTTTGCACCTGGCAAATACGTTGGCTAGGGGAGCAAAGGTGCCTGATTCTTGGGCTGGTGCTGAGATTTTGCCCATCTTCAAGAAGGGTGATCGGTCGGTTCCTTCCAACTACCGACCGATCAGCCTGATTGATGCTGTTCAAAAGATAGTGTCTCACCTAGTCCTTGCCAGGGTCCAGGCTTGGATTGAAGAACATAATATACTTACCCCTCTCCAAGCAGGGTTTAGACCCTATGTAAGTACCCTGGACCAGGCCTTCCGGTTTATGTTATTACACTGGAAGACGGTCACTCTGGGCAAGGGCAACTTATTTGCGGCATTCGTAGACCTTCGGTCTGCGTTTGATCTTGTTCCGAGGGTTGGGCTATGGAACTGCCTTTTGGAAATGGGTATGCCTCCCTCTTTGGTCCGCATCATAGTTAATCTTCACGCAGAGACTTATGCCTTTGTAAGATGGGGCAAACCTGGTGAGGTGACCAAGAACTTCCCTGTGTCGAAAGGTGTCAGACAGGGATGTGTTTTGGCACCAACCCTGTTCTCCCTATACATAAATAGTGTCACCAAGTATTTTGAAGGCTGTCCCACAGATGCTCCAAGTCTGGCCGGCATGAAAATCCCTCTGCTCATGTTCGCTGACGACACTCTCCTGATCTCGAGAACCAGACAGGGATTACAGCTAGCACTGTCGAGGTTTGAGAGTTTCTGTAGTGAGCATGAGCTGGAGGTTAACGTTGCCAAGACTAAATTTATGGTTATGAGGGGGCATAAACAGGTCAAGGCTAAGGTTACAATGGGGAATACCCCCCTTGAGCAGACCAAGCATTTTACCTATTTAGGAGTTACTTTCAGTGATACATTAAGCTGGACCCACCAGATTGAGCTCATGACCCTGAAACACCAGCAGCTGGGCGGAGTCTTGATTAAGGAACATAAAAGCTCTTTTACGAAGCCTATGTCACCGCTGATGAAGATCTATGGTGGAAAGGTCTTATCAGCGGTGTTATATGGCGCAGAGCTATGGGGTGTTAACAACCTGGATTCCCTGAAACTCGCCCAAAACAAGTTCCTAAGGATGGTAACTGGTCTGCCTCAGTCGACACCTTTAATCCCCCTTTTATTCGACCTAGGGTGTCATTCGGTGGTCGATTACGCCAAATACCGACCGTTATCATTCTGGCGACGCTTGTGGACAACGCCAGCCTTACACCACTATGCTGAAGCGTGTCAGGAGGTAAAAAATATCCCAGGAGCCCTAAAAATAGGATGGTTTAGAGATCTTAAGGCCACTCTTTTATCTATGGGCCTCTCTGAGTTGTGGTCATCGCCCGAGACAGCCACATTTCCATCTAAAACAGAGTTAAAAAAATGTTATTGGGACTGGGTGATGTATAATATCTTTTCAACAATGAGCCCAAGTAGTCTTTCAGGATTATTTATGGTGCACAAAGATCTTCCCAGGTTAGAAAGATACTGGGAAATTATCACCAAACCTCTGGACCGCAAACTCTTCTTTCAATTTAGATGTGGCTCACTCCCTATAGGAGACTTTACCAACAAGTGGGGAAATGCTAGTCAGGGGTTTTGTGCAAACTGTCAGGGTCAGGGGGAAAGTCTGTCTCACTTTTTGTTTGTGTGCCCCTTATATTCTGCCCCCAGATCTAAGTGGCTCAAACCAGTTTGTAGTCAACTCGGCACTCGCTCGTGTGCTGAGGCCTTGAGATTGTTAAAAACTAACCTGGATCCGCTTATTGTTGTGGGGGTTGCCAAGTTTCTTGGTTGGGCATGGGTGATCAGATGTAGGTTTATTAAACATAATCAGTAGAGTTCGCTTTTACCCTGTATTTACTGTGGTAATGTGGTATTTGTGACACCTTTTAAATTATTGCATATTTCTGTATGAAGTCAATTCGATGTTGATGATTTAATATTGATTTTATGTATATTATTGTGTATTTTGTATTTATGTCTTTTATGGTGAAATAACCGAATAAAGACTTCTTGAACTGGTATGTGTGCGCTCGTGAGGTTGAATGCTACAAGATGATGTATGCAGCATGTGTGTGACTAGAAGGGAAGTGCCACTTCTAGACTTTGGTGCCTGTGTGCAGTAGGTGTGCTGGTGTATGATTGGCTGAAGCCGGCTGGGCCTTCCCCACCAGGCTGGCTCCACCCCCTAGGGTGCATCCAGTGCCCCTGGCCTGGCCAGTAGCATGAAATTCCTTATAACCAGTTCTGGCTGGTTCTCTCCCTGCCTGCCCCTTTTGGAGACAAAGGGAGCTCCTGTATAAAAGGGGGGTGGGCCCTCTTCTCTCTCTCTTCTTCTTCCTGCTTGGGACCCTGCCAGGGTCGTGCTGCTGCTTGGGGCTCAGGGAAGGGCGTGCCTCCCTGGGCCCTGCTCTGCTCCTGAACTACCTACTTCATGGACTTTCTATAGACCCGGTTGTCTACTCTTCTAGCGCTTGGGGAGCGCTTTTTCTGCAGTCCCAGCGCCTGGGGCGCTTCACCTATGCTCCTAGCGCTCAGGAGCACTCTCTTGCTGACCTAGCGCCTCGGGGCGCTTCATTCATGCCCTCGCGCTAGGAGCGCTATATCCAACCAGACCGGTGCCCACCCGGTGTCTGCCTCGTGCGACGAAGATACTATCACCCCAGCGAGAGCCTACCTCGCTTTATCGCCTGCCCTGGTGCCTTACGAGGAAGCCTACTCCTCGTCAATTTCCCCCCGTGTTCACCGCCGCCGCCCGGGACCCTGGTGATGTCATCCCCGGGCCGCGCTGGGATTGGCTGCCGGCCCGGGATTCCCCCCAGCGTCATCCCCCAGGCCGCGCCGTGATTGGCTGCCGGCCCGAGAGAAGGAGAGAGGCCGGCCGAAGAAGGACACCGAAGCAGGAGCGGCGGGAGCCCACTCCGCGCTCCTGCCAGACCCCCGCGAAGCTGCTGATTCCCCCCCCGGGGCCCCCGCGAGGGAGGGAGCCCCGGAGCACCCGACGAAGGCGCAACAGACCCGGTGAGTGCAACGGAGAGGAGGGGGCGTCGGGGCTCATTGTCGGAGCTCGCCCCGCCCCTCCAGTAACCCGCCGGTTGTGCCTCAAGGCCCGAAGGGCCCACAGTGGTGCCGGGTCCCCCGAGGGGGGCCCCGCCTGCCCACAGTTCTGGTCCCGAGCCCGCGAGGCTCCGTCACGGCCCCTGGGGCCCCCATTGATGCCGGGTCCCCCGAGGGGGGGCCCCGCCTGCCCACAGATTTGTCCTTGAGCCCCAAGATGGCTCCCACGTGGCCCTGACTTCCCGAGCCCAGAGAGGCTCCTCCATTCGGCCGATTCCCCCTGAGCCTGGGAGGCTCCACCCTCACCCATTGCTCCGAGCCTGAGGAGGCTCCCACGTGTCCCTGACCCCCGAGCCTGCAAGGCTACATCCAAACCCCTCAGCGGCCCAGCACTTCGTGGGCCGCTGCCACGTTTAGGTTTGCCCCGGGCCCCTTGCAGCCCATTATGGACATCGAGACTTTAAGGCGCCCTTGCCTCAGGAAGGCCATCTGGCCTAGGGGGCGCTACGGACTATCATCAAAGTGTTGCTAGGAATTCTTATGTGTTGCCCTGCTGATGGGGGCCTCTGTGGTGTGCTGTACCTTGCCATTCCTTCCCTCCTGTATAACCTTGCCTCATGTATGTCTATACTGGTTAGAGTGAGTTCTATTGCTGGTTCTATGAGACCCCGGGGCGGGACGTATTCTATGCTAAGCTCCTGGTGATTGTGTTCTAGTCCTAGTCCGAGGAAGCTCTCAGTGAATATGTGTTCTAATGCTAGATCGATCATGTGCCTACCCCTGGCAGGGGCCCCTTGGCCCTGCCCTGTTCTTTCCCCTTGTAACCCCTGCCGTACCTCGAGCCCCTTGTAAGGTGTATGTTCCTATGTGTCCTTCGTAATACAAAGACTATTTTCATATATATACTTGGTGTGGAGTTCCTTTTGTGGGGGGGCCCGGGAGGTTGTTGTTGGTGGGTGCGTGCGCAAATGCTTCACACATGTCCTCCGAGATAGGCCTGACTGCCCGCGCCGCGTTACCTAGAGGGCGAGCAGGGGTCGACTTTATATAGGAGTGGTGGTCTCTGACTGGCTGTGGCGCAAGCCCTGGCCGGCCGGGGGTCCCATTTCCTACACTGGTGGCTAGCGGTGGGATCCGGACTTGTGTTTGCGCAGTACCACAACGATAACTGGCCTCCCTACAAAACTCTGCATTGTAAATGGTCGCAAAGAAAGGAGATTATTGCTTTTAAGAGGTTACTTAAATGTCTGTTCTGTGAAAAATGTATTCTGGTACGCTATGGGTTAGGTGGCCCTAGCTCGGGAGGGTAGATCAACTCCCTAGTGCAATGGGTTTTTCTGGATTCACCAGAAGGGTGGGATCCAGTGGTGGCAGCGTAATTGTGTTCAATGTGCATGGTCCCTGTCCCTTCCCTGGAGTAATGATACCTGTGCCACATGGGTCGGGTCAGGTTGCTAAAAATGTCTGTTCTGTGGAAATGTTTAATGATTAATAGAAATACCCGTTCTGTGGAGAGTTTTTTAGGGTTACTTAAATGTCCGTTCTGTGGAAAAATGTGTACGTATGCACTGTGAGTTAGGTGCCCCTAGCTTGGGAGGGTAAATCATCTCCCTAGTGTAATTTGGTTTTCTGGATTCACCAGGAGGGTGGGATCCAGTGGTGGTTGTGTAATTGTGTTCAAATGTGAAGGGTCCTTGTCCCTAGAGTAATGGTACCTGTGCCCCGAGGGTCGGGTTGAGGAATCAGGGGCGGTGGAAAACTGTCTTACCGGTCTAGGGGACGGTGTGTGGATGAATGTTGAGGTGCGCTGAGTAATGGAGTGTAAGTCCTCTGGGATGGGGAGCTTGCTGAAACAACGATAATCCTGTCCTTCCTTACCCCGTTGAATGTGGTTGACGCATCATGTGTTCCGTATCCCGCTGGATGCGTTTTAGGCGTCAGGTGTCGCCCTGGCTGAATTTATGTTAAGTTGTATCCCGGACAAGGAAGACCTGCTGGCGCTGCCGCGGCTTGCCTTGGGGAGAGCTGAACACTGAGACTCCTCTTGTTGCGTTTTAGGCGTCAGGTGTCGCCCTGGCTGAATTTATCTTAAGTGGTATCCCTGTTGTGTTTTAGGCGTCAGGTGTCGCCCTGGCTGAATGTATGTTAAGTTGTATCCCGGACAAGGAAGACCTGCTGGTGCGGCCGCGGCTTGCCTTGGGGAGAGCTGAACACTGAGACTCCTCTTGTTGCGTTTTAGGCGTCAGGTGTCGCCCTGGCTGAATTTATCTTAAGTGGTATCCCTGTTGTGTTTTAGGCGTCAGGTGTCGCCCTGGCTGAATGTATGTTAAGTTGTATCCCGGACAAGGAAGACCTGCTGGCGCGGCCGCGGCTTGCCTTGGGGAGAGCTGAACGCTTAGTTCCCAGGTGGAAGACCAGTGGAGGGAGGAAGTTCCAAGACTGGTAGGAAAGTGTGTTCTGAGGGTGTTTCTCCTGGGAGAACGCGGAACCTCAGAAGTAGAGGTAGGGTGGGGCATTCTTGCCCGTGACCTCTGGCAAGCCTGAGGGTGCGGACCCTAGGTGGAAGGAACAGTGGTAGTCGTGGCTACCCTGAGAAAGGGAGTGGAGAAGGGCTATTGTGGGCCCGGGGTTACCACCCCCCACTTCGGATTAGCAGGGACCAGTGGTATCTGGATGGCTTAGGGCCTGGTCCTAGTCATGGACAACTCAGGAGTACCAGGTGGGTAGCCTGGTTGGGCCTATGTCTTCATTTTTTTTTGTTAAATTTTTTATTTTTATTTTATCTTTTATTATTTTTAGTCTGTGTATGTCTATCGGTCCGGCGGTGCGGGCCGCGTCCAAATTCTATCGCCCTGCAGCAGGGAAGTCCATCACGGTAGTGATTGGTCTGCCCTGTGTTTGGGCTGGGAGGGGCATGTGTTGGACTTGGCCCGTCTGGTAGGTCCGCCCCTGAAGTTTGGTGCTTAGTATATGTGTCCGGGGAATGGTGATTCCCTTCTGAGTGTGTGTGTGGTGAGAGAGACCTGCCTCCCATAGGAATGCATGGGGAATGTATGTGGCTCTGGTAGTTCCTGATGCGTGGGGGCGTGCCGGGTCGTGTTTGGTATGTGTGCGCTCGTGAGGTTGAATGCTACAAGATGATGTATGCAGCATGTGTGTGACTAGAAGGGAAGTGCCACTTCTAGACTTTGGTGCCTGTGTGCAGTAGGTGTGCTGGTGTATGATTGGCTGAAGCCGGCTGGGCCTTCCCCACCAGGCTGGCTCCACCCCCTAGGGTGCGTCCAGTGCCCCTGGCCTGGCCAGTAGCATGAAATTCCTTATAACCAGTTCTGGCTGGTTCTCTCCCTGCCTGCCCCTTTTGGAGACAAAGGGAGCTCCTGTATAAAAGGGGGGTGGGCCCTCTTCTCTCTCTCTTCTTCTTCCTGCTTGGGACCCTGCCAGGGTCGTGCTGCTGCTTGGGGCTCAGGGAAGGGCGTGCCTCCCTGGGCCCTGCTCTGCTCCTGAACTACCTACTTCATGGACTTTCTATAGACCCGGTTGTCTACTCTTCTAGCGCTTGGGGAGCGCTTTTTCTGCAGTCCCAGCGCCTGGGGCGCTTCACCTATGCTCCTAGCGCTCAGGAGCACTCTCTTGCTGACCTAGCGCCTCGGGGCGCTTCATTCATGCCCTCGCGCTAGGAGCGCTATATCCAACCAGACCGGTGCCCACCCGGTGTCTGCCTCGTGCGACGAAGATACTATCACCCCAGCGAGAGCCTACCTCGCTTTATCGCCTGCCCTGGTGCCTTACGAGGAAGCCTACTCCTCGTCAATTTCCCCCCGTGTTCACCGCCGCCGCCCGGGACCCTGGTGATGTCATCCCCGGGCCGCGCTGGGATTGGCTGCCGGCCCGGGATTCCCCCCAGCGTCATCCCCCAGGCCGCGCCGTGATTGGCTGCCGGCCCGAGAGAAGGAGAGAGGCCGGCCGAAGAAGGACACCGAAGCAGGAGCGGCGAGAGCCCACTCCGCGCTCCTGCCAGACCCCCGCGAAGCTGCTGATTCCCCCCCCCGGGGCCCCCGCGAGGGAGGGAGCCCCGGAGCACCCGACGAAGGCGCAACAGACCCGGTGAGTGCAACGGAGAGGAGGGGGCGTCGGGGCTCATTGTCGGAGCTCGCCCCGCCCCTCCAGTAACCCGCCGGTTGTGCCTCAAGGCCCGAAGGGCCCACAGTGGTGCCGGGTCCCCCGAGGGGGGCCCCGCCTGCCCACAGTTCTGGTCCCGAGCCCGCGAGGCTCCGTCACGGCCCCTGGGGCCCCCATTGATGCCGGGTCCCCCGAGGGGGGGCCCCGCCTGCCCACAGATTTGTCCTTGAGCCCCAAGATGGCTCCCACGTGGCCCTGACTTCCCGAGCCCAGAGAGGCTCCTCCATTCGGCCGATTCCCCCTGAGCCTGGGAGGCTCCACCCTCACCCATTGCTCCGAGCCTGAGGAGGCTCCCACGTGTCCCTGACCCCCGAGCCTGCAAGGCTACATCCAAACCCCTCAGCGGCCCAGCACTTCGTGGGCCGCTGCCACGTTTAGGTTTGCCCCGGGCCCCTTGCAGCCCATTATGGACATCGAGACTTTAAGGCGCCCTTGCCTCAGGAAGGCCATCTGGCCTAGGGGGCGCTACGGACTATCATCAAAGTGTTGCTAGGAATTCTTATGTGTTGCCCTGCTGATGGGGGCCTCTGTGGTGTGCTGTACCTTGCCATTCCTTCCCTCCTGTATAACCTTGCCTCATGTATGTCTATACTGGTTAGAGTGAGTTCTATTGCTGGTTCTATGAGACCCCGGGGCGGGACGTATTCTATGCTAAGCTCCTGGTGATTGTGTTCTAGTCCTAGTCCGAGGAAGCTCCCAGTGAATATGTGTTCTAATGCTAGATCGATCATGTGCCTACCCCTGGCAGGGGCCCCTTGGCCCTGCCCTGTTCTTTCCCCTTGTAACCCCTGCCGTACCTCGAGCCCCTTGTAAGGTGTATGTTCCTATGTGTCCTTCGTAATACAAAGACTATTTTCATATATATACTTGGTGTGGAGTTCCTTTTGTGGGGGGGCCCGGGAGGTTGTTGTTGGTGGGTGCGTGCGCAAATGCTTCACACATGTCCTCCGAGATAGGCCTGACTGCCCGCGCCGCGTTACCTAGAGGGCGAGCAGGGGTCGACTTTATATAGGAGTGGTGGTCTCTGACTGGCTGTGGCGCAAGCCCTGGCCGGCCGGGGGTCCCATTTCCTACACTGGTGGCTAGCGGTGGGATCCGGACTTGTGTTTGCGCAGTACCACAACGATAACTGGCCTCCCTACAAAACTCTGCATTGTAAATGGTCGCAAAGAAAGGAGATTATTGCTTTTAAGAGGTTACTTAAATGTCTGTTCTGTGAAAAATGTATTCTGGTACGCTATGGGTTAGGTGGCCCTAGCTCGGGAGGGTAGATCAACTCCCTAGTGCAATGGGTTTTTCTGGATTCACCAGAAGGGTGGGATCCAGTGGTGGCAGCGTAATTGTGTTCAATGTGCATGGTCCCTGTCCCTTCCCTGGAGTAATGATACCTGTGCCACATGGGTCGGGTCAGGTTGCTAAAAATGTCTGTTCTGTGGAAATGTTTAATGATTAATAGAAATACCCGTTCTGTGGAGAGTTTTTTAGGGTTACTTAAATGTCCGTTCTGTGGAAAAATGTGTACGTATGCACTGTGAGTTAGGTGCCCCTAGCTTGGGAGGGTAAATCATCTCCCTAGTGTAATTTGGTTTTCTGGATTCACCAGGAGGGTGGGATCCAGTGGTGGTTGTGTAATTGTGTTCAAATGTGAAGGGTCCTTGTCCCTAGAGTAATGGTACCTGTGCCCCGAGGGTCGGGTTGAGGAATCAGGGGCGGTGGAAAACTGTCTTACCGGTCTAGGGGACGGTGTGTGGATGAATGTTGAGGTGCGCTGAGTAATGGAGTGTAAGTCCTCTGGGATGGGGAGCTTGCTGAAACAACGATAATCCTGTCCTTCCTTACCCCGTTGAATGTGGTTGACGCATCATGTGTTCCGTATCCCGCTGGATGCGTTTTAGGCGTCAGGTGTCGCCCTGGCTGAATTTATGTTAAGTTGTATCCCGGACAAGGAAGACCTGCTGGCGCTGCCGCGGCTTGCCTTGGGGAGAGCTGAACACTGAGACTCCTCTTGTTGCGTTTTAGGCGTCAGGTGTCGCCCTGGCTGAATTTATCTTAAGTGGTATCCCTGTTGTGTTTTAGGCGTCAGGTGTCGCCCTGGCTGAATGTATGTTAAGTTGTATCCCGGACAAGGAAGACCTGCTGGTGCGGCCGCGGCTTGCCTTGGGGAGAGCTGAACACTGAGACTCCTCTTGTTGCGTTTTAGGCGTCAGGTGTCGCCCTGGTTGAATTTATCTTAAGTGGTATCCCTGTTGTGTTTTAGGCGTCAGGTGTCGCCCTGGCTGAATGTATGTTAAGTTGTATCCCGGACAAGGAAGACCTGCTGGCGCGGCCGCGGCTTGCCTTGGGGAGAGCTGAACGCTTAGTTCCCAGGTGGAAGACCAGTGGAGGGAGGAAGTTCCAAGACTGGTAGGAAAGTGTGTTCTGAGGGTGTTTCTCCTGGGAGAACGCGGAACCTCAGAAGTAGAGGTAGGGTGGGGCATTCTTGCCCGTGACCTCTGGCAAGCCTGAGGGTGCGGACCCTAGGTGGAAGGAACAGTGGTAGTCGTGGCTACCCTGAGAAAGGGAGTGGAGAAGGGCTATTGTGGGCCCGGGGTTACCACCCCCCACTTCGGATTAGCAGGGACCAGTGGTATCTGGATGGCTTAGGGCCTGGTCCTAGTCATGGACAACTCAGGAGTACCAGGTGGGTAGCCTGGTTGGGCCTATGTCTTCATTTTTTTTTGTTAAATTTTTTATTTTTATTTTATCTTTTATTATTTTTAGTCTGTGTATGTCTATCGGTCCGGCGGTGCGGGCCGCGTCCAAATTCTATCGCCCTGCAGCAGGGAAGTCCATCACGGTAGTGATTGGTCTGCCCTGTGTTTGGGCTGGGAGGGGCATGTGTTGGACTTGGCCCGTCTGGTAGGTCCGCCCCTGAAGTTTGGTGCTTAGTATATGTGTCCGGGGAATGGTGATTCCCTTCTGAGTGTGTGTGTGGTGAGAGAGACCTGCCTCCCATAGGAATGCATGGGGAATGTATGTGGCTCTGGTAGTTCCTGATGCGTGGGGGCGTGCCGGGTCGTGTTTGGTATGTGTGCGCTCGTGAGGTTGAATGCTACAAGATGATGTATGCAGCATGTGTGTGACTAGAAGGGAAGTGCCACTTCTAGACTTTGGTGCCTGTGTGCAGTAGGTGTGCTGGTGTATGATTGGCTGAAGCCGGCTGGGCCTTCCCCACCAGGCTGGCTCCACCCCCTAGGGTGCGTCCAGTGCCCCTGGCCTGGCCAGTAGCATGAAATTCCTTATAACCAGTTCTGGCTGGTTCTCTCCCTGCCTGCCCCTTTTGGAGACAAAGGGAGCTCCTGTATAAAAGGGGGGTGGGCCCTCTTCTCTCTCTCTTCTTCTTCCTGCTTGGGACCCTGCCAGGGTCGTGCTGCTGCTTGGGGCTCAGGGAAGGGCGTGCCTCCCTGGGCCCTGCTCTGCTCCTGAACTACCTACTTCATGGACTTTCTATAGACCCGGTTGTCTACTCTTCTAGCGCTTGGGGAGCGCTTTTTCTGCAGTCCCAGCGCCTGGGGCGCTTCACCTATGCTCCTAGCGCTCAGGAGCACTCTCTTGCTGACCTAGCGCCTCGGGGCGCTTCATTCATGCCCTCGCGCTAGGAGCGCTATATCCAACCAGACCGGTGCCCACCCGGTGTCTGCCTCGTGCGACGAAGATACTATCACCCCAGCGAGAGCCTACCTCGCTTTATCGCCTGCCCTGGTGCCTTACGAGGAAGCCTACTCCTCGTCAATTTCCCCCCGTGTTCACCGCCGCCGCCCGGGACCCTGGTGATGTCATCCCCGGGCCGCGCTGGGATTGGCTGCCGGCCCGGGATTCCCCCCAGCGTCATCCCCCAGGCCGCGCCGTGATTGGCTGCCGGCCCGAGAGAAGGAGAGAGGCCGGCCGAAGAAGGACACCGAAGCAGGAGCGGCGAGAGCCCACTCCGCGCTCCTGCCAGACCCCCGCGAAGCTGCTGATTCCCCCCCCCGGGGCCCCCGCGAGGGAGGGAGCCCCGGAGCACCCGACGAAGGCGCAACAGACCCGGTGAGTGCAACGGAGAGGAGGGGGCGTCGGGGCTCATTGTCGGAGCTCGCCCCGCCCCTCCAGTAACCCGCCGGTTGTGCCTCAAGGCCCGAAGGGCCCACAGTGGTGCCGGGTCCCCCGAGGGGGGCCCCGCCTGCCCACAGTTCTGGTCCCGAGCCCGCGAGGCTCCGTCACGGCCCCTGGGGCCCCCATTGATGCCGGGTCCCCCGAGGGGGGGCCCCGCCTGCCCACAGATTTGTCCTTGAGCCCCAAGATGGCTCCCACGTGGCCCTGACTTCCCGAGCCCAGAGAGGCTCCTCCATTCGGCCGATTCCCCCTGAGCCTGGGAGGCTCCACCCTCACCCATTGCTCCGAGCCTGAGGAGGCTCCCACGTGTCCCTGACCCCCGAGCCTGCAAGGCTACATCCAAACCCCTCAGCGGCCCAGCACTTCGTGGGCCGCTGCCACGTTTAGGTTTGCCCCGGGCCCCTTGCAGCCCATTATGGACATCGAGACTTTAAGGCGCCCTTGCCTCAGGAAGGCCATCTGGCCTAGGGGGCGCTACGGACTATCATCAAAGTGTTGCTAGGAATTCTTATGTGTTGCCCTGCTGATGGGGGCCTCTGTGGTGTGCTGTACCTTGCCATTCCTTCCCTCCTGTATAACCTTGCCTCATGTATGTCTATACTGGTTAGAGTGAGTTCTATTGCTGGTTCTATGAGACCCCGGGGCGGGACGTATTCTATGCTAAGCTCCTGGTGATTGTGTTCTAGTCCTAGTCCGAGGAAGCTCCCAGTGAATATGTGTTCTAATGCTAGATCGATCATGTGCCTACCCCTGGCAGGGGCCCCTTGGCCCTGCCCTGTTCTTTCCCCTTGTAACCCCTGCCGTACCTCGAGCCCCTTGTAAGGTGTATGTTCCTATGTGTCCTTCGTAATACAAAGACTATTTTCATATATATACTTGGTGTGGAGTTCCTTTTGTGGGGGGGCCCGGGAGGTTGTTGTTGGTGGGTGCGTGCGCAAATGCTTCACACATGTCCTCCGAGATAGGCCTGACTGCCCGCGCCGCGTTACCTAGAGGGCGAGCAGGGGTCGACTTTATATAGGAGTGGTGGTCTCTGACTGGCTGTGGCGCAAGCCCTGGCCGGCCGGGGGTCCCATTTCCTACACATACACACACCATCCTTCCTACAGTCTTAAGAAGACAAGTGGAGCATGCACACTCATGCATGTACACACCATCCTTCCTACAGTCTTAAGAAGAGAAGTGGAGCATGCAGACACTCATGCATGCATACACCACCCTTCCTACAGTCTTAAGAAGACAAGTGGAGCATGCTGCCACTCATGCATGAACACACCATCCTTCCTACAGTCTTAAGAAGACAGGTGGAGCATGCTGCCACTCATGCATGCACACACCATCCTTCCTACAGTCTGAAAAAGACAAGTGGAGCATGCTGCCACTCATGCATATACACACACCATCCTTCCTACAGTCTTAAGAAGACAAGTGGCGCATGCACACTCATGCATGTACACACCATCCTTCCTACAGTCTTAAGAAGACAAGTTGAGCATGCTGCCACTCATGCATGCACAGAGACTCCTGAATGGGCACACACCATCCTTCCTACAGTCTTAAGAAGACAAGTGGAGCATGCAGACACTCATGCATGCACACACCATCCTTCCTCCAGCCTGAAGAAGACAAGTGGAGCATGCTGCCACTCATGCATGAACACACCGTCCTTCCTACAGTCTTAAGAAGACAAGTGGAGCATGCTGCCACTCATGCATGCACACACCATCCTTCCTACAGTCTGAAGAAGACAAGTGGAGCATGCAGCCACTCATGCATACACACACCATCCTTCCTACAGTCTTAAGAAGACAAGTGGAGCATGCACACTCATGCATGTACACACCATCCTTCCTACAGTCTTAAGAAGACAAGTGGAGCATGCACACTCATGCATGTACACACCATCCTTCCTACAGGCTTAAGAAGACAAGTGGAGCATGCACACTCATGCATGCACAAACCATCCTTCTTACAGTCTGAAGAAGACAAGTGGAGCATGCAGACACTCATGCATGCACACACCGTCCTTCCTACAGTCTTAAGAAGACAAGTGGAGCATGCTGCCACTCATGCATGCACACACCATCCTTCCTACAGTCTGAAGAAGACAAGTGGAGCATGCAACCACTCATGCATACACACACCATCCTTCCTACAGTCTTAAGAAGACAAGTGGAGCATGCACACTCATGCATGTACACACCATCCTTCCTACAGTCTTAAGAAGACAAGTGGAGCATGCACACTCATGCATGTACACACCATCCTTCCTACAGGCTTAAGAAGACAAGTGGAGCATGCACACTCATGCATGCACAAACCATCCTTCTTACAGTCTGAAGAAGACAAGTGGAGCATGCAGACACTCATGCATGCACACACCGTCCTTCCTACAGTCCTAAGAAGACAAGTGGAGCATGCTGCCACTCATGCATGCACACACCATCCTTCCTACAGTCTTAAGAAGACAAGTGGAGCATGCTGCCACTCATGCATGCACACACCATCCTTCCTACAGTCTGAAAAAGACAAGTGGAGCATGCTGCCACTCATGCATGCACACGCCATCCACCCTACAGTCTTAAGAAGACAAGTGGAGCATGCTGCCACTCATGCATGCACACACCATCCTTCCTACAGTCTTAAGAAGACAAATGGATCATGCAGACACTCATGCATGCACACACCATCCTTCCTCCAGTCTTAAGAAGACATGTGGAGCATGCTGCCACTCATGCATGCACACACCATCCTTCCTACAGTTTTAAGAAGACAAGTGGAGCATGCAGACACTCATGCATGCACACACCATCCTTCCTCCAGTCTTAAGAAGAGAAGTGGAGCATGCAGACACTCATGCATGCACACACCATCCTTCCTACAGTCTTAAGAAGATAAGTGGAGCATGCTGCCACTCATGCATGCACACACCATCCTTCCTACAGTCTGAAGAAGACAAGTGGAGCATGCAGCCACTCATGCATACACACACCATCCTTCCTACAGTCTTAAGAAGACAAGTGGAGCATGCACACTCATGCATGTACATACCATCCTTCCTACAGTCTTAAGAAGACAAGTGGAGCATGCACACTCATGCATGTACACACCATCCTTCCTACAGTCTTAAGAAGACAAGTGGAGCATGCACACTCATGCATGTACACACCATCCTTCCTACAGTCTTAAGAAGACAAGTTGAGCATGCTGCCACTCATACATGCACAGAGACTCCTGAATGGGCACACACCATCCTTCCTACAGTCTTAAGAAGACAAGTGGAGCATGCTGCCACTCATACATGCACAGAGACTCCTGAATGGGCACACACCATCCTTCCTACAGTCTTAAGAAGACAAGTGGAGCATGCAGACACTCATGCATGCACACACCATCCTTCCTCCAGCCTGAAGAAGACAAGTGCAGCATGCTGCCACTCATGCATGAACACACCGTCCTTCCTACAGCCTGAAGAAGACAAGTGGAGCATGCAGACACTCATGCATGCACACACCATCCTTCCTACAGTCTGAAGAAGACAAGTGGAGCATGCAGCCACTCATGCATACACACACCATCCTTCCTACAGTCTTAAGAAGACAAGTGGAGCATGCACACTCATGCATGTACACACCATCCTTCCTACAGTCTTAAGAAGACAAGTGGAGCATGCACACTCATGCATGTACACACCATCCTTCCTACAGGCTTAAGAAGACAAGTGGAGCATGCAGACACTCATGCATGCACACACCGTCCTTCCTACAGTCTTAAGAAGACAAGTGGAGCATGCTGCCACTCATGCATGCACACACCATCCTTCCTACAGTCTTAAGAAGACAAGTGGAGCATGCTGCCACTCATGCATGCACACACCATCCTTCCTACAGTCTGAAAAAGACAAGTGGAGCATGCTGCCACTCATGCATGCACACGCCATCCTCCCTACAGTCTTAAGAAGACAAGTGGAGCATGCTGCCACTCATGCATGCACACACCATCCTTCCTACAGTCTTAAGAAGACAAATGGAGCATGCAGACACTCATGCATGCACACACCATCCTTCCTCCAGTCTTAAGAAGACATGTGGAGCATGCTGCCACTCATGCATGCACACACCATCCTTCCTACAGTCTTAAGAAGACAAGTGGAGCATGCAGACACTCATGCATGCACACACCATCCTTCCTCCAGTCTTAAGAAGAGAAGTGGAGCATGCAGACACTCATGCAGGCACACACCATCCTTCCTACAGTCTTAAGAAGACAAGTGGAGCATGCTGCCACTCATGCATGCACACACCATTCTTCCTCCAGCCTGAAGCAGACAAGTGGAGCATGCTGCCACTCATTCATAAACACACCGTCCTTCCTACAGTCTTAAGAAGACAAGTGGAGCATGCTGCCACTCATGCATCCACACACCATCCTTCCTACAGTCTGAAGAAGACAAGTGGAGCATGCTGCCACTCATGCATGCACACACCATCCTTCCTACAGTCTTAAGAAGACAAGTAGAGCATGCTGCCACTCATGCATGCACACACCTTCGTCCCTACAGTCTGAAGAAGACAAGTGGAGCATGCAGACACTCATGCATGCACACACCATCCTTCCTCCAGTCTTAAGAAGACAAGTGGGGCATGCTGCCACTCATGCATGCACACACCATCCTTCCTACAGTCTGAAGAAGACAAGTGGAGCATGCTGCCACTCATGCATGCACACACCATCCTTCCTACAGTCTGAAGAAGACAAGTGGAGCATGCTGCCACTCATGCATACACACACCATCCTTCCTACAGTCTGAAGAAGACAAGTGGAGCATGCAGACACTCATGCATGCACACACCATCCTTCCTCCAGTCTTAAGAAGACAAGTGGCGCATGCTGCCACTCATGCATGCACACACCATCCTTCCTACAGTCGGAAGAAGGCAAGTGGAGCATGCTGCCACTCATGCATGCACACACCATCCTTCCTACCATCTTAAGAAGACAAGTGGAGCATGCTGCCACTCATGCATGCACAAACCATCCTTCCTACAGTCTTAAGAAGACAAGTAGAGCATGCACACTAATGCATGCACACACCATGCTTCCTACAGTCTTAAGAAGACAAGTGGAGCATGCAGACACTCATGCATGCACACACCGTCCTTCCTACATTCTTAAGAAGACAAGTGGAGCATGCTGCCACTCATGCATGCACACACCATTCTTCCTCCAGCCTGAAGAAGACAAGTGGAGCATGCTGCCACTCATGCATGAACACACCGTCCTTCCTACAGTCTTAAGAAGACAAGTGGAGCATGCTGCCACTCATGCATGCACACACCATCCTTCCTACAGTCTGAAGAAGACAAGTGGAGCATGCAGACACTCATGCATGCACACACCATCCTTCCTCTAGTCTTAAGAAGCCAAGTGGGGCATGCTGCCACTCATGCATGCACACACCATCCTTCCTACAGTCTTAAGAAGACAAGTGGAGCATGCTGCCACTCATGCATACACACACCATCCTTCCTACAGTCTTAGGAAGACAAGTGGAGCATGCTGCCACTCATGCATGCACACACCACCCTTCCTACAGCCTTAGGAAGACAAGTGGAGCATGCAGACACTCATGCATGCACACACCATCCTTCCTACAGTCTTAAGAAGACAAGTGGAGCATGCTGCCACTCATGCATGCACACACCATCCTTCCTACAGTCGGAAGAAGACAAGTGGAGCATGCTGCCACTCATGCATGCACAAACCATCCTTCCTACAGTCTTAAGAAGACAAGTGGAGCATGCTGCCACTCATGCATGCACACACCATCGTTCCTACAGCCTTAGGAACACAAGTGGAGCATGCAGACACTCATGCATGCACACACCATCCTTCCTACAGTCTTAAGAAGACAAGTGGAGCATGCTGCCACTCATGCATGCACACACCATCCTTCCTACAGTCTTAAGAAGACAAGTGGAGCATGCTGCCACTCATGCATGCACAAACCATCCTCCCTACAGTCTGAAGAAGACAAGTGGAGCATGCTGCCACTCATGCATGCACACACCATGCTTCCTACAGTCTGAAGACGACAAGTGGAGCATGCTGCCACTCATGCATGCACACACCATCCTTCCTACAGTCTTAAGAAGACAGGTGGAGCATGCTGCTACTCATGCATGCACACACCATCCTTCCTACAGTCTTAAAAAGACAAGTGGAGCATGCACACTAATGCATGCACACACCATGCTTCCTACAGTATTAAGAAGACAAGTGGAGCATGCTGCCAGTCATGCATGCACACAACATCCTTCCTACAGTCTGAAGAAGACAAGTGGAGCATGCAGACACTCATGCATGCACACACCATCCTTCCTCCAGTCTTAAGAAGACAAGTGGCGCATGCTGCCACTCATGCATGCACACACCATCCTTCCTACAGTCTTAAGAAGACAAGTGGAGCATGCTGCCACTCATGCATACACACACCATCCTTCCTACAGTCTTAAGGAGACAAGTGGAGCATGCACACTCATGCATGTACACACCATCCTTCCTACAGTCTTAAGAAGAGAAGTGGAGCATGCAGACACTCATGCATGCACACACCACCCTTCCTACAGTCTTAAGAAGACAAGTGGAGCATGCTGCCACTCATGCATGAACACACCATCCTTCCTACAGTCTTAAGAAGACAAGTGGAGCATGCTGCCACTCATGCATGCACACACCATCCTTCCTACAGTCTGAAAAAGACAAGTGGAGCATGCTGCCACTCATGCATACACACACCATCCTTCCTACAGTCTTAAGAAGACAAGTGGCGCATGCACACTCATGCATGTACACACCATCCTTCCTACAGTCTTAAGAAGACAAGTTGAGCATGCTGCCACTCATGCATGCACAGAGACTCCTGAATGGGCACACACCATCCTTCCTACAGTCTTAAGAAGACAAGTGGAGCATGCAGACACTCATGCATGCACACACCATCCTTCCTCCAGCCTGAAGAAGACAAGTGGAGCATGCTGCCACTCATGCATGAACACACCGTCCTTCCTACAGTCTTAAGAAGACAAGTGGAGCATGCTGCCACTCATGCATGCACACACCATCCTTCCTACAGTCTGAAGAAGACAAGTGGAGCATGCAGCCACTCATGCATACACACACCATCCTTCCTACAGTCTTAAGAAGACAAGTGGAGCATGCACACTCATGCATGTACACACCATTGTGAGAAGTTGGCCTGATATGTAGTGTTTCCAATTCTGGAACCACTGGGTATCAGTCCAAACAAACCCCAAAGATGTCAGGTTGTAAGTCAACCTTGTTAGACAAGCTATCCTAGTGGTAGCATGGACTAAGCAGCCTTAAAGGCTTAACTTAAGAGGTCGTGTTAAGCGAGCTGTTTTACCACATACAATCCTGTAATCAAATGAAAGGACACCACACAAGTATATATTATAAAAATATATGTATTTATTTCTAAATTACTCCCCAGTACTCTTTATGAGGAAAGGGGCACAAGCGTTAAATCAAAAGCACAGTTAAACATATAAAGTTGCACAATTATGGATGAGGGCGGGTGGCCACTCGGACCATATACTAAAAAAATGGTATAAGGAACACTTATCGAACAGTGGTTAGGCCTAGGGCCTAGAGATTCACTGGGAGCAGTCAGGACTAGCAATGATGAAGTCGGGAGTAGCCCACAGGAGACGGGTGCAGCACGGAAAGTGCGGCGCGCACCAATGCAATGTCAATGGTGCGTAAAAGTTAGTTAAAGTGAATTAAAAGATACTTCCGCTGAACCTAGAGACACAAAACTTTAGACACAGACCCTAGAGGTGTGTACCAGTGTATGTACACCGGCGTTGCAATGTTACCTCACCCACAGGCCGTGGGTGCACAGGGTCGAAGTGGCGTCGGGTCTCGACACGCAGGTTCTTGGTGCTTGGAGCGGTTGCAGCTGCAGGCGAAGTGAAGCAGAAGTGTCCGGTGCGATCCAAGGGTGGATCGAAGTAGAAAAGTACCTGAAAGCAGAGGGGACAGAGTCTGGGTCACTCAGCAGTGACCAGGGTGGAACCAGGACGGAACCAGGCAATGTCGGGCGCAATCAGGTGGTTGTCGATAGGCTTCTCTCCGCTGTCACGTGGGCTCTGGGGCATCTGCGACGTCCAGGAGCGGGTCACGATCTGTCCCACGTAGGCTCTCGCCGTCAGCACCGTCGGCTTCAAGATTGCAGCAAACAGCACTTGGCAAAAGCAATCCACGCGGAACCGGGAGATTGCTTATCACTCGAACCAGGAGGGTCAGAGTGGGGGCTCCTTTTCACAGGAGCTGGTGCAGATCTGGAGCAACCAGAAAAGCGAGTCGTATTTCAAGTTTCGTCGGCACAGGAGCCACAAGCCAGCTGGCAAGTGACCGGGCCAACGCGTCGAGCCCACACAAGCAGAAGGGCCCCACGCAGCACTCGTCGAGTGTGGAGGGGTGAGCTTTGGTGCAAGTGGAGCTCGGGGCTGGGGCTTCTCAAACCCCGGTGCACAGCTTCGAGGATCACTCGTGGGCTGCACGGTCAGCGTCTCGTGGCCTTTTCAAGATGGCGTGCCCCACGCTTCCGGTCGCCTCCACTGGTCTCAGCTCTGCAGGGACTGTGGATCGGGCAGGTAGAAGGCAGGCAAGCTTGATCTCGTCGATCTCTGTCGCTCGAGTTCCGGCGGGAACTGCAACAAAGCAAGGGTCGAGGGCTGGATGGTACCTGTTTGCACAGGGTGGTCACTCCTTGACCACAAGGGAGATTCTTCAGTCTTCTAACGTCGTGTAGAAAGTCGAAGGGTCCAGAATTCGTTTCTTATGTTTCTTCAGGATGATCTGAGTTGCATTGGCACTGCTCCCCCTCTTATTCGAATCTGGGGGGTTGGACATCCTGCTAGGTCCCCTCCTATGGGTGGGACCCAGGAAGGGGGTGGTTACACCCCTCTCCTTTGATCCTGGCCGCGCTGGGACAGGGGCTGGGAGGCCCCAGAACCGGTTTGGCCGGATTATGCAAGGGGCAGCCTTGTGCTCCCCAGGCAGTGTCTGGTTTCTTTGAAACCTCCCTACTCCAATCCACTATCTCCTGTCTGGGGTGGTTTGACACCGCCCTGTGACAGGAAACTCTTTGTCCAGGCCTCCTCTGCCGAGTTTCGGTCAGCAGCAGGAGGCCAGACCCGTGTCTGTGGCAGGGGCATCCATTTTGTGGATCTGAGGCTCATTTTAAATCAACCGCGTTTCAGTAAAGTAACATGTCTTCTCCCTCTAGAAGGGTGGAATGCTACCCCCGTCGCCAGAACTGGCAAGGGGGTAGTATTCCAATTCGTATGACACCTTACACGACATGTTTTGATAAAGCCAAACCAAAGTTGCTATATAACCGCGAGGATTATAAGGCGCTTAAGAGTATATGGTATGGCATTATCCCGGATCAGCTTAGGGAGTTGTTCCCGACAGCTGCAGACAGGCTCAGCTCATGCCAGAGCTCCATCTCACATAAAACCACGCACTCTGCCTCCAGGATTGATGAGGCCTTCCATAGGAGTGGCTTACAGGCTATATATGTGTCCAGATATAGGTTTAGATATAGGTATACTATATCTAAGCAAGGGGTGACTACACCCACTTGCCCCAGCTGAGTGATCAGCCAGTTGTGTCAATTTAAGAACCAGCCAGGGGTGGCAAAAGCTATGCTTCAGCCCCTGGTAGGCCTTGGTGGCACCTATGCCCTGAGCACCTATAGTGCATGGTACAGGGGCTGACAAGGAGTCCATTTCCAATTGTGGTATGTACCTATAGCACATGTATTATAAATTTAGAGAGAGAACAGCAGGCTGGGGGTCTGATTAGCAGGCCCACAGCCTCAGTTAGTCGAAAACCAGTGAAGCAAAAAGCAAAAATTGGGGTGACCATAGGATAGCAGACCCTACTCTCCTACACAACCCCCCCCCCCCAAACGCAGGGACATTAAACTTAACCTTGACCAGATAAGTCTTCATGTTCTAAGTGGAAGTAACTGGAGAGACCATCTGCATTACCATGGTCAGTCCCTGGGCGGTGCTCCACTGTAAAGTCCATCCCCTGTAGGGAAATGGACCACCTGAGCAGTTTGGGATTTTCACCCTTCATCTGATTTAGCCACAAGAGGGGCTTATGGTCTGTCTGAATTAGGAAGTGAGTACCAAACAAGTATGGCCTCAACTTCTTCAGGGCCCAAACCACAGCAAAGGCCTCCCTCTCAATAGCTGACCAACGTTTCTCCCTGGGGGTCAGCCTTCTGCTAATAAAAGCAATGGGCTGGTCTTGACCATCTTGATTAAGTTGTGAAAGCACAGCTCCCACCCCCAACTCAGAAGCATCTGTCTGTACAATGAACTGTTTGGAGTAGTCAGGACTCTTCAGGATAGGTGCAGAGCACATGGCCTTCTTCAGGTCATCAAATGCCTTTTGACAGCTAACTGTCCACTGAACCTTTTTGGGCATCTTCTTGGATGTCAAGTCATTCAATGGTGTCACAATGGACCCATAGTTCTTTACAAATTTTCTGTAATACCCAGTCAGGCCCAAGAAGGCTCTGACTTGTGTCTGGGTAGTTGGAGGAGCCCAGTCCTGTATGGTCTGATCTTGCTCTCCAGTGGTTGAACTTGACCCCCACCTACTAGGTGGCCCAAGTACACAACCTTGCTCTGCCCTATCTGGCACTTAGTAGCCTTGATAGTCAGGCCTGCCTTCTGCAGGGTCTCCAGAACCTTCTTCAGGTGGATCAGGTGATCCTCCCAGGTGGAGCTAAAGACAGCAATATCATCTAGATATGCTGCACAAAAGTCATCCAACCCAGCAAGGACTTGATTCACCAACCTTTGGAAGGTGGCAGGTGCATTCTTCAAACCAAAGGGCATTACCACAAACTGATAATGCCCACTAGGGGTAGAGAATGCTGTTTTGGCTTTTGACTCTTCAGCTAGTCTGATTTGCCAGTAGCCAGCTGTCAAATCAAATGTGCTCAGAAACTTGGCAGAAGCCAATTTATCAATGAGCTCATCTGCTCTTGGAATGGGATGAGCATCTGTCCTAGTGACAGCATTGAGACCTCTGTAGTCCACACAAAACCTCATTTCTCTCTTCCCATCTTTGGTATGAGGTTTTGGCACAAGGACCACTGGGCTAGCCCATGGGCTCTCTGATGGCTCAATCACTCCAAGCTCCAACATCTTTTGCACCTCAGCCTTTATACAATCCCTGACATGGTCAGGTTGCCTGTAGATCTTATTCTTCACAGGCAGATTGTCACCAGTGTCCACCTCATGGGTGCACCAGTTAGTCTAGCTGGGTGTGAGTGAAAACAAATGTCTGTGGGCCTGCAACACCTGTCTGCAGTCCACCTGTTGCTGCTCAGTGAGGCTGCCTGCCAAGGCTACTCCATCAACTGAACCACCATCAGGGTTCTGGGAAAGCAGGTCTGGGAGAGGGTCACTCTCTTCCTCCTGTTCCCCATCTGTGGCCATGAGGAGACTCATGTCCTCCCTGTCAACAAATGCTTTCAACCGATTTACATGGAGCACCCTGTGGGGGCTCCTAGGGGTACCAAAGTCAACCAAGTAGGTGACTTCTCCCTTCTTTTCAATGATAGGGTAGGGTCCAGTCCATTGGTCCTGGAGAGCTGCTGGCCCCACTGGGTCCAACACCCACACCTTCTGCCCTGGCTGGTACTCAACCAGAACAGCCTTTTGGTCATGCCAAGCTTTCTGTAATTCTTGACTTGCCTCAAGGTTTTTGGATGCTCTCTCCATGTATTCAGCCATCCTGGAGCGGAGACCAAGTACATAGTCCACAATGTCTAGTTTAGGCTTTTTGAGAGGTAACTCCCATCCTTCCTTCACCAAACTCAATGGACCCCTTACAGGGTGGCCAAACAAAAGTTCAAAAGGGCTGTAGCCAACCCCCTTCTGTGGGACCTCTCTGTAAGCAAAGAGCAAGCAGGGTAAAAGGATGTCCCATTTCCGCCTAAGCTTCTCTGGTAAACCTTTTATCATTCCCTTTAGGGTCTTGTTGAACCTTTCAACAAGCCCATTGCACTGTGGATGGTAGGGTGTGGTAAACTTATAGTTTACTCCACACTCTTTCCACATTGCTTTCAAGTATCCAGACATAAAGTTAGTACCTCTGTCTGAAAGAACCTCCTTTGGAAAGCCCACTCTTGAGAAAACTGCAATGAGGGCTTTTGCCACCACAGGAGCTGTGGTGGTCCTCAGGGGAATTGCCTCTGGATACCTGGTGGCATGATCCACTACCACCAGTATACATCTGTGCCCAGATGCTGTTGGAGGATCCATGGGACCCACAATGTCTATTCCAACTCTTTCAAAGGGTACCCCCACCACAGGTAGTGGTATCAGGGGGGCCTTTGTTGTGCCACCTGACTTACCACTGGCTTGGCAAGTGACACAGGAGCGACAAAACTCCTTGACATTTTCTGACATGTGAGGCCAGTGAAAGTGTGGAACAAGCCTGTCCCAAGTCTTATTCTGGCCTAGGTGTCCTGCAAGGGGAATATCATGGGCCAAGGTAAGAAGGAAGCCCCTAAACTTCAAAGGTATAACCAACCTCCTGGTTGTGCCAGGCTTGGGGTCTCTAGCCTCTGAATAAAGGAGTCCTTCATCCCAATACACTTTATGGGTACCTTGAGCATTCCCTGCAGCCTCAGCAGCAGCTTGCTGTCTGAGGGGTTCAAGTGAAGGGCAATCTAATTGGGCCTGCCCCAGGTCTGCCCTTGAGGGTCCCCCTGTCCCCAGAAACTCAACCTGATCAGGTTCAAGCTCCTCTGAGACAGTCTCCTCTTGGACTGCAGAATCAGTTTCCTGTGAAACTTGATCCTCAATCTGGGGCAAGTGGGAAGGCACAGCCTTAACCCTCTTGCTCCTTCTCTTGGGTTGTGGTTGGTCTATTGTTTCAAGATCCACCACTGGTTCAGGAAGGCACTTCTTAGCCTGAGACCTTGTCACTGCAAGGACATGAGCTGAAATCCCTAGCATTTCTGCATGAGTCCTGTACTCCACTTCTGACCAAACTGAGCTTTCAAGATCATTGCCTAACAGACAGTCTACTGGGAGGTCTGCACTCACAACAACTTCCTTTAGGCCATCTACCCCTCCCCAGGAGAAGTTCACAACAGCCACACTATGTGAAGTAGTGGAGTTGCTTGCATTGGTCACTAGGTAACTTTCACCTAGTACAATCTGTCCAGGGTCCACAAAGTCAGGTGTCACCATTGTGACACTGGCACAAGTGTCCCTGTAGGCCTGAGCCAGTTTCTCATTGATTAAGGGAGTCTGCCTATATTTGCCCAGGTTACTGGGGCTTACTGCAGTGGGCAACGATAAGTCCACATCATATAGGAGAACTGCCTGTGTGGGGATTCTGACTAGGCCAGATTCCACCTCAGTACCCAGGGTCAACCCTACTAAACCCTTTGGCTGTGTACCACCACTGTTAACTGTACTAGGGGGTGCAGGTGCTTTAGGAGCTGCAGTGGTGGGGACTGGATTTTTCTTAGTGCATTCACTGCCCCAGTGTGAAACTGATTTGCAGGTATTACACCAAGGTTTCTTTGGGCCATCATTCTTCTTTTTCTTGTTTCCATTTTGGGAACCCCCCTCCTTATTGCTAGTTTGGGGGCCTGAAGACTTCTGGTCCTTTTCTTTATCTTTCTGATTCCCACCCTTCTGGTCTGTTTTCTTCTGGTCACCTTGGTTCTGGTTTTTCTGCTTAATCCTTGTTCTGACCCATTTGTCTGCCTTCTTTCCCAATTCTTGGGGAGAGGTCAAATCAGAGTCAACAAGGTATTGATGCAACAGCTGGTTCTGACAGTTATTAAGGATCTGCTCTCTCATCATAAGATTGTACAATCCTGTATAGTCTGAAACTTTACTTCCCTGCAGCCAACCCTCCAGAGCCTTAGTGGCACAATCTACAAAATCAGTCCAGTCCTGAGTCTGTGCTTTTTGGGTGTCTCTGAACAACAACCTGTATTGCTCAGTGGTTAGGCCAAACCCTTCAATAAGAGCACTCTTCAGAACAGAGTAGTTTTTGGCATTCTCAGGTCTAACAGTGAGGAGCCTGTCCCTCCCTTTCTCAGAAAAGGAGTACCATAAAATTGCTGCCCACTGATCCTCAGGGACCTGCTGTACCATGCAGGCCCTCTCAAGAGCAGTCATCCATTTGTGGATATCATCCCCTTCCTTGTAGGGGGGCACAATTTTTGTCAGGTTTCTATTGTCATGGGCCCTGTCTTTTTCTTTAGGAATTTTGCTGCCACCAGTGGCATCTAAGCCACTTAATTTCTGTTCCCTAGCCAAGGTAAGTTTAGCTTGAGCCAAGGTAAGTTTAGCTTGAGCCAGAGCTACCTCCTCCCTCTCTATCTGGAGTTGGACAGCCCTCATTCTGGCCCTATGCTCTTTCCTCTGGGAGGGAGTCATCCCTCTCTGAGATTCTCTTGAGGCACTAGAAAGATGAGAGTCCCTTGATTGAGATCTCACCCTCCTGTTACCTGGGAGAATTTGGCTATGAGATCTGGAGTGGTGCTGGCCCTCTCCATTCTCATGTAGGTCCAGGTTGGCCTGGTTAAGCCTGGCAACCTGTACCTGGTTTCCCCTCTGATCCTGATCTTCAGGCTCTTCTGAATCAGAGCCTTCCTCTTCCTCTTCCTCCTCCTCTTCTTCATCTTCTGGAAGATTCTCATTCTCATTCTCAGGGGAGTGTATCCCTTCACCTGATTCTAAGGGAGCCTGACTCACCTTATCTAAGTCATCCTTTTCTAGGATAGCTATTAGGGAAGGAATGGTAGGGCCTCTGCCCTTTTTTAGCCCCCTGGCTGTGCACAAGGCACTCAGGTCTTTGTGGCTAAGGTTGTCATATCTGGATGTTGTCCCTATAGGATCAACTATTACAGGAGCAGAGCCTGAGGCTCTACCTGTATCAGACATGACTGCTAGTGAGGTGTAAGTGATGCACTTACCTACACTAAGTGTTTTCCTACTGTACCTTGCTAGTGAGTTGTAGTCAGGGTGTGCTAATCCCTTTAATCTACAACTACTAAGTTCAGTAGAACTTAATATGCTAAGCTTTTGATTTATATGTACCTAGAGGTACTTGATGTGATCTTTCAATTTGATAAAGATTGCAATGTTAAAACAAACAGCAAGCTCAAATCCCACCGCTGCCACCAATGTGAGAAGTTGGCCTGATATGTAGTGTTTCCAATTCTGGAACCACTGGGTATCAGTCCAAACAAACCCCAAAGATGCCAGGTTGTAAGTCAACCTTGTTAGACAAGCTATCCTAGTGGTAGCATGGACTAAGCAGCCTTAAAGGCTTAACTTAAGAGGTCGTGTTAAGCGAGCTGTTTTACCACATACAATCCTGTAATCAAATGAAAGGACACCACACAAGTATATATTATAAAAATATATGTATTCATTTCTAAATTACTCCCCAGTACTCTTTATGAGGAAAGGGGCACAAGCGTTAAATCAAAAGCACAGTTAAACATATAAAGTTGCACAATTATGGATGAGGGCGGGTGGCCACTCGGACCATATACTAAAAAAATGGTATAAGGAACACTTATCGAACAGTGGTTAGGGCTAGGGCCTAGAGATTCGCTGGGAGCAGTCAGGACTAGCAATGATGAAGTCGGGAGTAGCCCACAGGAGACGGGTGCAGCACGGAAAGTGCGGCGCGCACCAATGCAATGTCAATGGTGCGTAAAAGTTAGTTAAAGTGAATTAAAAGATACTTCCGCTGAACCTAGAGACACAAAACTTTAGACACAGACCCTAGAGGTGTGTACCAGTGTATGTACACCGGCGTTGCAATGTTACCTCACCCACAGGCCGTGGGTGCACAGGGTCGAAGTGGCGTCGGGTCTCGACACGCAGGTTCTTGGTGCTTGGAGCGGTTGCAGCTGCAGGCGATGTGAAGCAGAAGTGTCCGGTGCGATCCAAGGGTGGATCGAAGTAGAAAAGTACCTGAAAGCAGAGGGGACAGAGTCTGGGTCACTCAGCAGTGACCAGGGTGGAACCAGGACGGAACCAGGCAATGTCGGGCGCAATCAGGTGGTTGTCGATAGGCTTCTCTCCGCTGTCACGTGGGCTCTGGGGCATCTGCGACGTCCAGGAGCGGGTCACGATCTGTCCCACGTAGGCTCTCGCCGTCAGCACCGTCGGCTTCAAGATTGCAGCAAACAGCACTTGGCAAAAGCAATCCACGCGGAACCGGGAGATTGCTTATCACTCGAACCAGGAGGGTCAGAGTGGGGGCTCCTTTTCACAGGAGCTGGTGCAGATCTGGAGCAACCAGAAAAGCGAGTCGTATTTCAAGTTTCGTCGGCACAGGGGCCACAAGCCAGCTGGCAAGTGACCGGGCCAACGCGTCAAGCCCACACAAGCAGAAGGGCCCCACGCAGCACTCGTCGAGTGTGGAGGGGTGAGCTTTGGTGCAAGTGGAGCTCGGGCTGGGGCTTCTCAAACCCCGGTGCACAGCTTCGAGGATCACTCGTGGGCTGCACGGTCAGCGTCTCGTGGCCTTTTCAAGATGGCGTGCCCCACGCTTCCGGTCGCCTCCACTGGTCTCAGCTCTGCAGGGACTGTGGATCGGGCAGGTAGAAGGCAGGCAAGCTTGATCTCGTCGATCTCTGTCGCTCGAGTTCCGGCGGGAACTGCAACAAAGCAAGGGTCGAGGGCTGGATGGTACCTGTTTGCACAGGGTGGTCACTTCTTGACCACAAGGGAGATTCTTCAGTCTTCTAACGTCGTGTAGAAAGTCGAAGGGTCCAGAATTCGTTTCTTATGTTTCTTCAGGATGATCTGAGTTGCATTGGCACTGCTCCCCCTCTTATTCGAATCTGGGGGGTTGGACATCCTGCTAGGTCCCCTCCTATGGGTGGGACCCAGGAAGGGGGTGGTTACACCCCTCTCCTTTGATCCTGGCCGCGCTGGGACAGGGGCTGGGAGGCCCCAGAACCGGTTTGGCCGGATTATGCAAGGGGCAGCCTTTTGCTCCCCAGGCAGTGTCTGGTTTCTTTGAAACCTCCCTACTCCAATCCACTATCTCCTGTCTGGGGTGGTTTGACACCGCCCTGTGACAGGAAACTCTTTGTCCAGGCCTGCTCTGCCGAGTTTCGGTCAGCAGCAGGAGGCCAGACCCGTGTCTGTGGCAGGGGCATCCATTTTGTGGATCTGAGGCTCATTTTAAATCAACCGCGTTTCAGTAAAGTAACATGTCTTCTCCCTCTAGAAGGGTGGAATGCTACCCCCGTAGCCAGAACTGGCGAGGGGGTAGTATTCCAATTCGTATGACACCTTACACGACATGTTTTGATAAAGCCAAACCAAAGTTGCTATATAACCGCGAGGATTATAAGGCGCTTAAGAGTATATGGCATGGCATTATCCCGGATCAGCTTAGGGAGTTGTTCCCGACAGCTGCAGACAGGCTCAGCTCATGCCAGAGCTCCATCTCACATAAAACCACGCACTCTGCCTCCAGGATTGATGAGGCCTTCCATAGGAGTGGGTTACAGGCTATATATGTGTCCAGATATAGGTATACTATATCTAAGCAAGGGGTGACTACACCCACTTGCCCCAGCTGAGTGATCAGCCAGTTGTGTCAATTTAAGAACCAGCCAGGGGTGGCAAAAGCTATGCTTCAGCCCCTGGTAGGCCTTGGTGGCACCTATGCCCTGAGCACCTATAGTGCATGGTACAGGGGCTGACAAGGAGTCCATTTCCAATTGTGGTATGTACCTATAGCACATGTATTATAAATTTAGAGAGAGAACAGCAGGCTGGGGGTCTGATTAGCAGGCCCACAGCCTCAGTTAGTCGAAAACCAGTGAAGCAAAAAGCAAAAATTGGGGTGACCATAGGATAGCAGACCCTACTCTCCTACAACCATCCTTCCTACAGTCTTAAGAAGACAAGTGGAGCATGCACACTCATGCACGTACACACCATCCTTCCTACAGGCTTAAGAAGACAAGTGGAGCATGCACACTCATGCATGCACAAACCATCCTTCTTACAGTCTGAAGAAGACAAGTGGAGCATGCAGACACTCATGCATGCACACACTGTCCTTCCTACAGTCTTAAGAAGACAATTGGAGCATGCTGCCACTCATGCATGCACACACATCCTTCCTACAGTCTTAAGAAGACAAGTGGAGCATGCTGCCACTCATGCATGCACACACCATCCTTCCTACAGTCTGAAAAAGACAAGTGGAGCATGCTGCCACTCATGCATGCACACGCCATCCTCCCTACAGTCTTAAGAAGACAAGTGGAGCATGATGCCACTCATGCATGCACACACCATCCTTCCTACAGTCTTAAGAAGACAAATGGATCATGCAGACACTCATGCATGCACACACCATCCTTCCTCCAGTCTTAAGAAGACATGTGGAGCATGCTGCCACTCATGCATGCACACACCATCCTTCGTACAGTCTTAAGAAGACAAGTGGAGCATGCAGACACTCATGCATGCACACACCATCCTTCCTCCAGTCTTAAGAAGAGAAGTGGAGCATGCAGACACTCATGCATGCACACACCATCCTTCCTACAGTCTTAAGAAGACAAGTGGAGCATGCTGCCACTCATGCATGCACACACCATTCTTCCTCCAGCCTGAAGCAGACAAGTGGAGCATGCTGCCACTCATTCATAAACACACCGTCCTTCCTACAGTATTAAGAAGACAAGTGGAGCATGCTGCCACTCATGCATGCACACACCATCCTTCCTACAGTCTGAAGAAGACAAGTGGAGCATGCAGCCACTCATGCATACACACACCATCCTTCCTACAGTCTTAAGAAGACAAGTGGAGCATGCACACTCATGCATGTACACACCATCCTTCCTACAGTCTTAAGAAGACAAGTGGAGCATGCACACTCATGCATGTACACACCATCCTTCCTACAGTCTTAAGAAGACAAGTTGAGCATGCTGCCACTCATGCATGCACAGAGACTCCTGAATGGGTACACACCATCCTTCCTACAGTCTTAAGAAGACAAGTGGAGCATGCAGACACTCATGCATGCACACACCATCCTTCCTCCAGCCTGAAGAAGACAAGTGGAGCATGCTGCCACTCATGCATGAACACACCGTCCTTCCTACAGCCTGAAGAAGACAAGTGGAGCATGCAGACACTCATGCATGCACACACCATCCTTCCTCCAGACTTAAGAAGACAAGTGGAGCATGCTGCCACTCATGCATGCACACACCATCCTTCCTCCAGCCTGAAGAAGACAAGTGGAGCATGCTGCCACTTATGCATGAACACACCATCCTTCCTACAGTCTTAAGAAGACAAGTGGAGCATGCAGACACTCATGCATGCACACACCATCCTTCCTACAGTCTGAAGAAGACAAGTGGAACATGCAGCCACTCATGCATACACACACCATCCTTCCTACAGTCTTAAGAAGACAAGTGGAGCATGCACACTCATGCATGTACACACCATCCTTCCTACAGTCTTAAGAAGACAAGTGGAGCATGCACACTCATGCATGTACACACCATCCTTCCTACAGGCTTAAGAAGACAAGTGGAGCATGCAGACACTCATGCATGCACACACCGTCCTTCCTACAGTCTTAAGAAGACAAGTGGAGCATGCTGCCACTCATGCATGCACACACCATCCTTCCTACAGTCTTAAGAAGACAAGTGGAGCATGCTGCCACTCATGCATGCACACACCATCCTTCCTACAGTCTGAAAAAGACAAGTGGAGCATGCTGCCACTCATGCATGCACACGCCATCCTCCCTACAGTCTTAAGAAGACAAGTGGAGCATGCTGCCACTCATGCATGCACACACCATCCTTCCTACAGTCTTAAGAAGACAAATGGAGCATGCAGACACTCATGCATGCACACACCATCCTTCCTCCAGTCTTAAGAAGACATGTGGAGCATGCTGCCACTCATGCATGCACACACCATCCTTCCTACAGTCTTAAGAAGACAAGTAGAGCATGCAGACACTCATGCATGCACACACCATCCTTCCTCCAGTCTTAAGAAGAGAAGTGGAGCATGCAGACACTCATGCATGCACACACCATCCTTCCTACAGTCTTAAGAAGACAAGTGGAGCATGCTGCCACTCATGCATGCACACACCATTCTTCCTCCAGCCTGAAGCAGACAAGTGGAGCATGCTGCCACTCATTCATAAACACACCGTCCTTCCTACAGTCTTAAGAAGACAAGTGGAGCATGCTGCCACTCATGCATCCACACACCATCCTTCCTACAGTCTGAAGAAGACAAGTGGAGCATGCTGCCACTCATGCATGCACACACCATCCTTCCTACAGTCTTAAGAAGACAAGTGGAGCATGCTGCCACTCATGCATGCACACACCATCGTTCCTACAGTCTGAAGAAGACAAGTGGAGCATGCAGACACTCATGCATGCACACACCATCCTTCCTCCAGTCTTAAGAAGACAAGTGGGGCATACTGCCACTCATGCATGCACACACCATCCTTCCTACAGTCTGAAGAAGACAAGTGGAGCATGCTGCCACTCATGCATGCACACACCATCCTTCCTACAGTCTGAAGAAGACAAGTGGAGCATGCTGCCACTCATGCATACACACACCATCCTTCCTACAGTCTGAAGAAGACAAGTGGAGCATGCAGACACTCATGCATGCACACACCATCCTTCCTCCAGTCTTAAGAAGACAAGTGGCGCATGCTGCCACTCATGCATGCACACACCATCCTTCCTACAGTCGGAAGAAGACAAGTGGAGCATGCTGCCACTCATGCATGCACACACCATCCTTCCTACCGTCTTAAGAAGACAAGTGGAGCATGCTGCCACTCATGCATGCACAAACCATCCTTCCTACAGTCTTAAGAAGACAAGTAGAGCATGCACACTAATGCATGCACACACCATGCTTCCTACAGTCTTAAGAAGACAAGTGGAGCATGCAGACACTCATGCATGCACACACCGTCCTTCCTACATTCTTAAGAAGACAAGTGGAGCATGCTGCCACTCATGCATGCACACACCATTCTTCCTCCAGCCTGAAGAAGACAAGTGGAGCATGCTGCCACTCATGCATGAACACACCGTCCTTCCTACAGTCTTAAGAAGACAAGTGGAGCATGCTGCCACTCATGCATGCACACACCATCCTTCCTACAGTCTGAAGAAGACAAGTGGAGCATGCAGACACTCATGCATGCACACACCATCCTTCCTCTAGTCTTAAGAAGCCAAGTGGGGCATGCTGCCACTCATGCATGCACACACCATCCTTCCTACAGTCTTAAGAAGACAAGTGGAGCATGCTGCCACTCATGCATACACACACCATCCTTCCTACAGTCTTAGGAAGACAAGTGGAGCATGCTGCCACTCATGCATGCACACACCACCCTTCCTACAGCCTTAGGAAGACAAGTGGAGCATGCAGACACTCATGCATGCACACACCATCCTTCCTACAGTCTTAAGAAGACAAGTGGAGCATGCTGCCACTCATGCATGCACACACCATCCTTCCTACAGTCTTAAGAAGACAAGTGGAGCATGCAGACACTCATGCATGCACACACCATCCTTCCTACAGTCGGAAGAAGACAAGTGGAGCTTGCTGCCACTCATGCATGCACACACCATCCTTCCTACCGTCTTAAGAAGACAAGTGGAGGATGCTGCCACTCCTGCATGCACAAACCATCCTTCCTACAGTCTTAAGAAGACAAGTAGAGCATGCACACTAATGCATGCACACACCATGCTTCCTACAGTCTTAAGAAGACAAGTGGAGCATGCTGCCACTCATGCATGCACACACCATCGTTCCTACAGTCTGAAGAAGACAAGTGGAGCATGCAGACACTCATGCATGCACACACCATCCTTCCTCCAGTCTTAAGAAGACAAGTGGCGCATGCTGCCACTCATGCATGCACACACCATCCTTCCTACAGTCTGAAGAAGACAAGTGGAGCATGCTGCCACTCATGCACACACACACCATCCTTCCTACAGTCTTAAGACGACAAGTGGCGCATGCACACTCATGCATATAGACACCATCCTTCCTACAGTCTTAAGAAGACAAGTGGAGCATGCTGCCACTCATTCATGCGCAGAGACTCCTGAATGGGCACACACCATCCTTCCTACAGTCTTAAGAAGACAAGTGGAGCATGCAGACACTCATGCATGCACACACCATCCTTCCTACAGTCTTAAGAAGACAAGTGGAGCATGCTGCCACTCATGCATGCACAGAGACTCCTGAATGGGCACACACCATCCTTCCTACAGTCTTAAGAAGACAAGTGGAGCATGCTGCCACTCATGCATGCACACACCATGCTTCCTACAGTCGGAAGAAGACAAGTGGAGCATGCTGCCACTCATGCATGCACACACCATCCTTCCTACCGTCTTAAGAAGACAAGTGGAGCATGCTGCAACTCATGCATGCACACACCATCCTTCCTACAGTCTTAAGAAGACAAGTAGAGCATGCACACTAATGCATGCACACACCATGCTTCCTACAGTCTTAGGAAGACAAGTGGAGCATGCTGCCACTCATGCATGCACACACCATGCTTCCTACAGTCGGAAGAAGACAAGTGGAGCATGCTGCCACTCATGCATGCACACACCATCCTTCCTCCAGTCTTAAGAAGACAAGTGGCGCATGCTGCCACTCATGCATGCACACACCATCCTTCCTACAGTCTGAAGACAAGCGGAGCATGCTGCCACTCATGCATACACACACCATCCTTCCTACAGTCTTAAGACGACAAGTGGCGCATGCACACTCATGCATGTACACACCATCCTTCCTACAGTCTTAAGAAGACAAGTGGAGCATGCTGCCACTCATGCATGCACAAACCATCCTTCCTACAGTCTGAAGAAGACAAGTGAAGCATGCTGCCACTCATGCATGCACACACCATCCTTCCTACAGTCTTAAGAAGACAAGTGGAGCATGCTGCCACTCATGCATGCACACACCATGCTTCCTACAGTCGGAAGAAGACAAGTGGAGCATGCTGCCACTCATGCATGCACACACCATCCTTCCTACCGTCTTAAGAAGACAAGTGGAGCATGCTGCCACTCATGCATGCACACACCATCCTTCCTAGTCTTAAGAAGACAAGTAGAGCATGCACACTAATGCATGCACACACCATGCTTCCTACAGTCTTAAGAAGACAAGTGGAGCATGCTGCCACTCATGCATGCACATACCATCCTTCCTACAGTCTTAAGAAGACAAGTGGAGCATGCAGACACTCATGCATGCACACACCATCCTTCCTACAGTCTTAAGAAGACAAGTGGAGCATGCTGCCACTCATGCATGCACAGAGACTCCTGAATGGGCACACACCATCCTTCCTACAGTCTTAAGAAGACAAGTGGAGCATGCAGACACTCATGCATGCACACACCATCCTTCCTACAGTCTTAAGAAGACAAGTGGAGCATGCAGACACTCATGCATGCACACACCATCCTTCCTACAGTCTGAAGAAGACAAGTGGAGCATTCTGCCACTCATGCATGCACACACCATCCTTCCTACAGTCTTAAGAGGACAAGTGGAGCATGCTGCCACTCATGGATGCACACACCATGCTTCGTACAGTCTGAAGAAGACAAGTGGAGCATGCTGCCACTCATGCATGCACCCACCATCCTTCCTACAGTCTTAAGAAGACAAGTGGAGCATGCTGCCACTCATGCATGCACCCACCATCCTCCCTACAGTCTTAAGAAGACAAGTGGAGCATGCACACTCATGCATGCACACACCATCCTTCCTACAGTCTTAAGAAGACAAGTGGAGCATGCTGTCACTCATGCATGCACAAACCATCCTTCCTACAGTCTGAAGAAGACACGTGGAGCATGCAGACACTCATGCATGCACACACCATCCTTCCTCCAGTCTTAAGAAGAGACGTGAAGCATGCAGACACTCATGCATGCACACACCACCCTTCCTACAGTCATAGGAAGACAAGTGGAGCATGCAGACACTCATGCATGCACACACCATCCATCCTACAGTCTGAAGAAGAGAAGTGGAGCATGCACACATGCCTGCACACACCATCCTTCCTACAGTCTGAAGAAGACACGTGGAGCATGCAGACACTCATGCATGCACATACCATCCTTCCTACAGTCTTAAGAAGACAAGTGGAGCATGCTGCCACTCATGCATGCACACACCATCCTTCCTACAGTCTTAAGAAGACAAGTGGAGCATGCTGCCACTCATGCATGCACACACCATCCTTCCGACAGTCTTAGGAAGACAAGTGGAGCATGCAGACACTCATGCATGCACACACCATCCTTCCTACAGTCTTAAGAAGAGAAGTGGAGCATGCTGGAATCATGCATGCACACACCATCCTTCCTCTAGTCTTAAGAAGAGAAGTGGAGCATGCAGACACTCATGCATGCACACACCATCCTTCCTACAGTCTTAAGAAGAGAAGTGGAGCATGCTGCACTCTCATGCATGTACACACCATCCTTCCTACAGTCTTAAGAAGACAAGTGGAGCATGCACACTCATGCATGCACACACCATCCTTCCTACAGTCTTAAGAAGACAAGTGGAGCATGCTGCCACTCATGCATGCACACACCATCCTTCCGACAGTCTTAAGAAGACAAGTGGAGCATGCTGCCACTCATGCATGCACATACCATCCTTCCGACAGTCTTAAGAAGACAAGTGGAGCATGCAGACACTCATGCAGCGCACACCATCCTTCCTACAGTCTTAAGAAGAGAGGTGGAGCATGCTGCACACTCATGCATGCACACACCATCCTTCCTACAATCTTAAAAAGACAAGTGGAGCATGCTGCCACTCATGCATGCACACACCATCCTGCCGACAGTCTTAAGAAGACAAGTGGAGCATGCAGACACTCATGCTTGCACACACCATCCTTCCTCCAGTCTGAAGAAGAGAAGTGGAGCATGCTGCCACTCATGCATGCACACACCATCCTTTCTACAGTCTGAAGAAGAGAAGTGGAGCATGCAGACACTCATGCATGCACACACCATCCTTCCTACAGTCTGAAGAAGACAAGTGGAGCATGCAGACACTCATGCATGCACACACCATCCTTCCTCCAGTCTTAAGAAGACAAGTGGAGCATGCAGACACTCATGCTTGCACACACCATCCTTCCTCCAGTCTTAAGAAGTTAAGTGGAGCATGCTGCCACTCATGCATGCACACACCATCCTTCCTACAGTCTTAAGAAGACAAGTGGAGCATGCAGACACTCATGCATGCACACACCATCCTTCCTCCAGTCTTAAGAAGACAAGTGGAGTATGCTAACACTCATGCATGCACACACCATCCTTCCTACCGTCTTAAGAAGACAAGTGGAGCATGCTGCAACTCATGCATGCACACACCATCCTTCCTACAGTCTTAAGAAGACAAGTAGAGCATGCACACTAATGCATGCACACACCATGCTTCCTACAGTCTTAGGAAGACAAGTGGAGCATGCTGCCACTCATGCATGCACACACCATGCTTCCTACAGTCGGAAGAAGACAAGTGGAGCATGCTGCCACTCATGCATGCACACACCATCCTTCCTCCAGTCTTAAGAAGACAAGTGGCGCATGCTGCCACTCATGCATGCACACACCATCCTTCCTACAGTCTGAAGACAAGCGGGGCATGCTGCCACTCATGCATACACACACCATCCTTCCTACAGTCTTAAGACGACAAGTGGCGCATGCACACTCATGCATGTACACACCATCCTTCCTACAGTCTTAAGAAAACAAGTGGAGCATGCTGCCACTCATGCATGCACAAACCATCCTTCCTACAGTCTGAAGAAGACAAGTGAAGCATGCTGCCACTCATGCATGCACACACCATCCTTCCTACAGTCTTAAGAAGACAAGTGGAGCATGCTGCCACTCATGCATGCACACACCATGCTTCCTACAGTCGGAAGAAGACAAGTGGAGCATGCTGCCACTCATGCATGCACACACCATCCTTCCTACCGTCTTAAGAAGACAAGTGGAGCATGCTGCCACTCATGCATGCACACACCATCCTTCCTAGTCTTAAGAAGACAAGTAGAGCATGCACACTAATGCATGCACACACCATGCTTCCTACAGTCTTAAGAAGACAAGTGGAGCATGCTGCCACTCATGCATGCACATACCATCCTTCCTACAGTCTTAAGAAGACAAGTGGAGCATGCAGACACTCATGCATGCACACACCATCCTTCCTACAGTCTTAAGAAGACAAGTGGAGCATGCTGCCACTCATGCATGCACAGAGACTCCTGAATGGGCACACACCATCCTTCCTACAGTCTTAGGAAGACAAGTGGAGCATGCAGACACTCATGCATGCACACACCATCCTTCCTACAGTCTTAAGAAGACAAGTGGAGCATGCAGACACTCATGCATGCACACACCATCCTTCCTACAGTCTGAAGAAGACAAGTGGAGCATTCTGCCACTCATGCATGCACACACCATCCTTCCTACAGTCTTAAGAGGACAAGTGGAGCATGCTGCCACTCATGGATGCACACACCATGCTTCGTACAGTCTGAAGAAGACAAGTGGAGCATGCTGCCACTCATGCATGCACCCACCATCCTTCCTACAGTCTTAAGAAGACAAGTGGAGCATGCTGCCACTCATGCATGCACCCACCATCCTCCCTACAGTCTTAAGAAGACAAGTGGAGCATGCACACTCATGCATGCACACACCATCCTTCCTACAGTCTTAAGAAGACAAGTGGAGCATGCTGCCACTCATGCATGCACAAACCATCCTTCCTACAGTCTGAAGAAGACACGTGGAGCATGCAGACACTCATGCATGCACACACCATCCTTCCTCCAGTCTTAAGAAGAGACGTGAAGCATGCAGACTCTCATGCATGCACACACCACCCTTCCTACAGTCATAGGAAGACAAGTGGAGCATGCAGACACTCATGCATGCACACACCATCCATCCTACAGTCTGAAGAAGAGAAGTGGAGCATGCACACATGCCTGCACACACCATCCTTCCTACAGTCTGAAGAAGACACGTGGAGCATGCAGACACTCATGCATGCACATACCATCCTTCCTACAGTCTTAAGAAGACAAGTGGAGCATGCTGCCACTCATGCATGCACACACCATCCTTCCTACAGTCTTAAGAAGACAAGTGGAGCATGCTGCCACTCATGCATGCACACACCATCCTTCCGACAGTCTTAGGAAGACAAGTGGAGCATGCAGACACTCATGCATGCACACACCATCCTTCCTACAGTCTTAAGAAGAGAAGTGGAGCATGCTGGAATCATGCATGCACACACCATCCTTCCTCTAGTCTTAAGAAGAGAAGTGGAGCATGCAGACACTCATGCATGCACACACCATCCTTCCTACAGTCTTAAGAAGAGAAGTGGAGCATGCTGCACTCTCATGCATGTACACACCATCCTTCCTACAGTCTTAAGAAGACAAGTGGAGCATGCACACTCATGCATGCACACACCATCCTTCCTACAGTCTTAAGAAGACAAGTGGAGCATGCTGCCACTCATGCATGCACACACCATCCTTCCGACAGTCTTAAGAAGACAAGTGGAGCATGCTGCCACTCATGCATGCACATACCATCCTTTCTACAGTCTGAAGAAGAGAAGTGGAGCATGCAGACACTCATGCATGCACACACCATCCTTCCTACAGTCTGAAGAAGTCAAGTGGAGCATGCAGACACTCATGCATGCACACACCATCCTTCCTCCAGTCTTAAGAAGACAAGTGGAGCATGCAGACACTCATGCTTGCACACACCATCCTTCCTCCAGTCTTAAGAAGTTAAGTGGAGCATGCTGCCACTCATGCATGCACACACCATCCTTCCTACAGTCTTAAGAAGACAAGTGGAGCATGCAGACACTCATGCATGCACACACCATCCTTCCGCCAGTCTTAAGAAGACAAGTGGAGCATGCTAACACTCATGCATGCACACACCATCCTTCCTACAGTCTTAAGAAGACAAGTGGAACACGCTGCCACTCATGCATGCACACACCATCCTTCCTACAGTCTTAAGAAGACAAGTGGAGCATGCTGCCACTCATGCATGCACACACCATCCTTCCTACAGTCTGAAAAAGACAAGTGGAGCATGCTGCCACTCATGCATGCACACGCCATCCTCCCTACAGTCTTAGGAAGACAAGTGGAGCATGCTGCCACTCATGCATGCACACACCATCCTTCCTACAGTCTTAAGAAGACAAATGGATCATGCAGACACTCATGCATGCACACACCATCCTTCCTCCAGTCTTAAGAAGACATGTGGAGCATGCTGCCACTCATGCATGCACACACCATCCTTCCTACAGTCTTAAGAAGACAAGTGGAGCATGCAGACACTCATGCATGCACACACCATCCTTCCTCCAGTCTTAAGAAGAGAAGTGGAGCATGCAGACACTCATGCATGCACACACCATCCTTCCTACAGTCTTAAGAAGACAAGTGGAGCATGCTGCCACTCATGCATGCACACACCATTCTTCCTCCAGCCTGAAGCAGACAAGTGGAGCATGCTGCCACTCATTCATAAACACACCGCCCTTCCTACAGTCTTAAGAAGACAAGTGGAGCATGCTGCCACTCATGCATACACACACCATCCTTCCTACAGTCTGAAGAAGACAAGTGGAGCATGCAGCCACTCATGCATACACACACCATCCTTCCTACAGTCTTAAGAAGACAAGTGGAGCATGCACACTGATGCATGTACACACTATCCTTCCTACAGTCTTAAGAAGACAAGTGGAGCATGCACACTCATGCATGCACACGCCATCCTCCCTACAGTCTTAGGAAGACAAGTGGAGCATGCTGCCACTCATGCATGCACACACCATCCTTCCTACAGTCTTAAGAAGACAAATGGATCATGCTGCCACTCATGCATGCACAGAGACTCCTGAATGGGCACACACCATCCTTCCTACAGTCTTAAGAAGACAAGGGGAGCATGCAGACACTCATGCATGCACACACCATCCGTCCTCCAGCCTGAAGAAGACAAGTGGAGCATGCTGCCACTCATGCATGAACACACCGTCCTTCCTACAGCCTGAAGAAGACAAGTGGAGCATGCAGACACTCATGCATGCACACACCATCCTTCCTCCAGACTTAAGAAGACAAGTGGAGCATGCTGCCACTCATGCATGCACACACCATCCTTCCTCCAGCCTGAAGAAGACAAGTGGAGCATGCTGCCACTCATGCATGAACACACCATCCTTCCTACAGTCTTAAGAAGACAAGTGGAGCATGCAGACACTCATGCATGCACACACCATCCTTCCTACAGTCTGAAGAAGACAAGTGGAGCATGCAGCCACTCATGCATACACACACCATCCTTCCTACAGTCTTAAGAAGACAAGTGGAGCATGCAGACACTCATGCATGCACACACCATCCTTCCTCCAGTCTTAAGAAGACAAGTGGAGCATGCAGACACTCATGCATGCACACACCATCCTTCCTACAGTCGGAAGAAGACAAGTGGAGCATGCTGCCACTCATGCATGCACACACCATCCTTCCTACCGTCTTAAGAAGACAAGTGGAGCATGCTGCCACTCATGCATGCACACACCATCCTTCCTCTAGTCTTAAGAAGCCAAGTGGGGCATGCTGCCACTCATGCATGCACACACCATCCTTCCTACAGTCTTAAGAAGACAAGTGGAGCATGCTGCCACTCATGCATGCACACACCATTCTTCCTACAGTCTTAAGAAGACAAGTGGAGCATGCTGCCACTCATGCATCCACACACCATCCTTCCTACAGTCTGAAGAAGACAAGTGGAGCATGCTGCCACTCATGCATGCACACACCATCCTTCCTACAGTCTTAAGAAGACAAGTGGAGCATGCTGCCACTCATGCATGCACACACCATCGTTCCTACAGTCTGAAGAAGACAAGTGGAGCATGCAGACACTCATGCATGCACACACCATCCTTCCTCCAGTCTTAAGAAGACAAGTGGGGCATGCTGCCACTCATGCATGCACACACCATCCTTCCTACAGTCTGAAGAAGACAAGTGGAGCATGCTGCCACTCATGCATGCACACACCATCCTTCCTACAGTCTGAAGAAGACAAGTGGAGCATGCTGCCACTCATGCATACACACACCATCCTTCCTACAGTCTGAAGAAGACAAGTGGAGCATGCTGCCACTCATGCATGCACACACCATCCTTCCTCCAGTCTTAAGAAGACAAGTGGCGCATGCTGCCACTCATGCATGCACACACCATCCTTCCTACAGTCGGAAGAAGACAAGTGGAGCATGCTGCCACTCATGCATGCACACACCATCCTTCCTACCGTCTTAAGAAGACAAGTGGAGCATGCTGCCACTCATGCATGCACAAACCTTCCTTCCTACAGTCTTAAGAAGACAAGTAGAGCATGCACACTAATGCATGCACACACTATGCTTCCTACAGTCTTAAGAAGACAAGTGGAGCATGCAGACACTCATGCATGCACACACCGTCCTTCCTACATTCTTAAGAAGACAAGTGGAGCATGCTGCCACTCATGCATGCACACACCATCCTTCCTACAGTCTGAAGAAGACAAGTGGAGCATGCAGACACTCATGCATGCACACACCATCCTTCCTCTAGTCTTAAGAAGCCAAGTGGGGCATGCTGCCACTCATGCATGCACACACCATCCTTCCTACAGTCTTAAGAAGACAAGTGGAGCATGCTGCCACTCATGCATACACACACCATCCTTCCTACAGTCTTAGGAAGACAAGTGGAGATGCTGCCACTCATGCATGCACACACCACCCTTCCTACAGCCTTAGGAAGACAAGTGGAGCATGCAGACACTCATGCACGCACACCATCCTTCCTACAGTCTTAAGAAGACAAGTGGAGCATGCTGCCACTCATGCATGCACACACCATCCTTCCTACAGTCTTAAGAAGACAAGTGGAGCATGCAGACACTCATGCATGCACACACCATCCTTCCTACAGTCGGAAGAAGACAAGTGGAGCATGCTGCCACTCATGCATGCACACACCATCCTTCCTACCGTCTTAAGAAGACAAGTGGAGCATGCTGCCACTCATGCATGCACAAACCATCCTTCCTACAGTCTTAAGAAGACAAGTAGAGCATGCACACTAATGCATGCACACACCATGCTTCCTACAGTCTTAAGAAGACAAGTGGAGCATGCTGCCACTCTTGCATGCACACACCATCGTTCCTACAGTCTGAAGAAGACAAGTGGAGCATGCAGACACTCATGCATGCACACACCATCCTTCCTCCAGTCTTAAGAAGACAAGTGGCGCATGCTGCCACTCATGCATGCACACACCATCCTTCCTACAGTCTGAAGAAGACAAGTGGAGCATGCTGCCACTCATGCATACACACACCATCCTTCCTACAGTCTTAAGACGACAAGTGGCGCATGCACACTCATGCATATAGACACCATCCTTCCTACAGTCTTAAGAAGGCAAGTGGAGCATGCTGCCACTCATTCATGCACAGAGACTCCTGAATGGGCACACACCATCCTTCCTACAGTCTTAAGAAGACAAGTGGAGCATGCAGACACTCATGCATGCACACACCATCCTTCCTACAGTCTTAAGAAGACAAGTGGAGCATGCTGCCACTCATGCATGCACAGAGACTCCTGAATGGGCACACACCATCCTTCCTACAGCCTTAAGAAGACAAGTGGAGCATGCTGCCACTCATGCATGCACACACCATGCTTCCTACAGTCGGAAGAAGACAAGTGGAGCATGCTGCCACTCATGCATGCACACACCATCCTTCCTACCGTCTTAAGAAGACAAGTGGAGCATGCTGCAACCTATGCATGCACACACCATCCTTCCTACAGTCTTACGAAGACAAGTAGAGCATGCACACTAATGCATGCACACACCATGCTTCCTACAGTCTTAGGAAGACAAGTGGAGCATGCTGCCACTCATGCATGCACACACCATGCTTCCTACAGTCGGAAGAAGACAAGTGGAGCATTCTGCCACTCATGCATGCACACACCATCCTTCCTACAGTCTTAAGAGGACAAGTGGAGCATGCTGCCACTCATGGATGCACACACCATGCTTCGTACAGTCTGAAGAAGACAAGTGGAGCATGCTGCCACTCATGCATGCACCCACCATCCTTCCTACAGTCTTAAGAAGACAAGTGGAGCATGCTGCCACTCATGCATGCACCCACCATCCTCCCTACAGTCTTAAGAAGACAAGTGGAGCATGCACACTCATGCATGCACACACCATCCTTCCTACAGTCTTAAGAAGACAAGTGGAGCATGCTGCCACTCATGCATGCACAAACCATCCTTCCTACAGTCTGAAGAAGACACGTGGAGCATGCAGACACTCATGCATGCACACACCATCCTTCCTCCAGTCTTAAGAAGAGACGTGAAGCATGCAGACTCTCATGCATGCACACACCACCCTTCCTACAGTCATAGGAAGACAAGTGGAGCATGCAGACACTCATGCATGCACACACCATCCTTCCTACAGTCTTAAGAAGACAAGTGGAGCATGCAGACACTCATGCATGCACACACCATCCTTCCTACAGTCTGAAGAAGACAAGTGGAGCATTCTGCCACTCATGCATGCACACACCATCCTTCCTACAGTCTTAAGAGGACAAGTGGAGCATGCTGCCACTCATGGATGCACACACCATGCTTCGTACAGTCTGAAGAAGACAAGTGGAGCATGCTGCCACTCATGCATGCACCCACCATCCTTCCTACAGTCTTAAGAAGACAAGTGGAGCATGCTGCCACTCATGCATGCACCCACCATCCTCCCTACAGTCTTAAGAAGACAAGTGGAGCATGCACACTCATGCATGCACACACCATCCTTCCTACAGTCTTAAGAAGACAAGTGGAGCATGCTGCCACTCATGCATGCACAAACCATCCTTCCTACAGTCTGAAGAAGACACGTGGAGCATGCAGACACTCATGCATGCACACACCATCCTCCCTCCAGTCTTAAGAAGAGACGTGAAGCATGCAGACTCTCATGCATGCACACACCACCCTTCCTACAGTCATAGGAAGACAAGTGGAGCATGCAGACACTCATGCATGCACACACCATCCATCCTACAGTCTGAAGAAGAGAAGTGGAGCATGCACACATGCCTGCACACACCATCCTTCCTACAGTCTGAAGAAGACACGTGGAGCATGCAGACACTCATGCATGCACATACCATCCTTCCTACAGTCTTAAGAAGACAAGTGGAGCATGCTGCCACTCATGCATGCACACACCATCCTTCCTACAGTCTTAAGAAGACAAGTGGAGCATGCTGCCACTCATGCATGCACACACCATCCTTCCGACAGTCTTAGGAAGACAAGTGGAGCATGCAGACACTCATGCATGCACACACCATCCTTCCTACAGTCTTAAGAAGAGAAGTGGAGCATGCTGGAATCATGCATGCACACACCATCCTTCCTCTAGTCTTAAGAAGAGAAGTGGAGCATGCAGACACTCATGCATGCACACACCATCCTTCCTACAGTCTTAAGAAGAGAAGTGGAGCATGCTGCACTCTCATGCATGTACACACCATCCTTCCTACAGTCTTAAGAAGACAAGTGGAGCATGCACACTCATGCATGCACACACCATCCTTCCTACAGTCTTAAGAAGACAAGTGGAGCATGCTGCCACTCATGCATGCACACACCATCCTTCCGACAGTCTTAAGAAGACAAGTGGAGCATGCTGCCACTCATGCATGCACATACCATCCTTTCTACAGTCTGAAGAAGAGAAGTGGAGCATGCAGACACTCATGCATGCACACACCATCCTTCCTACAGTCTGAAGAAGACAAGTGGAGCATGCAGACACTCATGCATGCACACACCATCCTTCCTCCAGTCTTAAGAAGACAAGTGGAGCATGCAGACACTCATGCTTGCACACACCATCCTTCCTCCAGTCTTAAGAAGTTAAGTGGAGCATGCTGCCACTCATGCATGCACACACCATCCTTCCTACAGTCTTAAGAAGACAAGTGGAGCATGCAGACACTCATGCATGCACACACCATCCTTCCGCCAGTCTTAAGAAGACAAGTGGAGCATGCTAACACTCATGCATGCACACACCATCCTTCCTACAGTCTTAAGAAGACAAGTGGAACACGCTGCCACTCATGCATGCACACACCATCCTTCCTACAGTCTTAAGAAGACAAGTGGAGCATGCTGCCACTCATGCATGCACACACCATCCTTCCTACAGTCTGAAAAAGACAAGTGGAGCATGCTGCCACTCATGCATGCACACGCCATCCTCCCTACAGTCTTAGGAAGACAAGTGGAGCATGCTGCCACTCATGCATGCACACACCATCCTTCCTACAGTCTTAAGAAGACAAATGGATCATGCAGACACTCATGCATGCACACACCATCCTTCCTCCAGTCTTAAGAAGACATGTGGAGCATGCTGCCACTCATGCATGCACACACCATCCTTCCTACAGTCTTAAGAAGACAAGTGGAGCATGCAGACACTCATGCATGCACACACCATCCTTCCTCCAGTCTTAAGAAGAGAAGTGGAGCATGCAGACACTCATGCATGCACACACCATCCTTCCTACAGTCTTAAGAAGACAAGTGGAGCATGCTGCCACTCATGCATGCACACACCATTCTTCCTCCAGCCTGAAGCAGACAAGTGGAGCATGCTGCCACTCATTCATAAACACACCGCCCTTCCTACAGTCTTAAGAAGACAAGTGGAGCATGCTGCCACTCATGCATACACACACCATCCTTCCTACAGTCTGAAGAAGACAAGTGGAGCATGCAGCCACTCATGCATACACACACCATCCTTCCTACAGTCTTAAGAAGACAAGTGGAGCATGCACACTGATGCATGTACACACTATCCTTCCTACAGTCTTAAGAAGACAAGTGGAGCATGCACACTCATGCATGCACACGCCATCCTCCCTACAGTCTTAGGAAGACAAGTGGAGCATGCTGCCACTCATGCATGCACACACCATCCTTCCTACAGTCTTAAGAAGACAAATGGATCATGCTGCCACTCATGCATGCACAGAGACTCCTGAATGGGCACACACCATCCTTCCTACAGTCTTAAGAAGACAAGGGGAGCATGCAGACACTCATGCATGCACACACCATCCGTCCTCCAGCCTGAAGAAGACAAGTGGAGCATGCTGCCACTCATGCATGAACACACCGTCCTTCCTACAGCCTGAAGAAGACAAGTGGAGCATGCAGACACTCATGCATGCACACACCATCCTTCCTCCAGACTTAAGAAGACAAGTGGAGCATGCTGCCACTCATGCATGCACACACCATCCTTCCTCCAGCCTGAAGAAGACAAGTGGAGCATGCTGCCACTCATGCATGAACACACCATCCTTCCTACAGTCTTAAGAAGACAAGTGGAGCATGCAGACACTCATGCATGCACACACCATCCTTCCTACAGTCTGAAGAAGACAAGTGGAGCATGCAGCCACTCATGCATACACACACCATCCTTCCTACAGTCTTAAGAAGACAAGTGGAGCATGCAGACACTCATGCATGCACACACCATCCTTCCTCCAGTCTTAAGAAGACAAGTGGAGCATGCAGACACTCATGCATGCACACACCATCCTTCCTACAGTCGGAAGAAGACAAGTGGAGCATGCTGCCACTCATGCATGCACACACCATCCTTCCTACCGTCTTAAGAAGACAAGTGGAGCATGCTGCCACTCATGCATGCACACACCATCCTTCCTCTAGTCTTAAGAAGCCAAGTGGGGCATGCTGCCACTCATGCATGCACACACCATCCTTCCTACAGTCTTAAGAAGACAAGTGGAGCATGCTGCCACTCATGCATGCACACACCATTCTTCCTACAGTCTTAAGAAGACAAGTGGAGCATGCTGCCACTCATGCATCCACACACCATCCTTCCTACAGTCTGAAGAAGACAAGTGGAGCATGCTGCCACTCATGCATGCACACACCATCCTTCCTACAGTCTTAAGAAGACAAGTGGAGCATGCTGCCACTCATGCATGCACACACCATCGTTCCTACAGTCTGAAGAAGACAAGTGGAGCATGCAGACACTCATGCATGCACACACCATCCTTCCTCCAGTCTTAAGAAGACAAGTGGGGCATGCTGCCACTCATGCATGCACACACCATCCTTCCTACAGTCTGAAGAAGACAAGTGGAGCATTCTGCCACTCATGCATGCACACACCATCCTTCCTACAGTCTGAAGAAGACAAGTGGAGCATGCTGCCACTCATGCATACACACACCATCCTTCCTCCAGTCTGAAGAAGACAAGTGGAGCATGCTGCCACTCATGCATGCACACACCATCCTTCCTACAGTCGGAAGAAGACAAGTGGAGCATGCTGCCACTCATGCATGCACACACCATCCTTCCTACCATCTTAAGAAGACAAGTGGAGCATGCTGCCACTCATGCATGCACACACCATCCTTCCTCTAGTCTTAAGAAGCCAAGTGGGGCATGCTGCCACTCATGCATGCACACACCATCCTTCCTACAGTCTTAAGAAGACAAGTGGAGCATGCTGCCACTCATGCATGCACACACCATTCTTCCTACAGTCTTAAGAAGACAAGTGGAGCATGCTGCCACTCATGCATCCACACACCATCCTTCCTACAGTCTGAAGAAGACAAGTGGAGCATGCTGCCACTCATGCATGCACACACCATCCTTCCTACAGTCTTAAGAAGACAAGTGGAGCATGCTGCCACTCATGCATGCACACACCATCGTTCCTACAGTCTGAAGAAGACAAGTGGAGCATGCAGACACTCATGCATGCACACACCATCCTTCCTCCAGTCTTAAGAAGACAAGTGGGGCATGCTGCCACTCATGCATGCACACACCATCCTTCCTACAGTCTGAAGAAGACAAGTGGAGCATTCTGCCACTCATGCATGCACACACCATCCTTCCTACAGTCTGAAGAAGACAAGTGGAGCATGCTGCCACTCATGCATACACACACCATCCTTCCTACAGTCTGAAGAAGACAAGTGGAGCATGCTGCCACTCATGCATGCACACACCATCCTTCCTCCAGTCTTAAGAAGACAAGTGGCGCATGCTGCCACTCATGCATGCACACACCATCCTTCCTACAGTCGGAAGAAGACAAGTGGAGCATGCTGCCACTCATGCATGCACACACCATCCTTCCTACCGTCTTAAGAAGACAAGTGGAGCATGCTGCCACTCATGCATGCACAAACCTTCCTTCCTACAGTCTTAAGAAGACAAGTAGAGCATGCACACTAATGCATGCACACACTATGCTTCCTACAGTCTTAAGAAGACAAGTGGAGCATGCAGACACTCATGCATGCACACACCGTCCTTCCTACATTCTTAAGAAGACAAGTGGAGCATGCTGCCACTCATGCATGCACACACCATCCTTCCTACAGTCTGAAGAAGACAAGTGGAGCATGCAGACACTCATGCATGCACACACCATCCTTCCTCTAGTCTTAAGAAGCCAAGTGGGGCATGCTGCCACTCATGCATGCACACACCATCCTTCCTACAGTCTTAAGAAGACAAGTGGAGCATGCTGCCACTCATGCATACACACACCATCCTTCCTACAGTCTTAGGAAGACAAGTGGAGATGCTGCCACTCATGCATGCACACACCACCCTTCCTACAGCCTTAGGAAGACAAGTGGAGCATGCAGACACTTATGCACGCACACCATCCTTCCTACAGTCTTAAGAAGACAAGTGGAGCATGCTGCCACTCATTCATGCACACACCATCCTTCCTACAGTCTTAAGAAGACAAGTGGAGCATGCAGACACTCATGCATGCACACACCATCCTTCCTACAGTCGGAAGAAGACAAGTGGAGCATGCTGCCACTCATGCATGCACACACCATCCTTCCTACCGTCTTAAGAAGACAAGTGGAGCATGCTGCCACTCATGCATGCACAAACCATCCTTCCTACAGTCTTAAGAAGACAAGTAGAGCATGCACACTAATGCATGCACACACCATGCTTCCTACAGTCTTAAGAAGACAAGTGGAGCATGCTGCCACTCTTGCATGCACACACCATCGTTCCTACAGTCTGAAGAAGACAAGTGGAGCATGCAGACACTCATGCATGCACACACCATCCTTCCTCCAGTCTTAAGAAGACAAGTGGCGCATGCTGCCACTCATGCATGCACACACCATCCTTCCTACAGTCTGAAGAAGACAAGTGGAGCATGCTGCCACTCATGCATACACACACCATCCTTCCTACAGTCTTAAGACGACAAGTGGCGCATGCACACTCATGCATATAGACACCATCCTTCCTACAGTCTTAAGAAGGCAAGTGGAGCATGCTGCCACTCATTCATGCACAGAGACTCCTGAATGGGCACACACCATCCTTCCTACAGTCTTAAGAAGACAAGTGGAGCATGCAGACACTCATGCATGCACACACCATCCTTCCTACAGTCTTAAGAAGACAAGTGGAGCATGCTGCCACTCATGCATGCACAGAGACTCCTGAATGGGCACACACCATCCTTCCTACAGCCTTAAGAAGACAAGTGGAGCATGCTGCCACTCATGCATGCACACACCATGCTTCCTACAGTCGGAAGAAGACAAGTGGAGCATGCTGCCACTCATGCATGCACACACCATCCTTCCTACCGTCTTAAGAAGACAAGTGGAGCATGCTGCAACTCATGCATGCACACACCATCCTTCCTACAGTCTTACGAAGACAAGTAGAGCATGCACACTAATGCATGCACACACCATGCTTCCTACAGTCTTAGGAAGACAAGTGGAGCATGCTGCCACTCATGCATGCACACACCATGCTTCCTACAGTCGGAAGAAGACAAGTGGAGCATGCTGCCACTCATGCATGCACACACCATCCTTCCTCCAGTCTTAAGAAGACAAGTGGCGCATGCTGCCACTCATGCATGCACACACCATCCTTCCTACAGTCTGAAGACAAGCGGAGCATGCTGCCACTCATGCATACACACACCATCCTTCCTACAGTCTTAAGACGACAAGTGGCGCATGCACACTCATGCATGTACACACCATCCTTCCTACAGTCTTAAGAAGACAAGTGGAGCATGCTGCCACTCATGCATGCACAAACCATCCTTCCTACAGTCTGAAGAAGACAAGTGAAGCATGCTGCCACTCATGCATGCACACACCATCCTTCCTACAGTCTTAAGAAGACAAGTGGATCATGCTGCCACTCATGCATGCACACACCATGCTTCCTACAGTCGGAAGAAGACAAGTGGAGCATGCTGCCACTCATGCATGCACACACCATCCTTCCTACCGTCTTAAGAAGACAAATGGAGCATGCTGCCACTCATGCATGCACACACCATCCTTCCTAGTCTTAAGAAGACAAGTAGAGCATGTACACTAATGCATGCACACACCATGCTTCCTACAGTCTTAAGAAGACAAGTGGAGCATGCTGCCACTCATGCATGCACATACCATCCTTCCGACAGTCTTAAGACGACAAGTGGCGCATGCACACTCATGCATGTACACACCATCCTTCCTACAGTCTTAAGAAGACAAGTGGAGCATGCTGCCACTCATGCATGCACAGAGACTCCTGAATGGGCACACACCATCCTTCCTACAGTCTTAAGAAGACAAGTGGAGCATGCAGACACTCATGCATGCACACACCATCCTTCCTACAGTCTTACGAAGACAAGTAGAGCATGCACACTAATGCATGCACACACCATGCTTCCTACAGTCTTAGGAAGACAAGTGGAGCATGCAGACACTCATGCATGCACACACCATCCTTCCTACAGTCTGAAGAAGACAAGTGGAGCATGCTGCCACTCATGCATGCACACACCATCCTTCCTACAGTCTTAAGAGGACAAGTGGAGCATGCTGCCACTCATGGATGCACACACCATGCTTCCTACAGTCTGAAGAAGACAAGTGGAGCATGCTGCCACTCATGCATGCACCCACCATCCTTCCTACAGTCTTAAGAAGACAAGTGGAGCATGCTGCCACTCATGCATGCACCCACCATCCTCCCTACAGTCTTAAAAAGACAAGTGGAGCATGCACACTCATGCATGCACACACCATCCTTCCTACAGTCTTAAGAAGACAAGTGGAGCATGCTGCCACTCATGCATGCACAAACCATCCTTCCTACAGTCTGAAGAAGACACGTGGAGCATGCAGACACTCATGCATGCACACACCATCCTTCCTCCAGTCTTAAGAAGAGACGTGAAGCATGCAGACACTCATGCATGCACACACCACCCTTCCTACAGTCATAGGAAGACAAGTGGAGCATGCAGACACTCATGCATGCACACACCATCCATCCTACAGTCTGAAGAAGAGAAGTGGAGCATGCACACATGCATGCACACACCATCCTTCCTACAGTCTGAAGAAGACACGTGGAGCATGCAGACACTCATGCATGCACACACCATCCTTCCTACAGTCTTAAGAAGACAAGTGGAGCATGCTGCCACTCATGCATGCACACACCATCCTTCCTACAGTCTTAAGAAGACAAGTGGAGCATGCTGCCACTCATGCATGCACACACCATCCTTCCGACAGTCTTAGGAAGACAAGTGGAGCATGCAGACACTCATGCATGCACACACCATCCTCCCTACAGTCTTAAGAAGAGAAGTGGAGCATGCTGAATCATGCATGCACACACCATCCTTCCTCTAGTCTTAAGAAGAGAAGTGGAGCATGCAGACACTCATGCATACACACACCATCCTTCCTACAGTCTTAAGACGACAAGTGGCGCATGCACACTCATGCATATAGACACCATCCTTCCTACAGTCTTAAGAAGGCAAGTGGAGCATGCTGCCACTCATTCATGCACAGAGACTCCTGAATGGGCACACACCATCCTTCCTACAGTCTTAAGAAGACAAGTGGAGCATGCAGACACTCATGCATGCACACACCATCCTTCCTACAGTCTTAAGAAGACAAGTGGAGCATGCTGCCACTCATGCATGCACAGAGACTCCTGAATGGGCACACACCATCCTTCCTACAGCCTTAAGAAGACAAGTGGAGCATGCTGCCACTCATGCATGCACACACCATCCTTCCTACAGTCTTAAGAAGGCAAGTGGAGCATGCTGCCACTCATTCATGCACAGAGACTCCTGAATGGGCACACACCATCCTTCCTACAGTCTTAAGAAGACAAGTGGAGCATGCAGACACTCATGCATGCACACACCATCCTTCCTACAGTCTTAAGAAGACAAGTGGAGCATGCTGCCACTCATGCATGCACAGAGATTCCTGAATGGGCACACACCATCCTTCCTACAGCCTTAAGAAGACAAGTGGAGCATGCTGCCACTCATGCATGCACACACCATGCTTCCTACAGTCGGAAGAAGACAAGTGGAGCATGCTGCCACTCATGCATGCACACACCATCCTTCCTACCGTCTTAAGAAGACAAGTGGAGCATGCTGCAACTCATGCATGCACACACCATCCTTCCTACAGTCTTACGAAGACAAGTAGAGCATGCACACTAATGCATGCACACACCATGCTTCCTACAGTCTTAGGAAGACAAGTGGAGCATGCTGCCACTCATGCATGCACACACCATGCTTCCTACAGTCGGAAGAAGACAAGTGGAGCATGCTGCCACTCATGCATGCACACACCATCCTTCCTCCAGTCTTAAGAAGACAAGTGGCGCATGCTGCCACTCATGCATGCACACACCATCCTTCCTACAGTCTGAAGACAAGCGGAGCATGCTGCCACTCATGCATACACACACCATCCTTCCTACAGTCTTAAGACGACAAGTGGCGCATGCACACTCATGCATGTACACACCATCCTTCCTACAGTCTTAAGAAGACAAGTGGAGCATGCTGCCACTCATGCATGCACAAACCATCCTTCCTACAGTCTGAAGAAGACAAGTGAAGCATGCTGCCACTCATGCATGCACACACCATCCTTCCTACAGTCTTAAGAAGACAAGTGGATCATGCTGCCACTCATGCATGCACACACCATGCTTCCTACAGTCGGAAGAAGACAAGTGGAGCATGCTGCCACTCATGCATGCACACACCATCCTTCCTACCGTCTTAAGAAGACAAATGGAGCATGCTGCCACTCATGCATGCACACACCATCCTTCCTAGTCTTAAGAAGACAAGTAGAGCATGTACACTAATGCATGCACACACCATGCTTCCTACAGTCTTAAGAAGACAAGTGGAGCATGCTGCCACTCATGCATGCACATACCATCCTTCCGACAGTCTTAAGACGACAAGTGGCGCATGCACACTCATGCATGTACACACCATCCTTCCTACAGTCTTAAGAAGACAAGTGGAGCATGCTGCCACTCATGCATGCACAGAGACTCCTGAATGGGCACACACCATCCTTCCTACAGTCTTAAGAAGACAAGTGGAGCATGCAGACACTCATGCATGCACACACCATCCTTCCTACAGTCTTACGAAGACAAGTAGAGCATGCACACTAATGCATGCACACACCATGCTTCCTACAGTCTTAGGAAGACAAGTGGAGCATGCAGACACTCATGCATGCACACACCATCCTTCCTACAGTCTGAAGAAGACAAGTGGAGCATGCTGCCACTCATGCATGCACACACCATCCTTCCTACAGTCTTAAGAGGACAAGTGGAGCATGCTGCCACTCATGGATGCAAACACCATGCTTCCTACAGTCTGAAGAAGACAAGTGGAGCATGCTGCCACTCATGCATGCACCCACCATCCTTCCTACAGTCTTAAGAAGACAAGTGGAGCATGCTGCCACTCATGCATGCACCCACCATCCTCCCTACAGTCTTAAAAAGACAAGTGGAGCATGCACACTCATGCATGCACACACCATCCTTCCTACAGTCTTAAGAAGACAAGTGGAGCATGCTGCCACTCATGCATGCACAAACCATCCTTCCTACAGTCTGAAGAAGACACGTGGAGCATGCAGACACTCATGCATGCACACACCATCCTTCCTCCAGTCTTAAGAAGAGACGTGAAGCATGCAGACACTCATGCATGCACACACCACCCTTCCTACAGTCATAGGAAGACAAGTGGAGCATGCAGACACTCATGCATGCACACACCATCCATCCTACAGTCTGAAGAAGAGAAGTGGAGCATGCACACATGCATGCACACACCATCCTTCCTACAGTCTGAAGAAGACACGTGGAGCATGCAGACACTCATGCATGCACACACCATCCTTCCTACAGTCTTAAGAAGACAAGTGGAGCATGCTGCCACTCATGCATGCACACACCATCCTTCCTACAGTCTTAAGAAGACAAGTGGAGCATGCTGCCACTCATGCATGCACACACCATCCTTCCGACAGTCTTAGGAAGACAAGTGGAGCATGCAGACACTCATGCATGCACACACCATCCTTCCTACAGTCTTAAGAAGAGAAGTGGAGCATGCTGAATCATGCATGCACACACCATCCTTCCTCTAGTCTTAAGAAGAGAAGTGGAGCATGCAGACACTCATGCATGCACACACCATCCTTCCTACAGTCTTAAGAAGAGAAGTGGAGCATGCTGCACTCTCATGCATGTACACACCATCCTTCCTACAGTCTTAAGAAGACAAGTGGAGCATGCACACTCATGCATGCACACACCATCCTTCCTACAGTCTTAAGAAGACAAGTGGAGCATGCTGCCACTCATGCATGCACACACCATCCTTCCGACAGTCTTAAGAAGACAAGTGGAGCATGCTGCCACTCATGCATGCACATACCATCCTTCCGACAGTCTTAAGAAGACAAGTGGAGCATGCAGACACTCATGCATGCGCACACCATCCTTCCTACAGTCTGAAGAAGAGAAGTGGAGCATGCTGCCACTCATGCATGCACACACCATCCTTCCTACAATCTTAAAAAGACAAGTGGAGCATGCTGCCACTCATGCATGCACACACCATCCTGCCGACAGTCTTAAGAAGACAAGTGGAGCATGCAGACACTTATGCTTGCACACACCATCCTTCCTCCAGTCTGAAGAAGAGAAGTGGAGCATGCTGCCACTCATGCATGCACACACCATCCTTTCTACAGTCTGAAGAAGAGAAGTGGAGCATGCAGACACTCATGCATGCACACACCATCCTTCCTACAGTCTGAAGAAGACAAGTGGAGCATGCAGACACTCATGCATGCACACACCATCCTTCCTCCAGTCTTAAGAAGAGAAGTGGAGCATGCAGACACTCATGCTTGCACACACCATCCTTCCTCCAGTCTTAAGACAAGTGGAGCATGCAGACACTCATGCATGCACACACCATCCTTCCTACAGTCTTAAGAAGACAAGTGGAGCATGCAGACACTCATGCATGCACACACCATCCTTCCTCCAGTCTTAAGAAGACAAGTGGAGCATGCTAACACTCATGCATGCACACACCATCCTTCCTACAGTCTTAAGAAGACAAGTGGAACACGCTGCCACTCATGCATGCACACACCATCCTTCCTCCAGCCTGAAGAAGACAAGTGGAGCATGCTGCCACTCATGCATGAACACACCGTCCTTCCTACAGTCTTAAGAAGACAAGTGGAGCATGCTGCCACTCATGCATGCACACACCATCCTTCCTACAGTCTGAAGACAAGTGGAGCATGCTGCCACTCATGCATGCCCACACCATCCTTCCTACAGTCTTAAGAAGACAAGTGGAGCATGCAGACACTCATGCATGCACACACCATCCTTCCTCCATTCTGAAGAAAAGTGGAGCATGCTGCCACTCATGCATACACACACCATCCTTCCTACAGTCTTAAGAAGACAAGTGGAGCATGCACACTCATGCATGTACACACCATCCTTCCTACAGTCTTAAGAAGACAAGAGGAGCATGCACACTCATCCATGTACACACCATCCTTCCTACAGGCTTAAGAAGACAAGTGGAGCATGCACACTCATGCATGCACAAACCATCCTTCCTATAGTCTGAAGAAGACAAGTGGAGCATGCAGACACTCATGCGTGCACACACAGTCCTTCCTACATGTCTTAAGAAGACAAGTGGAGCATGCTGCCACTCATGCATGCACACACCATCCTTCCTACAGTCTGAAGAAGACAAGTGGAGCATGCTGCCACTAATGCATGCACACACCATCCTCCCTACAGTCTTAAGAAGACAAGTGAAGCATGCTGCCACTCATGCATGCACACACCATCCTTCCTACAGTCTTAAGAAGTCAAATGGAGCATGCTGCCACTCATGCATGCACACACCATCCTTCCTACAGTCTTTTTTCGTAGGATTTATAATTGACTAATGCTCTTCCAATAATCATTGCACTTGAATGGTTTTTCCCCTGTGTGCGTTTGCTGATGATACCTTAATGCTGAAGAGTTGCGAAAACTACTGTCACATTCACTACAATGATAAGGTTTTTCCCCCCGTGTGTGTTCGCTGATTACTTTTTAGGTCTGATAGCTGGCTAAAGCTCTTCCCACATTCACTGCACTTGAATGGTTTTTTCCCTGTGTGTGTTAGATTATGACTTTTTAGGTCTGATAACTGACTAAAGCTCTTTACACATTCATTGCACTTGAATGGTTTTTCTCCTGTGTGAGTTTGCTGATAAACCCTTAATGCTGAAGAGTCACGAAAAAAAACTGTCACATTCACTACAATGATAAGGTTTTTCCACATGTGTGTTCACGTATGACGTTTTAGGACTGATAACTGACTAAATCCCCTTTCATCAAGACATAGATTTTAACAGGCATGGCTCTCCCTTTGAAGTCAATTATGCCCCAGAAATAACCCAGCAACTCAATAGTCACCCCACCTTAACCTATTGGTCTAATGTCTGGCTTCAACAGGGTGACTTTGCCCAGTAAATTACGCTCATAAAATGTTTTTGGGACTAGAGTTATCCTGGCCCCAGAGTCGAACAGCATGCTCATTGGAGCATCATTGATCAAAACTACCTCCTGAGGGCCATCACTAGCATTCCCTGTGAATGGGAGAATATTGATCTCTTCCAAATCTTCTTCATAAAGTTCAACTTCCATGACTTTTTTATGCTTGTTGCCCGTTCTGCAGCTTTTTGCGACGTGACCTTTTCTCTCATAAGTTTTTCACATGGCCTTCCAGCCTGGGCGGTCTTTAAAGTTGGCCATATGGCCAGGGTTGCCACACCTGAAGCACTTCAACTGAAAATTCTTTGTGTTAAAGGGCTTTGAAGTGGTGCTCAATTTGGGTTCAACGAATCTATCCATCAGCACCTTGACATCAATGTACTCTTTTTTTCACCTGAACTCTCTTTGCGCATAATATCAACACACGCTCTTGAATACTAGTGACTTTTAGCTATGGTCAGCACTTCTTGAAGCAATGGCTTTTCTTTTTGCAACCGGGTGTCTCGTTTTGTCGAGTACGCATCTCAACATGAACTGATATCTTAACCGCTCCTCTAAGCTGCACCAAAATTGCACGTGGAAGCCAATTTGCGCAAGGTAGTCATGAACTGTTTGACTGACTCACCTGCCTTTGCATCCTTCTCCCAAAAAGATGTCGTTCAAGGACAGTACTCACTTTGGGAAGGTATTGCAAGTCTAACTTTTTGATGCAGATCTCGTATTCATTAAGAATGGCAGAGTCACTACCAGAGGGTTCAGGAAGGTGTTCAAATAATTCTTGTCCCTCAGAGCCCAAACAATCCATTAACAATGAAGCTTTCCTCTCTGCGCTTAAGGAAATGCCACAGACACGAGCATAATGTGTGAAAACCTTCTTTCACTTCAGCCACGAGAGAGAAGGAACTCCTGGAGATGTCAACAAGAAGGGAGGGGCAGTGACATTATGTATGATGTACGTGCTATATTTTGACCTAGTTACTACTTAAGGGTGAACTTCAGTGATCTGCTAACAGTGTGCAATATCCACAAACCTTATAAGCTGTGCGCATCAGCGAAACTGCGTGCAACTTCAGCAATTAGAATTTAGGCCTAGGCGCACAATCCCAGAAACTGTATTTGCTGTGCGCATCTGCGGAACCATCAGCCCGATTACTGATGGCACATATTTATACAGGGAGGAGTCACTTTAGTCTGGTGCTCAATTACATGCTTAGATGTGAGTCTGGTGGTGTCTGATAACTGAAAGGCACACATTTGTTTACATACAATTTCATATATGTCTGATTTATTATTCCTATTACAGCGCCTTCTACCTTGAGAAGGGCCATCCTAGACCAGTGTAAGGACAAAACCCATGCCGACAAATGAGCGACCTGAAGTGCAATACTGAGAAAAAGTAACCTGGAGGATTGCTGCAAATTAAAGTAAATGAAAAAAAAATAATTAAGAACTACATAACAACAGCTGTGTGACCTGGAAGCCGATTGTTTCTCCATAAAGCCCTAGTTTGCGATAACCTTACAGTGCTCACATTATCATCCACGCTAGAAGAGATGGGAGCCTGGGTTGTCTGGTCACAGAAGCTCATTTACATACAAAGGGGGTGACAGCCTGTTCACAACGCACAGCACAACTTGTTTACGTTAAGTGCTAGTACACAGAACAGGGTAAAGTCGTGTGTCTCTTTTTTATTTTCTTTAAATATATCCTGCACCTCGCTCTCTTCTTCTCTTTCTCTCATTTCAATTCATCATAAATTACTCAAATTCACTATTGCTTTATCAGCACGGCACAAGTCGGGGGGTAGCCACAGTTTGAAGGGGTCCCCCAACTATTATCTAGAAACAGGACTCAGTTCCACCTAGCACTTTTGCCTGCGACTGATAATTGTTACTTTATGCCCCAGCACTGCAGACACAGGCATCTGAGTGTTTGATTGTGTGAGTGGTGCAAGAGAGGAACAGAGAACTTGACAAAATTAGCCCTTCTATTGCTTAATACATTGTTAAATGTGAAACACTTTGGGTTTTATGGGCTGGACAAAGAATAACGTCAGGAAACAAGTGCAAATTAAAAGCACATTTTATTTATTCGCTGAAAAATGTTTAAAAATGTAATTTCCAAGTTCCACATATCGGTTTAAAAATATTTACACTTTCAGTCATTTCCGAGTTTAGTTACAAACTAATAGTGGGCAAAACACATGATGTATAAAAACTAAAACCAAAAACTTATTTTTACATTATTTTATGTTTCTTGTTTTTAAAACAGGCCGTCAACCTTTCACATGAAAATTATTATAAGGGCCTGACATCACTTCTTGTGATGTCACTACATGTGACGTCACTGTGATTTGCATATAATAATGGGCTCTTTCACTATTTTCCTTACTTGTGCCCTGTTTATTGGCATGACATGGGTCTATAGGTATTAAAAATTAACATTAAACTCACAGGTGTTCAGCCCATTTATCTGGTGATGTTACACATTGGCATGTATTCGGCTGCTTCTTCTATTTTTAGATGAGTACAAATAACGTTCCGTTCCCCCTCTTTCCAATTCGTTCTTTTTCTCCCCCTTTCTTTGACTCTCTCGCTCTCTTTATCTCTTCCCCTCTCTATCTCCCACACTCTCCTGTTAGCTTTAGCTTCATGAATGTCTCTGCCACTTACGGCATTCATACGACAAATCATTCAGAATATTTGAGGACAAGGGACAATCAAGTGTGGAAGATGAGTATATGGGAGTGCAACTGATTGTCCTGGCACATATATGCTTTTCATGTGGGATTTCGCTATTTCACCACATTCTTCAAACAGAGTCTCCTGCTTACAATGACTAAATTCTGGTACTAAGTAGAGTTTGGCAAGTCACAAAATGAATAGGGAGAGCCAAGTCGGAGAGGAGTCACGGGTCCCACTTAGTAATCAGGCGCGAGCTGATCCATCAACCGTTAACAGTGTGTAAAAGATGCACCAAACGTTACTTAAATACAAGGTATATGCTCTTTTATATCTGAAAATAGATTATTTCTTGAACACCTGTGCTTCGCTTTAATTCATTACATATACTGCAGTGGCATTTGTTAATAGTAATACATGCATTTTACCAATGAAGCTTCCATCTCCAGAGCCCTGACAACATGTCCACTCTGGGTGTGTTGGGTTTATAGGTTTTATCACTAATCCGACAAGTTAGCTGAAAATACCGCTGTTAGTCCCAGTGTTGTTCAGTGTTGCTTTTACAGGCTGTGTGGTCAGGTGCGATTTAATGTTTTTCTTTGTATCTCTTCTTCACCAAATAAAAATTAACAATGTTTCTTTACTTTTAATCCACATTGTGCTCTGCTCCCACTGTGTATCCTGGTGCATCATGTCACTTTGCTATGTGTACGGAAGTGAACAATCACTGGAAACAAACACTTTTATAATTCTGCAAATACTGTTATCTGTTTTTCTTCTTTACTGCTATTTGGGTCTTCTATCATCTGGTATTTCAATGTCCTACATAAATTGAATTTTATCTTTTTCCGTAATTCATTCCCCTCACAATTACTGCACTATTCAGCTCTTGTCTATGTCCTCAGATGGGTCAATATTATTTTTGATGTTCTTAAGTTCTTTCTGGAATCTCTGCATCTCTAGCATTATTTCCATGTGAGTTAAATGAAGGAGTGTATTCACTAAGGGCTGTGTGGGATCGAAAATTGACAAAAGCCCTTCTCACTTTCAGTGCCCTTCTATGTTTTCCCCCTGTGTGTTCGCTGATGATTTTGTAGCTCTGATCGTCGACTAAAGCTCTTCCCATATTCATTGCACTTGAGTGGCTTTCCCCCTGTGTGTGTTTGTTGATGTTTTCCTAGGGTTGATAACTGACTAAAGCTCTTCAAACATTCAAAGCAATCATATAGTTTTCCCCTTTGTGTGTTCGCTGATGACTATATAGGTTTGATAATTGACTAAAGCTCTTCCCACATTCACTGCACTTGAATGGTTTTTCTCCTGTGTGTGTTCGATTATGAATTTTTAGGTCTGATAACTGACTAAAACACTTTACACATTCACTGCACATGAATGGTGTTTCCCCTGTGTGTGTTTGCAGATGTCTTTGAAGGTGTGATAACCGACTAAAGCACTTTGCACATTCACTACACTTAAATGGTTTTTCTCCTGTGTGAGTTCGCTGATGACGTTTTCGGTCTGCTATCTGACTAAAGCTCTGCCCACATTCATTGCACTTGAATGGTTTTTCCCCTGTGTGTATTCGCTGATGTCTTTGAAGGTGTGATAACCGACTAAAGCACTTTGCACATTCACTGCACTTGAATGGTTTTTCCCCCGTGTGTGTTCGATTATGACCTTTTAGGTATGATAACTGACTAAAGCACTTTGCACATTCACTGCACTTGAATGGTGTTTCCCCTGTGTGTGTTCGCAGATGTCTTTGAAGGTGTGATGAGTGACTATAGCACTTTGCACATTCACTGCACTTGAATGGTTTTTCCCCCGTGTGTGTTCGATTATGACTTTTTAGGTCTGATAACTGACTAAAGCACTTTGCACATTCACTGCACTTGAATGGTGTTTCCCCTGTGTGTGTTCGCAGATGTCTTTGAAGGTGTGATAACCGACTAAAGCACTTTGCACATTCACTGCACTTGAATGGTTTTTCTCCTGTGTGAGTTCGCTGATGAACCCTTAATGCTGAAGAGTAACTAAAACTACTGTCACATTCACTACAATGATAGGGTGTTTCCCCTGTGTGTGCTCGCTGATGTATTTTAAGGTGTGATAACTGACTAAAGCACTTTGCACATTCACTGCACTTGAATGGTTTTTCCCCTGTGTGTATTCGCTGATGTTTTTGGAGGTTTGATAAGTAACAAAAGCACGTTGCACATTCACTGCACTTGAATGGTTTTTCTCCTGTGTAGGTTTGCAGATGAAGCTTGCGTAGTGATGACAAACTAAAGCTCTTGCTGTATGTGTATGATTCTTCTTTCTTGGTTAGTGTCTGTGGGTCGGGTATATATTTTTCTACATCCCATGACTGCATTTTCTGATGGGCCGACATGGCTGATAAAGCACTTGTGTTTTTCTCACACGTTTGATTTCTGTTTTAACAATAAAATGCGATAGCCACCAAATATTTGCCACACTCCTGATATGTAGAAGGTGCCTTTGTAGGCGATTGTGCCTTTAGATTGGATTATGGCTATGCACGCTTGCGGGTAAATATGTATCTTCCTTCTGGCCGGTGCAAATAGGGACAGTCTGTTGTATTTTAGATAGAAGAACTCCTCTTTCCTTTACCCGTCAGTTGTCTGGCTCCGCTCTGTTGTGCTCTTCTCTGGTTACTGTGGTTTGGCCAGAAAGAGTTTACAATTCACCAAGAACACGGAATGATGGCTTGTCGTCATTTTATAAAACAGAGCATTGTGGTAATCACATCATGCCGATCCGATGATCAAAGCTGGTGTTGGACACTTGTTTATACAGGAGGCGGTTTGTTATTGTTGTTGCCTTAATTTTCCTACGGTAATTTCTTCGTCTTGTGGCGTGGAGGTGCACAGCTCAGCCTCTTGCAATCACTGAACTGCCCTTGATGCTTCATCCGGGATCTGTCAGTTTGTGTGCAGGTTCCTCTGTCGCCGACTGCGCTGATGTTTTGCTGAATACTGTAGCTCAATATTTCTGCTATTATTGAAGATTTACAGCGTTAGCTTTGTTATTGATGGTCATTTCATACATTCAAGGCTTGTTTTCTGTTGGATGTAAAGATATTGAAAATTACTAAATTGAAACATAATGGAATGAGAATTCACAATGTTTAACTGGCTGTAAAAGACATTTCGAGGGCAATTTACCAAATCTCCACACAATGCAGCGCAGCCCTCCCCCCGCGAGGCTGCACTGCGCAACAAAGAGGGAACAGGAGAGCACCATATTTTCAAAGATATGGCTCTCTCCTTCCCTTTCCCTTGCGCCGGCACTGATTACAGCGGCTCTGTGCCATGCACACACCTTAGCACCAGAGCGCTAGGGTGTGTGTGTGAGTCCAGCATAGGTTCTGTACAGGAAGGACACCTTTCCTGTACAAATTACTATGCCTAGATATGAGGGAAAGTTTTTACCATATTGTATACGTGTTGCACAGTGCAGCACGCATGCAAAGTCAGAAAGGGAAGGAGAAATGAAAGCATTTCTCCTTCCTTGCACCTAGTTTTGTGGTTGCACAGGAACGCCCTTGCACCACCCTTGGTAGGCACCCATGGCACAAAGTAATGCGAAACAATGCTAAACGCAGTGTCACATTACTTTAATGTTATTTCCAGCGCTGGACAGGAAATTAGGAAAAAAGATTTTGCGACATTTTGTGCCACTTTTGTGCCGCAAATACAGCGCAAATACTTAGTAAATCTCCCCCTTCTTCTTTATCGCTTTTGAAACTTAGCAAGGAATATTTCATCATACACAGATATTTAACTAAAAGTTCGGTTGATCAGGTGACATCTTATTACATTTACGGAGTAAGGGAGCTCACGGAGCACCCAAGTGCTTGAGGTATAGCTTAAGATAGAGGCATAAGGTGAAGATTTCATTTAAAAAACTATAGAGTTTAGAAAAAAGGATGGATCAGGCTGGGCTGCAAAATTTCCAGTAACTCTTCATGAAGTATACAACAAAAGTAACTCTATTCACACAATTCTTCTCGTTCTTCCCTATTCACCTAAGACCATCTCAAATACCAACTCCTGTCTTTACCTCACTGTTCATAAGTCACCTTTGACACTTTAAACAGCTCCCTAGTTCAAGCATTTCTGGTTTATTCTAACCTGGTAGATTGGAACATTATTGTGGGTTGAGGGGGGGTTCCTATCGCCATAACATCTGTCCATCATCCTGAAACTAGTGCAGCTTACAGCACCCGGTTCTGGCCCTGAAAGATTACTTTAAAAAGCAAGTCTTTAGTTCTTCCTAAGGTGGATAAAGTTCTGTAAGATGCACCTCCTTCCAGAGCTTTTGTGTAGGGCGAGGGGTTCACTGTAAGGCCCATCCTTTATATTATAAGCGCAGATAAGGTAAACAAATATTGATTCATATAATTTAATATTCAACGATATCAGTCATTTAGTACTTATAGAGAATCCACCACAACCAATAATTTACCTGACATATCCCTGCAGCAGATGTGCACCTATTACTCTTTTTCCCCCCTTTTCCAATATTACATGGCATCTGGCATGATGTTGTCCTTTTGGGGCCCAGGATGCCATTTGTGACTGGATGGGCATTTGGAAGAGTGGGAGGAGGTGTCAGTTATCCAAAGGTGATGCGGCATTTCTACCTTTCCATATTTCACATATTCAAGTGTACCTAATTTCATGGCCTTCGGCCCCCCTACTGCCCTCTGGCTGCACACTCTGTGGGGTTCATCAGAAGTCAGATAACTGCCTCATGCTCACAAGGCCAAGGTTCTCACTTCTTCTACAACACTTATTGCAGACATAGGGCCTAGTTAGGAGTTTGTCCAACAGATTTTTGCCTCAAAACTAGGGGTGGGTGAAGAATTCCGCTATGCCGGCGTAGCTCGTGAAGTTTTGCCCACTCTGGTCCAAAGAACTCCATGCAGAACGGAGTTTTTTTCTCCAGCGGTTCACCAACGGTAAAGTGGCGAGCACTTGCGAGAAAATATAACGCGCTAGACCTCCTACTGGCGAGATTTCTCAATACAGGAGGTCACAGCAGGTCGCGACCACTCGATTGTTAAAATCTGCCATTCTCGTTGATGAAGCTACCATTCGATTAGAATATCAATTAGAGCGGCAAAAAGCAGCATCGCCCTCTAACACGACGTGTAGTGCTGTTCGTGCTGATTTCACAGTGGGGGTTAAACTCCTGGCACTAAAAATCAGTGAGTGCAGTGCAACTTAACAAACTCTGCCACTTGTGGAAGTCTGCAGAGTGCGGCGGAGTTTCCCTGGCGCTTTGTGGAGTTGTGGTTTGTGGGTCTCTCACTGCTTTGAGGTCACCGCCAGGCAGACCTTCTGTCAGCTGTGCCCTGTGCAGATCTTCCAGGCAGGACCTCCATCAGCTGCACCTTGTGCAGATCTTCCTTCCAGGCAGGGGCTTCAGTTAGCTGCACCTTGTGCAGATCTTCCTTTCAGGCTGCGGCTTCTGCCCACCGTGCATTGTGCAGATCTTACTTCCAGGCAGGGGTTTCTTTCAGCTGCACCTTGTGCAGATCTTCCTGCCCAACTGGACCTCTGTCAGCTGTGCCTTGTGCTGATCTTCTTTCCAGGAAGGACTTCTGTCAGCTGTGCCATGTGCAGATTTTCCTTCCAGGCAGTAATTCGGTCAGAGGTGCCCTGTGCAGATCTTCCTTCGAGGCAGGACTTCTGTCAGCTGAGTTTTGTGCAGATATTCATTTTAGTCAGGACCTCTGTCAGCTGCGCCTCGTTCAGATCTTCCTTCCAGGTAGGGCTTCTGTCAGCTGCACCTTGCGTAGATCTGCTTTCCTCAATGATCAGTTCAAAGGTCAGGAGAGGTAGAACTGGTCTAGGTCATCTTCTTTATTACAGTTCTATTGGTCAAGCCACAGACCTCGTGCTCTGAGAGGACGGAGAGTCTGGATTTTCTGAGCTCCGTGGAACATGAATACAGTTCTACCGCATCCAGCACATACTACAAGACTCCAAGAGTCAACGCTACAAGTGCTGCTCCAAGGAATAATTCAACCACTGTATCTGAACATGCCCTGGCAAATGCCAACTAGAGAATAAACATCCTGCTTGCACCAGCAGAGTGCAGAAAGCTTTTCAAGAATATCGAGGTAACTTGACTTTCTCTGTCTGTCGTAACTGAAGATGTTAAACCTTGGTAACATCAATCCCCTTTGGACATGGTCCTCCATTTTACTATCAGAATGTAACTCATCCTGCGCAGACACAAATCCTCTAGTCTGTATTGCATGAAGCTGGGTGGTTATCACCCATAAGAAGGCCCTCCACAAATTGCTGACATTTCTTACACCCCCTGGACAGCCGTGGCAACACACAGACTAACTACACCCCCTCAGGGATCACCAGTCCATCTGCCAGGATCAAGACTCAGATCTTTCAACCTTCTCTGTTACCGTCTTTGGAACGGCCTGTCTCTGGGATTCGTGGAAGCTCCACACTCAGTGAGCTCAGAGTTGCCTTGTAAAACCAACTCATGAAAGTGGACGAAAAGAACATTAAGTGACACGCTCTGCACAGAAGTGTAAATAAATCTAATATTATCGTTCCATGTACCACTGTGCTACTGCTGTTGTTTTGACATGGATGTTTTGCCGTCTATCACAGCCGCTTCTTCGTTTAAAATCTTACTCAGTTTGTTTTGCATCATACCTACTTACCTATGTACTGTTTCTGACCCTACGACATCTCTGGCTGACATGCTGTGCTGTCTGTTGCTACATAAATAGGAAGTAGATTGTTACTGCAGGGAGAGTGCAGTGTCCTATCAGTCAGATGCACTTGATTGGGATAAAAGGTACCATGTTTGTTAGAAAAGCTGCAACTATTAGAATAATAATATACCAAAAGCAGCACATATAATGCAATAACAGACGAGGTACTAGAAAAACGTGACGCAAACAATGCAACAACACAGGCTAGGCACTAGGAAAACATGACGCAAACAATGCAATAACACAGGCCAGGCATTAGGAGAATCTGGTGCAAACAATGCAATAACACAGGCCAGGCACGAGGAGAATCTGATGTAAACTCTGCAATAACACAGGCCAGGCACGAGGAGAATCTGATGTAAACAATGCAATAACACAGGCCAGGCACGGGAGAATCTGACGCAAACAATGCAATAACTCGGGCAAGACACTAGGAGAATCTGATGTAAACATTGCAATAATACAGGCCAGGCATGAGGAGAATCTGACGCAAACAATGCAATAACAGGCCGGGCACGAGGAGAACCTGATGTAAACAATCCAATTACAAAGGCCAGGTGGGGCGGAGCTAGCTCGCAACCAAGATGGCTGCTTGAGCTGTGAGCTCCCCGTCTTGTGTAACTATCCTACATCAATCCTGCGTGCTATTCCACTATCAGCTGCCCTGACTAGACGAACCGAGCCCCAGGACTTCTGTGGTCCACGAACGGCGTGGGTCCGGATCCCGCCCCCCCTTCACGCTGAGCGAGCCGCGTGGGCCTGGTACGCCGGCTGCGGCGGAAGCTGCAGGGCGGAATTAACTGCAAGGGGCGGATGCTCTGACTAGGCCGCTGTCCTGGCTGCTGTATAGCGGCGGCGGCTGATCCCGCGTTTGGCGGGAAACGTGAGGAGCGATATCCCTGCCTCTTGAGATCATGAGTCAGCCCGGGTGGTGTGTGGACTGAGGAGCGGTGCAGGAGGCGGCGCTACCAGGCGGGGAGGTGAGCGCGCACCAGTGAGGCCTTCAGAGCGGCCTCTGGCACGGAGGCTGAGCCCGGGGCCGCGAGCGCCAACACCGTGACTGCGGGCGGCAGAGTGTGCTGTATAGCGGCGGAGGTCGATTCCGCGGTCGGCAGGAAAAGTGAGGAGCGGGTGCCCCCCTTGCAACTGGAGACCGCAATCTCTGGGCTGGAGGCTGAAACCTGGGGTGCCTCATAGACCTATAATTGCGAAGTTGCTAAATTACAGGGACCGTGACGTGGAGCTGAAGCTCGCCAGAGAGAAACAGCCGCTACATTACGAGGGGTCGGTGATCTCATTATTCCCGGATTTTACGGCAAAAGTTCAGGAAGCAAGGAGGCAGTTTGTACCGATGAAACGACAGCTGCGTGAGTTGGGAACTGACTCTGCAATGCTGTACCCCACGAAGCTGCGGGTCAACAGACAGGGGAAGTCTATGATTTTCACTGACCCTAAGGCGCTCCAGAATGCCCTCAGAGAATGGCGCAAGGACAGCCGGTCCTCCCTGAACAGAGAGCTACAGGACGAAGCAGCGGGAGGCCCCCTGGATGTTCAGGACTAACTAAGATGCACAGCTGCGGGTGGCTGAGTATGTGTTCTGACTGTTGGGCGTCCCGGGGCGGTGGTGCCAAAGAGTAGGTGGAATGATCTGACCCTTGTGTGCCCTTTTCCTGAGGTTGCCCTTAAATGGATTTGTGTTGCGGGATGGGGGGTGGGGGGGGAGGGTTGAGGGGATGGGAGGGGTGAAGTTCAGCCTGATCTGATTCTCAATGGGTTACGGTCCTGAAGTACATTGTGTCACAAAGTTATGATAAACAGTCGCACAATGAGGTGGGGCTATGTGCAAGTATATTAATTATGAGTCAATGGAGGAGGAGGGGCCTTGCGGATGAAGGAGTTAGAGCTACCGCAGAATGTATGGACCCATAGGAGTGTGCATGGCGCAGACTTGGTTCAGGGGTACACATATGCAAGATGCTGTTAGACGCGAACTATACTGGATATGAGACGGGGGATGGGTGGTCACTAGGCATAGTACTGTACTGTGATTTTTCAGCTGGCTACCTACGTCCCGCGTGAATTACACTTTTCTACAGTTTTTGTTTGATGTTATTGGGGGATGTGGAGGGGAGAGTGTGTGGTTTTGCAGGGGTGGGGGATTTCAGCCGGCTAGTTGGGGTAGGGCAGGCGTGGGAGGGCGATGGATGGGGGAGTTGCAGCCCTTTCGAGTGCCACTTGAACAGGGGTGGGACACTGTACTGTTTTTGGTGTTTTTTGGCACAGATGTGGCAAGGCATGGCGGGATTGTATACGTCCAGGACACATCGCTGGGGCCCATACACCGGCCGCTTACGTACAGATGACACCAATCGGGGAGCCCCCAGATACACTGACGCTGATGATCTGGAATGTCAGAGGTCTCAATGACCATCGTAAGGTCAGGAAGGTCCTACAATATCTCTCCAGACATAGAGTTGACGTTGCGCTCTTACAGGAGACGTACCTCCACCCAGACAGTCCTACATTGTGATCCAGGGGTTTAATGGGTAATGTACACACGGCGGGATTCACATCACATGTTAGGGAGGTTCTGACGTGGATTAACCCTAAAGCACCACTGATGTTGACACCACTGGAGACGGACAGGGAGGGACGGTACACTATCTCGAAATGCTGTGGGAAAGGCATGGAGATCTGTATAGTTAATACCTACAGCCCTAACTACGACCACCCTGCCTTTTATTCCGATCTGACAGATAAGGTTCTGGAGCGCTCGGGGGGCTACGTCCTTTGGGGGGGCGATTTTAATATAACAAGACAACCCAATATAGACAGATCTGATAGACGCCCCTCGGCCTCTGCTAGGGCGCTAGCGGCATCAATGACACAACTGGACCTGAGAGACGTGTGGAGATACTGACACCCAACTCAGGGAGGCTATACTCACTACTCCGCACCACATAATATACACACTAGGATTGACTATTGGCTAGCCACTACTCACTTAACTCACAATGTGCAGGGTTGCACGATATTGCCACGCATATATTTGGACCATTCACCTCTGTTGTTGACAATTTCCACACCTTAGAAGCGCCTCACACCATTTGCTTGGCGCTTCCCTCCTTATTCCCTGCAGGACGACTCCTTTAAGGAGGAGCTGGCCGCGTCCATCGAGCTGTTTTTTGACACCAACGTGGGTACAGTCGACTCATTCCAGACAGTCTGGGAGGCCTTTAAGGCATATATCAGGGGGATCGCCATTTCCAAACATGCGGGAGTGCTCAAATCGATCCGGGGTCGGCTGGAGACCCTGGAGAAAAAGCTTAAAGAGCTGGCGGCTCGGCGCCTAACAGACTGTAGTGATGCCCTCACGCAGGAACTTGCCCGAACACTGCGCGAATATCACGAAGAGGTGGACTCTGAAGTAAAACACCTGGGAAAGTACGCCATTGCGAGAATCTATGGTGGGGGGAGCGCCCCGGGTCGGTTCCGGTGCACTTAGCCAAACAACGCAGGAACAGAGTAGTGATACCAGACATGAGGTCCTCACCGACAGACGACCCGCTCTCTGAGGATTAGGTAGCAGAAAAGCTCCGTGAGTATTACGCATCTCTGTATGCCTTCCGAGGGCCTGCCCCATAGGAATGCATACTAGATTATCTTTCCCACATTGAACTGCCTTGGCTGTCTAACCTACACTGGGAATTTTTGATGCGTCTGATCGAGCGGGAGGACGTCGTATAGGCTCTGTCTCCTTCTATAAGGCATTTGCGGATCTTTTGATACCTCGGTTGCTCACGCTGTTTGAGGACATAGCGGACTCCGGAGCAATGCCGCCCACTATGAGCGAGGCAATACTAGTTGCCATTCTTAAACCGGGAAAACCCCCGGGAGATTGCGCCTCGTACCGACCACTGTCGTTACGGAACGTCGATGTGAAGATATTTGCCAAGTTGATAGCAAACCGTCTCAGTCCCATGGTTAACTTGGTGGTTGCCCCTGAACAGGCAGGCTTCATGCCCAGTAGCAACCTCACTTATAATCTCAGGACGTAGTTCGCAGCTCTCCAACATACGCGCCCCGTAGCAGTATTTTTAGATAGCGAAAAGGCCTTCGACTCTGTGGTGTGGCCTTTCATGAGACAGGTCTTAAGTCGAATGGGTGGGTGCGCTGTTCCTTCAGCTTTTAGCGACACTGTGCACTTCACCCAAGGCCCGCATCCGGATTGGAACGTTGACCACAGACCCTATACAAATCAGCCGGGGCACGAGACAAGGATGCCCCATATCCCCTATACTTTATGAACTCACGGCCGAGCCTCTTGCATGCGCCCTACGGGAATACCACAGGCACAGGGGCATACGATTCCCCACATACAATCTGATTGTGTCCACGTATGCGGACGATACCTTCTTATATGTTCGGGACCCAGAGACGCACCTTTCTGCGATGCTACGCGAGGTGGTCTTGTTCAGATCTCTTTCAGTATCCATATGAATTGGAACAAATCTATTATGTTCCCACTAACACCGGCTACGAGGAGGGTGGTTCCGGAATACCCACTTCAGTGGGCTACTGAAGCAGTGCGATACCTAGGGATTCGTCTGCATACGGACTCGGCGGTAGTATTGAGGGAGAACTACAGCGTGGTCATCTCCAAACTGGAGGATGATATTAAAAAGTGGATCGCTCTGCCATTGTCACTGATGGGACGGGTCTCCCATGAAAATGATTGTATTACATCGCTTGCTGTTCCTGTTTAGCAATATTCCTATGGTGCTGTCCAATTCATTTTTCCAGCAACTACACTTGTTAATGATTCGTCTGGCTTGGGCCGGGACACAGCCAAGGGTGGCATGGAAAATTCTCACTTGGCCGTATGCGGAGGGCGGCCTGAATGCCCCGGACCTGGAACTTTATTATCGGGCTCCACAAAGCGCGCACGCCTACCACTGGATCCATGGCCCAGCGGAAATCGCGCAAATACGCATGGAATCTATTGTTGCGGCCCCTGCGTTGCGGTGCTGACCTCGGGATCGCCGTACTGGTATTCTAGACTCGCTGAATACGGTCAGACACTCTTGGCACCATATGATGGACGTACAGGCTTGCAGCCTGTTGTATGCCCCGAAGGCTCCCCTCGCCTGGTGCTCTTGGCTGGCCCCATGTAGGGACAAGGGGGTGCTGGATGCGATGGGTTCATTGAATATACACAATATGGGGGATCTGTTCTCGTAAGGCACCGCACGCTCATGGGAAGAGTTCGAGACGGGGGACGTTCCCCATCCGCTGTTGCCGTGTTTTCAGTTCCACAGGGTGAGGCATGCGCTTAAGGCCCTTCTAGGGGAGGATATGACGGAGCACCGGGTGGTTACGGCATTAGCTTACATTATTAACGCTAAGTCCCCCGCTAAATTGGTAACCAATCTGTATCGCATTGCCCTCTCAGAAAGGACGGCGGAATATGCTAAACCTCGCTTGGCATGGCAGAGTGACTTGGCTATATACCTGACAGACGAGAAATGGCAATACTGCTGCTCAAGCACGAAGAGAATATCACTCAACGGCCGTCACAGGTTGATACATTTTAAATTCCTAAACAGGGTTTACTATACCCCGGAAAGATTTCACAGATACGGTCTACGAGAGAGCCCTCACTGTGATAGATGTAGAGCGCGGGTGGCGGATTTCCTACATGTGGCATGGTCTTGCCCGGGGATCTCATCCTTTTGGTGCAAGGTATATGAGGAAGTGAATAGGGTCACTGATTTAACTCTGTCTCCGGATCCTCTGTTGGCTATTCTGGGTTACTCTAAACCTCTCCAGAAGGATCGTAGAAGGCTGGTTGATATGGCCTTCCTCCTAGCCAGAAGGTGTGTAGCGCTCTCTTGGATGCGAGGCCCTGTACTGACACTGTTGCAATGGACTAACAAAATGATATATTGCAGCACGCAAACCGAACAATACAGCGAACTGTTGCCCCAACGCAACAGACATAAGAACTTTTGGTCACTGTTTCTAGACAAGAGGCCCACACAGGACACTTTAGAGGAGGAGGGCACAGACACATATTCACGGGTGGAGGTTTTAACTGAGGACACAATTTCTTTCGAGGAGGAACTACACCAAGCGCTCCATACGCCATGTGGACAGGCTGCATACTTGAGGATTGACTGTGCAGGCCCCGGGCAGGGTCCAACGACCGAGATGCTCTGACCTCTGTGGGTCTTTCATTGCCATGCTATGATGGTCTACACTCTTACTGTGTTTATGCAATGGGTGTTATCTGTTGAAGGTTTGCTTTGATACTCAAACGATGTATGCATTATCCAATGTCACTATTTGATGCCAATGTCTTCTGTTCCTGTTTATTTTCTGAAATGCCAATAAATACATTTTAAAAAACTAAAACAAAGGCCAGGCGTTGGGAGAATCTGACGGAAACAATGCTAATAGCACAGGCCAGGCACCAGGAGAATCTGACGCAAACAATGCAATAACACAGGCCAGGCACTAGGAGAATATTACACAAACAATGCAATAACACAGGCCAGGCACGAGGAGAATCTGATGCAAACAATGCAATAACACAGGCCAGGCACGAGGAGAATCTGATGTACCCCATACAGCCCCCGATCGTGATCACTGAAAGGACCATGGGGGGTGAGATCCCTCCCCGCAGCAGGGGTGCCTTCGCGAGTGGAGCCCTCGGCTGACTGAGGACTTCGAGACCGGGGAGTGTGCACGGGAACGGTCTCTCCGCGGGGCCCCGCCCCTTCGGGAGTAGCTGTGCACAAAAGCGTCGATTCCACATTCAGCGCTCACATCGGAGCTAGTGAATCAAAGAATGATACACGCAGCGCCAAGGTTCTGAACCAGCACTTCCCTCTACCTCCCTCTACTTCCAATGGGTCACACGATGTAACCTGCAACTTTGTCTTTATTTCAACCGAACTCCAGAGACGGCATAGCGCTCTGCACAAAGGTACCTTTGGATTTGTTTATTTACTACCTCTCTTGAATGTCTCCCTTTCATTTAACTAAGCATTTTCCACGTTGGCAGTGGCACAAAATGGCTGGGGTCATAAACTACAACTGCAATTTGCCTCCCCCTACCACTAACCGGTACTAAGAAGGGTAATAGCTTTGTTTTTGACCTGTGCTCACCAAAACAGAAATAGGACTGGACTCCTCTTCTTCTTGACCTTATCATCCAAACTGAAATAGGACTTATCTCCTCACCCCCAGGAAAGAAAGCGAAACAGGACAACACTCTCTCATATCTCATGGAAACAAACACAGAGGACTACACAGCCATTCTGTATCTCTCCCAAGGAGTCGGCCATCTTAAACTAGTCCCTAAATCATACTTTCTTCAGCCTCTTCAGCTACCGACCTCACCTCCTGTACATATTAGATCATAACCTCCGTGCATTCCCCCCCCCTATTTTGGCTCAACCTGTCCCTGCTGGTATTCAGGAATGCCCGTACTTTAGATGGACTCAACCACTTCCATATCGCTATTACATTAGCCCCTATTCAACACTGACCCCAGATCCCCCCACTTTTGGCTCGACCTATCCCTGTTGGAATTCAAGAATGCCCATATTATAGACTGACTCAACCACGTCCACATCCCTATTACATTTGCCCCGACTCAGCACTTACCCTAGCCAGCCTTGACTCTCTAGCCTACACCACAACACACACCACAACACATTCCCCTCACCTACACCACAGCTCTCAGCATGGAACTCACAGTCACTCACACCTACAAAATCATTTACCCCCCCCAACTCACTAAAAAATCTGCCAACCGCTTCAAGCACAACCTTTTCAAATCTCAACCAGAAGCGCCCTTTGCTGACCCATATTTCTCACTACACAATGGGATCACGACCACTGATATCATTTTCTACACTAAACGTAGAGCTCAATGGAGGAAAGCCTTCTTAGTCTTATTCTCGATTTCCTCCACTAGGAAATCCGCACATGGTCTAATGATCTACACTGCACCATCACAACTCCTCCATGCGACTGCAACCATCACCATTTACAACAATGGAACTATTCTCATTCAGTCCATGGACCGTAGTCTATACCCATTTGATAACATCTTCCTGATTATTAAAGAGTATATATCTAACCCACCTACTTCCACTCAACTGATCCTCACACCTAGCACCCCAGACACCACAACTCCTACCCCCTATTCCACCCTCCCACCCCTTACCCTCCTGCCACAAAAGAGCTCTGAGCCTTACACCTCCCTCAACCAGTCTACCCTACAACACACATCTCCGCTCTTCACCTAACCCTCACATACTTCCAACTTGCACGACCGTAACAACAAACTCACCCCTTACCCAATCTGTTATATCCCCCGCAATGACCATAGCCCCCCCACCTCTAGTCCCTCTTCCTCCATCACCATCCTTCGCCCTACCTCCGCCCTGCCTCACAACAACACCTTCCTCCCCCAACCCAGTACTGAACCCACTCATTCACCAACTATACAAGTTGTTCCCCCACCGGTTCCAATCAGAGATCTCTTCCCCTCTAACAGCTCTCCCACCTTAACTCTCTCTTCCTCTACTCCTTCCTTATTCCACTTGGTCACCTCGAACTCTGAACCCTCCCATCCCAATCAACACCCTTGTATTCGCCATGTGGTGTATAAAAACTCTCCCCACCACGACCACTCAATGATCGTCCCACCACCCTCTAACCCTCCTCTAGAACACATCCCACCCCCTATTACTCCTCCCACCCCCCCTACCAAACGCAACCACTACCCAGTTAGCTGCAACTACAACTCTCTTAATCACACACGCTACATCCTCTCATACATTTCCACCAACTCATACACCAGAGCATACTACACTCTTGGACACTTCCACCACACCCCTTCTCCCACCACCAATCACTCCAACTACCCATACATACATGCCTACGATATGCCCAACCCTCTACTCCTCACCCCCCGCCCCCCAGGTCTCCTCCCTCGCCTTCATCAGATCTCACACCGAACAGAGCCAAACCCCCTCAACTCACACCTTGGTCCAACTACCGTCCTAAACACCACTTTGGACAAGATTATGTACACTCTTCTCCAAATTAAAGACGAACTGCATACCTTCAAAGAGTTGATCTCGAATCAACCCAGGCACCCCACACCCCCCAAAACCCTCTCACCCAACAAGCCCACCACCCTTCCTCTACTTCCACACAAACATAATCCTCCTTACTGGACCTCAATTCCCTGCCGTAATTCTGCCACTCGTCCTCTGCGAAGCATCAATCCACTCTCGGCGTACGATATACGCTCCCTCCTGCACTCTTACGATCCCACTCTCATGACCCCCCACATAGCCCCCACACACCTTCCCATCCCTACTATCCACCCCAACCCTCACAGATCCTCCACACAAAACAACAGAGGTATCGTTGCCAATAATCTTAAAAAAGTCACACTCACTCTAGACCCCTCATCCTCCCTCGTCACTCCCCGGCTTAAATGCACACTCCTGAACTGTAGATCGGGCCACAGACACGCATCAGACATTGCCAACCTCATTATCGCACATGACCTAGACCTGACCATACTCACCGAAACCTGGTTAACAGAATCTTTCTCGCCACTCAGTGACATTCTAGTACCCCCTAATTACCACATCATCAGACTGGATAGGAGTGGCAAGACAGGGGGTGGAATCGCATGTATTCACCGGAGCAACCTCTCAGTAATTAGAGCCATATCCCCTTTATTCTCCTCCTGTGAACACTTCTGCCTCGACATCAACAGCGTTGGCAATCCTGTATGCTCCCTACATATTATCTACCACCCACCAGGGGACAACCTCACCTTTACGGAACACCTCATGGACGTGATCACAACGAATTCTGGACGGCAACACACACAAATATTCCTTGGCGATTTCAACCTCCACTGGAACGATCACAACGACTCTGTGGTCATTAGTCTCAAAAAATTCCTCAGCGCTCTAGACCTCACCCAAATTTGCAACAGCCCTACTCACGATAAAGGCTCTATCCTGGATCAAATCATTTCCAAAGACGACTCCATTCAGCTCGAGTCAATCCAACCCTGTTACTGGTCTGACCACCACATTATCACATTCTTCATCAATGAAAACGTAAAATCTAACCTGGTCCAACCCACCAAACCAAAGATCTGGAAGGGAGACCTGAAGAAACTCAATCTCAACTCATTACCTTCTCCCAGCCACAATCTTCTCCTACCTGCGCCTCTGACGTACAGGTTCTCACCGACCACTACCTCAAGTCGATGACCTCCATTATCAACGAGGGTACCCCCTTCAATTAAAGAGAGTTTCCTCTAAAAACTCTAAACCATGGTACGATGGGCTGCTTCACGAAGACAGACGAGCTATGAGATTGGCGGAACGCAATTGTCTCTTCAGTCCCTTCGGCTATGCACCTCAAAACACTAAAGAAAATCAAATGCTCGAAAGCAGATTGCTTTAGCCACCAGCTTGACCAAGCGAGAAACCGACCAAAAAAACTGTTTGAGCTTATCAAAACTCAATCCAAGGATGAACCTCAACGACTACAAAACAATTCTTGCACACTACCAACCTATGAAGAATTCTCCACTTTCTTTAGTCTAAAGACAGACAACATCAAGAAAGACCTCCTCACTGATCTAAGCCTACACTCTAGCCCACACAGCAAAACGCCCCTCGATCTAAAAAACAATGCTACATGGTCTTCCTTCGAAACTTACTCTGAAGAATATATAGGCAAGATTCTCAGCACATTGAAGCCCTCCAATCACCTTACTGATCCTCTACCTGCAAACTCTGTAAAAGACTTCATCCCACTGCTCCTCCCACTCTGGACCAAAATCATTAATAGCTCACTTCAACAAGGATGCATCCCGGACTCCCTCAAAGTGGGACAAGTATCGCCCATACTAAAGAAACCCACAGCAGACCCCACAGATCTGAACAACTATCGCCCTATCTCCAATATCCCTACCCTTGCCAAATTGTTAGAAAAATGTGTACACATCCAACTGACAAAACACATCGAGCACTTTGACCTCCTCAAATCACACCAATCAGGCTTGCGATCAGGCCACAGTACGGAATCAGCAATGACACACATAATTGATGACGCGCTTCAAATTCTTGATCAGAACGGTACTTGCCTCCTCATCCTACTCTACCTCTCATCAGCCTTTGATACGGTCAAACACTAGAACTTACTCAATCTGCTGAGTCTCTGAATGGGTCTATCAGGGACAGTACTCAAGTAGTTTACCTTCTTTCTACATAATCGGACTCAGAAATTTAAGATTAACAATACTATGTCCACACCCGTTCCAGTAACACTAGGTGTTCCACAAGGATCCTCCCTATCCCAAACATTGTTCAACCTAGTCATGGAACCACTCACCGCACTACTTCAAGCATCTAATGTGCAATTTCACATGTACGCAGACGATACCCAACTCTACCTTAAAATACACACCCCTGAAGACATCAAACTACTCAACACAACGCTTAGGAACACACAGACTTGGCTGGCAGAGAATCATCTCAAACTTAACGCTCTAAAAACGGAATTCCTCCTAATCGCACCTCCCACCAAAGTCCACATCACTCAGGCTTGGCTGAATCATCTGACTGCATTCAAAGTGCAACCTACTATCGTGGACTCAACAAAATCTTTAGGCATAACCCTTGACTGCAATCTCAATATGTAGCATCATATCAGCATTGCAACGAAGGGAGCTAATTTCCAAATCAACACATTGAGGAAGCTGAAACCCTTCCTTCCAGCCAATGACTTCAGGACTACAGTCCAAGCCCTAATTATCCCTCGAGTAGACTATGGAAGTGTTGCCCTCTGTGGCCTCCCTACATCGACAACCGCACCCCTAAGATCCTCTAATAATGCTGCAGCAAGACTCATCACTGGCTCAAAAAAACGCTCTCACATCACTCCCGACTGAAAATCCTTGAACTGGCTGCCATACGAAGCTAGAATACACCTGAAAATCGCATGCATGACACACAAGGCTATACACCACAACTCACCCAGTTACCTCGCTCGGAAACTGACAATCTCGGGTGGCTCAAGAACCACAAGAAGCTCAGAAAATCTTCTTTTGAAACCTCAAAGATTCCACAAGAAAAATACATATAAACGCTCCTTCTCAGGGATGGCACCCAGGATCTGGAACGCCCTCCATCCAGAAATCAGACTTATCTCATCCATGGCATCCTTCAAACAAGCATTTACAATGCAACGGTTTCGCCTTTGCAAATGTTTGAGCTATTGGCATTGTAAATGACAAACTTTTTATTTATGTGTTGGATTTGAAAACAGATAAATAAATGGCATTGTCATTTACAATGGCAATAGCTTAATCTCTCGCAAATGCGAGACCTATTGCATTTTCAATGCAATAGGTCACGTATTTACGCAAGTTTGTGTTATTGACATTGCAAATAATTCGTTTTATTTATGTTTCAAAAACCAAAACATAAATAAAAGGTCTCACACTGCTGTCTCTCTCACACTGCTGACTCTGCCTTGAACACACCCACTGCTGTCTCTCTCACACACACTGCTGTTTCTCAAACACTGCTGTCTTTCTTACACACACTGCTGTCTCTCATACACACTGTCTCTCACACTGCAGGTGTGGGTTGTTTCCAGCTCATCCTGGCTCTCACAGGCACCGCCTCCGGGGATTGATGAACACGCAGGGACGCGCCTGCTTCGTGGGAGAGCAGACCAGCAGGATGTGCTAGCGCTGAGAAGCCATGTGACAAAGGATGCGCCTACCATGTAATCAAAGGGCGAAGTGCATTAAAAAGTACGGGAAGTGGGGGGGGGGGAGTGGGTGCAGGGTCAAAGGCGTGGGTAAAAACACAAACTAGTGGGACACTGGTGCAAAAAAAGGACAGTCTCGGCCCCGGTGCCACTGAACCGGCCGCACATTAATAGCTTCGCTCCTGAACACAGGACTTGTGATGCTGGTATAAAACACATAGAAGGAAGTGGAGGCGAAAGCAGGCCGTGGGCTTGTATTTACGACAAATGGGGCCGTGATGGGTTTGCACTCGGATGAGTCCGCTGACAGACTCTGTAGAGACTCGAACAAGCAGCAGGGGCAGTGGTATAATAAGGCTATTGTAGGCAGCTGCCTTATGACATGACCATACATGGACGTAACAGCATGCTAACTTGCAAGAAATGGCTTATATAGACGGTATTGTTCTGTTGTGAATGGGAGCGCCCAAACCGCAAAATATCATTTGTCAGTAGGTACGGAAAGCCTGGCATCCTTCTACCTTCGCTGCCCCATGTTGCAGTCTTATTTTTAACTCTCTGGTGAGTAAGGGCCAGATGTAGGTAAATCCCATTTACCGATTCATAAATACCGAATTTTACCGATTCGGTATTTATGAATCTGTAAATGAGATGTAGGTAAATATTCGGTATTTATTACCGAATCGGTAAGATTCGGTATTTACCGATTCGGTAAATACCGAATCGGTATTTGCTATTGAATCCCATGGGCCTTGAAGCCCATAGGATTCAATAGCAAATACCGATTCGGTATTTACCGAATCGGTAAAAATACCGAATTGCTAAGGGGGACAGGGTGTCACTTTGACACCCTGTTGCACCCCTGTAACTGGCTTTTGCGCCATGTGGCACACAGACATGCCCTTAAGGCATGTCTGTGTGCCACATGGCACAGATGTACATGCACAGATGGATTAGTTACTTACCTGTAATCCTAGTTCTCTTCCAGGGGTATCCTCATCAAAGTCATAAGCATTAGAATATTCCCGCCCATGCGCGGGACCCCGGAAACAATATATTATATGTGCCCCACATATACATATACATATATATATAAATATATATATATAAAAATAAGCAATTGCAGCCAAATAAAACAGTAGAGCTGGAATATGCTGTGAAGAATTTCCACCATACATGTGTATTAGCATTAGAAACATGATAAACAACACCAATGCTTGTTTAGAAACTGTTTTAATGCTTAGAAAACAGCAGAAATTCTTATAAGACACTGTAAGCATATACAGCTCCCAGGCTGCATTGCAAATACCCAGTCTAAAAAGACTGAAAAGCTAACCCTGTGGCTGCATGTACCAAAACTGACGCTGTGCCTTTAAGGCACCTCTGCCCCTAGCTTCCCATCATGCCTCAGGGGTTACAGTTAGGTCAGTTGTTCTTTTCGGAGACTGAAAACAAAACCATGGTAATAACAGGTTAAAACATCTCCTACTTAATAAACAAAGTCCTTTGCCCGGGGAGGCGGGAGGGTTGCTTATGACTTTGATGAGGATACCCCTGGAAGAGAACTAGGATTACAGGTAAGTAACTAATCCTTCTCTTCCAGGGGATCCTCGTCAATAGTCATAAGCATTAGAATAGAGTAGCGAGCCTCACCTCATCCCTGCGGGCAAAGGAATCAACAGGTAACATTCACATTCGTAGGCCCAAAAATAGGCCTTATTCTACCCAAATAGGTTTCTCAAGGAGGCTTGCCCTACTTGAGAATCCGCTCTGGAATCAGACTCTAGGCAATAATGCCTTGTAAAGGTATGGACTGATTTCCATGTCGCAGCCTTGCAAATTTCTGACATGGGAATGTCATGTAAAAATGCTGTTGTGGCTGCCTTCCCTCTAGTGGAATGAGCTTTGGGTGATTGTAACAAAGGTTTGCCAGCCAGCTGGTATGCTAATTTGATACATGAGACAATCCATCTGGAGATGGACCTCTTGGCTGCTGCAAACCCGGTCCTCATTGACCCATAATTGACAAAGAGTTGGTCAGTCTTTCTGGTGCCCTTTGTTCTTTCTAGGTAAAACTTTAGCACCCGTTTAAGATCTAACGAGTGCAACGACCTCTCAGCTGGGGTCGATGGGTTAGGAAAGAACGAAGGAAGGGTAATCGTTTGGTTTATATGAAAATCCGATACCACTTTTGGAAGGAAAGAAGGGTGAGCCCTCATTACCACTCTGTTGTGGTGAAACACCGTGTAGGGTTCCTTGGTGCAGAGTGCTTGAATCTCGCTAACCCTGCGAGCAGAGGTTATTGCCACCAAGAAGTCCGCCTTCCAAGTGAGATGCTGCAAGGAGGCCTTGTGTATAGGTTCAAACGGTGCAGACATCAGCCTGGAGAGAACCAGGTTCAACTCCCAGGGAGGAGAAGGATTTCTCACAGGGGGATAGACCTTCTTCAATCCCTGAAGGAAATCCTTAACCACTGGGACCTGAAAAAACGATGTTTGTGTAGGTGATTTTCTGTACGCTACTATGGCAGATAGGTGAACCCTGATAGAAGCGTATTTCAACCCTGATGTCGCTAAGTAAAGGAGGTAAGGGAGGACTACCTCTTCTTGTCCTGTGGTGGGATCAAAGCCATGGTCCCTACACCAAATGAAAAATCTCTTCCACTTGAATGCATAAGACGCCCTAGTGGAAGGCCTCTTTGCCTCTTTTAAAATATTCATACATTCTGGAGGCAGATTTAAGTGTCCGTATTGCAAGACCTCAGGAGCCATGCAGTCAGGTTCAGTGACGGGAGGTTGGGATGCAGGATCCTCCCGTTCATTTTGCTCAACAGGTCTGGTCTGCATGGCAGACGTCTGTGTGGACACAGCGACAGATGTAATAGGTCTGGATACCACCATTGTCGCGGCCAATCCGGAGCAACTAGGATCATGTCCATGCTCGATCTGATGAGCTTGGCCACCACCTTCGGAATCAGAGCCAGAGGAGGAAACGCATAGGCGAACATTCCTGTCCACTCCAGCAGGAGAGCGTTCCCTTGCGTCCCTGGTCGGTGGAACCTGGACGCGAAGGCGTGGCATTTGGCGTTTTCGTCGTCCGCGAATAAATCTATGTCTGGACGGCCCCAGCAACGGAAGAGATCTTCGACTACTTCGTCGTTTAGCACCCAGTCTGGCTGATCTTCGAAGTGCCTGCTGAGTGCGTCCGCCTTTGTGTTTAGCTCGCCTGGAAGGTGTACTGCCACCACCGACAGTCCCCGAGCCAGAAGCCAGTGCCATATGGCTTGGGCCTCCTGAGACAGAGGGCGAGACCGTGTTCCTCCCTGCTTGTTCAGATAGAACATTGTTGTAGTGTTGTCCGTCTGAACCAAGATCTTGTCCGTTGTGATTGCTGGAAGGAACGCTTTGAGCGCCAGATGAACTGCTCGAAGTTCCAGCATGTTGATATGGTATGTCTGAAGGTTGGTCGACCAGCGACCCTGAATCTGAAGACTACCCATGTGAGCACCCCAACCTTCCAGAGATGCGTCCGTTACCACAGACATCGAAGGAAGAGGCTGCTGAAACGGGACTCCCTGCAAGACATTCCGAGGGCGAGTCCACCACTGTATTGAGGACAGTGCTGCTTGAGATAAGATGATTCGATCCTCCCAATCTCCAGTCGCTTGGTCCCACTGGTCTTCCACAGACTCTTGAAGAGGACGCATCCTCAACCTGGCGTTTGGAATTAGGAAGATGCAGGACGCCATGGAGCCCAGTAGAGACGCTACTTCTCGCACCTTTGGACGAGGAAACTGAAGTAACTTTCTGCATTTCTGCCCCATGGAAGATAGTCTCTCCTGCGAAGGAAACGCTCTTCCTAAATTTGTGTCTAGGACTGCTCCCAGATAGTGGATGGTTTGCGTGGGATGCAGGACTGACTTTTCTGTGTTCACGTGGAGCCCAAGCCTGTGTAGTTGTTGAAGACACAGACGACAGTCTTTGGTGGCTTGATGAGGGGACTGGCTCTTCAGGAGCCAGTCGTCTAGATATGGGTACACAAAAAGACCTTTTTTGTGTAGACATGCCGCTACCACTGCCATGCATTTGGTGAACACCCTTGGTGCGGATTTCAGACCGAACGGAAGTACTTTGTACTGGTAATGCTTGTTCCCTACCAGAAACCTCAAGTACTTCCGATGACCTGGTGTGATAGGAATGTGGAAGTACGCGTCCTGTAAATCCACCGAACACATCCAATCTCCACTTTGTAGATGAGGACATATCTGATGAAGTGCCAGCATGCGAAACTTCTCTTTGACCACCACTTTGTTGAGGGTCCGAAGATCTAGAATCGGTCTGAACTTGTCCTCTTGGTCTCTTTTGGGGACTAGAAAATACCTTGAGTACACTCCTCTCCCCCTTTGGGATGGGGGTACCTCTTCGATTGCGTTTTTCTGTAAGAGGACGCTCACCTCCCTTTTGAGGAGGTTTAGATGGTACGAGCGAGTCTTTTTTGGAGGAATCGGTTGTGGTCTCTTCCGGAAACGTAGCGCATATCCATTGCGCAGTATATTCAGCACCCACTGATCTTTTGTGATGCTGACCCACTCTTCCAGGTGTTGCGAAGCACTTCCTCCCACTGGAGTGGGTAACGGCGCCAGAGGAAGCCACTGCTCAGGCCTTGCCTCCTCTGGGCGTGGCAGAGGACTGATGATGTCCGCCTCTGCCTCTGCCCGATTTTCCTCCTCTGTATTGTGTCTTCCCTTGTGGCTTGTTCTGAGACCATTGAGGGGTTTGAACCCTCTGTTGGCCTCCCCGGTTCTTGTTGGTCTTGAAGCGTCGCTTGAACGGCTCTTTCTTCTTTTCCAGACCAACCGCCTTCACCGTGTCCAATTCGGTTTTCATGCGGGTCATTTCCTGATCGGCATGCTCCCCAAAGAGTGAAGATCCTGAGAAGGGCAGATTGAGGATGCGTTGCTGGGCATCTGGTTTGAGACCCGTCAACCGCAACCAAGAAGATCTTCTCGCGCAAACCCCATGCGAGTAGGCATGTCCTGCTAGGAGTGCGTTATCTGCGGATGAACTGATCATTTGGTTTGCCACCAAACAGCCCTCCGTCACTGTTTCGTCAAAGTCCTTCTGGTCCTCCTTGGGCAATTTCTCTTTGAATCATTCCATGGAGTCCCACAGTGCTCTATCATATCTGCCGAGAAGTGCTGAGGCACTAGAGACTTTCAGTGATGAAGCTGCTGTGCTGCACACTCTGCGTCCCCAAGAATCTTGGGTCTTGCTGTCCTTGTCAGGAGGAACTGAAGAAGAGGGTGCGACTGCGTGATTCTTCCTAGCTGAGGCTACGATAACAGAGTCTGCCGCAGGCTCCCCTTTAACAAAGATTGGATCCGAGTCGGCCGGCCTATACTTTTTCTGGATACGTGCCGGAACCGCCCTGATTGCCGCTGGCGTGAGGAAGACCTCCTTGATTGGGTCCATTATCCCTGGAACCAATGGGAGCAAAGGCCGTGAATATGATTTGTGCCGAAGGGTCTCAAAAATTACAGTAGTGGAAACTTCTGGAACAGCCATTTCTATTTGAAGTTTTTGAGCGCCCCTTTGAAGAACGTCCAGGTATGTGTTGACGTCGTCAAGCGGGGAAGCTCTGGAGTGAGGGCTGTCTGCCAGCGTTGGGGAGTAATCCCCTTTAGAAGATCTTGAAGAAGATGAGGAGGAGGTTGATGGTGTTCTCCTTCTCCTGTGGTGAGATTTTTCCTTCCTCACTGGCGATCTTCTCGGTCGGTCTTCCCTTCGAGGAGAACGTGATTCTCTCCGACGCTCCCTTCGTGGAGATCTCGACCTCTCAGTTCGTTTCTCCCTTCTCGGCGTTTGAGATCTGGGATGCTCTCTCCGTGGTGATCGGGAGACCCTGGGGGTATGCGACCTTTCCGCTCTCCTCTCCCGAGAGCGTGATTGGTGCCTGATAGGACTCTGTTTGTCTGCCTCTTCTAACAGTCTCTGAAGGGGTGACCTGTGGTGTGGGCTTACATATCTGTGCAGCCTCTCCGTCGCTCCAGAATCCTTCCACGTGTGCAAAGGAGCATACCATCTTGGCGAGAGTGTTATCTTTCGCTGGGGCAACGGACTTCTACTCCTGGAAGTGGACCTCGATGAGCTAGAGGCCCTTGAGGAGGAATGGTGAGAAGCCGATTGGGTCACCAAAATAGTCGAAGGCACTGAAGGGGATTTTCGTCTCACCGGTGTTGGACGGACGTCTTAGAAGTCTTTCCCTTGACGTTGGACGCCTCTGCGGCGTCGACGGAGTGATAATCTTCGACGTTGAACGCCTCGATGATGACCCGTGTTCTCTCGACGTCGACCTGTGATGTCGAGCCGCTGACGGTGTCTTTTCCCTCGACGTCGAACGGCGTCGTCCCGCCTTCGACGGAGGTCTCGACGTCGAGCGGCGTTGCCCTGCCGTCGACGGAGGTCTCGACGTCGAACGGCGTTGCCCTGCCGTCGACGGAGGTCTCGACGTCGACCGACGTTGGTCTGTCGGCGACGGAGATGGCCTTCGACGTCCTGTCGTCGACGAAGCCCTCGATGTCGACCTGGCATGTGGCGACGGCGGAGGATCGGACATCCTCGACGTCGAGCGCCGACACGTCTTCGACGATGATCCCTTCCTCGACGACGATCGTCCGAGGGGGCTCTTGTTCCTCGACGCCGAGCGCCTCCGTGGAGACTTCGGCGGAGGTGTCACACTCTTCGAAGCCTGTCGACGCTGAGACGACGGCGAGTGTATACTGTCTCTCGACGCCGACCGTCGCCTGGTTGACGGCGGCGGAGTTGACTTACGTCTTGACGTCGATCTTCTCGTCGACGGAGATCTCGTGGCTTCTCTCGACGCCGATCGTCGCCTAGTTGACGACGGCGGAGCTTTCTTCGTCGTCGGTGATTTTCTTTTCGACGACGATTTCCTCGTCGACGCCGGTCCCGACGTCGACGGAGCTTTATCTTTCGATTTTTCCATCAGATGTTGTTTTTTCAGCGCCGAGCCCGGCGCTGAGGTCGATGGACGCTCTGACTTGCCTTTGGAGGGAGTTCTGGGTCTCTTTGAACTCTTCCTCTCTGTAGATCTTCCCCTCATGGATCTTTGGGCCAAACCATAGAGCCTGTTCCTCTCCCTGTCTTTTAAAGTTCTGTCAGACAGGTTTTGACAATGAGAACAGTCCTTTGGATCGTGATCTTCTGGCAAGCATAAAATACAGACCTCATGAGAGTCCGTTTTTGCCTTCTTGTGGCCACAAGAAGGGCAATCATCGAATAATGAAGGCATCCTGACAGGAAAACCTCACAAAAATTCGACTGCTAAGCAGTTATTTACTTGACCCTGATGTAAAAAGTCAAAGTAAATAAAAAAAATGTTCTTTAGAAGCTTTTCTGACTGAAAAAGGCAGAAAAACTGTGGAGCTGTGTATCCAGGGTCCTTCCTGAAGGAGCCGGAAAGAACAACTGACCTAACTGTAACCCCTGAGGCATGATGGGAAGCTAGGGGCAGAGGTGCCTTAAAGGCACAGCGTCAGTTTTGGTACATGCAGCCACAGGGTTAGCTTTTCAGTCTTTTTAGACTGGGTATTTGCAATGCAGCCTGGGAGCTGTATATGCTTACAGTGTCTTATAAGAATTTCTGCTGTTTTCTAAGCATTAAAACAGTTTCTAAACAAGCATTGGTGTTGTTTATCATGTTTCTAATGCTAATACACATGTATGGTGGAAATTCTTCACAGCATATTCCAGCTCTACTGTTTTATTTGGCTGCAATTGCTTATTTTTATATATATATATTTATATATATATGTATATGTATATGTGGGGCACATATAATATATTGTTTCCGGGGTCCCGCGCATGGGCGGGAATATTCTAATGCTTATGACTTTGATGAGGATCCCCTGGAAGAGAAGTGCATGTACACAAGAATTCGTAATTTACCATGCAATTGTATTGTATGGTAAATACCGAATTCTAAAGGCCCTGTAGCACTGTTAGAAGTGTTACCTACATCACAAAACAAATTTTCGGTATTTTACCGAATGGTAAATTTACCGAATCGGTAAAATGTACAGAATCTGTAAATTTACCGATTCTGTAATTTTACCGATTCGGTAAAATTACCGATTCGGTAAAATTACCGAAAATGTACGTTTTTTTAGCCCCTACATCTCCATAGCGCTTTACCGGTCGGAAACGGACGAAAATCGGTATTTTCGTCTGTTTCCGACCGGTAAAGGGCTACCTACATCTGGCCCTAAATATTTTAGAGGAGTCCTCTAACTCCACCAGAAAGAGCCTCACCTCAGGTGAGTACCGCTGCTGCCGGCTGCTCGCACCGGCATAGTTTTAGTTAGTTAGTTTAGTTTATGGCATTTATTAAGCGCTTGGTTGCACAGAGAACAGTGCGTCCCCGCGCTGACAACCCTACCTACAACTCTTCGGCCGGGCTCAAGAGGCTGGACACAGGGGCAAGAATACACTATGCTGAGTTTAACCTGGGAAAGAGATGGGTTTTCAACCTCTGTCTGAACCTGGTTTCAGAGGGCTCCATCCTCAGTTCGATAGGAAGGTTGTTCCAGTTGTTGCTGGCGTGGAGTCTGAAAGAGCGTCCTCCCATCCTTGCTCTGTGTATCCGAGGTACCACTAATTGCATGCTACCCATCGACCTCAGAGGACGTGTAGGGCGATATACTGGAAGCAAGTCCTGGAGATATGGAGGTGCTTTTTTGTGGGCTATACGGTGGGTGATGCACATGGTTTTGAAATTGATTCTTTCCTTTATTGGGAGCCAATGAAGGGTGCGTAATGCATGTTTCCCCGAGGCTCTCCTAGGGAGGTTGAGGACCAGCCTCGCTGCAGCGTTCTGGACACGTTGAAGCTGTGTTAAGCCCTTTTTACTAAGTCCACATAGGAGGGAGTTCCCATAATCTAACTGGGAAGTGACCAAGGCGTGTACCATGGTTTTTCTGGAGCTAGGGGGCAATAGGTCCAGGATTTTCCTTAGGACCTTCAAAAGTCCGTAGCATTTTCCCGCAACCTTACCCACATGATTGGTGTAGGCAAGATTAGAGTCCAGATGAAAGCCAAGGTTCTTAACTGTGTCCACTGGGACCGGGACAGAGACCAGTTCGGTGGGCCACCAGGCAGAGGTCCAGATGGAAGGACGTGGACCTACAATAAGAACTTCCGTCTTGTTACAATTAAGGCGGAGACAGTTTTGTTTCATCCAGCCGTCTAGAGCCACAAGGCAAGCCGAGAAATTCTCAGCATCCACAACTGGATCACGGGACAAATTGATCACCAGTTGTGTGTCATCTGCATAGGAGACTATTGCCACACCATATGACTCCACCAGTTTGGCAAGGGGTTCCATGTACAGGTTGAATAGTGTAGGGCTCAAAATAGAGCCCTGAGGAACCCCTTGCCTGAGACATCTTACACTGGATTTGCAAGGTGGGCAATGCACTTGAAATCTTCTGTTTTTCAGAAAGGATACCAGCCACTCATGAGCGGGACCGGTTATTCCCTTTTCCCTCAGTCGGTTCAGTAGTACGGGATGTGATACGGTGTCAAACGCCGCACTTAAGTCTAATAAGACTAGTGCGGCCGTGTGACCTTCGTCCGCCTTGCTCCGCAGTAACTCTGTTGATAGGAGGAGGGCAGTCTCAGTCGAGTGTTTCGCTCTGAAACCCGATTGAGACGTGTGCAGGAGCAAGTTTTCCTCCATAAAACTTACCAGCTGTCGATTGGCCAGTTTTTCTACTACCTTCGCGCAGTAGGGGAGAAGGGAGATAGGTCTTAGATTGTCGAGTTGCGCTATGCTTAAGTGGGCTTTCTTTTTTATTGGGACGACTTGGGCCAGTTTCCAGCTGTCCGGCACTAGACATTCATCGAAGGAAAGCATGGCCATATTACCTATCTGCTTCGCCACCTGGGGAAGGTGATTACGGAGAATTCTCGCTGGTACGGCGTCAAGGGGAGAGCCCGAGTGGATGTCCGATAGGATGTTGATAAACTCCTCAGTTTGGGGAACCGCAAATTTCCTGAGTTCTTTTTTGACCATATTACCGCGGTTATGGTCGGGCAAGTTAGTAGCCTCTAAATTAGTCTGGAAAGAAGCATAGATCTTTTCTACCTTCCCTATAAAAAAGTCTGCAATCTCATTGCATGACTCGGTCGAGGGTGGAACTTCCCCTGAGCTTGCGGGAGTAGTGGAGAGTTCCTTTAGAATCATAAAGAGTTCTTTCGAAGTATTCTCTGCACCACCTATCCTGTTGTTATAGTACTCTCTTTTAGAGTTCCTGATCTGGCTGTGGTAGACTCTGAGCTCGCTCTTATAAGCTTCGCGTAGTGAGGGGGCGTAATCCACTCTCCATCTACGCTCCAAGGTTTTGCATTTGGTTTTAGCAGAGCGTAGCTCAGCGGTGAACCACGGAGCGGATTTGGTGCTCCTTGCCATGGGTTTATGAGTCCAAGGGGCTACATTGTCCAGCGCACCTTGAACCCATTCTTCATACATCTTGTATGCCTCCTCCAAATTATCACTATGTTTTGGGGGGTCCTGTTGTAGGGCTTGACGGAAGGCCTCGTGACTGAATTTCTTCCAATTAAAGAGTTGCTGCCTGCCAGGGAGCTGCGACCTGCCAGAGGAGAAACGCAGAGGGAGAGGAAGAAGGGGAGGCAAACGAGAACACAAAGAAATGCCCCCACGAGCCTCTCTGGGCTCCAAAGCGGCTTTACGGTATTTCAGGCCCTGTTCAGGGCTTGAGAAGGGGTGCACAGCTCTCAAACCGGTTTCACCGGGTTGCCGGCAATCTCTTGCGCTTGGATGACAGTATGTATTATATTTTAAGAATAGCATAGAGCTCTAACCTATACTGTGGAGATCGATATTTTAAGCAATATTGAAGTATTCACAACCCTTTCATAGGTCACACTAATAATCCTCATTTAAAAGGTTGCTGCAGGGAGCAAGATCAGCGGCCTGAGTGGTAGAGGGTCACTGAGCGAGTCTGCTCTCCCCTAGGCATAACCTGCCTGTTAGAACGCATCCAGGCTCAGCATTCTGCCTCAAGGCGCTTCACAAAATCTAAAAGTGTTGCCTTATTCCAGGTATTACCCGACGGGCTGGTTATGGCTGTGGGATACACCGTCCTACACAATAACAGCTCTCTATGAGAGCCATAACACACTGACGAGTTACCTTCCCGGCGGGTGTTAATAAGGAATGTTAATAACAGAGGCGGGACACAAAGAAGGTAAGGGAGAACAGTGTGGGGGTTCTGAAGCAAGTGGGAAGAAAGCAAGCGGAGAGACCTCACAACACCCATAGCACGTACACAAACAGGCGCATGGGTGGACATAGGAGGAAATCACGGTAAAACAAACAGGAAAGCCAGGAGCATTGACACAAAGGCAAGCACATACAGCCAGGCACACTTGTTAACACACGAAGACGAGCAGGCACGCTGACACACAAGCAAATAGTTACACAGATACCCGGACAGACAGCAAGCTTCAACTGATACAGAAATAGAATCGCATGCATACCACAGTCCACAACAGTGTCAGTTACACTCAGACAGAAAGAAAAACACACAAACACATGGAAGCACGGTTTGTGCACACACCATAACAAGGAACAATGCAGTCCAACCATGCTCTAAAAATAAACGAAGAAATTAAATGGGACATGTAGCCAGACAGGAAGTGATACACCGACAAACATGAATAGACCCACGTAAAACAACTCGTTCACAGAATAGACACAAAATTGCCGCACACAATATATACACAAATTATTGCGCACATTAGAAGATAGGAAAATAAGTATCCTGGTACACAGACAACGGGCAACATGCCAACCTGCACATCGCCAAGCACAACCTTGGGCTCAGGGAAATACTTAATGATAGACAGGCACCGAGAGAAACCGGCACAGAGACACGCAATCGGACAGGCACACAAAAACACTAAGAGGCAGACACACAAACTGGCAAAGGCACAAACAAAGTCAAGCAAAGACAGGCACAGAGAAACGCCAACAAACGGACGCAGAAATCTAAAATCGCGCAGGCCCAATCCACAAACTGGCACATGGAGACACATACCGACTGTCATACAAATAAAAGAACAGGCACACTGACACTGCCACAGATACACATACAGAAGCAAATACACAAAGATGGACAAAGACTTGAGCACAGCGGCAAGAACACACTCAGGCCATCGAAAGTCCCAGTGCACAAACACAGAAACTCAAATGGACGCAAACCGATATTCCCAGTGAAAATAAAATAACACATTTATCCAGCACACATAACGTTACCAGCCTACGCATACACACACATACAGAAACGTGAGCCCCGCCAGGAAAACTAAACATGCAGAGACGAGTCCCGAGTTATGTTACGCTAGTTGACGCCATAGGGGTGGTGATACTGGGTATTACCAGTAGGGCAGCGCCCATAATGCACCAGTGTGGGGTCAGTGGTACTCAGTGTGGCCTGTCAAACATCCCACGCTGCACCTCCGTGTAATATCCGATGGCGGTGCTGACTGCGGCTAGTCGGGCAGAGCTCGTGCTAAACCAGTGTCAAGGCTCTGGCCCTGTGCGGTCTGTGGCCTTTCGGACTCCGTCCATACTGCACCCATCTGGGGCCATGGAGGGAATGCCTCGTGCGGCTGCTCGGCATAAGCCACAGTACACAAGTTTAGTGTCCGTAGCATACCCTATATATATTTCACCAATGCAGGTACTGGCTGCAACCGATCAGGTATTAATGTGGTGCCGGTTGAGGCCGCAGCAGGCCAGACAGGCAAAGACCATTCTGAGCCAGTGTGGGTCTTGAACTGTGACGCTAGTGCTGCATGCAGGTGATCAGCCCCAGCCCACACTGCATCAGCGTGGGTCTGTATTGCCAGACGTGGACTGTCAAGCACAACAGCCCACGCTGCACAAATGTGAGGGTCTGTGGAGCGTACCACTGCAGACTGAATGAAACCTGCACCAGAATGAGCTCTCTGCAGCCGGTGCTGGGTGCGGCTGGTCGATGTGAGCCCACACTGCAGCAGCAGCACACAGGCCAGCTGCCACCGAGCCGGAGCTGCGTGCCGCGGAGCAGGCTGTGCCCGCACCGCAGCAGGACAGGCCATCTGCCAGCATGCCGCTGCTAGTGCCTGCTGCGTGTGGTGGAGCTCAGCCCATACTAACACATTTATCCAGCACACATAACGTTACCAGCCTACGCACACACACACATACAGAAACGTGAGCCCCGCCAGGAAAACTAAACATGCAGAGACGAGTACCGAGTTATGTTACGCTAGTTGACGCCATGGGGGTGGTGATACCGGGTATTACCAGTAGGGCAGCGCCCATAATGCACCAGTGTGGGGTCAGTCACTCGAAACAAGGAAAGCGGATCCCAAATACGATCACCAACCGCCCGCTACTTAGGCGAATCAACCATGTATTTATCCACTGGTTATAGCTAATCTTCAACAGATGTCATTTGTCTGTAATTGTAGCACTTCCGGGTCACGTTTAACAGCAAATCTCAAGGCTCAACGTATTCCAGTAGTCGCCTGGGAGTGGGCGGTACTACCAATGTATAAAGTCATCTAGCATTGGAGTATTAGGAGCACCCCAGCTAATCCTAGTGCGTCGCACAGAATTCCTACGTTTGGCTTCTGAGTCCGAACGTGTTGTCTGCGTCCACCCTTCCTGGAGTGACTGGGGCTAACTAAGGCTTAGTTGGAATCTCAGCTGATCCGAGTTAATTAGTTAATTTACCCGTTTGTGATTGTGTGTTTCCAGGTGTAATTGTAATTGTAATTGTGGTATACTTATAGAGCGCGACCTGTCACCACCAAGGGCATCCTGGCGCTTTGAACCCTGATCTAACAGCAGCTTCAGCAACTAGCCTATCCTCGGGAAGAGGTGGGTTTTCAACGCCTTTCTAAAGGCTGGTGTACAGTTCAAGTTTCACTAATGCCGCGCTGCAGGTGATAGAAGTAGCTGGACCGTCACTTGCCTACTTAACAACTCTCAACCGGGCATGTCCCTTACGCCTTTTTTGTGCGGCTCAAGCGGAGCATGAGAGCCTTGCATTGTGTGCCGCCGGGGTACGGGAGAGTGCAAGAGGTTGCTAAGTCAATGCACGATATAGAGTGAGAAAAGTTGTCCATTTGAAACTGTTTGGTCACGCTTAATATGGTTATATCAGACCTGTTTTAATGGACATGGCAATGTTTTTATTCTACGGTCCGAGATCTTTTAAAAGGGCAAAAAGTAAGTGGTTTTATTTCCAACAAAGCAGCATAGGATTTTAGAACAAGCGGCACTTCAAACGATCACGAAAGCGATTGAATTGTAAAAACAAGCATTAAGCACGGGCACACGGACAGAGGGAGGGGGGCAGGAACGTGCAGGACTGCGGGAGGAGGGGCGGGAACGGGATAAAAAAGATTGTGAAAATGTCGATTACCTGCAAGGAAAGTGAAATCGCGCAGCCCACCCCTGCTCGGAGTAGGGAGCGGGTCGGGTCTCCGTCCTCACAGGGAGAGCGAGCAGGCTGGTGTGACGAAGGATGCCGAGACAAAAAAAAAAAAGCACCGCCCACCGCCGCATACCGTGGGCAAAAAGCGAAAAATTCTCGGGAACGCCCACGAATCTGCTCCGGCAATGACGGACAGATGGCTGTTCCAATGGCTAGCCTCCATTTATGGAGCTAGCCAATGGAACAGAGAGGCGGAACAAAGCCACACAGTGTAAAGACATAAGATTTCGCCTGCGCGAAAGGCTGCTGCGCAGCTTTCGACAGGCGAAACCTAAAAAGAAGTAAAATCACTCCTCTTAGCTAAACTCACCTGAATATAGACTAAAAAAATCTTGTGACTCATTATTTTTCCTCGCATGACTATGTCCAGCCTGACCACCTATGCACCGTTACTACCTTGCCTTGACTCTATTGTTAACCATTTGCTCATCTTTGCACTAATTGACTTGTTAAATTATTATTCCTCAGTTCTTGGTATCCCATCTGTGTGTAAAGCGCTCGGATATCCGTAAGGATCTTGTTCGCGCTCTATAAAACTTTGCAAATAAATAAATAAAATAAATAAACAATGCAATAACAGGCCAGGCGTTGGGAGAATCTGACGCAAACATTGCAATAACAAGTCAGACACTAGCTGAATCTGATGCAAACAATGCAATAATACAGGCCAGGCACGAGGAGAATCTGATGTAAACAATGCAATAACACAGACCAGGCGTTGGGAGAATCTGACGCAAACAACGCAATAACACGGGCCAGACACTAGGAGAATCTGATGTAAACAATGCAATAACACAGGCCAGGAACGAGGAGAATCTGACGCAAACAATGCAATAACATAGGCCGGGCACGAGGAGAATCTGATGTAAACAATGCAATTACACAGGCCAGGCTTTCAGAGAATCTGACGCAAGCAATGCTAATAACACAGGCCAGGTACAAGGAGAATCTGACGCAAACAATGCAATAACGCAGGCAAGGCACTAGGAGAATCTGACACAAACAATGCAAGAACACAGGCCAGGCACGAGGAGAATCTGATGCAAACAATGCAATAACACAGGCCAGGCACTAGGAGAATCTGATGCAATCAATGCAAGAACGCACGAAAGGTGAGAATCTTGGACAAGGACAAAGGTGCTCCTTGGTTCAATGATGCTCTTAGGTTACTGAAACAATCTCTCCACCAGAGCGAGAGCCTGGAGTAAAGATTATGAACCTAGCACCCAATATGCCTACGCAATAGCGTTCAGCGTAGCGTTCACCGCCTATAAACAGGCCATCATGTTACGGAAGGCTGAATTCTATGAGGACAGAATTGCTGCTGCTAGCAAACCCTAGAAAGAAACTTTTAAGGTCCTGTTAGACCTGTCTGGCTTTTTGACGTAGTCCCTCCTATTTATTCTTTATTTTGTCCCCTTTTTGCCCCTCATACCCTTGATAATTTTTTGTCTACTGACTTTTTGTAGGTGTTGGCCAGGGGGATAGGTGTTCTTTCCACCCCTCATAATTTTTCACCTCAGGCCCAGAGGCCTGTTCTGACAGGAAAGTTGGCACCACCTAAAATGGTGGCCACCAACTGCCCTAACTGTCACACTCAGAACTTGGCCATAGCCTAGCATAGGGCATTCTAGAACCTTCTGGTCCATTCTGGACCACTGAGGGTCAGCCTATATAAGGCGGAATGCGGGGCAGCCATTTTGTCTACCTGAGAGAGTCAGCTGGAGGATAGGCTAACCTGGCAGGTGGGGGGAGACTAGTGTAAGGGTTGAACTTCTAGACTGGGAAGCAGCCTAATGATCCCACTTCTCTACCTCTCCTGTGGGTTCTTGACTTGTCCCCGCTGTGGAAGATTAAGGGAGACCCTGGGCGCCTGACTAACCCCTAGCTCAGGAATAGCGGGGTGTCAAAGGAGAAGGAGACTGCAGTGCTGCGGTGCGCAGTCCTCTGCCCAGCTGAAAGAGACTCAGGAGGAATAGCCCTCATCCCTAGACCCCAACCTCCATCTAAACTTGAGTAGTCAAAGGACTTGGCAGAGTGGGAGAGTGAGAGCTGAGGTAGAGAATCGAAATAGCACGGTTTCCTACCTTCCTGGGTGCTTGGGAAGGCTTGTGCCCTGGTTTGCTGAGAAGCCCTGGTTGACTGTGCAGTTGACCGGTCCCTGGAGTTCCTGGTTAAGGGAGCCGGTTTCTTCGAGGCAGCGCTGACCCCACTGTGAACAGGGACCCCTGGGGAGCTGATCGCGTTCGGTGACGGCGCCGGCCCCGGGATCCACTGAGCCTGAGAAGCTTTGCGAGGCTTCTCTCTGTGAGCGGGACCTCGGGGGCGCCTTCCGCGCTTGTGGCGCATTGTCGGCAACGTACTGTCTCCCATCGTAAGGAGAGGGCGAGACACTGCTGGAAAGCGCCTTCGCGCATGCCCAAATCGTGATCCCAAACCCCACAGGAGGGGCCTAGGATCGAGCAGGCCCAGACGAGTAGTGTCCTTCCTGGGAGCGGCCGCCGGGAGAGGCGGGACAAGAGCGAGCGATTCCGCGCATGCCCGCCGAGGGAGTGTCTGCACTGAGGAGAGGCGCCGGTGGAGCGTCTCTTGAACGTCGAGTGATCCTGCCTTCTCCTCCTGCTCGAGCGCCACACTGAAGAGCTGGCCCGAGCAGGGAGGGGGAGCTAAGAGGCCCGGTAGGGGCCTGGGGGCATCGTGGTTTCTGTCCCTAACGCTCACCAAGTGAGAGCCTCACTGAGGAGTTGGCCCAAGCCGAGTAGCGCCGAGGAGTCTTCTGAGGCGAGAGAGCCTCTGCAGCCTCGGTTCCTTGGCCCCCTCCTCTTCCGTGTCACCCCTCCTTTTGGCGCAGGACATCTTCAACATCAGCTGAATTCAAGTAAGGAGGTGTACCGAAAAGGGGGAGAGTGGCACTAGAGGTTATCAGGGAATAACTCTTAACCTCGTAATCACCACAGCTGAGTGACACACAGGAGGGAGTAACTTGAGGGGATCATCAGCAACTGTGTACTAGGAAGTGAGGGGGGTTGGTGCTGTGAGAGACCAGTATTGTGCACAGTATAGTAACCAATTGAAGTTGATTCTGGAGTCTTATGAAATGCACAATTGATGTTGGTCAGTGATTTGAGAAAGCAAGTCTAAAGTGTTATAGTTATTTTATTGACAAGTGTACTGTATTATTGAACAGGTTAACATCCTGGGAAGTGGAATACTGAATTGAAGGCAACTAAATGTAATGTATTGAAGAAGCCAATTGATAATTTGCTAGTAATTTAAAAGGTATAACTGCTGATTCTAAAGTAACCTGAAATGTTCTAAGCTATATATTTTGAGAACAAAGAGAATATTATTTTTATAAAGCAGTACTTATTTTTCCACATTTTTGGTGTAGCGTTTTCTTTTTGAGTGCTATTGCATGGCTTTACTTTTGGGTGGTCTGCAACCTTTACACTGTGCCTCTGAAATGCTAGTCTTGCCCTAGGCCAGGCTACCCCAGTTCCAACAGGTCCTGAATGAGTTAAGGAAAAATTAGGGGCAAAAACCCTCCTTTACCCAGGAAGACTGCCACACATTTCAGTCTTTTTTGTTAAGAAAATAAAGGATCTCCTGTTGGAAGTTCATCGCACCCCGAGCCTCCCCTGTCCCACAAGCCCCACCCCCACACCCCCTATGATTGCCCATCCTTTAACCACCTTGCCACTACTCACTAAGGAGTCCCTGGCAGTCCTGACCAGGCGGGTGAAATCAGAGTCACCAGTGGATCCCTGCCCACCCAAAATTTTCAAGATGGCCCTTCCAGGAATCGATGAAGACGTAATCGCTCCCTGGAAACAGGACTTGTCCCTGCCAATTTCAAGGAGGCTCGTGTTATCCTGCTCATAAAGAAACCAGCAGTATAAAAGGGGGTGGTAATGGACGGAGCATCTGAACCAATCAAACACTCACACCCAGTCAATAGATCTGGGTTTGATCCATCACCGTTCTTTAGGCCACTCTGCCACCCCAGTTCAGACATGGCTATATGCAAATCAGTCTGACCCTGTACCTCATGGGAACAGTCCAGCCCGAACTGCCAAGCCATGCCTTCCCTGGACCGGAAACAAGCTTCCGAGGACCGGTTTCTGGCATTCCAGCCGTCTTCAGCCCGGCTTGCTTGAATCTAGTGGCATGGAGTGCATGGTACTCACGTCTGAGCATACCCATCCCACTCGGGGTGACAAATGCAAAAACCACAGTTGATGGACAGAATGCAGAACAATGTCATACATTCACCCCAGTACAGAGATCTGGGCCTAAATCCATCGTTTTTTGCACTCCACACCACCCCAGTTCAGACATGGCCATATGCAAATCAGTCTTACCCTGTGCCTCATGGGAACAGTCCAGCCCGAACTGCCAAGCCATGCCTTCCCTGGACCGGAAACAAGCTTCCGAGGACCGGTTTCTGTCATTCCAGCCGTCTTCAGCCCGGCTTGCTTCAATCCAGTGGTGTGGAGAGCATGGGACTCACGTCTGAGCATACCCATCCCACTCGGGGTGACAAATGCAAAAACCACAGTTGATGGACAGTATGCAGAACAATGTCATACATTCACCCCAGTACAGAGTGCAAGAAAAAGATGGATTTAGGCCCAGATCTCTGTACTGGGGTGAATGTATGACATTGTTCTGCATTCTGTCCATCAACTGTGTTTTTTTTTTTTTTCACCCCGAGTGGGATGGGTATGCTCAGACGCGGGTCCCATGCTCTCCACACCACTGGATTCAAGCAAGCCGGGCTGAAGACGGCTGGAATGCCAGAAACCGGTCCTCGGAAGCTTGTTTCCGGTCCAGGGAAGGCATGGCTTTGCAGTTCGGGCTGGACTGTTCCCATGAGGCACAGGGTCAGACTGATTTGCATATGGCCATGTCTGAACTGGGGTGGTGTGGAGTGCAAAAAAACGATGGATTTAGGCCCAGATCTCTGTACTGGGGTGAATGTATGACATTGTTCTGCATTCTGTCCATCAACTCTGGTTTTTGCATAAAGAAACCAGGCGCTGACACTAAGACTCTGAAAAATGTTAGACCAATATCGCAGCTGCCTTTCCTTGCCAAAGTAATTGAACAGCATGTTCTTCCTTTTCTCTCCCGTCATCTTGAAGACAAACACCTCCTCAAACTCAATCAGGCTGGTTTCAGGGCCCATCACAGCACGGAATTGGTCATGCTTTCTGTACTGGATGAACTGAGACTCAGGGCAGACAAAAAAATGCCTTGTAACCTGGTGCTGTTAGACCTCTTTGGGGCATTTGACACGGTCAACCGCGACCAAATACTGTCGCGGTTGGGGGACCTTGGCATTCAGGGCACAGCCCAGGCCTGGCTCACTTCATTTCTAAACAAAAAGGCTCTCAGAGAGTTCAACTGGCAAATCTGGTATCCAACCCAGCAGCCCTTTCATGCGGAGTCCCCCAAGGATCAGCACTTTCACCCCTCCTCTTTAACGCTTATCTACAGCCCTTGATCTCTACACTAAACCAGATGGAGTTTCGGATCTACAACTATGCCGACGACACTTAAATCATTATCCAAATCGACAGCTCTCCAACAGCACATGTAAGAATGCAAAACATACTAAAATTCATGGCTGATTGGATGTCAGCCAAATCATCAAAAATAAACCCTTATAAAACAGAGGTACTGGCGGTTACCTCAGCTTCCAGTCCATGTAATGACCTCTTCTGGCCAAAAGAACTTGGGCCTTTTCCTGAACCTGCAGTGGCTGTGAAAAGCCTGGGAATCAAAATCAATGCCAAACTTTCTATGTATTTCTTGTGTTGGCCTCCTGAGACAACTGCGAAAACTGTCTCCACTCCTCACCTTGGCCACGCTCAGACGAGCGGTCTCAGCAATGATCCTGTCGCGTCTGGACTACGGCAACTCCCTGTACGCTGGTCTTCCCCAACAACTGTTGGACAGACTACAAATTGTCATGAACCACACAGCAAGACTAATTTTTAACAAGCATTTGCAATGCAAAAGGTCTCGCATTAGGAAAGTTTGAGCTATTGGGATTGTAAATGACATATGTTATTTATGTGTTGGTATTGAAAATAGCGAAATTAATAGCTTTGTCATTTACAATGCCAATAGTTTTAACTTTCGCAAATGTGACACCTATAGCATTTGTAATGCAATATGTGTTGTATTTACGTGACTTAGATGTATTGATATTACAAATAACAATGGTTTTTATTTTTTAAAAATAATTAATACTTAAATATAAGTTGTTGTAATTTATAATGGCAATAGCTTTAACTTTTGTAAATAACTTTTGTGAAGATTATGTTCAGTGTATTTTATTGTGACGAAAATCCAAGAACAAAAGTGAAATATTAACATCTTTTTGTGACATTTGTAATAAAGCTTGAAACATTAAGAGAACATATTTGAACCAGTTGTTGTGGAATGGTTGCACAGATTGATGCTGTGGTGGCACTGAGTGATATGGTGGCGACGAGAGATGCTGTGGCATTCAGTGATGCTGTGGTAGCGCATATTGATGTTCAGGTGCTCCTGAGTGATGTTGTGGTGCCCCTGAGTGATTCTGTGGTGGTGCTGAGTGATGCTGTGGTGTTGCACTAGATAGATAGAGTGAGGGCGATAAATAGAGGGAGGGCGATAGATAGATAGATGGGGGGCGATAGAGGGAGGGCGATAGATAAATAGATAGAGTGAGGGCGATAGATAGATAGATAGAGTGAAGGCGATAGTTAGATAAATAGATAGAGTGAGGGCCATAGTTAGATAGACAGATAGATAGAGTGATAGCGATAGATAGAGTGCGATAGATAGAGTGAGTGCGATAGCTAGAGTGAGTGCGATAGATAGAGTGAGTGCGATAGATAGACAGATAGAGTGAGGGCGATAGATAGATAGATAGATAGATAGATAGACAGATAGAGGGAGGGCGATAGATAGATAGAGTGAGGGCGATAGATAGATAGAGTGAGGGCCATAGATAGATAGAGTGAGGGCCATAGATAGATAGATAGGTAGATGGTTGTGTGGGGGGTTCTGTGTGTGTGGGGTTCTGTGTGTGGGGGGCTGTGTGTGTGGGGGGGGGTTGTGTGTGTGGGGGGTTGTGTGTGGGGGGTTGTGTGTGTGGGGGTGTGTGTGTGGGGGTGTGAGTGGGGGTTTGTGTGTGTGGGGTGTGTGTGTGTGGGGTGTGTGTGTGTGTGGGTGGTTGTGTGTTTGGGTGATTGTGTGTGGGTGGTTGTGTGTGAGGGGTTGTGTGTGGGGGTTTGTGTGTGGGGGGGGTTTGTGTGTGTGGGGGGTTTGTGTGTGGGTGATTGTGCGTGGGGGGTTGTGTGTGTGGGGGGTTGTGTGTGTGGGGGGTTGTGTGTGTGGGGGGTTGTGTGTGTGTGGGGTTGTGTGAGGAGTTGTGTGTGTGTGGGATTGTGTGTGGGTTGTGGGTTGTGTGTGGGGGTTGTGTGCGACTGGGGGGTTGTGTATGGTTGAGTGTGGTTGTGTGTGCTTGTGTGTGCGCTTGTGTTTGTGTGTGTGGTTGTATGTGTGTGGGGTTGTATGTGTGTGGTGTTGTGTGTGTGGGGTTGTGTGTGTGGGGTTGTGTGTGTGGAGTTGTGTGTGTGGAGTTGTGTGTGTGTGGAGTTGTGTGTGTGCGGAGTTGTGTGTGTGTGGAGTTGTGTGTGTGTGGGGGTGTGTGTGGGGGGTTGTGTGTGTGGGGGTGTGTGTGGGGGGTTGTGTGTGTGGGGGTGTGTGTGTGTGGGGGGGGTTGTGTGTGTGGGGGGGGGTTGTGTGTGGGGGGTTGTGTTTGTGTGGGGGGTTGTGTGTGTGTGTGGTGTTGTGTGTGTGTGGGGTTGTGTGTGTGGGGAGGTGGAGTGTGTATGTGGGGTTGTGTGTGTGTGTCTGTGCAGTCAGACAAAGATGACCACTACACAAGTGATAGAAAATAGATTTCTGAGGAGATTCCCTCCTGTCCCTATGGCCATCCCTTCTTATATTATCCACCAAGAAACAGGGATGAGTTTTATAGCAGAGTTGACCCAACTGCAACACTTACTTCTGGGGCATAAGGTCTGGACCAAAGAGGAAAGAAGCCTCAATACTAGATCAATTATTCATGACCGCTTGGCACTTGATTATGATCAAAAGACATTTTGGTTGAGGAGTGTGAAATCATTGGGTGAAAGTCTGGCCATGCCTAATTTCTTTGCTTACACAGAACAGCTTAAAGGGATCGGTCGAGATGAACTAAAGCGCAAAGTAACCTCAAAGCAACTAGATTAAAGGCTGAAAGAGTTAAGCCTACGGTCATTGCATATCTGGAAGTGGGTTCCTTACTGGGTTGCAGCCATATTTGGAATGGGGGACGAGATTCATATCGACATGCCTTAGATTAAATATAATTCATACTCTTCCCTAAAATGAATGAGTCTTATGTAGGATGGGTGAATAGCTAAGTGTCCTGTGTTTGCCAGGACAGTCCCACTATCTGTCCCGGCAACTTTCAGTACATTTTGCACATTTTCCGGTTTTAAGAGAGGGTCGACTGAAGACAAAAAAAGACAAATGTTCACGTATTCTAGTGTAGAATTGGCAGCATTCCACTGCCGAGTGAACAGTTCGGTTTATACAGATGATAAAGTGTGTACAATTTGCATATAATTCTCCTTAGAGCCTTATAATCTGTATTGTCGGGTAAGTCACTCTGTGCCCTATGCTCGATCCAAAAGTGTAGTCCCGCTTCTATGTTATTGGAAAGTCAGTGCTTTTGATTTTCTAACTGTGGTCACTCTAGTTTGCAATCCTAAGGGAGACCACAGTGCTTTTCTTCTGCTACTATGGCATGTTTCTGAGGGGATCTCAGCAAGTGAAGGCAGCTGAGCAGTGGAAATATAGTAAATGTCCATATCATGCTGAGCGTGCACCCATGTAATGGGTAATGTACCATGTCACATCAAGCTCTGTGTCATCTCAAGGCCATCGGTGACAGCCACACCTCTGCAGCCCGCAACAGATGCACTCAGTCATTCAGGCTCCTTCCTGGCACCGGGCCAGGAGCCCATTGGATCTCGCTCTCGAGGTCTGCTGCCAGGACGTGTCACTCTCTGTGCCACTGTATCTACTGGAACACGAGGTCTGTGATTAAACTGCAAGCATCAAAGGACTCAGTCACTGATTATCAATACAGATTGACGCAAAAAAAGTGAAGTGTCCATGTCATTGAGATATTGATCCTGAAAGCCAGGCAGAAGCCCACCCAAACGCCCCTCTTCCCCCGGAGACGTAATTCTTAATCACGACACTAAACTCACCAGATTAGAGCGCTGAGAGTCTGTCAAAAGAGGGTGCTTTAATGTAGTATTTGAAGGATCCGGTCTCGACAAAGGTGCAACTGTGGGGAAATAGACATTATTTCTTAACGGTAATAATAGAAAGAAAGCAACGGTGATTGGTGTTTCATGCTTAAAAGGGGATTACGTTATCGATTTTCATTACTTTCCCGCACAACTGGCCATTTTATGATCGTTCTACGCGCACGTATTAATGGTACAAGCAACCAGTAACCTTGTCGGTCCTAGATAAACAAACGCATTTTAAAACAAGAGGTGCTAATTCTACCCGCTATGCGTCTGAGATGCCAAGGAGTGCTAATGCTACCCGTTATGCATAGCGGAAGTCAGGCAGCCTTCGTTGGGACGTGGGCGGAGCCTGCAAAGAAACAGGAAGGAACTGCCGGGAGAACGTCCTGAAACCCTGCACGCTGAATGCTGGCTGCCGAGGGACACGCGGAAAGAGCCGGTGGGTGGGGGTGGTGTACGCGAGTGTGTCTGTGTGTGTTCGAGTGTGTCTGTGTGTGCTCGAGTGTGTCTGTCTGTGCTCGAGTGTGTCTGTCTGTGCTCAAGTGTGTCTGTCTGTGCTCAAGTGTGTCTGTCTGTGCTCGAGTGTGTCTGTGTGTGCGTGTGTCTGTGCGTGTGTCTGTGTGCGCGTGTGTCTGTGTGCGCGTGTGTCTGTTTAAGGGGGGGTGCGTGTGTGTATGCAGTGTGTGTGTGTGTGTGGGTGTGGGTGTGTGGGTGTGTGTGTGTGTGCCTGCCTGCGTGTGTGCATGCGTTTGCGCACTTCAGGGAATCTGAAGCAGGAGATGTGCACGGCGCCGGCCTGGACGTGCGCGTTCACAGATACCAATCGCCGCGCGTGCCCGACCCCGGTCTCAGATTCCCAAGAGGCGGGCAACATTAGATACTTCGCTGGACGCAATGCTTCGCATTGCTTTCTCCAGCTCGACCTAAAAAAACAAGATGGACGCACGCCACAACCCTGCTACGCGATCTCCATTGACTCCTAATCAGGCAGAGAATTACATTTAAGGGTCTCTGCATTACACACAAAACCCTGTACGGCAAAGCCCCAAGTTATATCAAGGACCGCATTGTCCCCTAGGTCCCCAGTAGGACACTGCGGTCAGCAGAGGCCACCCTTCTGGTCTGCCCCCGCTTCAAACTGTCCTCCGTGGGAGGGTGAGCGTTCTCAACCGCAATCCCCCTGCCCTGGAATAGCCTTGCAGTGAGCCTACACAAGGAAGTGAATCTCCTTCCCTTCAGGAAGAAGCTCAAAACCGTGCTCTTCCTGGAAGCATGGGGTACTACCTAGCAGCCTTACCTCCCCTCTCTCCACCTAGTCCATGTGTGCCCTCTGACAGCACTTAGAGACCTCTGGGTGATAATGCGCGTTACAAATTAAAATTAAAATTACAATAACACAGGCCAGGCACGAGGAGAATCTGAGGCAAACAATGCAATAACACAGGCCAGGCACAAGGAGAATCTGATGCAAACAATGTAATAACACAGGCCAGGCACTAGGAGAGTCTGACGAAACACTGCAATAACACTGGCCAGGCACAAGGAGAATCTGAGGCAAGCAATGCAATAACACAACCCATGCAAAAGGAGAATATGATGTAAACAATGCAATAACACAGGCCAGGCACGAGGAGAATCTTATGCAAACAATGCAATAACACAGGCCAGGCACAAAAAGAATCCTATGCAAACAATGCAATAACACAGGCCAGGCACGAGGAGAATCTTATGCAAACAATGCAATAACATAGGCCAGGCACGAAAAGAATCTTATGCAAACAATGCAATAACACATGCCAAGTACTAAGAGAGTCTGACGAAACACTGCAATAACACAAGCAGGCAAAAGGAGAATCTGATGCAAACAATGCAATAACACAGGTTAGGCAAAAGGAGAAATTGATGCAAACAATGCAATAACACGAGCCAGGCACTGGGAGAATCTGACGCAAACAATGCAATAACACAAGCCAGGCAAAAGGAGAATATGCTGCAAACAATGCAATAACACAAGCCAGGCAAAAGGAGAATGTGATGCAAACAATACAATAACACAGGCCAGGCACGAGGAGAATCTGACGCAAACAATGCAATAACACAGGCCAGGCACGAGGAGAATCTGATGCAAACAATGCATTAACACAGGCCTGGCACAAGGAGAATCTGATGAAAACAATGCAATAATGCAGAGCAGGTACTAGGAGAGTCTGACGAAACACTGCAATAACACAGGCCAGGCACAGGAGAATCTTATGCAAACAATGCATTAACACAGGCCTGGCACAAGGAGAATCTGATGAAAACAATGCAATAATGCAGAGCAGGTACTAGGAGAGTCTAACGAAACACTGCAATAACACAGGCCAGGCACAAGGAGAATCTGAGCCAAGCAATGCAATAACACAATCCATGCAAAAGGAGAATATGATGTAAACAATGCAATAACACAGGCCAGGCACTTGGATTGAAGCAAATAATGCAATAACACAGGCCAGGCACGAGGAGAATCTTATGCAAACAGTGCAATAACACAGGCCAGGCACAAAAAGAATCCTATGCAGACAATGCAACAACACAGGCCAGGCACAAGGAGAATCTTATGCAAACAATGCAATAACATAGGCCAGGCACGAAAAGAATCTTATGCAAACAATGCAATAACACATGCCAGGTACTAAGAGAGTCTGATGAAACACTGCGATAACACAAGCCAGGCAAAAGGAGAATCTGATGCAAACAATGCAATAACACAGGTTAGGCACAAGGAGAAACTGATGCAAACAATGCAATAACACGAGCCAGGCACTGGGAGAATCTGATGCAAACAATGCAATAACACGAGCCAGGCACTGGGAGAATCTGACGCAAACCATGCAATAACACAAGCCAGGCAAAAGGAGAATATGATGCAAACAATGCAATAACACAAGCCAGGCAAAAGGAGAATCTGATGCAAACAATACAATAACACAGGCCAGGCACGAGGAGAATCTGACGCACACAATGCAATAACACAGGCCAGGCACGAGGAGAATCTGATGCAAAAATTGCATTAACACAGGCCTGGCACAAGGAGAATCTGATGAAAACAATGCAATAATGCAGAGCAGGTACTAGGAGAGTCAGACGAAACACTGCAATAACACAGGCCAGGCACAGGAGAATCTTATGCAAACAATGCATTAACACAGGCCTGGCACAAGGAGAATCTGATGAAAACAATGCAATAATGCAGAGCAGGTACTAGGAGAGTCTGACGAAACAATGCAATAACACAGTACAGGCACAGGAGAATCTAAGTCGAGCAATGCAATAACACAGACCAGGCACGATGAGAATCTAAGTCGAGCAATGCAATAACACAGACCAGGCACAAGGAGAATCTGATGCAAACAATGCAATAACACAGGCCAGGCACAAGGATAATCTGATGCAAACAATGCAATAACACAGGCCAGGAACTAGGAGAGTCTGATGAAACACTGCTATAACACAGGCCAGGAATAAGGAGAATATGATGTAAACAATGCAATAACACAGGCCAAGCACTTGGATTGAAGCAAATAATGCAGTAACACAGGCCAGGCACTAGGAGAATCTGTTGCAAACAATGCAATAACAAAGGCCAAGCACGAGGAGAATCTGATGCAAACAACGCAATAACAAAGGCCAAGGACGAGGAGAATCTAATGCAAACAATGCATTAACACAGGATAGGCACCAAAGGGTTTGCACCCAGTGGAGTTACTAACAGAAAGTGTTCAGTGTCCACCAGCAGAAAAACTTCTATTCTGTCTGTAAGTTCTCTTGACAGGTGAGCATGTAATAGCTGGTGGGTTCCAGGGTACTGCGTGGACAAGAGGGTGGGAGGTCAAAGACTAGTTTCATAAGGACTGAAGCATGAGCAATATTTCAAGGAAGTATCACCATATAGTAAATCATGCAGTCATTTGTTTTTTTGGGGGTCCAAGTTTGGGATATTACGTACCAAGGAGTGTCAGAGAGATTACAATCTTCCCTACAAGGGTCATCTGCTTTACAAAGAATTTCAATACGAGGAGAGACTCTAAAAAGCAGCGACAGGGCATGCAGTGAGAGGAGAGAACGCAGATTGTCACTAACGTTATGGAACAGCACACAACTTTAGAGGCTACGTAGATACAAAGGAGATACCTGAAATGGGCTCTGCACCTCACATGAATCCAGTACACAAAAGCGCCTTTACACAGAGACCAATCTTCCTTGGTGGGTCCAAGGAAAGAATGAGGGGCTCAGAACACAAACATAGAAGAAGAGCTAGTAGGTGTTCAGGGACACGGTACTGGAAACTGACTACTCTAGTTAGTAGTGTCATGGACTGGTTGTGGAGACAGTAGTCCCCTACAACAAGCAGCTTTGCTCCACGACGAAAGGAAAAGGTCTCAACCTTCTTACATGAAAATATTGGTGGGAAGGCCCTTATAAATATGCTCAATACATCTAGCAAATGCTGTAAAAAAAAACCTTGACAACCCTTAACGAGGTAGACAATTCACTGGTGTGTGCGTGCGCCACCACTAGACATAACATCTAATCCCGGCTTTACTACTTTACCTAAAGATGCTGGGAATAAACATCAAATGGTACTTCTCAACAGGGCCACTGTACAGGCCAATATCCTGGGATAGTAGTCCCTCAGCTGCTCCCTCACAATCTCCACCACCCCACGTGTGATTTACTGCACTAGGAAACTGTGCAACCAGGAGACTGTGTTTAAACCTGACCTACCAATTTGTGAAATAGTGCCCTTCGGGAATCACTAAGTAAATTTATGCTTCTCTTCCCATTTTTGTCCAAGATCGGGGGTATTTACAACCATCCTAAAGTTGTAAGTAAAACTGTGCTTGTAAAAATGGACCCAGACTGTGGTGATGCGTCTTTAACTAAAGATTCATTCCTGCGGCTCCTGGACTGTTGTCGATGCATTGCCAGGAGTGTTGTTGATGCGCTGCCAGGAGTGTTCCAGACAGTTATGTTCCTGGTGCAGTTGGGTGAGTGGTGAATAAATCTTCCCCTTAGCCTACCTATTACACGAGTTTGATTACCACATAGACATTGCTTAGGGGAGGGGGATGGGTACACATCGCCCACTCTCATGGACTATTCACCAGAATGTAAGGTGTCCAAGTAATAACCTTTGGAAAAAGTAGTTCTGTGTTCATCCAACTTAAACTGTTTGGTACTAGGTGAATCCTACTCTTTCTGTGCCTCTGTCCCCTTAGCTGGATGGAAGAAATAAACATGAAAGGCACGTTCCCAGCACAAACCACCAGCATGGATTTCATTCAGTCGTTCAGAGCGGCTTAACTGCAGGTCTGCGCACTCTATATCAGCATCTCTAAAGGCAAACAGTGTTGAAGCAAAGGGAGGGAGAGAGCCCGTATGATCCTATAGAGCCTAGGCCGCTCACTGGAAAACGACGACGGACAGGCCAACAGGATAAAGCAATCCAACTCAAATATGAGGTCAACGTATTATTTATCGCCTTAATGGTGCAAAAATCACTCTAGAATTAAATCAATGCTATTCGAATAATCAAGGTTCGATTTAGAATAGAGACATTGCTGTGCTGCATTAAAAGAAATCAGCGGCAACAATAGCTATTCTTACAACAAAATGTACTTATTTCAAGTTTGGTTGCATATTTTACAAGAAGGGGATAAAGCGACAACTGATACACCACATTATAAAGCTTACCGACTTGCCTTATAAAGGTTACTGGTACTTTTAGAACAACACAAAGGTTAAGGAAAAGCGGAAGTATCAAGGTAGACAGTGTATCCACAATGACGACTGGACTGGACTGGACTGGACAGCATTCAAAGAACGACTGGACAACAACACCCACAACAGCAAGGAGCTTTTCAGCATCGTTAAAGAGCTTTCCAACCCCAGCGCCTGCAACACCGACATCACCCCCTCGCAAGACCTCTGCGACTTTCTCGCCTCATTCTTCCACCGCAAGATCGCCGACATACACAACAGCTTTGGCGCACTGACCACGCAACCAACCACCGAACCAGCGCCCCCCACCACCACCCTCTGCACCTGGACCCCTGTCAGCACCGAAGACACTACCCGCATGATGAACACCATCCACTCCAGCTCCCCAACCGACCCCTGCCCACACTGTAGTGTAGTTCCTATATTCCCAATAGGCTCTGCGCATTGGAATAACATAAACAGCAGTGTAGACGTAGGACTGAGGTCATCTAGGTCTCTACTGACTATGTTAGACTTAATTAGGTTTGCCAGCTAGCTCAGAGGTGACTAGAAACTTTCTCGAGTGAACAGGAATGAGGTAACTTTCCTGAATAGACAAGAAGGGATTAGTTTCTGACAACCGCATAAACATGACAACTTTGCTCCCTCAGAATAAAGAGTATATCTCTAGAGTCGTGTGAAAACAATAGACAGCTATTTCACTCAGTCAATCGTGCATGCTTAATTTCACCAGAGTGCAGAGAAATAGAGAGACTGGCGTTTTCAATAAAAGGTGTTATTTATTGAGCAGTCTTCTTTCTCATGCAAGAGAAATTAATTGCCACAATTGCAATACTTATCATGAAGTAAAGTGTGTTCAGTAAAAGGAGTATTATGATATAATTAGGGCTCCCGGTTTTCCGTTTAAACGGATTTTTACATATAAATACAGACGGAAAACAAGTTTTTCTTTATCTGTATTTATATTTAAAAACGGGAAAATACTAGTATACTTTGTCATTTACATCAATACCATCTGGTGTCTCCCCCCTCCTCAGAGGGTTAAGAGGTGTTAGCCTGGCTGAGACAGCTTGGGCGCGCACAGCCGCAGCAAGTACTTCACAGGTCATTGAAAGACATTTTACTTGTTAATGAGGCTTTGTTTGTCTTTCACCCCTTAGCCCCTGCCTCTTCACTCTGCCGATTGCCCACGCTGCGAACTGCTTCAGCAGTGCTTGTTTCTATTCTTCCCAGTCTGAACATTTCTCACTCTCGTGTCCTTTTCCCCAACCGATCGCCCTCCTTAGGTGTCTACTCCCCGGGGAGCCCCCCTTGCCCGCGCTGTCCAAAACATCTGCAGCATGTTATGGAACATACTCGGGGTGGGGGCTGGAGGGGTACTGCTTGTTAACCTGCTGTTTGAAATCCTGCATACTTTTATCAGTTCCCATAATTGCTAATGCTCCATTTACTGTTGAACACCGAGAAGCTCTTTACCACCTAAGATCGCACAGATTTGATTTCTCTGTGGCAGCAGCCTTTACGTCAAGTTATTGTTCTATTTGTCCTCCTGTTTCTCTGCAGAAGACAGAGGGGGGAAAGAGGAGCGGAATTCCCCCCTCCCCTGCCACAATTACCCGGGCTCTTACCAGGCTGCAGCTGAACATACAGGCACTGGCTCGCCCGGTGCCCCTCGGTGCCAGGCCTCTGTTGGGGGCAGAGGATATTTTCAACCAGTGAGGGGCAATTTGTGCCCACAGGAGATGCAGCGTACGGCTGTCGACATATAAGCAACATGTCATTTTCAAATGATAGACAGGGACTGTCGAGGCCGTGTGTACATATTTATTTTCAGGAAAACTGGGTGCCCTCCAGTGGCGCTTTGCACATCTTTCTCCGTGGGGAAGAAGGACTGCTTCCTTGCAGCAAACAAAAACAGTGTAAGGGTCCCAAATATAACAGAAATTTAAGATGGGAAGCTGTCCAAGAGGGTATTTTTTCCGAGCAATGCCACAGATAGGCCATTGACAAAACTAGGAAGTCATTGGACACTCATTGGTGGAAAACTGTGGCACGGAGGACAGCTAACCATTCACACCGCTATATCGATAAATTATACAGCACATGGAGTATGAATTGTGAAAGTGTGAAGTGTGAAAGAGAATTGCCTTCAGTGCGTTCATAATTAGTGTTCTTATGATCACCTAACCCAGTTATCAACCTTAGAATGATGAAAGGAGGAGACAGAAATGGTCGGATTCAAACCCAATATCAAAAAGTTACTTAGTTGAGTAGGAAAGTTATTTCAGAGGGTCCCCCAAGAATGAAGGGGCTAATTGCTTGCATTCATCTTCCTAGCGCGCGCGCACACACACACACACACACACACACACACATGCACACACACACAGCGCTGTGTGTAGAATAGCAAAGGTGGTGCTTTCCTGGTCATCCGCTTGGAATGGTAGAGGCACACTGCATTACTTGAAATAAAAAGCATTTGTAATGCAACCAGGTCTCCCATTTATGAGAGCTTGTGCTCTTGGCAATGTAAATGACCATGCCTTTTTATTTATGTTTTGGTTTTTGAAACATAAATAAAACACATTGTCATTTACAATGCCAATAGCTTAAACTCACATAAATGCAGCATATTACTGTAGTCAAGTGCATAATTTGAATTGAAATGCTTCCAGGTGTTTATAGCGGGGCACAATTGGGTTGCAGCTGAAGGCAGTGGTATTTCTCTTAGTGGGGCAGGATGGTGTTCAGTGGCAGGGGGGGATGTGGCACTCTGCCGATGACAGAAACTGCAAGGCTCTGAGGCAAATGGCTTGTGATAGCACTTTTAAGCATATTTGGGACATTCTGCAAATGGCAAAGTTCTCAGATGAATGTACAGTGTTGACCAATAACAGCCAAGCGCATGTGTGCAGCGTCACTTTAAATAAATGTGGAAAAATACTAACCGTAGCGTCGTCTTTTGCTCGTGGCAAAAATAAATGTGGATAAATACAGAAAAAATGCCCAAAAAATAAATATGGATAAATACAGACGGAAATGGCAAAAAAATAAATACCATAAAACTGGGAGCCCTAGATATAATACTGTAAAAGCATTGATATGGTTTCTTAGCCATATGATACTTTAAAACGGATCAAATATATACATACATAAAAACATTGACTAACGTACTCAACTGGTGCTTCTAAGATACGCCTACCCCGGTGTACCTGACCTAAGCCTAATACGTGGGAAGGAGTAAGTAAGTTGCAGTTTTTAAGTTAAGTTGGTTTTTTGCCAAGAATCTGAATCAAGAATTCTCTTACGGTTTTAATCAGCTCCGTACCTTGGTTCTAGAATGAAGGAGGTCTTGCATCTCTCTCTCAGAACTTGATCTCCCAGCAACCCGCAAGGGTGACTGGAAACACCGGAGCTGGAATTTCTCGGCAGGAGAAAAGACAGCGTCTCTCTCAGTGCGTCAAATGGGAGGGTAGGGCTTCCTTCGGCACTCGCATCAGCTGGGCGTCGGGCAAGTAGATAGCCGCTCTTCTCCAAACCACTGTGTGTTTGCTTAAGGCAACATTGGCACATTTATACCTGAAAGGTGCAGGGTTTGACGTAAGGTTGGACATAAGACGTCATTAAAAGATGTAACTAAGAACTGGCCGTTCTTTCAGTGCTCGCAGGAGTTCTAGGACAAATCAAAACAAAAGCATGGGGAATTCCCAGGTTGCTGGAGGTTTGGTTTGTTTAAAGAACGCGTTGTACTTTCTAGGAGTCTAAGGAAGTAGCCTTGCCTTATTTGGACTGCATGGGCTATGACTAAATATGGATGTGATTCTTATGCTTTTATAAGGATATGTTTCGTTATAACCACATAAGGGCATGAATCGGGAATATTTAATTAGGGTCCTAGATAGAAACACAACACCACATCTTCAACAAAGCCGACTCCATCATCGCACCCCAGCTCCGGCACATCATCAACAGCTCCTTCGTATTCGCCACCTTCCCGGAGAGTTGGAAACATGCCGAGCTGAGCGCCTTCCTGAAGAAACCCACCGCGGACCCCACGTATCTCAAGAACTTCCGCCCCATCTCGCTCCTCCCCTTTCCATCCAAAGTCATCGTGAAGACCGTCAACAGACAACTCTCCGCCTTCCTCGAGACCAACGGATCCCTCGACCCCTCACAGTCCGGCTTTCGAGCAAACCACAGCACCGAGACCGCCCTCATCGCAGCCACCAACGACATCAGGTCCCTGCTCGACAACGGGGAAACGGCTGCCCTCATACTCCTGGACCTCTCAGCAGCCTTCGACACCGTATGCCACCGCACCCTGATACAACGCCTCAGCAACACCGGAATCCAAGGAGCCGCACAGGAGTGGATCATCTCGTTCCTCGTCGGAAGAACCCAGAGAGTCCGCCTTCCCCCGTTCCGATCCGCAGCCACCGAAGTCATCTGCGGAGTCCCGCAAGGGTCCTCACTCAGCCCCACCCTCTTCAACATCTACATGAGCCCTCTCGCAGCCATCGCCCGCCAACACAACCTCAACATCATCTCCTACGCCGATGACACCCAGCTGATCCTCTCCATCACCAACGACCCCGCCACCGCTAAAGCCAACCTCCAGGAAGGAATGAGAGACGTTGCAGAATGGATCAGCCGTCTGAAACTGAACTCAGACAACACGGAAGTCCTCATCCTCGGACCATCTCCCTCCGCCTGGGACGACTCCTGGTGGCCCCCTGCCCTGGGCAGCGCACCCAAACCAAAGGACCACGCACGCAACCTGGGCTTCATCCTGGACTCCTCCCTCACGATGACCAAGCAAGTGAACGCCGTCTCATCATCCTGTTTCAACACCCTGCGCATGTTCCGAAAGATCTTCCGATGGATCCCCACCGAAACCAGGAAGACGGTCACACAGGCCGTCTGGACTACAGGAAAACCCTCTACGCTGGAACCACAGCCAAAAAAGGCTCCAGCGCATTCAGAACGCCTCAGCACGACTCATCCTGGACATCCCTCGCCGCAGCCACATCTCTGCCCACCTGAAAGACCTTCACTGGCTCCCCGTCAACAAGAGGATCACGTTCGGACTTCTCACCCACGCACACAAGGCTTTCCACGACATGGGCCCGAAGGACCTTAACAGCCGCCTCATATTCTACACACCCGCCCGCCAGCTCCGATCCGCCAGCCTCGCCTCCGTCCCTCGAGTTCTGAAATCCACCGTCGGAGGAAGATCCTTCTCCTACCTGGCAGCCTAGACATGGAACTCCCTCCCCACTCACCTACGGCTGACCCAGGACCACCTCTCCTTCAGGAAACAACTCAAGACCTGGCTGTTCGAACAGTAGCGACCCCCCCCCCCCCCCCTCAGCACCTTGAGACCCTCACGGGTGAGTAGCGCGCTATACAAATTTTGGTGATTGATTGATTGATTGAATGACGGACAATAAACTCTTATTAACAGTGACCACATAACAACCGTCTCCAGGTTGGAGCGCCTAATTACAAAAGACCTGATAATACGGTGAACGACTACAGCGCATCAAACTGTGACTATGACATTGGTCTATCAAAACATTTGAGTTCTGCATTTGTTCTTCTCGTTAGGTGTTGATCCTGGAAGATATAGGTTGATGGGTTTCGGGCGTGTGCTTTATGCACGCTTCAGGAATTTTACGGAACGAATTTCACACCATTTGAGGAGGCCATTGGGGTGAGAGTTAGTAGCGTAAAATGGAGCGCTACGATAAAAACTGTTCGAAGAAGCACAGGGGTTACTAGCTTCTCAAAAGGGCATGTCCTCTGTTTAGATAGCTGTCCAGAGGGCCAGAGACCAGTGTGGGGCCATAAATGTAAGCAATGGCCCAGAACCGCCATGGTTAATTTGTAACTCCCGGGTCAGTTTGCTTATGTGGTGGCAGCAAAGATTCGTAGTATGCTGAAATGGTTGGGTTGCGAACACGATTGACAAACTGGCATGTGGACACTCACTACAGGATCCTTACTGCCTGGCAGCTCCTGCCACCCAGCACCAAACAAGCAGGACTTGTATAGCTGAGCTGTGTGCGCCCTCCAGGCTGTTCCAGTTGTGCTTGCATCACCGAGCTGCACTAAATGAGTACAGGCAATGGAGCAGACCACCCAAGGGCGCGACAATACTGAAGAATCACAATAACAAAGAGTAATTATTTTTAAGATTAATATGAGGGTGTTCCCCGTACTTCTTTAATGCAGTATTTTCATGGAAACCTTAAAAAAAGGTTAACACTAGCTACAGTATGATTGCGGTTACTAAAAATGTAACATCTGATAGCACAGTAAGAATTTACACGTTTTCTCTTTTTGCAAATTATGCTTGACTGATCTTATACTCTATACAGCCCATCCTATAATTTGTGTAGCGTATTGTATATTTTGTTTAATTCTTTCTTTAAACTATTGGCATAATGCTCAGCCCAATGCCAACTGAAGGCCTCAGCCCACAGATTACCAACATTCTCTTGCGCATCATAGCTGCAGCATTCCACAGGCTTGGTTAGTGGTGGAGAAAGAATGTATATTATATAAACAAGGTACAAGGATACTACACTTTCATATTCAAAGTGCTGTCTGTCACGGGCAGGGACGTCATAGCACTGTAAATATACAAGTCACTATTCCCTTGTGCACCAACCAGGATTCAAATTAGCGACCCTCCAGTTTGAGACGAAAACACCAGAAATTATAACACTAAGTCCAGTGCCCCAGGAGATCTGAATGGCGTCTGAGTTGAGCCCATTTACGTAAACACAGGCCATAGGGTGTGTGTCGGGCAGCTTCATACGTGATCTCAAACTCCCTGACATAGCAAGCCGCCTAAACGTCTCGATCATAAAAGGCTACTCCAGGGAGTAAAACGCCTTATCGGCATCAGCTGACTTCATGTCTGGGTTTACCCAATGCAGCACTGCGAATACTGCAAATACGGTCTGTAGATGAACCGCTGTAGATCTACATCGGACAAATCCCGACTGTACAGGGGAGACTATTTTCTCCAGTAGGAGGGATAGCCGAGTCGCATCACCTCAGGCAGAAATTTATTGTCATTGTTACCCAGTGACAGAGGGCAATAAGATAATCACTTAAAGGGTCTTTTCCAGGCTTAGGGGGCACTGATATGACTGCATCACTTATAGACGCCAGCGACACACCGCCCTTCAATGCCTTGACATACACCTCTAGCAGGTATGCGGCTGGTATTTGTTTGTAAAACTCTACACCAAACCTTCAGATCCCGGACACCCTGTTGCACCCCTGAACTATGTATGTGTACACATGTGACGCACATACATGCCCTAAGGGCATGTATGTGCGCCACATGGCACTTTCAAAATTCAAAAAAGTGCATTTTTCAAAGAAATCGCAAATTACCACCAACTTGAAGTTGGTGGTAATTTGCGATTTCTTAAGGCCAAATTGCACTTTTACCATGCTTCATACATTGCATTTAAGGAATCGCAATTTGAGACTCCTTAAATGCAATTGCAAAAATAGAGAATCGCAAATTTTGCAATTCTCTCATTTGCAATGCCCTTTTGGGATGATACATCCCAAAAGGCCTTTTCCCGTTCACAAACGGGCCGGGAAAAGGCGAACTGGAAAAGGGCTTGATACATATGCCCCAAAGTGCTTTAAATTGACTTCTTTTCAGGACAGGAAGTCAGTACAATTTGACCAGTTTGTTGGAGATCGACGTTGATTTTTTTAACCTCAGAACCAGCCCAGCTGCTGTATTTGTAGCAGCAGCAATCTATGAAGGCGATATTTAGATATGCCTACGTATAAAGAGATGCAGAAATTCCTTCTCGATAGAATCAGAACCAGAACCAGGTCCTTCCTAGATGAAGCAGGGATGAAAGAAGTATTTGTTTGATAACTTTCAGCAGCCAGAAGCCTGAAGAGCAGATGATATTAATGTATCCTTTTAAGGACAGATGCAAATTCACCCAAACTCCCAGTGTGCTGACCTGATAGAATGGAGTGGACAGAGCTCCCAACGACAACGGCCGCCACCCTTGTGCCATGAAGCTCTGGACCCAAATACCACTATTTCCATTTTTTTCACTGTCCAGCGCCAGGGATTTGAGCTCATCCAATCAGCGACATCCTGGCGGCAGCTCCTGAAATTACTGGACATTTTATCTGTATTTAATTCTAATCTAATGATTTGTGTACATTTGAGTAGAGGTGATATCGAATGACTCGATCAGGCTGGTCAAGTGGGCCATGTAAAGATTCAAAAGATTGTGGCTCAAAACAAGTCCCTGGGGGGGCTCCTGTGATGATCGTCTGAGGGGCTGAAGTTAGCTGATGCCACCCCTTGGGTCAGATCTATCAAAAAGGATAAGAACCGAGCAGGCACTTTCCCCTAAGACCCACCATCTGCAATCTCTGTAGTAAAGTGGAGTGGGAGATGGTGTCAAAGGCTGCTGACAGATCTAATCAGATCAGAGCCCCACCTCCCCACCCCCATACATGATGTCTCTAATATCCCACGTGGCTTTAGCTCTTTTGGAGCCCTGGGGGGACTTTGTGCAGAAGTTGGTAGGACTCAAGGTATTTGGTGAGCTGCTTGTTCACCGTGGCCTCAGTTAGTTTAGTGAACATCGAGGAACAGAGAGACAGGCCAATCCTTAGAGTTAGAACTGCTGCGACTACTGGAGCAGACATCTGGAAGTAATGTTGGGTGAAACGCTATAAATGGCTGCACGCTGAGGTGCGACAGAGGGCAGGAACAAGAAGGTTGGGCTGGGATGTGTCCAAGAGTAATACCAGAACCTGGGATGAACTCAAACATTCCACCCATCATTTTGCTTATTCCTAAACACGACAGGTGTGCCCAGATGTGGGTCCCGTGATGGCTGCAGCGCTGAAATCAAGCCGCACCTTAGAGTCAAGGCCCAGATGTGGGTCCTGTGCTTGCTGCACCGTTGAAATCAAGCCGAACCCTACAGTCAGGGCCCAGAAGTGAGTCCCGAGCTCGCTGCACCACTGGACTCAGGCGGCACCCTACAGTCAGGGCCCAGATGTGGGTTCCGTGCGTGCTGCACCGCTGGAATAAAGTTGCACCCTACATTCGAGGCCCAAATAGGCTAAAACCAGTCTTGGGTTGCTTCTGTTCCGGTTCAGAAAGAATCTGAGTGGACTGCTCCTATTGGGAGTAGTCTAAAGCTGATTTGCATATGTCTCCTTCCTGTTTGAGGTGGCATTGTGGTTCAAAAACCAGTTGATCTCCCTCTCCGGCTTGGCCTGGTTGGGACCAGGATGTGAGCCGGAGTCTAGTGATGACTAGCATGTGGGCAGGGCTTGTCATAGACCAGGATTTGAGCCAAATCTAGTGAGGACCAGGACGTGATCCGGGGCCTGGTGGGGACCAGGATGTGAGCCAGGGCCTGGTGGACCAGGCCATGAGCCACGGTGTTGTGAGGACCAGGACGTGAGCTCCGGCCCGGGGCACTAGGACGTGAGCCAGGGCCTTGTGAGGACCAGGACGTGAGCCAGGGCCTTGTGAGGACCAGGATGTGAGCCAGGGCCTTGTGAGGACCAGAATTTGAGCCGGGGCCTTGTGAGGACCAGGACGTGAGCCAGGGCCTTGTGAGGACCAGAAGTTGAGCCGGGCCTTGTGAGGACCAGGACGTGAGCCGGGCCTGGTGGACTAGGACGTGACATGGGGTCTTGTGAGGACCAGGATGTGAGCCAGGTGCTTGTGAGGACCAGGATGTGAGCTGGGGCCTTGTGATGACCAGGACATGAGCCGGGGCCTGGTGGAACAGGACGGGAGCCAGGGGCTTGGTGGACCAGGACATGAGCCAGGGCCTTGTGAGTACCACGACGTGAGCCGGGGTCTGGTGGACCAGGATGTGAGCCGGGGTATGGTGAAGACAAGGATCGGAGCCGGTGTCTTGTGAGTACCAGGATATGGGCCGGGGCCTTGTGAGGACTAGGACGTGAGCCAGAGTCTGGTGAGGACCAGGACATGAGCCGGAGTATGGTGAGGACCAGGATGCTGAGCTGGGGCCTGGTGGACCAGGATACTGAGCCTACTCTCGCTCTCTTTGAGAGGCCCGACTAAACACCCGGTTCGTCCTCTCTTGCAGGACCAGGCAAGGGCCAGTACAGTAATCCAAGGACACCAGAGACTGGGGCGCTGGACTTGCACACCCTGTTTTTCATTGCATTTCTCCATGAAATTGATAAAACTGTGTGAAACCTCCTTGAGAGAGATTCAGATTATCCCAGATCTCACTGGACTCACAATCTGCAGAAAGAGGCTGAAAACTGAAAGGTCTTGCACAAAAACTGTTCTACTCTTCTCTGCCACAATGCCCTGGGAGGTACCAAATATTTCTGTAGAGTGATCCCCCGAATATTCATGCCTGTACTTTCATGTAATACGTAAGTGCATTCTGGGAGTTGTAGTCTCAGTTACTTCACTAAAAAAAAGTGGTTAAAAAAATAAACTCCTTGCTTGGAGGAGATGTGTGCCTTTGTCATGAGCCATCTGTGGCTCAATGGTAACTCCGGATACTTTTCAAAAACTCAGATTATGAGTGTTAGATTTGGGGGTCTCTAGCTGGCACAGGTAGGTACTAGTGACAAATAGGGACCCTCTCCTCTACTCGGGATAAGGGGATTACACTCCCAAAATAACCCTTGCTCACCCACTTGGTACCTTGGCACAAGCAGAAGGGCTTTACTTCAGAGGCGTTGTAAGTTAAGCAGTTGAGACCACATACAGTAACCCAGTGACAACACTACAAATAGACACCACACAGGTTTTCTATCAAACATAAGTAGACTTTATATAGAGTTACCACAAGACCATCAATGACAAAAAAAAATACACATTATGATTACTTTAAGATGGTAGATGTTAGACCTGGCACCTTGGCGTGAGTCTCCCTTCCACTTTTTGTTGCTGTGCCTCATGTGTTTTGCTATTGTTAGCTGCTCAGAGCACTGTGCCACTGCCAACCAGTGCCACAGTGCAAGTGCTCCCTGTATAAAATGTAGATATTGATTGGATTCCATGATTGGCTTATTTGCTTTACTGTCAGACCCCAGTACAGTGCACCAGGAGTGCCCAGGGCTTGTAAATCCAAATGCTGCTAATGGGCCTGCAGCACTGGTTGTGCCACCCACAGAAGCAGCCTTGTAAAATGTGTCTACGGTCTGCCAGTGCAGTCTGGTACTGTCATGCTGACTGGGCAAGTGCACCCACTTGCCAGACCCTAAACCTTCCCTTTGCTTTATATCAGTCACCCCTATGGTAGGCCCATGGGCAGGGTGCATTGTAAGTATAAGGTGGGACAAGCCCTGATGTGTGTGGCATGTCCTAATAGTGAATTACACCCATTTTTGTTTTTCACTATTGCAAGGCTACCTGTTCTCATAGGCCAGAATGGGCTGTTGGAATTGTTACATTCTATGATCCTAAAAGAATCAGGGAACACGGTAGAAATTAGAGTATAGTATGCCTGAACTCAGAATAATAAAATACATCTTTTAGTAAAGTTTATTTTAATAATCTGTGTTTGCAAATACAACTTTTAGAAAGTAGGTATTTGCTTGCCTAACCATTTCAGCCCGCCTCTGCTAGGTTGTGTATCTGCTGTCTGGTTTCTGTGAGTGACAGGGCTGGGGGATTCCAGGAGACAGAGAGATTTACATCCAGATGGGTGAGAAGAGTGCACCTGGACTCTGAATAGGACTGTGCCTTTCCACCACATGCTGTCTCCACCTCCTGTGAAGCGTCTGATGTCTCTGCCCTGCTCCGTGAATGAAAAGTCAGAGTCATGTCAACAAAGTGCTCAAGAACTGGTTCTGGCTAGGCAAAGGGCCCTCAACCCCAGAGGAACAAAGGAATTAGGGGTATAAGTATTAGGACCCTGCTCCCAATAAATTAGATCCTGCTTTGACAAGAAGAAACCTCTGCCCGACGAGAAGGAACTGGGAAAGCTGAGTGAGGAGTACTGCCCCTGACCTGGGGGATTGGCCTGCAGTGGTTGCCTTGCTGCTGAAGGAGAGGAGAAAGACAGACTACAAAGACTTTATTTCCCAACTTGTGCAAAAGATCTCCAAGGGCTTGTGAGTGAGCTTGCCCCTGAACGAAGTCCCAGGACCATTGGACTTCATCCGCCTCGCAAACCACCGTTGGAAACACTGCTTTCAGTTTCCGCCGAGGCCGGGAGCTCTGTACGCCTCGTACGATCGAATCGAAGCCTGACCGCAACGTACAAAGCATCGCCAACCACAAGCAACGCGACTGTGTTCACCAACCCGCACAAGCGCCGCCAACGAGCCGCCGTTCGCACCTTGACAGGGAAGCACTGCTGCATACAACGCTCCACGCATCGACTCGCAACAGGTCAGGACGACGCGCACACTACTGCTGAGGTAGAGTCCGAGGATCGCACAGAGTTGGGTACGCATCGCAAGTCCCGACTCGCACCGCTTTCAAGGACTGTACGACTCCAGCTCCCAAAGTACGGCTCGTACGTCGCAACGGAATAGTTCGCACCGCACAAGGCACCGTCCCCTCAAGCAACGCAACTCTGCGTTCACAGACCTGCACAGGCGCCGTCAACGAGCCGTAACTCGCACTGCGACAGGAGGACATCGCCGCGTACAACACTTTCTTTTTCAACTCATCGTCCGTGACAAACTCATCAAAGCAAAGGTACTATGTACGACTCGCACCGCATTTTGGTATGCATCAGACCGGAGTGTCCGCTGCGTTTGTTAGACTCTTTCTGGGTATTTTCATCACCGTGAAAGCCGGACAAAGGGTACGAAGCGCACAGAACTCTAAAATACGCATTTCAACAATAGCTCTTTATTGCTAATAGTATTGTGGCTCATTTTTGGCGTTATTTGGTCTTGTGCTAAGTCTCTATATAAAAATAACTATTTTTGATATAATACTAGTGTGGTGTCCGTTAGTCGTGTTGTCACTGGCTTACTGTATGTGGTCACAAATGCTTAACTTGCAACGCCTAGGAAATAAGTCTTGTCTACTCGCGCCAAGATTTAAGCTTAGTTCAGTTCAGCTCTTAGATGTGACACTCTGCGTCAATGTACCTTAGGTTGCGTTGCGCTTCCACAACAAGCAATGTCGCAGCGATGGGAAATGCGGCAAAGTTCAGATACAAAGAAATAAAGACGTGAAGATCTCCCAGATGCGGCACACTTCTCGGTTCGATGCGTGGACTGTAGCAGCGACACCCTACGATACGACGGCAACAGCTCCAGCGGCGACGCTCTTCTCCCACGATGCGTGAAGCTTCCGCTTGATGCGACAACTACAGCGGTGACATCCAAAATGCGGAGGCAGCAGCTCCCACGGCGGCGCGCTTCTCGGGGATGCGAGGTGCTCTTGGTCAATGCGGTACAAAGCGACAGTTCCAGCGGCGACACCGTCCTTCGGAGTTGCGACAGCAGGCACAGCGACGGCGACACGCTCCGACCTCGTTGCGAGATTCTTCTCCTGATGCGGTGCAGTGCGACAACTACAGCGGCGACACCCTCCTTCAGAGTTGTGAGGGTAGCGACGGTGACAAACTTCCTCTTCGTTGCGGCACGCTTCTCTCCGATGCGGTGCAGTGCGACGGTTCCAGCGGGGACACCCTCCTTCGGAGTTGCAACGGCAGGCCCAGCGACACGCTTCTTCTCGTTGAGTCTGAGTAGAAATCTTTATTGCATTATTAAAAAAAACTTTGCAAGTTACAGAATTTTAAGAACGATATATCAATAAATACATATAAAAATAAGTATAGGATCATATGCGTTATGAAGATTATAAAAATTTGTAAAAACAAACTTATAAAAAGGAGACCTAAGGATCATGTCCATTATACAGTAAGGTGGCAGTTGGAACTAGGCTAGTAGTTGTGCTGGTGAGAAATCGCGTACTTGGGACTCCTCACCAAGTTTTTTTTCTGCTTGTTCCAGAAACCTTACTAGGGCACAGTTTAATTTAGTGTTCCGAGGGTCAAAGCAAGCCAAGACTGCTGCTCTACACGATCTAATCATGTTTGTGTTCCAGAGTTTCCTCAGGAGGGACCGTCTTTCGTTCAGCAGGTTTGGGCAAAGACAAAGGATGTGTACTATGTCTTCTTTGTGATTCCCGCAGAGTCTGCATTGCTCCTGTCCGTGGGCTCTTTTTCATTTTGGCAAATGGACCAACAGGTTAATTACTCCCATTCTCAACTTTAGAAAACTGAATTTTGTTCGAGCAGTGAATGGTTGAGTTAGGTACTCCTGTGGGGTCAACTGGACATAGGATTGCAAGGACATCCATCCGTGACTTCTTTTTGCCAGCCGAGCCTTGTCTTCCACGGAAGAGAGCTTTTTTGTGCTTATTTTCGCTAGTCGTTTGAACTCATTATGGCTTACTTGCATGCCCCAAAGGTCTTTCAGGCCTAGTATTCTTAATCCTCTTTCCCAATATGCATGCCCTGCTCGCCATAGATTCATATGAAGGCAAGACCATAGGTGTTGCGCTAGGCTGCCTTCCTTCGATGACCTCAATTTATGACAGCACATTAGAAAACTCAAGGCTCTGGCAAGTGATTGGTGGCAGATTCCCAGTTCCAACCTAATTTGGGCCGGTGATGTTTGACTTGTTAGTTCGAACACTATTCTATAAATTTTTGTAATAATTTTGTCCAGTTGGCCGCTATCCAAGCCTTTTAGAACCTCGCTTCCGTAGGTTAATCTGGGAATAATTTTTGCTTGCGCTACCTGGATTGTTGGAGCGAACGTTGGGCCTTGTAGTTTCTTATGTATAGAACTGATTGCGAAAGCAAGCGCGGAACCCTTCTTTTTTTGTTCTTCTAAATGTGTTTTGTATCTACCGTTGTTGTTAAAAGAGACTCCAAGGTACTTGTGGCATTTGGATTCAGCAATCCTTTCTTGATTCAAAACCCAAACCAGCTTCTTGGCCTTTCCTGAACGAACCGCTAAAATTTGGGTCTTCTTGCTGTTTATCTGGAGCTCATTCTTATTTGAATAGTCAGAGATGGCGTCCATGAGTCTTTGCAAGCCGGTTTTTGTTTTGCTAAGAAGTACAACATCATCAGCGTATAAAAGATTTGACAACAAGAAACCAGCTACTTTGGGAGAATGAGAATTTACCTTATTTAATTATTTATTTTATTATTTTAAGAATTTATAAAGCGCAGACTGTCGCCATTTCAGGCATCCTGGCGCTGACAGAGTCTGAGGAGGGTTGGGGGGTGAAACAGAAAAGGACATGAAACAGAAAAGGACGTGGGCTAGCCCGGGAAGAGCCACGTTTTGACCTTTTTTCTAAAAGGTAGGAGTTCATCGATCTGTCTGATCTCGGTGGGAAGGGAGTTCCAGAGCTTGGCGGCGGTAACCTCAAAAGATCTACCTCCAGATCTGACCTTCTTGAATCTGGGGATGACTGCCAATTTGGCATCCGAGGAGCGGAGATGTCTGGTTGGGGCGTACCACACAAATTTGGCTTGTAGGGGGGCTGGGCCGCAGCCGTGAAGGGCCCTAAAAACAATGCAGAGGGCCTTAAATTGCACTCTCTGTCTAAGAGGTAGCCAGTGCAATTGTGCCAACGCGGATGCTCCATGGGATCGCCTCGGGAGCCCCAGAGCCAGTTTTGCAGCCGCAGATTGGACTCTTTGGAGCCTATCTAATAGAAACTCCGGGGCCCCGAGCAGGAGGGCATTGCAGTAGTCCAGCCTGCTCAGGATTGTACATCTCACTACTTGGGGCGCGAGCCTGGCTTGGTAAGAGGGGCAGCACCTTCCTTAGAGAGCGCAAAATGGCGTAGCAACAGGCAGAGGTTTTCTGAACATGGGTCTCCATGCTGAGCTTGTGGTCAAGCATGACCCCTAAGTTGCGGACAGAGTCTGCTGGCTGTACATTGGCCGCTGTCTCCGGGGGCAAGAAGTTGCTAGGGAACGGCCGGGGGATCCTCGAGCCACGATTAAACAGCACTTCGGTTTTCCCGGCGTTGAATTGGAGTGAATTATTCTTCAGCCACCTTGATGTCTCCCGCAGGCAGTTGTGTAGGATCTCAATGGAGATAGAGTCCTCTCCTTCCAGGGAGAGGATCATCTGCGTGTCATCGGCGTAATTAATGGTTTTGATACCGAAGCTTTTGATCAGGAGAATAAGTGGCCTAAGGTAAATATTAAAGAGTATTGGGCTAATGGCAGAGCCCTGTGGGACTCCGTACGTTACCGGAGAAAAAACAGATTGGAAAGGAGGTAGAGAAACTGCTTGCTGCCTATCCAGCACAAGCATTGGCATAGCCAATAGGTCTCGCCTTTGGGAATCTTATAAGTATTTCGCCATGCAACATTTAATGTTGTTGCACCAAGGATATTGTGCTGCAGAACTAAAAACTTATAAGGTCCCAAAGGCGAGACCTATTGTCTATGCCAATGCTTGTTAGGCCATACTTTGTTTTACCTCTATGTGCATTTTTCTGCAGCTTGTATATACCAGGGAACTCAACCGGAAGCCATTGCAGAGCTTTACATAAAAACAGATACTAGACAATGTCGGATTCCATTTTTCAGGCATGGGGAGATTAAGTGGTTTTCTCAGAATCGCAGTATGTTGAACTGTTGTACATAGCTTCTTCTAATTGAGTTCTACTCTAAATTTGTGAAAAATTTCTCTGCGAAAACAGCTCCCTTAAGGTCTCTGTTGAAAAAGGGAGTAAAATTCTCATGGTCGAATGAACAAGAGTCTTGTTTCCGTAGCATCAAATCTGAACTCAAGTCTTCTGATGTCCTTACCCCTTTTGACATTAAACGGTCTTCTGTCTTAATGGTTGACGCGAGTGGTGTCGGTCTTTGTGCCGTGCTTCTCCAGAAACATGATGGAATTGAGAAAACTATAGCCTTTGCATTTAGACCATTGTCTACCTCTGAGGTTAACTATTCCGTTATTGAACGGGAAGCTCTTGCAGCTGCATGGGGTGTAAACTATTTTAGAACATATTTGTGGGGTTCACGTTTTATTCTTCGCACAGATCACAAACCC